>NW_028091359.1:11803159-12403159 GCF_014824575.4 Sturnira hondurensis
CCCAGCCCCAGCGGTGCTCATTGACACTATGCGAAGTCTGGGCATTACGTTTAATTTTTTAAATTATTTTAAAATGAAGTTTAAATTTAAACCAAGTGAGCCTAACATGCAGCAAAGATGGAGGATCATCTGGAGACCTTGTTAAAATCCAAATTCAGTGGTCTGGGGTGGCGGCCTGGGATTCTGCATTTCTATCAAGTTCCTGGGTAGACCCAATGCCGGTGGTCCAGGAACACTCTGAGTAGCAAGGGCTTGGAAGGGATGCCCTCAAACACCGGCTTATGCCCCCTCTCTGGAACCTCAGACCTCTCCGACCAGGTCTTTCCTCTCTGGGCTGCAAACCAGTACTCCTCTTGTAGGCCCGGGACACCTGCCCAGCTGACTTCTGGAACGTCAGGTGGATAAGGGAGCCACCACTCACATCCCAAGACACAGCTGCCCTCTCCACTCACTTCTGTCCTCGGTTCTAGGCAACCAATCTCTAGAACACCCGCATCAAACAGAATGGTTACTTTCTGCTCTAAGACGAGTAGAAATAAGCGGAAGTTTCTGCTCTTCCCTCTTTGCTATTCCTATTGGCGTGGCCATCCAGGTCTGGAGGAATATGCTGGGCCTCCCAGATCGCTAGGTCCTGCCTCTGGCCCCTCACACTCTGGTTTCAACACCCGCTATGTGAAGCCTGTGTGGCTGCACACACTCCTCCTGACGCTGTGCCCGTCCTCCGCGTGGACAGCTCAGGGGAGGCCAGAGACAACAACCAGCTACCCACAGCCTGTCCCCAAACGTCCCTCCCTTCCCATACCTCCCACCTGACCAGTTCCTTCCAGACATCTCCAGGGATGCCTTGAGCCAAACACCACCTAGTGATTCTCAACCCAGCCAAGATGGAACTGGTCTTCCATCTTGGAAGACACCAACGTGCTCCGCCCCCTCCTCCAAACCCCACCATGCCCATAACACGAGGCCGCACGCTGCAGAAGAAGGCCAGGGTGCGGAAGGAGATGTGGGACAGGACATGGGATTTCAACACTTTATAAGGGGACTGATGTCTACAAAACAGGCCCCGTAGATGTCAGGACGCCAAACCCCCGGGTCCCACTTCTAGGAACCTACCTACAGCCGACATACCCACTCTGCGGTGACCAGGACCCATGGCGCTTTTAAGGGGCTGTGAGAATGTTCTAATTTCTTTTATAATCAGAAAGAATGAAAGGACTGTAATATAAATGCCCATGTGGCAAGGACTGCGGCCTGGATGATTCTCATCGTTACACCACTGCAGTCATAAAATATAATTTTAATATCTTTTTTTATGGAGGAAGGGGCTCATGAAGACAAAGTGCCCAAGATCACGAGCATGATAATTCATTCTTGAACTTGCCTCCCTCCTTCCAATCTCCGACCTTGCCAGTTTTCATTCAGACTCCTTGTTGAATGCCCCCGCTGATCCCCACCCCCCGCCTGAAGACCCACCCCCGACGGCCCTGTGCTTCTGCCCTGGACTCTGGCTCAGTTTCAGCCCCCGAGTTCCACCCAGGCAGATGCTCCAACAGCCCCCGCCCCCGCCTCACGGAAGCCGCAGCCAGGTGGGGCCGAGCGGGACCTCTGAGTCCAAACACACACCCTCAGCCCCCTGCAGCATAAACATGGAGCACACATCACACCCAGGCCTATAAAAGATAATTATACAATCTCATCTGGCAAATTAGAGCCACAGAACTGTCTAATTCGCACAATGAATTCGAGGGTTGGATCAGCAGGAAGAATTACCCTGGATTTTTATTGGGATTTGCCCCCAGGTCAGGATTAGGGTTTATTTATCCTTTTTATTTTCTTGCTGGGGGACGGGCGAGGGGGGGGGGGCAGGGAAGGGTCTCCTCTGCTGCTTGTCTCTCCCTCGCCTCGCTGCACTCCATCCCAGTTTGCCATTTGGACGAGCAAGGCACCCAGTGTTCTTCCCCGCAAAGTACCCAACTCCAGACAGAATTAAATAAAGCACCAACAGGAAGAAATGATGGAAACATAGACAGTTCAGTAAATACATTTTCACAAAAGAAAACTTGGGCCGTCCCAAATCCAAACTAAGGGCTTCAGCAATTGGCATCCACTCAATACAGAATAAACCATCAAACAAACAAACAAACAAACAAAACCCTGATGTGCCCAGATGACCATTTCTTTCCTAATTATTCTGGCCCAACTCTGAAAGGTTTACTTGGAAAACACTCACTTACACATATTTCCTTAAACACCTCTCTGCCTCTCTCTCTCTCTCTCTCTCTTCCCCTCTCCAAGAAGTCTTGAGAGAGAAGAGGGCAATTTACAGGAATCAGTGCCCATCTCCTCCGCTCATTAAATAGCTGTATCACCCCAGAGTGGTTGCCACAAGGCCAGGACAGGTTGACACCAAGCGAAGACCATCCTGCGGCGAACGAGAGCAAACACTAACAAGACAGCAAGCCTTTTCCTCTCTTCCCTTTTGCACCTTCCCCGGAGTTTCCCCTGGGAAAGACGGTTCCCTACACAGACCGCTAAGTCAGCCCTGCAAAGGATCACGTGCCCTGGGCCTGGGGGACAAAGCCCTGGCCTGTAGAGAGGGATTTGGCATCAACACCTTAGTAGACTCCTACAAACAAAGGCCAGTCTGAGAAATGAGGCTGGGAGGTGTGCAGAGGCCAAGGCAGCTTGGTCCACGTTTAAGGCCAGCATGGTCAACCCAGGAAATCATTTAGATGTGCCTCTCTCTGACCTGGTGCAAACAAAGTGTGCTGTGCTGTTCTAGGCTTGTGCGGGGGGCCTCCAGCATGTCTGCCCTTTCATCAAAGAGGCATGAACCCCCCTTTAAATGAGGGCTTAATTTATGTAGGCAACTGAACCTCGAAAATCTCCATACGGGGAGTGTGTGTGTGTGTGTAGGCGTGTGTATGTGCGTCTACTCCAGGATGCTGATCTTAAGGGAAAAGAAACCAGTTCTAACTTAACCGCCTCTGACTTAAAACCATGGAGATGTGGTTTTCTTGTGCCTGGTCCATCGGGACGCAAGGTGGCCCGGTTCAGGGTGGTGGGCAGGCAGGACGCAACGTGCAAACTCACTGTCAGCTGGGCTGCAATTTTCTGTTAAGACTTACAGCCAAATCTCAGACCCCGATTCCAAAACAGCTGAGACAAGTGTGCACTTTTTGGAAGAAGACGAACACCCCGTCTGTGCCAACTGCATTGAGGAGTCTGAGAAAAAGAAGGGAGGCAGCGAAGAAAGTGCCCCTCTTCCCAAACAGTGAATACGGTGACCAGGAGTTCATCCTGACCTATCCATTCTATCCGAGTGAGTGATGGGCCCGGAAGACGGAGAAGAGAATGTCAAGCAGCCAGTAAAAAGGCTCCGCCGAGTGGTAAGAGATCAAAACTTATGTCAACTCATGTCGCTCATGGGATGTCACCTTGGACCCCTTTCCTGAGTATCCATTTACTCAATTGAAAATGGAGATAACAAGAGTCACTATTCCTTGCCCCTCACGAGCCTGACACAAATGCTAGCCGCCACCACTGGCAATTCTGTTTGAGGATATAATATAGGACTGTGCCTGTCTCTATTTCACGGGCGGGTTCTCGGTACCAAATTCAACCATGTGTTCAGCTGTGCAGCATATTTCAGGCCCATGGTGAGTAATCAATACATGTTAGCTATTGCTATTATTACAAAAAATAAAATAGACATTCATCATCTTGAACTAGAAATAAAACTACAAATGCATTATTTTAAAGAAAAGCAGTTAAAAGTGGCAAGATGGTGAGATCAGACACAGCTTGGAAATCAGGGTTAGCTAGAGCTGTAAGCTTGCCCCCAAGTTGGGGTTCGAGGTGAGATCCAGCAAGGGTGCCCCTGAGACCTCTGCAGGACCCAGAGTGAGACCAGGAGAGAGACAAACTCACAGGCCATGGTTCCCACTGACCAGAGAGTAGAAGCTCCCACAGAAGGATTCAGTCAATATCGGCCTGAACCATGAACTTAACCAAGAATCCTAGCCCAGCTGACAGGCTGCAGGCCACAGGGTTGAACAGACCTGCTCTGTGGCATTTTCCAAATACCTGTGCCATTAACAGACAGACGGCTCTGATGACATTCGTGTTTCGGGTCAGGACCTATGGTCCTGAGCACTCCCCAGAGTCTGTTACACAACACCAGGCTGGAAAAAGCGGCCAGACCACCACGTAGCCAACAGAGGCCACACCAAAAAGAAAGGCCTGCTGTTCCACGTGAGCGTGGAAAAGACACTAGATTGGAGCCTGAGAACCAGGATCCTCCTAGGCTTTCACTCCCGAGCCAGGTCTCAGAAGCTCCCTCCTCCTTGGTTCCTCTTCTCCCTCCTGGGTTCAGCATAGAAAAAGACTTCAACCCAGCTGAACTCTCCCCCTCTCCCCTTGTCCTTTAAGATGACCTGAACCCCTGCCCCGGACCTTTGTCCTAAGCTCCACTGTGTCAGCTGCCTACAGGGCAGGCTGATCACTGATTCCCAAGTGACCTCAAATTCTCCCATCCAAATGGAACCCTTCTAGACCCCTCAACCAGGCTCCCCTCGGAACCTCCCCGTGTCCGTGAATTGAACTTCACTCTCTCGGTCACCCAGAGGGGCAATCCTNAACCCAGCTGAACTCTCCCCCTCTCCCCTTGTCCTTTAAGATGACCTGAACCCCTGCCCCGGACCTTTGTCCTAAGCTCCACTGTGTCAGCTGCCTACAGGGCAGGCTGATCACTGATTCCCAAGTGACCTCAAATTCTCCCATCCAAATGGGACCCTTCTAGCCCCCTCAACCAGGCTCCCCTCGGAACCTCCCTGTGTGAACTTCAATCTCTCGGTCACCCAGAGGGGCAATCCTCCCCCAGTAACCACGTTAATGACTCTACTTCCGGTCAGCCCTTCTGCAAACACTGCTCACAATCTACTTCTCCGATGTCCTCATGGCCAAGATCATAGACTAAGGCCCCTGAGCGAACAGCATGCATCACATGGTACAGCCCTCTTTCACTTGATGAGAATGAACGCACGTTAGCATCCCTATAGGAAAGATAAGGTAATTGACGTGCCGAAAGATTTAAAACTTCCTTAAGGTCACGTGGCTAGTAAATAGTTGAGTCAACATTGGCACCAAGGTCCTCTGGTTCCGGGGATAAAGCTGAAGTGGCCTTCCCTTCCACGGTGGCAGTAAGTTCCCCACCTGGGCTCTGACTTTCCACTCCCCTATTCCAGTCCACCCTATACCGCCCTCCCAGCTTATCATCCTGAAGTATCAATCAGCTCCGCCAAACTCTGCTCAACAGTTATCAATGGCTCCCCACTGCCTTCCACGCGCAGACCAAATTTTCCTCCTGAAATCTGGGGCCATCTGCATTTTGATTCCTCCTCCTCTCTCCCCAGCCTTGTAGAACTACACAGAATACCTAATCTTTGCTCCCCAAGCCTGCAACACCTCCCTGGCTCTGCCTCTCCCCAACAGCTTCCTTTTAAGCCCAGCCCAAGTCCCACTTCCCATGAGAAGTCACTTGACTTCCCAGCCCTCGGCGATGGCTCACACTTGAGCCACAGTATCACGGCCTGCACCCCACATTTGCACTAAATATAAGGTGATGGAGGGGACAGGTCATCTAAGATCTCCCCCCTCTCCCGAGGAGATCTTAACACCTTTTAGGGTGGGCAGTATGCCTCAGGTGTTTGGATTCCTGGAGCCCGGTACGGCATGCGTATCACGAACCAGAGCATCCAGGCTACTCTGGGCTGGGCCCTCTGGCCGGCGGCACTCCATAAACCTAGGTGACAGACCTCCACGGTGGTAAAGCTCTCTCAAGATCTCTAAGCCAGAAGGACCTGACCTCTTGGTGGCTCTCTGATCTCTCAAGTCTTGCCCAATCCACCTCCACCTGGACCTGGTAACACCAGTCCAACATTGAGCTCTGCCCTGGATTCTCACGTCTCTAGCAAGCCTAAACCTGGAGCCCAACCCACTGTGTTTAAAAAAAAACTCTACAGTTTATAAGCCCATCAGGTTTTCTCTTTAAAACCACATCTTAGCCTCGAGGGACACCTTCTGAAGGCAGTGCCGTGCCCGTGAGCAACACGGAAGGGGAGCACCCCTCGGCAGACCACTCCCGACCTGTGGAGGGCCGACCCCCAGAAGGCATGCAGGGCCAGGTCCCCCACCCTCACGCCAAGCCCTGGCCCCGTGTGTCACTTTCACCATGTTTAAATGGAAACTAGAACACTCAACTCAAAAACACTTTTCCACTGATATTTTAAGGAAAAATGAGATCACAGAAAACCAGGGAGGTAAATTTAAATGGTGTGACCCCCAAGCAACATTTTTTTTTTCAAAGAATTCCCTGAAAGGCCTGTTCACCAGATGAGGAGGGCACATCTGGGGAGACCTTCGCCCTAGAGACCACCTGGGCGGTGGCGACACTTAGGCTACGTAAGTCTGTGGAAAACTCCCCCGATGCTCCACGAGGCCACACCCTCACTGCAAACAGCCCCCTCCCCTCAGAGGCGCACGCGGACCCTGAGGTCCCTCTGGTCCGCGAAGGCGGCCGGCAGCCCCCTTGCCAGCCAGGTCAGCACTCTGCCTCTGCCAGAGACACCAAATGTTTCCTAAACCCACCCCGAGCCCGGCTCACTAGGCTATGAATAGTTATTCACGTTAACTTGGGGCATTAATTAAAAAACGTTCAGCCAGGCAAATTCTCATACTTTTAAAAAGTCATTTGGGTAATTGCCTTTCCATGCCGCAAACTTTCCGAACGACTGACAGGTTGACATTTCACAATGTTGTTTGTTTTAATCAAGAAAGGGAGGAAAGAGCCAGTGTGGTGCCCGGTTCACTTTTCAGGTGCTTTGATTTATTGATTGGCAAATCCCCACTTAACAGCTGTACAGTGAGGCTGGGGAAGGGAAGCTCCCTCCTCCTGAGGTTGGTGTCTGGGCTGGTGAGGAGGAAAGTGGCCCCAGGACATTGGCACAGCCCCTCTCCCATCTCCCCTCTCCCCACACCCAGCTCCCAGCCTCTGCCCTGGGCTGCACTGCAGGACCTCCCAGGCTCTACTCCAGGCCACTTCTCATCCCCAACCTATGCCCCCCCCCGCCCCCCCGCTCCCAGTCAAGGGCTACTTCCTGAACCAATATCCAGTAGGGGATGGGCTCTTTCAGCAAACTTAAGAGTCAGAGGGCAGCAGGGACTAACCTATTAATGGTTCCCAAACTTCTTGCATAAAGCAGCAGAACCCAACTAGTCAGGCTGGAGTGTATGAGTTTGAATCTCACCTCCACCATTTCTAAGCCTTGGACTGCTTCTCTGTGCCTCAGTTTCCTCACCTGTCAGCAGTTTGCATAACACCGGTACGTACGTATCAGATTGTTTGGAGGGTCAACTACATTAGTATTGGGAAAGCACTTACAGCAGTGGGCAGAGCACAATGAGTGCTCCACGTGTACTAGCTTAAAAGCCTTTCTCCTCCCTGACAAAACTGAATGCAGGCCCCTGGCTGCCCAGTCCTGCTGTGCCCTGCTTTCCGGGAAGCCACCGAGGTCCCTCCGAGGCTCAGCAGGGTCCCGGGGCACACAGTTCGACAGCCACTGCTCACCCTGAGGCCTGAGGACACTCAGCTCTCCAGTTGACACCATAAGCCTGCTCACATCACAGAGCCTTGGGAAGGCTCCACGGGAATGACGCTGCCTCTCCAGGTTCCCCACCCCCACCCCCTCACCATGTTGGGATGATGACAGACGCCCAGCCAGGGTGAGGTGTAAGGACCACACTGTGAACAGCTGGCCTAAGAGCACAGAC
This sequence comes from Sturnira hondurensis, assembly GCF_014824575.4. Classification (NCBI taxonomy): domain Eukaryota; kingdom Metazoa; phylum Chordata; class Mammalia; order Chiroptera; family Phyllostomidae; genus Sturnira; species Sturnira hondurensis. The sequence continues at coordinate 11,810,990 of NW_028091359.1, forward strand.
AGTAGACACCACACGCCCCAGAAGAGAAGGAAAGCCCACCACGGAGACTTCCAGAAACCTTATCACAACAAAATACAAGCCACAGGTAAGCACAGACCTCATCTAAAATCACTGCACACCACATAGGCATTTCAACGTTGACTGAGCACCTACTGTGTGCTAGTTATTAGGCCAGGTGCCAGAAATGCAGAGCAGAGAAGGCAGGTCCCAGGATCCCCCGAGTCAAAACCTAGTAGGAAAGATGACATCAAAAATAACAGATGCTCATATTCTGTGGTATGTAATGTAACAGATTATATATTATAGATCACATAATGTTATGGGTTATATATTATATATTGTATGTTATGTGTGTGACACGTTATTTATGTAACATGTCCAGTGTGTACAGTGAGGACGAAGAGAAGGTAGCCCCCACCTCCCCGGTGGGGGGGTGGGGCACCTGGGCAGGTGAGGAGGACCTGGCTGCAGGGTTGTCTGCAAGGGGATTAACTTGGTTCAGCAGGAAAAGAATGTTGGGTCTCGCTGGGTGTGAATGACAACTCTGGCCCTTTCTAGCTGCACAATCTTGGGCACCAGGGTTTTAATCACTTTTAGGGGCACCAGTAAAAAGAACTAAGGCACGGGCACCCCAGGCAGGCAGGCAGGAGGTGATCAATTGATTGCCCAGGAGAGAGAGTGAGAAAACTTGGCAGAGGCTGCATTCGAATGAGGCCGCCAGGAGGGGCTGAGCCGAGCTCAGAGTGAGACAAGCAAGCGAGAGGCCCTCGTGGGAGCCTGGGCAGCAGGGCCCCGACCCTGCATTTATGCTGCGTTATCATTGCCATCGGCGCAATCTGGACCATCGTTCCTCCTCCTTCCTGTCTCCCTGGGATGTCTGGGGACACATGAGAACCAGGCTGGGGCGGGGGTTGGGGGTGGAGATCTGAGATTTCAGAAGAAAAGCAAGCCGTGAGCTGAAAGGTTGATTATTTTACTTGTGGAAGCCATGTGTGGGCAATGGTTGTGGGTTTCTCTGGGTTTATCAGAAAATCCTAACAGAAAAGAAGTTATTTAACCAAGACCAGGAAAGAATGTGCAGATATTTTAAAATATTAAATGGAATTCCTAAAGGCCCATAATATGATGCCTCCCGTTCCAGGCCTGGCTGATTTGAGAGCAAGCTGTGACCAGAGCCTGATAAATCAGAAGCCTGTTGAACGTGGCTGTCCTGGTCCCATGCGATGGGCCCCTCTCAGGACCGTACAGACAGGGGACCCAGTCTGGCTCCTCACACGATGAGACACCATTGCTCTCTAAGCTGTGTTTGGAGTGCAATTTTCAGAGACAGTTCCTTAAACTCAGAGCTGGAGGTAAGACAATGATGAGCCTCAGTCATCACATTCCAGGCTCCCAGTGAGACCCGGGACCTGTCGGGACTTGGGCTTCACACCCGCCAGCCTGTCGACAGATGCGATTAACCCAGGAGGAAGCTGGGGGAGATGGCAAGCAAAGCAGGCTGTGGGACCATGCATTACACCAGGACATACGCAAGCAGAGTTTTATCACCTTGTGGAGGTGAACAGTCAAGTTCATAATTGGGGAGGAGAAAGAGTAAACTGTTTCAGAAAGAATTAGGTGGAATTTCATTGCACAGAAGCATCAATAGGGGCTCCCGCACCCCTGGGCCCCAGCACACTTAGCATCCCTTCATCTCCTTCCACTAGCCGTCTGAGCACCCACAACTCTCTCAGAGCTCCTGTGAATTTCCAGCTGCCTCTGTATTATAAGAATTTGGGGGACCTATCTCACTGTCCCTATTAGGATAGACACCCCTTGAAGGCATGGCCCTATAACCAACTCATCTTTTCCTGCTGTTGGATTAATGTAAAAGCCTTGAGTTTTATCTTAAGAAACCATACCTCCCAGAGCTCCCTCCATCTCGGACAGGGATGGAGATCCTTCTACTCTCCTGTGTGTGTAAGAAGACGGTACAGGGGGCGGGGCCGGGAGGAGGGGTGTCCAGGTCTGCAACCATCAGGCTCCTGGCTGTGTTTAATGAGTAACAGGCAAGATTTAACACTTCGTGGCCAAGAGACTGTTGAGAGAACCAGAGGCTGTAGCTTTTACCTCTAAATGGCTTAAAAGCCTCATCAGTTAACACCTTCCAACCCTTCCCTGGTGTGAGCAGTGTCTGTAGGGCAGCTCTGAAAACAGACAGCATTTGCAACCAAGCAGAAGAGGGAGAGGAAACAAGGGGATGAACAGGAGCCAGGAGCCAAGAAGCCTTTATCTACAGCAGAGTTCTCCACCTCTGCACCAGAGAGGTTTGGGGCTGGTCTGTAGGCGGTTTAGCAGCTCCCCTGATCTGGACCCACTGGGTGCCAGCAGCATCCCCCAGATGTGACCATCAACAATGTCACTGCTGCATGTCCCCTGGAGGGAGGGGGTGCAAAACCACCCCTGGTTTTGAGAATCCCTTGGCTACAGTCGGCTCCACCACTAATGAGCCACGGCATCTGAAGACTGTCAGGAAATTTCACCTCTCAGAGGCCTCCAGGTTCTCATCCAGGAGAGGAGGAAGAGGGACCCGAGCAGTGTTTCCCCGCACAGGTGTGATGCCTCACCGAAAGGTACCTGAGACGACCTCTGGGCGCACACAGGGATGGCGTGAGTAACACCGCGCCACACAGAAGTGTGTGCTCGTTACCGCTCTGTCCATTCTGATCGAAGCAGGAAGACCACCTCCGCTCAGGGCTGAGAGTCCTTCACTTCTCTACAATCCTGGTCCTGGGGAGAGAGGGAGAACGCGCGGGCCCAGAGCCTTGGGAGATGTACAGAACCCAAACCCCGGATGATGTTTTTCTTACTGTATCTTCTGTTTATGTCCAGTGACCCTAGATTCCATCTGCGATAGGGACACAGCGTTTCCTTTCAAAGTATGTTTACTGAAGTAAAATATGAAACCATGTAGAAAAATATTAAGAAAATAATAGTCCAGGCAGCACACGACAGAGATCAACAGAGTCCGAGGGAGCGCCGGGAAGGTTGACTCTGCCCCACCTCCAGACATTTCTAACTTCCTACTGCATGTTTCTGGGATGCTCTCGTTAAACTCAAGACTTGAGGTGACATTAATACTTTAAAATTTCCTGAATTTGACTTCAGGAAAATTCTGATTCTGTTTAAAGGTTGGTCATGTGTCATCTGTTGTGGGCTAAATAGTGTTCCCCTCCACCCACCCCAAATTCACTGAGGTTCTAACCCTCAGTAGCTCCCTCAGAATGTGATCTGATTTGGAAATAAGGTCATTGCCCATGTAATTCGTTAAGGTAAGGTCATACTGGAGTAATGTGGGTCCTTATAAAAAGGGGACCTTTGAATATAGACACACACACACAGGGAGACTGTCATGTAAAGGCGAAGGCAGACAGCAGGGGACGTTGCAGTATACCAGGGAACGCCAAAGACGCCAGCAAATGACCTCTCTGCAAAGTGCAGAATGGATCCGCCCTCGTGACCTTCAGAAGAGACCAACACCATCACTACCTTGATCGTGGGACTTCCAGCCTCCAGATCTGTGAAACAATACATTTCTGTTGTTTAAGCCACTCAGTCTGTGGCACTTCCTGTTATATCAGCCCTAGCGACCCAATATATTAAACAGTTTCTCCTGTTGGTGACTGTACATTCTACTGTGACTCTCTTTGTAGGGCAGGAAAGGCAGACACGGTTACCGAAGAATTTGTGTTCACTTAGAGATGGAACTCTAATGACAAAGAAAGGCAAAGAAAAAAAAAATCTCTCCACACCATCTGTGTTATATCTTTATATGCTTGCCATATTTATAGCTCTACAAATTGAATACATTAGAAATTTGCTCATTGCTTCCCTTTCTCTGGTTACCGCCAGTTGGTCAGTCTTGAATGTGAAATACAGGTGCCCAGCTCCAGCACAAAGGGGGGCCCCAGGATGGAGGTGAAGCCAGGTCTACACAGGTGAAGCTAGGAGATCTGTGCAGGTCTCCTAGCACAGATATTAATAACCAGACCTCAGAGCGTACAGGGTTCACACCGTCCTCCCCACAAAAACATCCTGGGTGTGTTATGCAGACATTCACCCCAACGGGGCCTTCCGATCAGAAGGCTGTGGCTCTCCGGAGATGCTTGGAGGAGACCCCACAGTTTCCAGCATGTGGGTGGGTGTGTAGGAATTCATGACCCAAAGCAAGCTCTTGATCTAAAGGGATGCTGCGGTGAGTGATGAAAGCAAAGCCCTTTGAGGCCTCCTGCAAAAAGTGGCGACCCACCAGAGTCAGCGATGAGCAGCCTCGTAGGTGACCAGGGGCCCTTCCCAGGCGGCCCACAGTGGAAGAAACTAGAGGTTTACCTTATGAAACCCCAGATCAGAACCCAGGCCTTTGAGGTTTCTGCCAGCTAGCCAAGAGACTGCAGTTCCATCTTCTGGGTTAAGAAAAACACACCTGAAATTATTCATCTCTGCAGTGACAACAACAAATCAGCAGAAGTCATGATCCGCTGATGGGATTTTTTCCCCACCTAAAATAAATGCACCATAATCCCACACCTCTGGTCACAACTGTAAGTGTGAGACATCAATAATCAGGCTTGAATGTTAAAGGGCAGTCCTTATTTTCCCTTCTATGAGAGAGGCCAAACATAAACCAGGGCCAACAAGGATGTAGGAAGCCAGAAAGCACAACCGCCCAATGGCAGGCGTGGTTTAACCTGCCTTGCGGGCTGTTCCGCCAGCTCCCGTCCTGGAGGTATTAACTCAGACACTGACTGGACATCTGTGTGGCAGATGCTATGCTGGGAGCCGGGGCTTTGTCAATGATAAAGCCAACACAGCTCCTGCCAATGACACTTGTTTGTATTCCAGGCAGGGACACAGTTCATGAACAAGTAAATACAAACACTCGCTCATAGATCATGCAACTTCTGCGAAGAAGAACAGGACAGTGATACGGGGGTGAGGAGCGAGTTGCAGTGACAGCAAAGGTCCCTTCAAAGGAAATGACATGAAGCCTAACCATGAGACCAAGTTAACCGTATGAGTTAACACAAGGGGCTGCCACCTTCTGGCTGTACCCCAGGCCTAAGTGGGGTGGGCCCCAGTTCCAAGGCCACACACGGCAGAGAGTGGAAATTCTGAAACAGTTAAAACAAAATATAACTAGACTGCAGAGAACACAAGACCCAGGAGGATACAAGCCAGGGGAATACTTGCTTGCACAGACTGCGGACATGACCTTGAGGTAAGGGAAGACACTCAGAGAACCCTTCAGAGCAGGGTCCCCCTCTGGCACCCACCACTGCACTCAGGGCCCTGACAACAGGTTTTGAAGGAAGCAGCAGAATCATGAAGTTTCATGAAGTTTCACCCTCTGGCCCCCGGGGGTCTGGGAAGGTGGTGATGAGGAGGGCCTCCAGCATGGCCACTCGACATTTTATCACCACGAGTGGATCTTGGTTACAGTTTTTAAAAGTTCAATGAAAGCTTCCTGATTCCTAGTCCCTCGCTGGCACAATCTCCCCCGAGGCAAACCTGGAAAACCCCTAGGCTGCCAGGTCCCTGGAGCTCAAAGTCCTCCTCTTCCTGGCCCCACCCGCCAATGGAAAAGAACCGGGATTTCAGCGGCTGGGCTGCTTCTAGGGGTACCTGCTGGGGACATGTGTGTGCTCCCCACCCACACCCCACAGGGAACTCCCGCTCCACTGGGTTGAACCCCATCCTCCCTCTCTGGCCCAGTTGGTTTCACACCCTGAACAACGCTGCCCAAATAACCAAGTAGTCAAGTGTGGCCCAGGGCCAGGAAAAATGCCTTGAAAAGCACTGGGCCCTTCAGATCCGATGGCTCGCAGCCTGCCTGGGACACTGCCCAGTGTGCAAAATGAATGTGAAGACCTGGTAGAGTGAGGAGAGGAAGGAGCCCCAGACCCTGCCTCCGGCATAACAGTACAGGGTCAAGTCCATGGACCACACGGTGACCCTGAAGGGGGTGTTTCCCAAGTGTAGAGAAAGCTCTGGTGTGATAAAGCAGAGGTGGGGAGGCAGGGGGGGACGCTGGGACCCTCGTGCCTCTTTCCATAAGATGACACACCTGACTGGCCAGGGCACACCTGGGCGCTGGGGCAGGCCAAGCTCTCCAACAGCTGTCTACTGTTCCCTGAGCAGAGAGGCCTGGCCGCCTCGCCGCGCGCAGACAGGGGCGTTTTTCTCCTCCTCGGTGGGCCACGCCTTCCCCAGAAGCATTTTCCCTCCATCCAGGGGTTCTGTCCAAGCCCCAGGCTCTGACCACAAAAAGTGCCCTTTTCTTTGGCGGGCTCCCCTCAGCCATGAGGTACCAGGGAGCCAAACCGCCTGCGAAAAGGACATCCCCAGCACATTTCTTTCTAGTTGGAGGGTCGGACCCTGGCTGGCCGCCACAAGCAGCACCTATCACCCCACCACCCCCGCCCTGGGGGCTCCCGAATGGCTCCCTTGGTTCCTGCTTTCCTTGTGGCAGAAATCAGCCACCTAAAGGATCTGTGGCCTTATACAGGGTGCCACGGGCTGACCCAAGGCAGGTCCAGCAAAGCTGTGGTGGCCTCAGAGCTCCAGGTCCCATGGGGCTGCTGCACCCCCCTCCAGTACCTCTCTGAAAACAAAAAAAGTAACGGTGATACCCTTCCCCACTGAGCGGGGGAAACAACAGCCCCCACCCAAACACCCCAACACACTGTTAGGGGGCTGCACCCCAATGGTGGGACAGAGGGACACTCTTGAAGAAAGTTTGGAGGATTTCTTGCGTTAAAAAAAAAAAACACACCTTTTTTTGGGTCACACAAAACCTGGTTGTGAAAGGGAAAGAAAATGCCAGCCCTGTTTGACAGACAGCAGATTTATGACCGTTTTTTAAAGCCTCAAGTACGTCACAAGACCTGGCCCACCCACTGCACTGCCCCAACTGTAAACACGGCCAGGCGCCCACTCCCGCCCTCCCTGCATCAGGTCTGTGGTCCTCCACCTCTGAGCAGCCCTTGTTTCCCTCCCCTGGACCCTGGTGGGTTAAAAAGATGCCCAGCTGTCTATCTGTGGAGAGTCCACCATGGCGCACTGCGGGCAAACCCTCCAAGACAAACACGGCCGCTCACGCCTTCCCCGTCGGCAGGCGGCCGCAGATGTTAATAAACACGGTTGGGGTTTATGGGCTGCCCATCCATTTCTCCATCCATTTTACACCCGACAGGTCAGGAGATGGTTTTTAAAAAAAAATTTTTCCCCTTCCCTTTAACGTACGAACTCAGTAAACTGTTGTCAGGCTTGGCGATAAATTTATGAATTTTGGCCTCCAGATGTGGCTGGAAATAAAAGTAAACACAGGGTGTGAGCGCCTGCATTTCAGGTTTGTGCCCTGTGAGGCTGAATCTGCAAAAACCAGGACTGAGAGAGACTCGTTCGCCCTTTTCAACAAGACACCGGGGGATATAGTTTTCCTAAAGGGCGGGATGCTATTCCAGAGCAGGAAAGAGATGCCAAGGTACTCTGGAAACTTTGGGGTAAGGACTAGAATGCGGAGATTCGGGCCCCTCTGTGGAGTTATTCCGAGGCCAAGACCCTTCGACCTGGTGGGGCCCTCTGACAACACTGGCCAAGACACAGCCACATCGGAGGAAGGTCTCTGGAACAGAAAAACCGAACAAAATCCCTATCGTGAAATCAACTTTTTTGGTATCATATATCCAGAAAGAAGAGACAGGGCAGTGTTTGGAAAAGAAGCAAAGAACCAAATGTAGACTGATTGGCCTGTCTGTCCCAAACGTGCACCGATAGATTCAACTGGATGTTGTAGGTCAACAGAGTTGGGGGACTGGGGTGTCTTTCAAATCAAAAGTCCAGCTTCCCTACCCGTAGTGAGAAGCAGGACAGAAAGTAACATGTACATCTGAAAAATGCAATGTGTCCTAATTTGGCGTTTCTTAGGCTTTTTCTTTAGAAGGAAAAAGAGCAAGAGAGCTCTAGGCACAGCATTCGACTGAAGTGGAATACCGCATGTCTGTTTGGAGTGTATTTGCTTTAGCAAAGTAATAAAACAAAAATTCATACGGCAAAGGTTTTTCCTGGTAACAACTCAGTGGAAATATTTGTGAAGTCGTGACCAACTGCACAAACTGAAGATGTTTCCCCTGGAAATGGCTTGGTGTGGGGGGAACTGACAGGCAGACGTGTGTATTAACAAGCGGGAGTGGTCATGACAAGACACCCCTGTTCGGTCCCAGAAGAGCGGCCCGTAAATCACCTGCAAACGCTGAGCAATGTATGAGCACATCTGCCTGAACACGGGACCAGGTAAGCCGCTGGGAGGTGCTACTTTGGGGAGGCCATTAGCTATACACTTGGGACTTAGGTTAAAAGAAAATGACTTGGGTTTCATGCGTATGGATTTTAGATCCCGTTTTGTTTTTCAAATGAAACTTTTCAAGACAAACCTTAAAGATTTCCTCCTCTGGATAAGAAGTCACAGAATCATCCAAGTATATCCCTCAGAAAGACTCATGAAAGGTCACTGAGCAATCCTCCGCCTCTGCACTTGGATGTCACTGGGGACCGCAAGGCACACAGCTCGCTGACTCATCCCGTAGACCCGAAATGTGCTTTCCTAGCCTGAAATGTGCTTTCGCATTTTTTGAAATTAGATGACGGGACTAAAGATGGGAGATTTTGCATAAAAGTCTGGATTTCTGGAAGGCCCTGGGAAACGAGAAGATCCAGCAACCCCACACCCATCGTCCCACACAGGAGCAGGCAGCCAGGGCTCAGGAGGAGCTGCCCTTTGAGACAAAGTGTGTGTTCTCCAGCGTACAGTCACCCATCCCATGCCAAAGCACCAGACTTACTACCCTGGTGAAAAACCACCTCCACGACAGGCTTCTTACCTGATCTCTCTGATACGAATGCTAAGGGTAGTTGTTGATCCATTAAGCCCTCCTACCTACACCCAGGGCTAGGTGAAAAGAGGCTCAAAGATAAGAGAGGACTCAACATCCATGCCTGGTACTGTAAGGTTTTCTCAGTGCAAACCAGGAGAGCCTCACATGCTGTCACACTCCAAAGTCCCTTAGGAGTTGCCCAGCAGGTGGCATGAAGGGACCCAAGACAGCATCCAAGTGGCAAAGTCATCCCTCTCTCTCCCGTGACGTTTGAGTTACCAACCCGTGCAGCTCACCATTATTGATGTATTCTCAGTGGCTTACAACCTCTTCAAAGGCTTACACTACAGCAAATGTGTTTGTGTGAGGACCCAGGAGCCAGTCTGAAGGAGCTCCCATTGGCCAAATCCGGGACATTATGAGCATCAAATTACTTAAGTAGTTAGTGGATTATAAACCACTGAATAACTGAGAATTCAAGAGTTCATGCCAGTAGTGAACAAACATATTTATAAGTAAACAGAGGAGAGAGGTGCCTTGCTAACGGCAGAGTGCCAAGAACCGAACGATAAATGTTGAGAGAGCATCATTTATCGGTGAGTTGGAAAATCACCTGCAGCCACTGTGATAAAGATCGGAAAATCATCACTAGGTGCTACCTTGAGGAGGAGCTTTTGATGAGGATCTTTGCGTGACCTTCAAATGTCTCCCCAACAGACTGCTTATTAGTTGCAAGGGAGAAACAAGCGAGGTGGAGAAATCAGACAATACCTGACACAGGCGGCCAAAATTAACATCACCAATTACACAGACAAATAGATGCTGGGCATCTTCAGATGTGACGCGCTGTGAAAGACACCACATCACCCAGCCAATAGCCTGAATGCTTAACCTCAACCTAGTCACCAAGAAACTTCGAACACAAAATGAGAAACTTTCCATTCACAAAATGGAGAAGGGAGAGACTGCGTTCTTTAAAACTGGCCATGTCGTAGGAGACAACAGAAAGGCTGTGGAAATGTCCCAGATTAAAGGGGCCACAGAGACATGACGGCTCAACCAACAGCGAACTCCAGACTGGATTCTTGGCTGGAGGGAAACAGAGTCATTAAGCACATTCTAGCTCAACAGAAAAGCCAGGAACATGGACAGAGATTAGGGAAAAGTATCCTACCCATGTACGTTTATGGAGGTGAATATTGGACGTTTCTTGGGCAGCGATGCAATTTTTATCAGACATTGGCACCTAATTATATAAGACCATACAACTCTTTTTAGGACAGACACATTGGTGTATTCAGAAGTAAAGGCCCATGTAACTTACGCTCAAGTGGCTAAGAAAACCAATACAGAGAGATAGAGGGGGACAGATGCAGCAAGTGGGGTAGTGTTAAGAACAGGTGAATCTGGATAACGTGTGTATGAGTGTTCCTTGTACTATTTTTAGAATGTTGAAATGATTTCCAAATTAAAGTTAAAAACAGGTCAGTCAGAGTGGGAGGAGCAAATACTACGGAAGGCAGAAGTTGGAAAGGCTTCAGGCGAGTCTGAGAAACAGGTAACTCTCAGAGTTAAAAGTGGCCAGGCTTCCGGGGCAAAGGTAACAGCAGGAACCAAGATCAAGCAACTGGAACCTAAGTGCCTGCTGGGAAAATACAACTGCCCAGCACAAACCATGTATGTCCAAGCGGAAGGGACTCTGAGGCCGGAAAGGGAAACTGTGTGGGCCCAGGCGGCAGGTTAAGAAGCTTACTTGCAGAACACAGTCTACCGTAGGAGCAGGAGGGCTTTCAATGGCAGGAAGGTGGCTTATGTGGAAAGGTGCACAATTACTAGTATGCGGGGCAGGCGAGAGGGATGGGCACCGAGGCAGGGCAACCAAGGGGGAGCCACCGCCAGAGTCTATGGTGGTGGCGATCACCAAATGGCCACCCAATTAACTCCTCCACTGAGCCACAAGATGTAGGCTCAGTGTTGCTAGGAGATTGAATACATCATGTTCTCCACTCGCAAGCTGTATTTTCGCACACTTAGTAGACAAGATACTAAATCATCAGTCCGTGAATGGGAGTCTGAAAAAATGTGGGTTTTCACATTCAAAAGGATGACAGGCTCTGGGGGGCAGGGAGGGGTCAGCCTCCTGTCTAAGGAGGAAGAAGAGAGAAAGTGGACCGCATGCACTGGACAAGGTGGGAGAGCGATACCTTCATTTCAACAGCAGCACATTTGTTACAGAGAGCGGAGTGGAACACACTCCCGGGAAGCGCAGAGGAACAAGACAGAAGAAACAGTGTTTTTCAAAAGCCAAAACTACAGCTATATTGTAAATCAGAGATTTTCAACTGGTGTGCTGCAAGAATTTTTAAAACATGCAGTATCTGACTATTTTGCCAGCAGCACGAATCTCCTTCCCCTTGGATTGCCACATTTAAAATATGACAAATCAGCACAACAGCCGTCCAGTGTGAATGAATCAAAATCATACCAATTTTTTGGCAGATCATCAAATAATATATTTTTGGTGTGCCACAGATTTTTAGTAATTAGTTTATGTGTGCCATGAGGTGAAAAAGGTTGAAAATTATGTATTAAATCATAATGATGAGCTGAATAATAATCAGAAGGTAAAAGGATAGTAAAACTGAATGCTGATGTCCAGATAAATTATTTTACCCTCATGGGAAATGAGGAAACCTAGAGCTGAACACAGCCTGGGGACGAGAGGACCTTGGACTTCTAGGGTTCATTAACTCGAGAAGTAGACATAAAAAGAGATACACAGAGCTGGAATTGAAGAAATCTCCAGGCTACAGATGTAGGTATGGAAGTGATTTTTTTATGAGGGGTGTGGAGGAAGCCACGGCAGCGGATTGGCTGAGGCTCATCCCCGGTGGCAGAAGGTGGGTTGGGAGGAAGTCTGTGGGTGGTCATCCTTGAATAGTCAAGGGTGAATTCAGGGAGAAAGAACTAAGAGAAAGCAACTAGATCAGAAGTGGTTTGGAGGGAACCACACAGCACAGTACTAAAAGCAGGAGTCCGATTTCCAACAGGAAGGGATAGGTGATCTGTTAAAACAAGATACCAGATTCACAGAAATCTCTCTCTGTGGGAAGGGGGGAAAATGTGCCACAGTTCAAGAAAGTTTTAAGCTAAGAAAGGCCCTCATGCATGTTCCCAGATGGCTGGTGAGAAAGAGCATTAGAGAAGAGAGAGGGAGCGATCATTTACGTCTCTTTTGTCAAGCACAGGAATGATTCTTTGGGCTCAGCTAGAGAGAGGATCGCAATCCAGGACCTGGGCAGGCAGGCAGGAAGCAGCGATTCCTGAGAGGCATGGATGGGGACAGAGGGGCAACTTCAATGTCAAGAATGGACTAAAAACGGTCAAGCTAAGGATGTGGCACGAACAAATCAAAAAGGTTGGGCTTCCGAACTCTCCCATCCATCTTTGTGCTTTGGGGAAGAGACGGGGTAAGTAGGATACGGCAAGAGGTGCACAGAAGTGGCTGGGAGAGAGGCAGAAAGAGCCAGAGGAGAAAGGAAGAACAGGGAGGAGGCCAGGAACAGGGATATTTTGATCCCAGTGGGAGCCCCCTCCCTCGTCCTCCTCCCATTCTATCTGAATATCATTTACCTGATGGAGTTAGAACCCATGGTAACAGGAAGCCTGAAGAAATGACTGAAATGCTAGGAGGACACCGTGCCACATGGGGCCACACTTCTGTTTTCTGGGGAACTGGATCCTCTAGCAACAAAGGGTGAGATGGCAAGCAGGCCACAGCTGACTGTTCCGACAACCGGATTTGACCTTTATGGGACAAACGAGCTGGCTGCGGCTGTGGCCAGGCTGTGGCCCAGGGACAACTGAAGGCTGGGTTCCCAAAGTCACGCCAGCTCTGGGGCTCTGTGCCAGGAGCACCTTCTCCCTCCTGCCGGCTCATGCCCCACCCCAGCCCTGCTCTCGGGGTCCCTCTTCATATCCTATAACAAGTGATCAGCTTCCTCACAGGACACAGGAGAAACCGGGTCTAGATTTGGCTGCTGCTCTTGGGTCTCAGTGAGTGGCTATTTGCTCTGTATCCCTCTCCCCATCCACACTCAGGGCTTCCTAACCACAAGGTCACATGGAACGGGGCTACGGACTAAATGTGTCCTCCCACCAAAATTCATCATGTTGACACCCAATATGATGGTATTTGGAGATGAGGCCTTTGGGAGGAAGGCCTAGGTCACGAGGATGCAGCCCTCATGATGGGATTGGTGCACTTGAGACATGAGAGAGCTTGCTGCCCCTCCCCCACCAACCGCATGCGAACACAATGAGAAGATAGCCATCTGTAAAACACAAAGAGTCTTTACCAAGAACCTGACCATGCTGGCATCCTGATCTTGAACTTCCTAGTCTCTAGAATGTAGGATATGAGTGTTGAGTGTTTAAACCCCCAAGTCCATGGTGTTTTGGCTACAGCAGCCCGAGCAGACAAACACAGAGGGCTGAGGCTTCAGACGGACTCACGAAGCCCCGTGCCCTGGGCCAGCCACACGGGGTCTATGCGCCCGAAGAGTTCATTCAACCCACGCCTGGTGGCGTTAGCAATATAGAAACAGACCCTCACTCCCACTCCTCCAGCCCTGATGTGATGTACGTGTTTTGCCTTCATTTACTCAGTCCGTGGTAGAGAGTATTTAAGGGCCAGTGGCACAGGGCCCCACATGTCTCTTACTGGAGCACGTTCCCGGGAGCCAGGAGACCCAAAGACCCACAGTGACCCACGGGCGGTTTGAAACGTCTCTTGAATCCTGAAGATTTTTCTTTTTTTTTTTTTAACCCTTGGGAAATAGTATGAAATGCATGCTGGCACCCTGCAGTTTCTGCCTCCCAAGCCGGCCCTCCTCATTTTTCTTCCTGACACCTCAGCGTGGCTCCCCTCGGGCCCGGTCCAGGAGTGTCTGGGATGAGCGCAAAGGAAATACCCCAGTGCCCACAGGCACCTACAGGCTGCTCACTCCATGGTGGTCCCCGTCGAAGCGGTTACGGCCGGTGGCCAGACACCCTTGGTCCCTATGGCTCTGGCTCTGCCAACCATAGACGCCTTCAAACAGAGTCTGCGAAAAGAAGCCCTGGTTCAGCTCCACACCCACCACCATCCCGGGAAACAGGGTCCGGAAGGAAAATATTTTCTTAAAGTAACTGCCTGGTATGGGGGGCTTGCCTGGCACAGGGGAATTTTATCATTATTATTATTATTATTATTATTATTATTATTATTATTATTTTAAGAAAAGCATTTAGCAGCCCCTGTGTAAGAGCTGCTTACAGAGAGTAAGGAAAAGAAATGTCACCTTTCTCTTTCTCTCCAGACCCACCTGAATTTGAGGTTTGGCTCTGGACACCAAGACAGGGCTGGCCACGGGAAAGGTGTGCCTCGGTGAAGGACCTACCCAGGAGTCCAGCAACTGTAATGTTGAATCGCAACCCTCCCCTCGCCCGGCTCCCAGCCCGACGGCCGGTGACTCACTTCACCTCCTTGCCTTGGTGGCTCCATCCAGTAAAACACGGGCCTCCTGACCTCACTGGAGAGCAGGGAGATTAGCTCATGTTTATAACGTGCTTTGAAGATGAAAAAGCGTGTGCCTAAAGGGGGCTATTATTATTATAACTACCTGTGAAAAAAGAGAAAAAAGATTCCCATCTATGCCTAATGATCAGCTGGAAGCACCCAGGAGCCAGAGGTGCAGGGAGTCGATCCTTCTAGGCAATTACCCTCTGCAGCTTATACTTATGCCCGTGGCGTGGAGACAGCGGTTCCCAAGTTTGGGATGAAGAGCATCACGGGGTGGGGATTTTGTTTCAGAGGGAGGGACCAGCTCTCCTTAATCCCATTGATGACATTTAAAGAGAAGGCTCTGCTCGGGTAGCCGTGGCAGTGACCTCTCCTTGTGCTAACTCCCTCCCCTTCAGCATAAAGAGAAAGAGAACCTCAAGCCCAGGGGACAGAGCATCAACCTAGAATTTATAAACGTGGTTTTGATTCCATTGTGCTTGGTATTTTTTTTCCTTTTTCACTCTGTACAGGCACGTGTGTCCACCTCGGTCAGCCCTATCGGCATGTAATGCTTTGTGGTGGGGGCTGTCCTGGGCATCGTAGGGTGTTCGGCAGCATCCCTGGCCTTGTCCACCCACTAGATGCCAGTAGCCTCTCCCAGAATTTTGATTCTCTCACCCCCAGTGGTGACAATCATCAATGTCTCATACCTGGGATGCCCTCTCATACCTCATAAATGAGACATTTATGATTGTCCCAGCCACCTCCTTCTTCTGTTGAGAACTATTGCTTTTAAATCAATACCTAAAAAAAATCTTAAACAGATTTAAGTAGTCAAGGTTAAACTACAACCTGGAACAGAGAAGCATTCTTGCCCACGTCTGCTCCAGCTCCAGAACCGCGGTTCAGGGTCCCGAAGGCAGGCAGGCATCAGTTCTGAGCCCCTCGCACCCAAATACCATCGTTCCCAAAGGTCCCGTTGTGCGCTGACTGATGATGGACAGGCGTTTCGCCCATGTCTGAGTCACACGCAGGAATGTTTAGAAACCATTTCTATTTCAGGCCTTTTCCCAGATGTCAGGCCCGGCTTATCAGATCTCCGGAGCTCAGAGGATACCTGCTTGTCACAGCTGGTGTAACTGCTTAGAAGCCAGGAAAAGAGTGAGATCAGGACAATCATTGGGAATAGTGGGGGGAGCCCATTCAGAAATGTTCTGGGGTTCCAGGAGGGTCTTACAGGACCCCCTAGTTCTTTCTCCCAGGGGAGAAACCGAGGCCCAGAGAGAGCGGATCCGTGACATGTCCCAGGACAGGTTCAGTCTGCAACAGTGAACAGGCCTAGTGAGGAAGCCTCCTGCGCCATGCATTTTCTCCCATCCTGCGCTGTGCCTGGCAACTCGCAGGCTAAAGAAAGTGTCCCTGCCCTCTTACTCAGAAGAGGAGGCAAAGGCTTATAAATGGGCTGCTTTGAACATTTAAAAATCAGCAGCAGTGAAACTATTTAAAGGAAAGAATTAAAATCTGCACTGGCAGCCACCCAACGGGCAAGAGGAAAGCATGCCCTATCACCACCCCCAGCCCAGCACCCACCAGGGGCGGCCAGTGAGCAGCCGCTATCAAGGTTCTTTGGCGCAGCTCTCCCCCTGGGCTTTACATGGGGGGCGGGGGTGTTCCCTGCCCCCCCTCTCTGGTATTCTCATTCCTCACCTCTTTGTCCCTAGATCACAAGGAAGTTAAGTGGCTAATTCCTGGTTCATGCAAAGTTAAGACTGTCAATTACAGAGACACCAGAAAAAAAAATCGTCTAATTTCGAAGACTTGCTGTCAGCTCTGCTCAGACACCAGCACCAAGTTATCTAAAACAAAGCCACAACTCACAAAGGGAGTCTCTCTCGGGCCATCAGCAGAAAGGACCTGGGAGAAACACGCACGGCACAATCTCCAGAACCAGAGCCCTGTCTCTCAGGGCTTCAGCAACGTGAAGGGAGCCGCCCAGGCATCCCGAGGACAGCCCTGGGAAGCAGGTTGTACAGCTCCCATTGTGTAGATGAGTAACCTGGAGGCCACGCCAGAGTTACCCCTACTTTATAATTTGGAGAATGAAACCAACTAGGTTAGTGACAGATATTAACATGACAATTGACAATGCCCATTCTGTCAATGGGCTACCCTACCAATCAAGAAATCAACATTCACTGAGCCTGCCACATGAAGCTCAGAGCTAGCCCTCCCAGGGCCAGCCAGACACACAGGCCATGGTCTAGTCCCTGGTACGCACTTGGAAAGCGGCCACAAGTGGTGGTCTGCGATTCACTGGACAAGTCAGAGTGGCATGGTTTCTACACGTGGTGAAGTCAGGAGAAAAACACCCAAGGGCCGAGGCTGCTTTATGGAAGAGCTGGACCTGGAATGGTGAGGAAGACCCGGCCTGCAGAGAAGGCCCAGGCTGGGCATTTCTGGCAGGAGAACAGGTGTGGGCAAAGACCGCCGGGTAAGACCACACAATTCTGCACCGTTGCCTGTCTCTATTCTCTGCAGCCCAGACAGTGAAGCTAATCCACCATCCACCACCAACTTCATCAGGACGCTTTCCAGTGTCTTCTCAACATGCCCTGGCCAGTAGCTAAGTTAATTAGAGCTTTGTCCCAATACACCAGGGTTGTAGGTTCGATCCCTGGTCAGGGCACATACAAGAATCAACCAGTGAATGCAAAAATAAGTGGAACAACAAATTGATGTCTCTCTCCCCCCCCCCCCATTCCTCTTCCTAAAATCTATCTTTTTAAAAAACACATGCTATGTCCCGTCCAAAAACGAATTACCCCCCCCCCAAAAATTGTACCTGAACTCATTCCTGTTCAGTTTTAGAATACCAATAACTTTTTCAAAGTAACAATTTTCTACGTCACTTAAAACCACTTAGCAAGAGATGGCCTTTCTTTATCCAAAAGCATCTGCTGTGTCCCTGTTAGGTGCCGTCCCTTTGCCAGGCCCTGAGACTAGAAATATGGATCCTACTCTTTCTTAAGAAGACTTCAGTGTAGATTGCGGGACATTGAGGGAGAGTGAAAAATNAATCTATCTTTTTAAAAAACACATGCTATGTCCCGTCCAAAAACGAATTACCCCCCCCCCAAAAATTGTACCTGAACTCATTCCTGTTCAGCTTTAGAATACCAATAACTTGTTCAAAGTAACAATTTTCTACGTCACTTAAAACCACTTAGCAAGAGATGGCCTTTCTTTATCCAAAAGCATCTGCTGTGTCCCTGTTAGGTGCTGTCCCTTTGCCAGGCCCTGAGACTAGAAATGTGGATCCTACTCTTTCTTAAGAAGACTTCAGTGTAGATTGCGGGACATTGAGGGAGAGTGAAAAATAAAGGAAAAATTTTTTAAATCTGTACCATGGATAAGTTACAACACTGTGGTTAAGAACATCACCCTTGCTTATCCCCAGTGTTCACTAGGCCTTCATGGGTTTCTAAGGGCCTGCACGGACGTGGTCTCCTTCGATGGTGGACACAGGTTCCTGAGAACCGTGAGGGTGAAACAGGCCTGAAACAAAGCCCAAATAAGCCCTGCCTGTCCGAGAGAATCCAAAGCCCTGGTGGCAAGACGAACAGCAGAAAGACAAGGCAGGTTTTTAAATTTGATTAAAATTGCTGGTTAGCAGTTTTATGCTCCCTTGCTCATGCTAATATAAAAAGTAACTCCACTCATGGGATCTCACACAGGTAAACCCAGTGACATGGGAAGGATGCTCACTGAAGAGTTTGTCTCTTGTGCCAAAGAGCTGGGGACAACTTAGGTGTCCATCTCCAGGAGAGTGGACACATAAAGGCTAGTGCATGCACTTTGCCCTTTGCCCTTTGCTCCTGCCTAGATTGGGAGTTGGCAAACTCTGTCAAAGGTCAGATACCTTTTAGGTTTGCAGGCCTGGAGACCCCTGTCACCACTATTTAATTCTGCTGCATTAATGAGGAAGCAGCCATTGCCAATACAGAAAGGATGGGGTGTGCCTGCGAGCCAATAACATTCTCTTTACAAAAACAAGTGGCCATTTGGCAGAGGACAATCACCTGCTGACCACTAGCCTGGAACATGCTTCTTTCAGGTACACCTGCCTGGCGTCTGTTCAAATGTTATCTCCTGAGAAAACCTTTTCTGTTCACATTCTTAGCAGCACTGTCTCTCTCTCTCTATCTTTTTTTTTCATAGCATTTATCACCTGTGGGTATTTGGTTATCTAGTGACTGTCTGCTTTCTCTCTAGCAATGGAGGGTGATGATGTTTTTCTGTTTTGTTCACGACTAGCCTCTGGCACGTAGTAGGCGCTCAGTGAATACCTGTTGGGTGAACAAGTAAGCAGCTGCCTTATCCATCTGAGCACGTCACCCAGCAATGCAGGCGTCTCATTCTTTAGGGGAGGGAAGACTCCAGAGGTCAGCCAGGTTACCAGACCACCTCCCCGCCCAGGAAGCCTGCGTGCAAAACCACCTTACACTCTGGGGTTTTTCTGGTGGTTTGGTTTTTTTTCCTTTCTTTCTAGAATCTCCAGAGAATCCAGACAGTGAAATGCTTGCCGGTACCAAACGCACGGCACTGTTCTGTGCTTTGGCGGAGAAGTTCCCATGAGCCACCAGTATTCTCTCTTAGACTCTGCCAACCCCTTCAGAACGTTCCGCAGGGGACTTAAGACTGGAGGGAGGGGGAGCAACAGCAAATGCCCCTTTTCATCAGCAAATAAAATCCACCTCTCTTCATCTGCCTGCTGCGGGTGCTTGCTCCCTAAACTCCAAACCGGTTTCTCAGTGCTGACATAGTGAAACCTGCCTTCCTAAACCCCCAGGCTTTTCAAGAAGCCAAAAACCTCCACCATCGCTCAGCCCACAAGACCATGCAGAGCAGATTATAATCCTCAACCTCCCTCCCTCCCTGTGATTCACAACCAGGCTAATCTCTACTGACAGATTATGGATCTATTGTTCTGTGCCTCCCAAAAGGCAGAGGGAGACCAGACAGGATTGCCGGCAGCAGAGAGAAAAGACTCCTGCCTAATCCATGAAGCAACTACACGGAAGCTTTCCCCTGCAGTGCAGACAATCCTGGCTGTCCCCCCAGGCCACCCTCTCCATTTCTACCTCTCCCTTCTCTGGGCTCTGCCGGATGGTCCAGGCGGCCGCCAGGCCTACCCCCGCCTCCCCACCCCCACCCTCCCCCCTTCCCCACCACCAGCTCTCAGTCTCAGTACAAGAGTGTGTGGCCACACTTTCCGTCCAACCGGTTCTGCCCTTTATTTTTGTTTCAGGGAGGATTATCGCCATGGTAATGTCCAGGTGACAGTGTCAGGAAGGGGACGAAACCCACCTGCATTCAGCCCTTAATCCCTTAAAGTTTGTTGGAAAGCAGCAGCCTCTGAACAGGAGAAACCCGACCCGTGCTCCGGACCCATCACAAGACGATACACCAGAAAACAGCTAGACTGCGGCCTGCAGGCAGCTCTCCTGGGAGGAAGAGCCGTGGGTCCCGAGTCCCCAGCAGAGGCTCTGCAAATCACCCCACCCAAGGAGTCGGCTGGACGCACGGCTACATTTCATTTTCAGAAAGAGCGTGGCAGGAAGGAAACAGGAAGCAAAGTCTGTGATTAGGGGAAGAAAGGAAAGTGGTTTTCAAATGTGATTCAGATAGCTCTCCAAGGATAACCACAGCACGTGCCCTCCACCGAGGCAGGGACCGTCACTTCCGTGAGCCATGCCCAAGACGTGGTCATTCTATCTGCTTCTACCCAGGGGGGCAGGGGTCAAAGAAAACAAAACCCAGTTACCGGGTATTAGCTTAGCACCCAGGCCACAAACATCCTCACTCTGCTTCGGAGGCCCCTAAAGCTACACACACTCACACAGGAAATGAGGAATTCAGTAGGAAGGTCCACTGTCAAGGCTGGAATGAACCTCGGTGGGCGCCCCAACACATCCACAGGGCACAGTCGGGCTCAGTACAATAACGAGTTTATAAATATGAACTTGTAACTGTGGCTCATTGTTTTTAGGGGGCTTTGTTTTGTTTTAGATAAGTATTGTGTACTAGCAAGCACTGGACACAGCTATACATACGGCAGACCTGACAGGGCAGTGGGCACCCCGACCAAATCATGTCCCCATCCGCACGCCGCTGACCCTCACTGGAACCCCTCAGCTCCCGGTCTTTTTCACTTAAGTATGAAGGGGCGTACACTAGATTCCTCCTCTTCCTGGCATAGGAGAGACAATGTTTTAAAGGGTTTCTTATTCTTACTACCCAGGAAGGCAGGGACATGCCTAGGGCTTTTCAATAGCAGGGCATCACAGGTAAGGGAAAAGAAAGATTTTATAAAAATATCAAAGAAAGATTTAACTGTGGCTGGTAACAGAGTGAAGGCAAAGCCTCTCTGTGTTCGGTTGGCTGTGTGCGTCTCTGGTTTGCAAGAGCAAACGCGGCGGTGAGAGGCCGTGGTGAGGGCTGTTCCTCTTCTGAGGAGCCATCCACGCAGTGAGAAGGCCTGATGGGCCAATGTATCGGGAAGACGTTGCCAGAGCCCTAAGGCTGAAGCCCAAAAGAAAGAACGTGGGTGTACAGGGCTGGCCTCGCCTTTCTGAAATCAACTGAGGGCGGCCAGCCCTTCTGCCCACACGATTTGAGAGTGCGGGCCAAATGAGGAGACACAGTGGTCGGACCGGGACTGTTTCATGCAAACCCCGGGTTTGGAGCAGGATTTTGTGGAGAGAGAGTCTTCGAGAAAAATGTCGGGATGGCAACAGACAGGCCGGCCATCCGTCCATCGGAGCCACCTCCTCCCTCTTGATCGTGAGTTCTCCCCACCCTCGAATGGACAGAGGCAGCAGCTAAAAGGAGGTCCCAGGATGGATGAGTCACGCCCTTTAAATGCACAGGCACACGCGTGCACATATATGTACATGCATGCACGCACACACAGAGGCACACACACGTACCCACACAGACAGCCATAGGAAGCCTCAGAGCCCCGTCTCCTTTGCCTGGGATATTTCACACAGAGCTGGGTGTTACCCATGGGAACAAGTTCCTACGAAGCCACACGTGGTTGAAACTCCTGTCCCAGTGACAACGTCACGTCTCCCAGACACTGGCTCCCTTGGGAATGTGTGAGTGGCTCCTTCAGAGCAAAGAGCCACTGCTGGGGTGATTCATAAACTTGCTCTCCGCCAGGTCACCTGGAGATTAGCGGTTTCTGCCCATTACTCAGTCTCCACCCTGCGCCATCCCCACGGCTGCTCCAGGCCTGCTGGCTGCTGCCCCTTTGTGGAGACGGGCGATTGCTGAGGGCAGCCTTTACCCCGTCCCTGCCGTCTCTCCCGCATGGTCCCGAGCACACACGCTGGGCCCTATGTGAGCAGGGAGTGGGAGCAGAGATGAGGGGCATTGTGGGCAGGGAGAAAAAGGCAAGAAAAAAAGTCTCCCTGAGTTGAAGACTTCAACGCTGAGCTCCAGGGTCACCTCTCTCAAATCACCAGTGATTTCAGCTCACCCTTCTCCACCACAGCCCCAGGCATTTGCTTCTGCTGGGACTGGCGATTCTGCACATGCAAGGGTCCTGGCTGCAGGACAGAATCCCTTCCAGAACAAGGAGGGATGAGGCAGGGTAGAGACAGAGAGGTACACCCGACAGGTGAAAGCAAACGGGCTCCCCGAGAGAGAGATGCTGCTTTTACAGTGGACCCCACTCATCCCAAAGAGAGGGGGATGGAGAGGTGCTGTGCACCCCCCTGCTCTCCTTCCCCTCCCACCCCCACCCACTGGTACCGGCCCATTCAACAGCCTTGGGGGCTCATTCCTTAAAGGTACACACGGCCTCTGCGCACACTCGTGGGGGCTGTCCTGAAGCTCAGAGTTCGTTTCTGGAAAAAACGGCACGAACATCACTGTAGGATGCCCAGACCTCAGACCCAGGTTGCTCGACTCTTACTTTACAACAGCAAAGCTTTCTCTTCTTCTCTGATTGTTGGGGGGCTTTATACCAGTCAGCACACACGCTATATAACTTTCATTCTAGGGGCTACACCAACCCCTGCCCCCCGGTTAATGATCAGTCATCTAGAACGGGGAGGGGCAGCTTTCTGGAAAGGGCCAGATAGTCCGTTCAAGTCTGTGCGCGGAAGGGTCCGCAGCACGGCCCGTCGACTCCGTGCCTCGGCCGTGCGCAAGGAGCCACAGGTGATCTGCGCACGAGCGTGCGCGGCAATAAAACCATTCAGGGGCACTGAAACGTAGACCTCATGTCACTTTTCATGGGTCACAAAATAATGCTTTTTAAACACACGTTTCACGTGAAACGGGTTCTTAGCTCACGAACTGCACGGAAACAGGCGGCAGGTTGGTTCTGGCTCAAGGACCATCGCTTGCCAACCGGGTCTAAAATCAAACGTTTAAAAGGACACCCTCTGCGCGGTCTTTGCTTTGAGAGAAATATATTAATAGTGACGATAAGAGCGAACATGGACTGGGCACTGAGGTGAAAGGACTCAACGTGGAAAACGCTTTGTTCTCACTTGTGTTAACATGCGAGGCAGGTGAAGGTCGTCCCTGGTTCCGTAGATGGGGAAACGGAGGCCGGTGAGCATCTAATGAACACCCCAAGTTCACGTAGCAAGGATCTGACTCCAGACGGAGACACGTGTTCAGCACCCTTAAACAGTCGACTACGTTAGGGGAGGGGATAGGAACAAAAGGCGCGACTCAGAAAAACCATCCGTCAGGGCCACTGCCGAGGAAGGACCCCCGTCTCCTTCCTGCACAAATTCCTTCTCAGACGTTCTGTCAAGTGCGACAGAGCTCCAAGGGACTCTGAGAACAGTCTAGCGATGGGGAAAGAAGGTGGGAGAGGCCTTGACACAAACAAAGTGCCCCCTTGTGTGCTGGGTCCCGGAGCAAAGCACAGTTGGAGGGGCAGGTCGCAGGGACCTGAGCCTTGTTGGGCTCATTATTTTTAGCTCTAGCAGCCGAATCAGCTCACTGCTCGCTGCCCTTTCCCCCAGGATACCCAGACATAGGGCTCCCTCACTTACAGCTCCCCAGGAGAGGCCTCTGCCTCAGCCTCCCTGATCTCCCAAGTCTTCCCAGTTTCTGTCTTTCTCCCAGCCCAGCCCTCCCCACGGCAAGCCTCCACCTTCCAGGCTGCCTGCAAGAGGCCCTCAGTGCAGAGCTGCCTTCTGCCGCCACCCAGACAGAATTCCATTGGCGGGGGGCAGTGCCCAGGGAAGAGTGTGCGGTGGCCGCTCTCAGTTCCTTCTAGGCCCGCTGCCGGATTTCTTTTCCATCCCAGGCACCAAGGCACATCTGGTGGAAGAGCGCTCCTTGGATGCCTCTGGGCCCACCACACCCGGCGGGAAGCCACGGATCTTGGATCTAAACCGACCAAAGCGAGAGAAAGCCGGCTGCTGGAGCGGGGCTCTGCCTCGCAGACACGCACGCGGGTTTCCTAATCCCTGGGACTTCAGGAACAGGAGGCCCGACCCACCACGGGCTCCAAGAGGCCATGGGGCAGGAGGCAAGCTTCTCATTATGTAAAACACGTGGCTTCTTCCTCTTTCTCTAGATCCTGCTAGCAATTTTGTATCCGGTTTGGGAATTCCAGGAACATCTGCGATTGTCTTTTGCCCAACCACACATGTGCAAGCCCAAGGGCTCGATCATGTCCCTACCTGCCGGTGCCCTGTCATTAGCCATGAACTGTGCAGCGAAACATATAAAACCTCGGCTGCCGACCACACCTGCAGGATTCCACCTCCCTGCCTCATCCCGCTCCGACCAGAGGCACAAAGACCAAGTCAACTCGCCTGCGGTGAGAAACGCTGCGGCTCAGAGGCTTGTTTGAACAGCCAAAGCCCTCTAACCAAAGGGCCGGCGCATTTTTAACACAGCTCTGCCCACCACCCCCAGCCTCCCCTTTCATGTTGGCTTTTGTGTGGCAAGGTCAGGGGAGGCCGGTGGAGGAAAGTGAGGTGCAACTGAGGCCAAGACTCTCAGAAGTGACTTGCTTGGTTAGTTCTATTCCAGGCAACCCCGGTGGCCTCCGTGCAGACCAGAAAGTGACTCTTTGGGCTCTGAGCACCCAAAAGGCCAGGCAGGCATCCTTGGTGCCCGCCACCTCTTCTTGACTCTGGGAGCCACGATCTGCAAAATGGGGTAAAGACAGTGCCGACCATATTGTTGTTTAATGAACTTGGGCGATGCCTGCACCACATTTAGAAGACTGTGGCGTCCTGTCCAAGCTCCACTGGTGGTTAGGAATGTTTGTTATTATTAGTCCTCACCCCCCTTACACCCCCCTTACAAACCCTGCCCTTCCTCTGCCACCCCACGTACCCCTGAACCCACCTGTGTCGCCCACCCACCTGATCACCGCCCAGCTCTCCAGGGTCCAGGCTCAGCCCCCCCTCTCCTTCATTTCCCAGCCCTTTCACTACGGGCCCACCCCAAGGCCACATCTTTCCAGGGAGTGGGCGCACCGCCCCCGCCTGGGGGGGTCCTATAAACAGGGCATCTGACGGTCCCTGGGCCCCACTCCAAAAAGCTCTGCACACTTGTACTTTCTTGGTTCCATGCTTATGTCCCGCCAGTGGTTGTTCGCTGGGCTCCTAAAGGAACTAGACGCCATGTGTGCGTTTATCCCTAGAACCGGCATCATCTGACGCAGAGAGGGCGCCCAATAAACATTGTTTAACTATGCAAAGGCACTGCCTCCGCCGCTCTGCCTAACTCCACATTCCCATCTCCAGCTGGCAAGTAGACATCGTGCCACGTACAGCATTCAGGCAATTCTAGAAGCTCCTTGTAACCTCCCCAATTCTCTAACTCAGCTTATTCATTATCCCCCGACCTCAGCACAGGGGAGACACCCAATGAACGCAAGTTAAATAATCGGGAAAATAACGAAGGCTCACTTAGCTTGGGTTTATGCTTTTTTAGAAATCCTTACCTGAGGATATTTTTGCCGATTTGAGAGGGGCGGAAGGAAGGAAGCAGGGAGAGAGACAGAGCAGGGAGAGAAACATCGCTAGTAAGAAAGTACCACGGATTAGTCGCCTCACATACACACCCTAACTGGGGATTGAACCCACAACCCAGGTATATGTCCTGACCAGGAATCAAACCCACAACCCATTGGTACATTGGACAATGCTACAACCAACTGAACCACCTAGCCAGGGTGTGGACTTACACGTGTGACATCATTTTGGATGCATCCATGTCTTTCCTGTGTTAGCATTCAGTCCCCGTGTTGTCGATCTCACCTCCCCGACGCCATCTGTCCCCCCCACCACCACCCCCTTTCCTTCACTGCTGCTGAGGCTCTGGTGCAGACTCCTGTTGCTGCCCCTTGCTCACCTGCCATCTCTCTCTCCCTATCTTGCTGCAGGGGGTCAGGTCAAGCTAATCCCAAACTAATCAAATGCCTTCCAAGTTCTGCAAACTCCCAGGCCTGGCTGTGGAAATCCTCTCCCTTTTCGACTCCACCCACCCTTGGAACCCCATGTCCTCCACTCCCCTCCTCCAGCCCCACCTAACTACCGGCCAGTCCTGGGAAGCCCTACCCAGAGCCACCTCTGGCCCCAGGCTCCGAGTGTGCTTCCACCTGAAACAGCCATCTTTCCTTTCCCTCTCCAGTTCTGCCAAGAAAAGCCAGTGATCCTTAAAGCCTTCCTCAAAGCTTTTCACTCCTCTGACAACTTCCTCGACCTCCCCCAGACATTCCTGCCCGCCACATTCTCCCGCCCAAACTGCCTGGGTTGCTAACCTAGCACTCATAAAGTCCACTTTGTGTCATACTGGTCTGCCTAGCCCTTGAGGACAGAAACCAGATCTTCTCCTTCTAGTTCTAGAAGGAACGCTGTGCACATAGCAGCCATTCATATATCATGAGCATTATCTATAGTTTGAGGATATAGAAATATACTTTTATTCGTCTCATGCAGCGACCACTAGAATAAGCTCTAGACAATTTGCCCGCGGCCACCTGGCCGGCAGCAAGGCACACATCTGCTCGCTCCAGGTGGGACTCAGCCCTCCGAAGGGGACAGTGAAAACCCAGGTGTGCGTGCCTTTCCAGTCCGCCCAGTCCCCTCCAGCTGCCGGTCAACCAATCCTCATCCGAGGGTTCAGGTTCCCGAGTCAACTGCAGTCCAAAAATGGTAAGTGAAGAATTCCCGAAATAAACAATTCGTAAGTTTTCCATTGTGTGCTGTCCTGAGCAGCGAGGTGAAATCTCCCACCACCCTGCTTCATCCCGCCTGGGACAGGAATCATCCCTTTGACCGTCAAATCCGCGCGATAGACACTCCTTGCCCACTGGTCACTTAGCAGGCATCTGGGTCATCAGAATGACTGTCGCGGTGTCACAGCGCCTGTGTTCACGTGGCCCTTATTTTACTTAATAATGACGCAGAGCACAAGAGCAGAGATGCAGGCCACAAGGATACACCAGAGAGAAGCTGTAAAACATCCTGTAAGTGAAAAGGTGAGTACAGTACAATAAGATGTTTTAAGAGAGAGAAAGGCCACATTCGCTAACTTTTATTGCAGTATCTTGTGGTAATTGTTCTATTTTATTGGTACTTATTATTGTTAATCTCTTGCTGTGCCTGATTTATTACTTTAGCTTTATCATAGGAATGTATGGGCCAGAGAAAACACTACATGGATCCGGGCAGACTTGGCTGCGGGTCTCGGAACACGCCCCCGGTGGACAAGGGGGGCTACTGCATTCGACTTTCACTATGTAAGATTTTGTTGACACCAAGGGGTAAGTGGCTACGATCTCTTTTAACTGCCAATGTATTCCAACCAATTCACCTTACACATGAGAAGAGCGAGACCCGGGGTGGGGGATATTCTGTCCAAAGGACACAACTGCTTTGTGGGCGGGGAGGGGGGCAGGTGGAATCCATCTCCAAACCGGCCAGGGAACCGGCACCTGCCCAGTGAGTCCACAGTCCAGAGGGGGGTCCTGAAGAAGAAAGGAATATGCACCCCCCCGGGGTCCCCCCAACTCCATGCGTGGGTTCCCTCAGGTAGCTCATTTCCTTCAGCGGGTAATTCAAGGCTTCCTCTAAGGCAGAGGGGTCTCAACCTCAGTCGTCTTCAGGGACCAGGCAGAAAACAGAAATAAGTGAACCTGGCTGGACCGAAGACCGCATAGGCCATGAGGGGGGCGTGACAGACCCCAGGTGGTGGCACTTGGCAGCTCCCAGCATCTGCAGCCAAGGAAGGGCACTGGCTCCAGCCTCCACCCTCTCGCGTTTTCAAGTAAAAGTTGGAGAACCAGAATTTCACGTGAAATACCCACAATTTAAACATGGACACTGACCTCAAGCCATTTCAGCACAAGGCATTAGTAAACGGATACATACACACCCACACCCAGGCTTCTGGGGCCCTCGGTTAGTGAATTCGCCACTTAGAAACGCCCTCCTGGTGGACAGATCAGTTAACAGGACGGAGAGAAGCAAGGTCTGAGATCCTGAGCTCACAATGCACTTTGGGCCTGGAAGAAGCTTTCCGGTATAAATGTGACTTCTAACAATGAGGCCATTTCAGACAACCTACAAATTCCCCAGCCTCGAAGCCCTCCTGCCTACATGGGAGCTCGCGAGGCAGGGTGCTCTGGGGAAACGGACAGCAGACACAAACCAGCCATGCTTTTCTAATAAAACTCTTCAAGTGCTCTCCTTAAGTAACTGCGGTTCCGATTTTAGAGGAATAATGACGACAATAAATTAAAGAGAGGAGCTCCAGCAGCTTCCAACTGGAGGCGGTTTGCATGGGGAACACCCCCAAACTCAGACAGGCGTAAGTAGGAGACATGACCCTAGTTATCAGGGCCCATCTCCCAGTTCCCTCCGCATCCGTCCATAAAACAAAGTGATTTACCGAGACACCGGGAGGGGCCTCTCACTTCCCCTCTGCAGAATTTATTCCTCTTTAATGGGCTGCCATGCCACCCCCTTCGTCTAATCTCTTCCTCTCGTGTTCGCACGCTCTCTCCAGCTCTGTTCTCCCCTTCTCCAGCGACCGTCAGCACGTCAGGGTGGCAAACTGCTACTGGCCAAAGGAATGAGCTAAGCTGGCAGAAGGGGAGGAAGTGGCCTCAGACTGAAGGGGCCGGACTGGCAGGTGTGGGTTCTGTGCCCGGCTCCCACCTGGCTTTTATTGGGGAAAGCAGCTTGTTAAAGTGCATAATCCCTCCTTCGGTGAAAAATCGGAACGTAGCCGACGGTGGTGGCGGCGGCAGGGAGAATCCAGCCTCTTAACGGGGACCCAAATGATTTCTGTCCCTTGCACACAGTGGGAGGACTGATGGGGACCAGGATCTATCATTAGACAAGCAAGGCAATTACTCCGAATTCCTACCCCTTCCTGTTCCCACCCAACTCTTGTCTTCTCCAACAGGTGACCGCTCTGAACCATGGAGGCCAGAGGTTAGAAAGTGAGGGGAAGTCAGAGGAGTTACATGCCTGCTGGTGAAGGTCCCTGCTTTAGACTAGGAAAGGTCCCCTTGGGGGGAAAGTTTAAAAAAATAAAGCCTCGGTACTAGTGATAAAAGACACCTCTTCGTCATGCTTTACAATGCCCCTTCACTGACATTGCTTGTTGATCTCTGGGACAAGTCTGCTAGGTCGGTGTGACTCCACTTTATGAACCAGAAACTGTGAGGCCCAGAGAAGTTAGGTGACTTGTCCCAGGTCACACAGCTAGCACGCGACAGACCTCAGCCCTACCCAAGCCTAGAATGATTCCTAACTAGGTATAGCTAATCAAGTTGTTTGGAGTAGGCAAGCCATAAGTCATGTGAAGAATTAAGAATAAAAGAAAAATGCCAGTGTTCTCGGTTAAAATGCAAGACCCGAAGGTGAGCCCAGAGTTTGGAAAGCGATCTCAGATAACCCTGGGAAACAGCCAAGCTGTGTCCTGCTGAGTCACACTCTTCTTTTTCAGCAACAGAAGAGGCTTCCCCCCACCACCCCCCAACACAGAATTATGTTCTGTCTCTTCCCTTCAGGCCCCAAATGCCTTTTAATCTTCACAAGAGTTCTGCAAGGAGAGGCGTGGGGCCGACGACTGTCAGGAGTGACGGACTCCAGATCGCCCATAACTTCATCAGAAACCTTCTGCACAAATTCCCTATCAGCCAAGTAACTCAAATGGCTCCTCGGGGGGTAGTTTTCTCTGGGTGGGGCCAAAGCAAAGTCAAGGTTGTATTGTGGTCTCAGGCTCCAAGCCCCCCAGGTGCTCAGAAAGTAGGGTGGCCATGCACAGAACCCTAGTGCTCCCACACCCAGACCCAGGGTATAGGGGCCCTGGTAGATGGACGCCTGGGGCCACTTGACAGAGGCAGCTAGAAGTGAAATGCGTGTTTCTGCAGAGTCTAGGTCTTCGAAAGCTCTGCAGATCACAGAGATAGTGATGGTCTGTAGGACGACAGAATCCAGACCAAGGCTCCACCCACCCTGAGTAACTGGCTCCAAGCCAACCCATACCTTAGGCTTGGTAGACCAGTAGGCTGATCTTTTTTTTTCCTTCTTCTTCTTTTTGTCTACTGAGACCTCCATACAGATAAACATTGCTGATGTGGACCCCACTAAGAGCAAGGGAAATTTTGAGTGTTCACCTTTGCCTAGTGTGGGCAAAGCAGCTTTCTTCGCAACATTGGGAAAGGCTGGTTCATTATTCTAGCCTTGGAGACTCAGGTGGTGAGCCCTCAAGCTAGAATTGACCAGGGCTCTGCCGATCAGAGGGCGGGTGATGAAACGGGACCCTCAGCAGGAAAGCACAGGCCTTCCCTTTAAAAAGTGAGAAAGTTGTAGCCTTTGGGTGGCCACTCAGCGCCCTTGCCCTCCCTCTCGCCTCCCTCTGGGGGTCCCCCCAACCCCGCTCCTGCTCAGGCACCCAGCTGACTGCCTCCAAAACCCGAGAAGGTGTTAACTGATAGGCAAGGTAGTAATATAACCATTTCTACCTCTGAGTGTAGCCAACCCCTCCCAGGGGCTTCTGCAGGTTAAAACGAGGTTCTTTGGGAGGGGAAAAATCTTTAAAATTCAAAGGAAAAATGCCCTGACACAGGGATCCTCAACCTTGGCACTACGGACATTTTAGGTTCCATATTTCTTTATTGAAGGGGGCTGTCTTGTAAACTGTGGGATATTTAGCAGCATCCTGGGCTCTACCCCCTAGATGCTGGTAGAACCCCTCTCCTTGCTACACTGTGGCAATCAAACTGTCTCCAGACATCGCCACAGGCCCACTGCGGGGTGATCGCCCCTGGTTGAGATCACAGATCTATCGGCTGAGGTGGGGGTACAGTGAAAAGTGGGAGGACCCACTTCTGAGGACCCGTCAAACGATACCTCCCAGGCAGCTGCCTCTCCCCAGGCTTACAAGTGAGCCCCTGACCACAGGGCATTTGGGAAACCTCACAGCGACACATCAAGGACAAAGAAACGGCCTTCTACACCAGAAGGAAAAGACAAAATCGGGTTTCCAGAGCCCTCCATCTTTGGCAGGAGCAGGAGGAAGAGATACCCTGGCAGAGAAAGCTAAACTCAAGCTGGTCACAGGAGCCCGGGGCCACTTCTCCAGGGAGGTGACTCGTCTCTTTGTTGTCCTGCCTTCGGCTCCTCCTCTGTCCACCACCATTACTGCCTCCCAAGGGTACGGCTACTGAGGTTTCTTATTAGTACAAGAGGAAAGAGGGACCTGGCAAGGGCTAAGTTGGCTTTCATTTACCTGGCCAGGTGTGAGTTCGGCCCCTGAAATTACCCTGGAAGCTGGAGTCAGGCTAGGGCCCTGATTAAGATGCTGAGAACACAGTAGAGGAGGGAGGGAGGGGCGGGGGTGGGGTGCGGGAGCGAACTCCCGATTCATTGAGAAAACGCAGCCATGTTTGAATAGGACTGCACAGTGGAATGCAGGCCCCCTTTTTGTGTGCTCCTTCCTTTGAAACAAAAGCGAAGAGAGTGGACCACAAAGGGGCTGGGGGAGGGGAGAGCAGCCGTGCCTGGGATGCTGTGAACAGACCCGGTTTGGGGGTGACACGGAGGCACAGCAGTGACGGCCCTTGTCAAGGCAGGAAGGGGCCTTCGTGGATGACATCTGTCCACAGGAGTCCTCGAGCTCCTTTTTTATTCCTGTCTATGACGAATAGCTTGTTCCCCAAATTCAGTCTCTGGAACTTCCTCTCCAGACCTGCCCCGTCCGGTACAGACGCCACCAGTCGATGGGCACCGGGAACGGTGACGAGGCTGAATGGAAGTGAGCTGCCAACGTAGATAAAGCACCCCCAGGCTGCCGACCGGGCATGAAACAAGGTGGATACCTCACTGAATTTGGTTATACTGAGCGCATGCTGAAACGGTAAGGTTGGGGACACGCTGTATTGTATAAAATACAGTACAAAAATCTATTTCATCTGTTTCCTTTGTCCTCTTTTAACGTGGTTGCTAGAAAGTTTAAAGTTGCATGGGAGGCTTGTGTTTCATGTCCATGGGACAGTCCTGCTCCAGGCCAAGAGTCCTCTGTGGCTGCTCTCTCCCTCCTCCCCTGCCCCCTCCCCTCCCTTACATATACACCCGAGCCTTTTAAAGAGCAGATCCATCTTCATTCATTTGCCAAAGACGTTCAAGGTACCTTCTGCACATAAAGTACTACACCAGCATCTGTGGGAGCCCCCAAATGCATCAGACTCTTGGATCAGTCAGCAGCTTGGGAAGGCCCTTAAGAAGGGGTCACGAGAGCTGGCCCCAGATGACCTGACAGCCCAGAAACGACAAGCACCCTCCCCTCCCAGGCCCCTCCCAGGCTCAGCCACCACGTTGGAGTAGGTCCACCTGCGCAGCTGGAGAAAGCGTGGTTGTCACCTTCCACACAAAAGTGGCTTTTCTGGCTCAGCTGTCTTCCCGGTGACACTAGGCCTGCTTGTCCCTCGGTGTATCGCAGCTTCCTTCTTTCCTTCCTTGGACAACAGAGGACGGCACGTCTGAGAGAAGAACCGCCCGCACTGGAGGAGATGCAGTGGTAGCTTCTGACCCCCCAGCCCGCCCCTCCCTGGCGGAGGGCTTCGCTTTGTCCGGGCAGCGCAGGTCCACAGAGAGAGCCTGGGGGGGGGTGGCTGAGAAAGGACATTGGTCACCCCGACCTACCGTGTGCACTTGGAACGATAATTCTCACCTACAAAAGTCCAAGGTAAGTACATCGGTGATCAGCACCAGGACCAGAACTGGGCTCCCAACTGGGAGCAATTACTACCCTTTCAGGGGGCACGTGGCAATGTCTAGAGGCGGTTTTATAAAGTTTACAGAACAGGGGAGGGGACACTGTGGCACGAAGTGTGTAGAGGCCAAGAGATGCTGCTAAAAATCCTACGATGCACAGGACAGCACCCCTCAGAGAACCCTCTGGCCCACAGCATCAACAGTCCTGAGGGTGGGCTGTGGAGGAGGAGGCCAGCGTCCCCGCCCACCACCAAGCCAGAGCCCGCGCTAACCCCTGGCAGCGACAAGCATCCATCGTCCCTCAACAGCACCTTCCGACAAACATGCCTGGGAGAGGATCCAGGAAAACCTGAAGGATCAGGGCAAGATGAACGGCTGGGAGAAGAATAACAGCGCAAACATGATTAAATAAATTAGCCCCACTAATTACCAAGCGTCTAACTTAGCACCTGGAGCAACAGCTGGGGTTGCACGGAACTGAACAAACGTCAGCCCCAACTCAGGGCAGGCTCCGGGCACATGGACCTGCTCCTCCGTGTCTTCCTCTGGCAAAGACTCGACTGAGAAGAGACTAAGCAACACATTCTTAGGGCAGAGAGGCCACCCTAGGGAGGTGGCTTCGATGCCATGGCTGCTTCAGGCCCACCCGCACCTCCCCCTCTAAGGACATTCCCAGAAGAGACGATTGCTCAACGCAGGGCAGTCTCCTCTTAGGCTGAGATCCAGGCTCCCCCAGCTGCTGACTTTCACAACGCACCCCATTCTCCCGCTTCCATGAGTGGTGCTCACCTCCCAACCGTGAAATATCCAAAGACAATGTCGGTTGCCTCTCTCTTGGCCTCTGTCTTCTGCCAACTGCTTCTCCGCTCTGTGAACCTGGGTCTAGCGGTATTTTTTCAATTTCTCAACCTGGAAGCCTGGCTGTTTGTTTTCTGAGATACTCCTGCGAAGACCCACAGCCCTGCACCCCGTGGCTCTGACATCTCCCTAGGTGGTAAAGTGTAGCTAGAAGCCTGCTGACTGGGGGGCCCACCAGGGCACCCAGCCGCTCCGTGGTTCAGCAATGCCAGAGCCAGACACTGAGGTATCAAGCATCTCTTGGTGCCCCCGGCTGCTTCCGCCCATCACCCCCAAAGTGTGGCTGCGTCACAGCCGTGGGGTACCCATAGACTCTACCAGAGGCCACATCTAATTTTTCTTTAAAACTTGCTGTTGAAGTGGTTTTACCAGATGGCATACTTTACTGGTTGGAACGATGACTCCCAAAAGATATGTTTACATCCTAACTTTCAGAATCCATGACTGTGTCCTTATTTGGAGAGAAATAAAGTCTTTGCAGATAAAATTAAGTGAAAGGTCCCAAGAAGAATTCACCCTGGATTACCAGGCAGGTACTAAATCTAGTGACGGGTGTCCGAATGAGAAAAAGAAAGAAAGGAGAGAGACACACACCGAGAAGGCCATGTGAAGACCAAGGCAGAGGCTGGAGGGACGTGGCCACAAGCCAAGGGGTGTCAGAACCGCACCCCCAACCCCCCCGGCCCAGAGGCTGGAGACCTGGAAGAATGATCCCGCAGAGCCTTCGGAGAGAGCACAGCCCTGCCGACCCCTCAATGCAGGACTTCCGGCCTCCAGACCTGTTAGAGAATAAATTCCTGTTGTTTTGCCCAGCTGGTGACAAATCGTTTCAGCAGCCCCACGACACTAATACACAAGCAGTGAACCCCACGCCTAATCAAACACACGGCCCATGGATGTGGTTTGTTTAGCATCAAACACGGAACTCTGGGATTAAGTTGTGTATGCATCCATCCACACTATTCTTAGACACCCTCTCTGCCCAAAGGTCCCCTTCTCTGAGCCTTTCCATCGCAACTATCAAAAACGGTCCTTCGCCTAGAAGGCACTACGCTGAGTGAAGCCAGCCCAGCAGAGAAAGACACATATCCTATGCTTTCAGTTACATGTGGAATTTAATGAGCAAAATAAAGGAACACGCAAAACAGAAACAGGCTCACAGACACAGAGAACAAACAGATGATTGCCAGAGAGGGAGGAGCTGTGTGGGACTGGGTGAGAATGTGTACTCAATTTGTACACCGAGGCAAGTACACATTGGCAGTTACAAAACAGTCAGGAGGATGTAAAGTACGGCATGGGGAATACAGTCGATGACAATGCAATCACCATACATCCAGGTGGGTACTGGAAATATCAGGGGATCACTTTGTGAAGTACA
The DNA here is from genome assembly GCF_014824575.4 of Sturnira hondurensis. Taxonomy (NCBI): domain Eukaryota; kingdom Metazoa; phylum Chordata; class Mammalia; order Chiroptera; family Phyllostomidae; genus Sturnira; species Sturnira hondurensis. The sequence continues at coordinate 11,845,967 of NW_028091359.1, forward strand.
TGATTGGTCTAACCACTGTGCTGGACACCGGAAACTAATATAAAACAATACTGAATGTAAATTATAATTGAAAAGTAAAATTTAAAGCGAGAAGTTTAAAAAATGGTCCTTAAATAACCCCCATGTCGCCCTCTGTAGCCTCTTGCCCTGTCTCCTCTCTCTCCACGCCCCTCATCACCCCCTAGCACTATTGATGTATCGGCACAGTGGATATTACCCCTGGCCCTCCTTCGGACAGACGTTTCCTGCAGGCAGGATTAGCTTTGCTCATCTGCGGCTGAAACCTCCAGCAAGGAGAATGCCTGGTGCATAGAGGTTCTTAAGAACACTCGGTGGGCCAAATATTTGGTTATCTCCAAAAAGATTTGGTTATATTCAAAAGCAGAAAGCATTTAGAGCATTGCACTCTATTTTAATTACCGAGTGTTTCTGCAAATTAAAAAGTCTTCCTGCACCCTTCCTACAAGGTACCAAGGACTTTTATACACGTCGCACTGGCTCCATGGGTTAGCAGTGCATCCTAATTTGTCTTTGGAAAAAATGGGAATTTTCTCTGAAGGGAAATTCCTGTGCAGTCAGTGGCTAAAACACACTGCCCAAAATACCCCTAAATTTTTAACAAGTGGTCAGTTTTTTTTTTGCATCACCCATGTCTAACACTTTCTTTAGGAAAACCCAAGTGGAGGTGCACAATGAGCGATGATTGGGGGAACAGACTTTGCCCCCACAAGCAGAGGTCATGTTGCTTAGCAGACCGATGTCCCCCTGGGCAGCCAGTGGCTCCTATTAGATGATCGACATTGAGGCTTAAAATGTCCCTGCACACCTGAGAACAGGCACGACGCTGAAGTCACAAAGACGAGGCCCAAGAAACCTCTGAGTAAAGAATGACGCCCTTCGGTCAACGGGTCATTTCAGTCCTAGTACCGTCCAGGGGGCGCCACAGGACCCACGGAGCAAGCTCTGGGCCCTCTGGCAGGCAGAAATGAGGCCCTCCCTCTGTGCACCCTGTCCAGACTTTAGATCTGCTAGTAATGCCATGGAGGTTTTTTGGGGTTTTTTAAAGAACGGGATAGTAAGTGAGCAGAAGTCCTTAGGATTTTGATGCAGGGGATACTCATAAGAGGAAAAACTTGGTGTAATAGGAGAACTTGAAAAATTTAAAGAAACTTCGTCCTTTCAAAGAAAGCCAAAAATATTATTTGTACTTCAGTCTGCATTCAGTTTGGAATGCTTAAAAAGCCAGTTAAAACGATGGCTCATTTTCCTCAGCTCTGCCTCGAAAATCACCTGTCCACCGTGGTGGTACGCCGGTCCAAGAACTGTGTGTGGGAAGAAACTCTACCCTCAGAAGATAGAGGAGACACAAAATGAGCCTCTGTCCACAGGGAGAGGATGCCCCTTAACTACAGGTCATCGTCACGTCTTCTGATTCGAGCTGAGACACTCCATATACCAAGTCCGCCACCCCTCACCACGTCTCCACGGAGAACTCGATGACCAAGCACAGGAAGTGTCGTGTCGCACGTCGCTGTGACGTCCACTCCCTTCATGCCTCAGACCTCCCGCGGTGCCCGGAGAGCACCCATCACACAGGACGATGGAGCTGCCGTCGTGACGAGCTGGGAGACGGCCATGACGACTGAAGGTGGCAGCTGTGGAAATCACAGCTGACACTCCCTTCCTCGGCTGGCAGATGAAAAAGAGAAGTGCGGGAACGAAGATGTGCCGTGGACCGAGTGGGTCCCTGAAAAAGCCCACAGTGATGTGCTGGCCCCGGTGTGGGTTTGGGGATGCGCCTGTGAGAAGTCATGGAAGCTAAGTGAAGCCATAAGGACAGGGCCTCAGTCTCACAGGATTGTGTCCTTGTAAAAGAGGAACAGACACTAGAACTCGCCTTGGTCTGCCATGCGAGGTGACAGCTGGAAGGCGTGTCCACCTGTGAGCCAGGAAGAGTCCACCCGGGAGCCCACCCACACCGACGCCCTGACCACAGAGAGCCGGCCCCCAGAACACCGAGGAGGTCCGTTTCTGCCGTGTGAGCTCCTGTACAGCCTTTTGTTATGGCGGTCTGTGCGTACCCCCACAAGGTGGGTCACTTCTTTCTTAAGAGCTACCTCACCTCTGCTCCCCGAGAGCAACCCCAGCCGCACTAAGAAAACAGCTCTGAAGCGCTTCCAGGTAAGGGGCACCTGCACCTGCCCGTGACAGGCAGGCCCCAGACACGCCACACGGCGGATTTCACCTCCGCGCTAGCCAGCCCCGGCCGCAGCAGCGGGGAGATGCCGTGGCCCCCGATCTTACAGACAGACGAGGACTCTGGAGCTAGACAGGGGGTGAACCACGCAGTCAATCACCGCAGGTGACGGCAGTGCTGGGTGTCCACTTTGTCATCCCAGGTGTCCTGACACCTAAGGCATTCCTCCTCCAACACGGTAACTTCACGTCCAAGGGCAAAGTGCTCAGTGCTTGTGCTGTCTCTTCCCACCAAGCTTGCTTCACAGAGAGCCTCCTACTGAAATGCATATCCAGGCGTGAGCAAAACGAGGTCGTAATACGAATGAACAACACAGTAACTAATAAATAAGAATGCGAGAGTACACCCTGTATTTGGAGTACTCACAACCGTAACCCTACCTTTGCATCCCCGATACGTGTGCCTTTGCATATACACACATGTTTTTAATGCCAAGAATAGTATTAAAGACTATACCTCTGGCTAAGGCCCCAAATAACAATTCTTAAAGCAAAATTTATTTTCTTCCGGCAAGCAGAAGAGCTACTAAATTCTCCAAAAAACAACAACAACAACAACAACAACAACAGTACATGATCATTTCAATGAAAACTTGTTATAAAAAAGCCATGGGAGAAAGGGGGAGAACCATAAAAATCAAACCGTGATGGGGGGAGATGTCAAGTTCAAAAAGAAGCCTGAGGACTGAGGCTTGGATGTGTTTACCTTCTGCGAGAACCGGGGACATAATCATGAACAGCGATGGTCTGTATCACTAGAAGATGCTAAGAAAAAAATAACTTACACAAACCCAGCGTGCCTGGCCGTGGGTCACCTGGCTCTCTTTGGGTGGCTGTGAGTCACCAGGCAGAGATTCCTGCCTCGGCAGCCCCGACAAGAAGCTAATGAGCATCCCCCTGAGGCGCCCTGAGAACCAGAACACTTGGGACTAAGGCGCCGGATCTGAAGAATTTCTGGAGGGAGCGTGCTGGGTTTCAGAAGCTCCAGGGACCTCAGTGTGGCAGCGAGGAGGAGGAGATGCTCTCACACTCCGTTCTCTGCAGCATGGGGAACTACCGGGAGGCCTGTGCTGAAAGCCATCCCTGTTGGCACGCAGGCAGCCAGAGCACCCCGTCCCGCTGCCCGCAGGCCCGGCATCACCGCAGCCCCTGAGGCTGTTTTCTGGTCTCTGGCAGGTCCACATGGCTCCCCTGGGCGGCATAATTAGCGGGCTCCGGCCGCCATGCCTGGTATGCTGCGGTTCCCCACTCCCAAACACCGCCTGCGAGCCCCCTCCTCACAGGCGCCACTCCACACGCGTCCCCAGCCCTCCTTCCCCCAGCCCCACCTCGCCAACTGTGGGTCCCCACACGGCAGCTCCGGGGGCCGCCGCCACCCTCACACTGACACACTCCCTAATCCACTGGCAAAGGCAGAACAAGTCCACAAAGCCTTGCTGTCACCACCTCGGAGCCAAACTTCGTCTCAGCCCATCGGGAGACTCTCAGAGCTCTGGTAGAAACAGGGCAGGGCGGAGAGCCCCTCCTTCCGCCCCCACACCTCCAAGTCTTCGGGGGTCATTTAGTCGGTCCCCCTGCCTTTGCGCGGGGCTGGCCTCAAAAATCAATGTGAGAAAACAGCTGTCTGTGAAGGGCTGGTACTACCATCCTCACGATGCACACGGCTGTGAAGGCAGCCGAGTGCACACCCGTGCATTCGACGAGTTAACATCACACACACGACACAACACCGCCTGGACACTAGCTCCACGCCAATGGGGGTTGTTCCCCTAGGCCACACGGGCACCCAGTCCCCACCTCAGCCATCGTGACGCCCTCTCAAACCAGCCGATGAGTTTCTCCACCTTAAAGAGCAGAGACCAGGGAAGCACACCCTCTCTTTGTGTTCCAGAGTTGACTTCAGCTTCAGCAAGCACACGGGGTTTTTTTTTTAATATAATAAAAAAAAGTTATATGACTTTAATTAAATGCACTTATTAAAAGGGTGAAATATGTGGAGAGGCTGTTTCTGTGCTGCAGGCACATTTTCCAGCGCGCTGTAGAGCGTCTGCATCCGTCCGCTCGAGGCCGTTTTTAATGCACAAATAAATCCGCACCTGACGTGCTGACAGATTATTATGCAGTGTGGCAGCCAACAAAAGTAAACACAGGGGCAAGTTTTAACCTCTTGCAGTCACCGAGCTTTCCCCGCTGGGCCCGGCTCAGGTGCACAGGGCTCCTGGCGGAGCCTTGGCTGCAGCGGCATCTTCCCATCCTGGAGACGTCCCGTCCCTGCCAACGGAAGGCTGCTCTCTCCTCCCATCGGGTTCTCTGCAGTGGGCCTTGAGCAAAGGGAGGGGAGACAGCCAAAGGGAGGGGACTGAGAGGGCGATGGGCCCCACGTGGTGCTCCCCAAGCACCCCGCCGCCCGTCCATCCTGTTTGTACTGTGGCCATAAGGCCCACAGGCTCCAGCACAGCGGGCTCCGGAGCCATCCGCCAGCACGCTCCACAGGTCTCCCAGCCGGCAGAGCTGGCCCTGCTGCTGGAGAGCCCGGCCAGGTGTTTCTCCCCACTTTGCCCAGAATACTCGAGTCAGCACAGCTCCTAGAGAGCTAAGGGGGAGTCGGGCAGCTTCCACACTCCGGACCTTAAGTTATGAACGTGCAAATTAGCATATGCTTAAGGCATTTACTGGAGCTGCTTGTGTCCCGTTGCTCTGGTTACAATGGGGCTTGCAAAGTGACCCTCCAAAATCAGAGGTCGGGGCTGCACTTGCCTGCACCCCATCTTCAAACTGCTTTGCTATGATCAGACTTTTTAAAACCCAGGTTTCTTCATCTGTATCATCTATGTCCAGCTGGGGGGATAGGCAGGGGAAAGAGAGTCTTAGACTGGAAAAGTGTTTTCCCACAGTCCGTCCGCAGGGGTTGCCATTCTATTTATTACCCTATTTCCCAGTAGCAGAAAGTAGACAATGTATTCTACATCTGTAACAATATGGCTATTGTAAGTATACTTTATTGGGTGTTTGCTACAAACTCTACCCAATGCAAAGTAATACATTATCTCATTTTATTCTAGATGCTCCGGCGTAGCGGTCATTAACGCATTCACCACCACCACTTATTTGAACAGCTCTCCATGCTTCACCACTATTAATTCTGCCAACCGTAGGACCCTCAGTTTACAGCTGCGGAAACTGATGCGTAGAGAGAGTAGGTTGTTTGGCCTGAGGAATCCACTGCAAGAGCCCAAAACACACAAGTCCAAAGAAGCAACCCCATAACCTTTCACAAAATCAAGCACATATGTTTCAAATATAGGGGGGATCCATCATGACCACTAGAGAAATAGTCTTATTTTTTCCTCAATGCACAGTATTGATGAGACATAAACTTATTTTTAAAACGAGAAAATGTGGGCACAGTGAAATATTGTCAAGTGCCCTGGCTGGTGTGGCTCAGCGGATTGAGCGCGGGCCTGCGAACTGAAAGGTCGCTGGTTCAATCCCCAGCCAGGGCACATGCCTGGGTTGTGGGCCGGGTCCCCAGTAGTGGGTGTGCGAGAGGCAACAGATCGATGGATCTCTCACACGTTGGATGTTTCTCTCCCTCTTTTTCTCCCTCCTTTTCCCTCTTTCCAAAAATAAACGAAATCTGAAAAAAGAAGAAAAAGAAATGTTGTCTAGTAAACATGGAAAATTTCTTTTTCCTTTGTCAGCACACTTTCCCTCTGGTGGAGACCAGGAAAATTGGGATCAGCACACTGAAAGTTTCTCCCACAAGCAGCCAAGGACCCAGTTGGCCATTACCAGGCAGATTGTCCATCTGGCTCATGAATATCTGTCAATCTCCTGAGCCTGGGATACGCCCCACTCCCTAGAGCAAAGCCTGCTGTCTGCTATGGAAGCTGAAAATGCTAGGTCCTCCTTGTCACAGCCTCGGCGACAGGCTGTGGGTTCCCTCACCCATCACACCTGTGCCAAACTGGGAGCCTGAAGCAATAATACAAAGTAGCAAAAGTCCTAAGGGAGCCACTCTGGCAATCATGGGGTGATGGTGGCGTGAGCACCGAGGCCCCGCTCGGAGAGGCAGCGGTTCAAGCACCATCTACTGCACCCAGCCCCTGCAGCGTGGGCTGTGAGGGACATGTGTCTGGTGCCATAATCGCACCAGCTCTGCAGCATCTGGGGCGTGTTCCTGGCTACAGAGCCTCCAAACCTGGCTTCCCCACCTTGGTGCAGATGCTGACTGAATGTAATCTGCTTTTAGTCAACCCTTTTCGGCTTGAATTATCTAGGGATGATTTTCATTGCTTGCAAAAAGAACTCTGATCGATACAGGATTCAATACAAAAACCCTGGCTCTGGGTACACGGAACTTATAAAGCTGTGCCTCCTGGGTGGAGTTTTTGTGTTTTTTCCTTTTATTCACTTAAACGTTTTATTGCAATACACGATACAACAAAAAGATGCACCTCTCATGAGAGTACAGCTCTCATGAAATTTTACCAAAGTCAACGCATCACGTAACCAGTACTCACATCAAGAAGCATGACTGTTACCATCACTCCCAGAAGCCTCTCCGGCCATCCCCATCGAGCAAGGGTGACCGCTACTTACTTACCTCCTGACTTACTTATCCTGACTTAGACCATAGACTACCTTGGCCGGTTTCTGAGATTGGTGTACTGTAATCCAGCCTTTACCTGGTCTATGTATTATCTTTATCTGTTTATATTTCACTCAACATTTTACCTGAGAGATTCAGCTAGACTGTGGCATGTAGCTGCACCTCATTCATTTTCACTGCTGTATAGTATTCCATTGAATATACCACAGTTTATTTATCCATTCCACTGCTGACAGGCATTTGGGTGCTTTCTGTTTTGGGACTGTTTCAAAAGGTCTAATATAAACATTCTAGGATATATCTTTTGGTGAAATGTGAACATATTTTCGTTGGGTATGTAACTGATGTTCCCTAAGTACATATACATTCGACTTTAGTAAATGCTTCCAGCCTTCCAATGTGATCATGTCCATTACAACGATATTTAATTGAACTCCCAGACAGTTTTTGTCCCAGAGATACATGGCACTGGGAAAGAATGAGAAGAGGAAGGTAAAAACACATATGGGGGCATTTTCCCCTTCTGAAATGATTCCACAGCAGACGCGTTAGGAAGCCCTGGTATTTGCCTCTTTGCCTGACCTGGGTTAAATGATTGCTGACAGGTCACTGGGAAAGTCAAGGGCACAGCTGGAACAAGCCTTTTGAACTCTTGGTCTTTTGACCCTGCAGCAAAGACTCACCAATTCCTGGAAACCAGAAGCCAAGTCTCTGTCCCTCAGGCAGGACCATCCCGGGGTAGACGTTCTGCATTTGGGTTGGGATCACAGGCCCGAATGCCTGCGGGATGAGCAGTAACTTCACTCGGGCTCCGAGGGCCAGGCGTGGTGGGGGTCGGGTCAGGAATGAGGGAGGTGGGAATGAATTGAGAGCGAATGGCCAGTTTTAAAAGGACACTTATTACTCAGCTTGTTGGTTCTGCCATATGGGAGTGAAGAGCCCACTGTTGCCAGGCTTTCTGACCTTTCAAGGAAAGCTAGAAAACTAGATTTTTTTTTTTTTGAGATACGACAATTTGTATTGTTGGCAAGTAAGTTTTGAAAATACTGATTCGAGGATATGTTCATTGATTTTTTAGGGAGAGAGAGAGAGAAATGTTGATCAGTTGCCTCCCGTCCATGTCCCAACTGGGGGTCGAACCCTCAGCCCAGGTATGTGCCCTGACTGGGAATTGAACCCGCAACAATCTTTGGGTGAATGCAATGACACTCCAAGCACTGAACCGCCCGGCCGGGGCTACTGGCAGGTAACTGGAAGAACAGTAAACACTGTCAGCCACAGCACAGTAAAACACAGCTAAGGTCAGATCTGGCCCGTGAGCCACTGGTTGACCGTCTCTGGTTTCAATGGACCCAGCATGCCATCCTCACAAAAGGGGGTTATCAAAGGCAGCACAGGGCAGACATGAGTGAGAACACACCGGTAACTCTGGAGAACTTAGACCAGAACCAAATGCCTTCTCTTACGGCTCCCTCCTTCCGGACGGCCCTTTTTGTGACCTGATTAAGTCAACATTGAACCCGATGCCCTGAACAGCATGAACGCCTTGGCTAAGGTGTCTGACACCAGGAGAACGGCTCCTTCTGTCTTTTTCTTTCCATCTGGCAGTGATATGTCATGGAATAACCACAGGTCACTGGATCTGCCCCCTGCACTCACTCCGCTGGGCAGAATCCATTTGAACAGACTACGCCTGGTGAAGGGCCACGTGACTTAAAGACAGTTTATCCAGGAAAGAAGTCATCGGCGGGAAGGGAAGACAGTCCTGCTTCTGCAGATGGGAGGACAGACTTGCTTCCAGTTGGCCCAGTCCACACGCACGAGGTTCCAGTGTCCCACGGAGCCGGCTGCACCGGCGTTTAAGAGAACAGGCCACTTCGCTCTCCTTTCTCTCTCCCGGAAACACTGGGCACAGCTACCACCTACCTGCCTCTGCCCTCATTCTGTCTATCCAACTGCCCCTGGCAAGCACACCTCTCTCTCTCTTGCACACACACAAACTCATGCACCAATTCCAAGAGTGAGCAGGCGGGAATAATCTAGCAACAAACACGGATGTGAATACATTTGCACTCTTCAGTCCTGGCCTCACCACCTACTTTCTAGTTTCTAGTGAGGCCGGGCACACAGTGGACACTCTGTACGTGTCTGTCAACTGTCCTGTCATTCTCAAGACAAATTTGCGAAGTCTCACGTGAGCTGTTGGAAAGCAGCAAACAGCTGCTTTGGAATGACATGAGCGCTCACCCGGGCTGTGTAATCTGGCCACACCCTGTAGGCAGGTTGAGACCGATGTCCCCAGAGGCAGGAAGAGGGGCTGAGGCCACCTGGGCAAAGGGCAGTCTGGGAGGCGAGAGGGAAAAAGCCTGTCCCAGACGGTAAGCCTCTAAAACCTTCGTGTGCCTGGTCCCGGAGCGGCTGCCTGTCATCCGCTGACCGTGGCAATAAACTAATCACCTACGTAAGTGCTCAAGAAACATTAGTGTGTCCCAGACACGCTAGGTCACAAACTAATGCAATTCTTCCAACAGTCCTATCAGGCTCGAATGAAGAGAGCTTGGCCCGAGGAAATTCTCAAGTTAGTCTCTAAGGGTCTCCGGCGGGGGGGGGGGGGTTGGGGCACTACGGTGCGGGGACATTCTGGGTTGTCACCATTCATGGGGTACGGCTGACATTTAGTGGGCAGTGGTAGGGATGCAGACTCTCTCCACTGTGCAGGACTTCCTCCGGCACCCAGTGGAGAAACGCTGGTTTGTTCAGCAAGGGCAGGGCCGGGATCTGAACGTGCACGTCTGCCCCGAGAGCCCTGTCTGCAATCTCAGAGAGGTGAGGAATGCCACGTGGACCGCTGCCTGGGGGAACAGCTGACTGCCACGTGGGCAGCACCTCCCAGTAACTTCAGCTGGGAGAGAACGGACCTTCACCTAGAACAAAAAGGGCACCCTCCAAAAGGAAGCAAGCTATTGAAGAAGTATTCCCTACGGTAAAGCTCTGTATTTAGCGCTATCAGGAAGTGCTTTATTTTCTTTAATTTTTTTTAAAGGTGGAGGCATTGCTTCAAAGGCTGCGAATTCACAGAAGAGAGAGAAAATGAACAGACTAAAGCAGAGCGTGGGTGGCGCTGAGTAATTACCAAAGATCACACAGGTTCGAAGATCGGAGTGCCACAGGAGGGTGTCTGTGGCTCCATGAAGGAAGTGGGACTTCCACGGGCCTTCAAAGGAGGGAACGGAGGCCAATCAGCAGCAAGGCAGGGCAGGAAGAGGCCCCAAAAGCCCGTGTGCAGAAGTGAGCCTCGGCCCGCAAGTGAGGTGGCCCCAAGGAGACTGCCCCAGATGCACCCCAGATTCCACTTCAGGGCAGAGAGCGGTACACCAGAAAGGATCGCGTCTCTAACTGAAGGAATTCCAGTCTCCCTCGTGGGACACAGGCTGTGTGCCAGAGCGGTGGCAATGGTCATTTTGGGAGTGAACGGACGGGATGGGAGTGGATGGGGTGAGGGGTCACTGAGAAGTTCTCTCGATAAATCCACCTGAGCTGGAGCTTCTGTGGGGCAGCAGCAACGAAAGTAGCCACCAGGCCCTCCCAGCTCCTCCTCGGGGCACTTTTCTGGTTTGACAGGATAGGAAGCCATGTCGGGGGCCTGAGAGATGGGAAGGGGTCAGACCTCGCTGCCTGTCCTGGAGTCTGACGACCAGAAGAACGGCGGCCACAAAACTACTGAGGAAGGGGGGCCCGGCCTCAGAGCGTCCAGGCAGAAAGCTAATGGGAGGGTCAGAGCTGGGGTTTAGAGACAGTTCTGTCATGCCCTGGCACCGAATGAGACCTCTGCCAGCAGCAACGCCCTTTGCTAATCTGTGGCACCAGCTGCTCCCAATGACACTCACCTCCCGAAACGACAGCTTCGTTGAATGAAGCCAAAGTGACGACACTGCGTTAGCTGCAGGCCTAAATCCGACGTGGATCCGGCAGCCATGTAAGAAGCCACCATGGGAGGGGCAGAGGGAGACTGTGTGGAGAAAGGAAAAGCCTGAAATGGTAAGGAAAGTCCAGGTGTCCCTGTGACCCCCTAAGCCCAGCCCCCGGCCACCTCTCCAGCTGCCAGAAGCTTCCTGAGTGACCATGAACCAGACTAGCCGGAGAATCACGCAGCCGAGCCCCACCAAGATTCGAGAAGCGGACACCAACAGAGGAGCTGCTGCTGTGAGCCATTAAGTTTGGGGGCGGCTGGTCACACAGCAAGACAACCGTCACACCTCCATAAGGGCATCCACTGTGCGAGTGTGCCCTGCTGGTCCCTGCAGAGCTCAGGTATATGCCTGTCCTTAGTGACGAGAAGCACGGCTAGAAACATCAGTGACACAGCCACCTACAAGTGTTGCCCTCCGCCTACCAGTACCCAAGCTCAGCACCCAGTTGGCATCTAGATAAACATTTGCAAAATGAATGCATAGCTATCAATCTGACTTTAAGAGAAACCTAGTCAAAGCTTACACTTCTCAGGAACCTTCCCAGGAACTCATAACCTTCAATGTCAGGAAATGTTCTCACCGATCCGACCCTGATCCCCCAGGCTACTGTCCAGTATGGATGGATAATGGCTGGTCACTATTTCAGAGGTCACCAAGCATCAAAGGTAGGAAGCAAGGAAGGCAGGTCGGCCCGCAGACGGCTACTGCACTTGACTCCTGCACAACTGCTTGTCCCAACCTCTCCTGGAGAGGTAGGGGATCTGTTTAACAGGAACCTCCAGGGAGCACAGCAAAATGCAGAATGCAGATGCCGCTCCCGCAGGTCTGCGGCGGGGCCTGAGAGTCTGTGTTTCTAGCGAGCTGCCGAGTGACGCTGCACGGGCCGAGGACCACGCTCTGCACAGCTCTCCTGTCTCGCAGAGGAGGCTGGGGTGCAGAGAGGAACTTCAGGTCCCCACAGGCCGCAGGATCCCCCGGAAGTGCTGGGTTCAAGCCAGCGTGGAAAGTCAGGGCAGGTCTTCCTCAGCCAGAGAGGACTGGTTTTACGGGAGTCACTCCCCAGCCCCAAGGAAAGGCCTGCTGCATGGGAATCACCCAGGGAGCTCCTTAAAATGCAGGTTCCCAGGCTCCCCTGCTGGAGACAGACTCAGTGGACCTGGCATGGGGCCCTGGGAAATCGTGTTGGGTGACTGCAATGCACAGCTGGGTTTGGGATCACTCACCCAGCCTACTCGGGAGGCAGTGACCCAAAGCAAGTATGAGTCAGAATTATTAGCTGGCTGATACTTGCAAGGAGTTTCTATATTCCAGGCAGTGTTCTGATTTACGTCAATATGAGATGATTTAAACTTCACCAAAACTCTGTCTGGTAAGTTCTATTATTCTTCCCATTTTATAGAAGGCAAAACTGAGGCACGGAGCCGCTAAATACCTTGGCAAAAACTGCACTCCAGTGAGGGGCTGGGTCAGGATCAGAACCTAGGTATTTAGAGTCCACATCATAACCACTACGCTCTAGTCCTCTTACTCACAGTGAAGCTCGGCTCCTCGGAAAACCCCAAGGGTAAACCATTTGACCAGCTGAAGTAGCTTGTCCAAACAGAAAGCACGCACAACTAGTTCCAAAGACGACTAATTTGTGTTCCTTGGGGAAGAAAAGGTAGGAGATGATCTGATTCAAATTTGAGAGACACTCGGTGAAAGCAAATCAAACACCTTCTCCTGCAGAACTTCTCAGAGCCTCCTCAGCAAACACAAGCACATTAATTTCTTAGAAAGGGGTGTACTTTGCAACATTGTCCAAATGGACTGAGTGCAGAATCCCTTCTGCCCAAGAGCATCTCAGGGAACAAGGATATCAGGAAACTCCCTCTGGGCACCGTAGGCCCAGAGCAGCGCTTCTCAAACATGAATGTACACGTGAACCACCCGGGCACTTGTTCAAATGCAGGTTCCGACTCACTAGGTCTGGGATGGGGCCCAGGACTCTGCATTGCTAGCAAGCTCCCAAGCGATGCTGATGCTGCCTCACCCTTGGCATGGCAAGGACCTGGAGCACAGTACAGGCTGGCTCTGCTCGGTTCCACCTCCCCAGACAAGGCTTTGTCCAGCTCATCATCCCCGAGAGAACAGCTCTGATGCAGAGTTCCAGGGGCTCCGGCCACAGCTGGCCTCCCCAAGCCTGGAACTACTCCACACACTGCAAGTTTCATTCCAGGCCCTCGGGGAATCCAGACCTTTCTAGAGCAGCAATGTACCCCAGGGTCTGCCCCCCAGCCCTTCTCTCTGCCCTGGCTTCAGAAAGCCCTCATTCTGAAGGTGAAGCCCACTCCGTGGGCAGCCTTGCACCCTGGCTGCCAAGGTTTCTGGGGATCCTCGCTTACTGGGCAAGGACAGAACGGGAGACGAGGTGAAAGGAGGCTATGCAGAGAGCAAGGAGGCCCCGTGAGGTCTTGTGACCGACTGGGCCTCCTGGTGCCGCCGAGGTGGCTGTGCCAACGCACAGTGCTGAAATACTTGGCCAGTCTCCGAAGCAAACACCCAATCTAAACAGGCCCTGGTGTGTCTCCGAACAGACTGTGTAAATAAGGGGGGAGGAAAAAAAACCCAACTGGCCACAGCTCCCGCTTTCAAACACGTCGAAACAAAATAATCCCTCTCTCTCCCTCCCTCCCGCTCTCTCTCTTTTTTTCAAATTTCCACTGGTGCTGAGGCCTCGGTGGAGCCTGGCTGGCGGCTTGTTAGAGCCCGCAGCCTACCTGTCCTGCATAGGAATGAAGCCGGGAGGGGTTACATGATATCCCGCTCTGCACGCCGGGACGGCAGCTCCACATTCAGAATCCAGGAAACAGTAAAAGCTGTTCTTGGAGCAACGTGGAGAAGGGACCTGGGGTGGGGCGGGGGGGAAAGGGGGAACCGAGGGGAGCAAACTGTGTGGGAGGCTGTCCAATGAACCTGGCTGTTCCCAGGGTGGCCCGGTCCCCGAGCCCTAAACTCACACGCGCTGCACCCAACAGCAAACCCCTACAACAGGACACAGACTCTGCAGAACAGAGCACGTCAGCAGGAACACATCCCGGGCCACCTCTCTCCCAGGGCGCCTCTGAACTCCAAGTGTGTGTACCGACAAGGGGGCAGCCTGCTTGTGGTCTGTTGCTGGTTTTGGATTCGGCTTTGCACTTTCTAACGGCGGGGTGGGTGCATGAGTCATTTGCAGACGAGAACCATCTACCCTCTCTGCAAGTTGAAACAATGGAGTTGCGGTTCCCGGTTCTTGCCAATGTCTCTTACTCAATCTTGGATCAAAAGGGTGGTGGGGCGGGAGGCCGGGAGGGGCCTTCCGACAGTGCCCTGCCTGTGACATCAGGCCCAGCTGTTAGAACTGTGCTGTGGATATCCGACCCAGGAGAGAAGCGGGACGGGCTGGACGAGGTGGGTGAAGAAACAGGAGCCCGCGGAGGTGACGCCGAAGGAGGACAGGGCCAACGGCAGGTGACCTCTCTGGTTCACGTCCCCTCACCATCTCCCTCCTCGTTCATAGTTTGAGAAACAGGATGGTGACTTGATCCTTTAGACAGGCCAGTTCCCTGTAGGCATTTCACGCTGATTATTTACAATCCTCATTACTAAGAAGAGACCAGACTCAGCCGGGGGAGCCCCAATAGCCCACGGCCCGGCAGGAAGGGAAGTCTAGGTCCTCAGTCCAAGAATATCACCAAACCCTCACGAAGCATCTGTTGCTGCAGCGCGATTTAAAAACGCTGGTTTGGAGAGAGCCTGTCTGAGATTATCCAGGGCTGTGGGCAGAGCCGACACCACACCCACGGTCCGGTTTATGCTTCCTTCTCAAAATTAAAAAAAAAAAAAAAGCCTTACACATTAATACCCATTTAACATGGAGTGTCCATTTGGTCACAGACTCAGCCCTGGATACAAGAGCAGAGCCCAGAAAACTCGGACCGGGCATCACACTAAGGTCTTCTAGGCAGGGGTTCTCGTCCCAACCACCTCCCCGACTCCACAGGTGAGCACAGGGAGGCTTCCAGGATAAGCCACCTGCAAAGTCGGGCAGCTGACAAGTGACAGCTGCAGGTTCAGGGTGCACTTCCTTGCCCCGCGGCTCTCACAGCACCTACCACTTCGTGCCTGAGAGTCGGCTGCTGTTATTCACCTTCTTTCCCCAACTGACGGGGCTCCCAAAAGCCGGGCACCAGGGCTTATTTACTTCCAAATTGTCCTTAGCCTCCAGCTCAGCACCATGGAAACAGGAGACCCTTAGAAAATGTTAAGCGAACCCATGGAAAAACAGCTCATAACAGGGAGAAGGCAGCGCTGTCCTTTTATTTCCTGAGCACCTACTGTGTGTCTCTCACTCGCCTGGTGACAGGGGCGATCCTCAAGGCACAGGAATGAGCTGGGCCTGCACACCGGGGACCTGACTGAGACGTCATCCCTGCCATAGATGTGCTTTTCACATAAGGAGCAGGAAACGGGCCATGAGAGAAGGTGGAAAATAGAATCGGAAAGCTCTGCTTTTCTAAGAGAAGAGAAGGCTCTGGAGGTCCCCAGAGGTCACACCAGAGGTCAGCAGGCTCGGTAAATCCTTCCTCATATTAGAATCCCGGTTCCTGCCATTTCAGCCTACACCCTGCATCTAACAGGAGGCAACACACACCCACCCAAACAGCTAAACTGGTAAAAAGTGACACCACCCAACGTTAAGGGACTCACATGCCCCGTTGGCCAGAGCATACACAGGCACCCTGGGAAAAGATCCGGCCGTTTCTTAGAAAACGAAACAGATACCCACTCTGACGTGGCGATGCCGCTCCTAGTCCCTCGCCCACGATAAAGAACACAGGTGCTCACAGGACGTTTGGGTCAGGAACGTTCAGCACCTTTATTCACAATCTCCCAAGGCCGGAAACAGGGCAGGCATCCACCCAGAGGAGACTGGGCAGGCACACCGTGGGACAGTCTCAGGAAGCAGCATCGCTCAGCCACACAAGGGCACCGACCGCGGGTCCCCGCAGTGACAAGGCTGAGGCACAGACGCAGAGAAAAGGGGGCAGAGAGACGCCTGAGAGCAGGCGGGACATGGGATTGAACACGTCCAACAAGAAGTCAGCGATGGAACCGGCAGTGGGCACACGGGCGATCCTGTACAATTCTTCCACTTCTATGTGCATCTGTAAATTTTCATACTAAAATATGGGGGAAGACAAGGAAAGGGCCTCCCAAAGGGCTCCCTGTGAAAGAACACAGATGCAGTGTATTTTCAGGGCCGGGGACACCCACCCAGGGTGCGGGGATTCAGGGGGCTGAGGAGGGAGGACTGGGAGACCGGGCCATGCAGGCTCTCAAGGCCAACTGCAAGCCACCCAACTCAGAAATTCACTTTGGGGTCTGGGTTAAGTTGCAGAGGCCTGGGTCCACATTCAGGTACCCTGAGCAAGACGCAGTTTCCTGTTCCTCGGGGTTAAGCATCTCTTGGACTGGCAAAGCCTCTCACTCAATAGTGTTTGGATGAGTTAAGTGTAAATGATTCAGAAACAAAAGGTTGAAGTTTCTCAGCACACAGACAGGACTGAAGGGGAAAAACGGAGAGAGAGAACGAGAAGGAAGGGGACATCACGGGGTGGAGGAAGGGTCTCTGTTCCAAACTGTGCACAAAACCACTGTTCTGAAAATGCTTGATTGACTTGCTGATGTCCACCAAAGGCTTCTGGGGCCCAGCTCTTTAATATTCAAATGACTTTGAAAACTATTTCTCCTCCTGGAAAGCAGAGGGGAAAGGAAACGCTTTGAAGCCCTCCTAGTTATTTCATTATTTTTTCAAAGGTAAGGCAGTATATTTTTACCCAACATTAAATAAACATTTGTTTTAATGGTATGTTCAAAGGCTTTAAGCCTCTGATGTTGGTTCGGGATATTTTCTGTTTTGTGTTCTGGAGGGTGAGCGAGGATGGGGCCTCTTCTTGCCAACCGTTCGGACACCACGGACCATTAGACTGGGGTGTCTCCCGGGACAGTAGGAGCCGGGGGAGAAGGGAGGCTGGGACAGGCTCGAGGGCCCTTTCTCCAGAGGTGCGCAGTGGCCCAGCTGGGTCAGGGAGCAGGTGGCATGATTTCCAGGCCCAGGCACAGAGCCCCCTGGCCCCGGGACAGCACCAGGCTCCAGCTCACAGCTGACTACCCAGGGCCACCCTTCTTGGACATGAGGATTTATGGAACCGTCTTTTACCAGTTACCACGAGGGAGGGTGACAGTGGGACACGCAGAGACCTCTCCAGTGCTCAGAGGTCAGGCAGGGCGAGGGCCTGTGAAGCCAACGCACCTTCAGGAGAGAACCTGGGCTGGGAGAAAAGTCACACTGACGAAGGATTTTTTTTCAACGGGCCTAATTTAGACACAACATATACAAACACAAGCCACAAAGATTATTTGGGCACAGGACACGGGACGGTGGGGTGGGAATGGGAATAGCATAATTACGGCTCTCAAATACTTAATGTTTGAGTAACAGCCCATAAATCCTTATTAGGTGAATTAACAAATAAATATAACTCACACTATCATGGAAGTGGTAAGGATTAGCATAAAAGTGCTCAGAAAAGACGTGTTCAGGGAAAGAAGCATCGCCCAGAAAGCGGAGTTGCTTTCGTTAGCTTTTGCGAACGGCTTTCGAACGGCCCTATGAGTTCAGGGTCATTAAACCCATTGTACAGATTTTTTAAAAAATTAAGTCACAGACAAAGTAAGTAACTGCCAAGGCCACACAGCTGGTAAGTGACAGATTCAAATCCAAGTCTTCCCTGGTCCAATGTCATTCTCTTAATTGCAGCCTGTCTTGCCTGCCTGGTATACTCAGGAGGGTGAACTTAAACCCTGAGGGACCCATGAACTCTAATGGAGTATCAGAACAATGGCAACGACAAAATTACATCTGTGTGCTACTTTCTTTCCGCAGAGGGAATGAGCTTTACTAACTCTTTTAACATAAAGTAATTTTCATTATAAACTAGAAAATTAAGATCACCTATAATCATAGCACTCAGAGGCAATCTGTTCATCTTTTGTTTAAAATCCTTTGAAAAATGTTAACTGTGCTCATATGCTTTTTAAAGTTTTTTATACTTTGGAATACTTCCAGATATACAAAAAAGTTACCAAGAGGCCCAGACTCCGGGATGCTCCTCACCCATGAAGGACAAAATATCATGAACCTTTTCACCTGACTGTGGCATTATTAGTCAAAACTGAGGAATTCACTTGGATACATTACTATTCACTACAGATTTTATTTGGATTACCCCAGTTTTTCTGCTAATGTCTTTTTTTTTTTCCTGGTCCAGGATCCGATCCAGGACACAGCCTCGGAGGGCACGCAGATGGTTTTTACTCGCCAGTGCATTATACACTCATTTCCATACCAACAGACCGGCACCTACACCGTGCCTCACAACAGCTCCGAGTGTTCTGCCCCACGGACGGGCGACACCCTCCCCCTGAAGGCCATTTCCACTGCTTTCTCTCTGGCCTGTCCCATAAGCACAGGACGGGCACGGCTACCCACGCGGTGCACACCTGGTCTCGGGCTGAATTTTTACAAGTGTACTGGCACCGAGCCAAGAGCATGTCCTTCCAGGCCTTTAATTCATTTTCCACGTTCGTCCCTAGAAAGACCGAACCCACTTGCCTTGCCCCCAGCAGATGAGTAACTTTAACTTAGATTCGTTTTGGACAGTAAGTGACTTCCTTGGCACACTAGCGCTTCCATGTCCCAGAGAGAAAACCGTGGGCCTGGAAAGAGTTAATGGACTTTCCAGAAGTATTTCCCCCCTCAACCAGCCTGATCATTTAAAGAGCCACTCAGAAATCAACCTGCACTCTCTTTGGCTCAGTCTGTCCCCACTACCCCATCTTCTCTGGGTCTGAAAGACACATCTTCGGGTCTTTGACATTCCGGTCACGGAATTACTCTCAGGGGTACAGAGGCAACTCCCACGGAGTTTAATTTCCTTCTCATCTCTCTGTAAGGTCTACTGAAACTTCCCGAAGGAAAAGCTCAGAGTAGGCCGTGCTGTAGTGCGGGCAGCAAGAACGACAAAAGGATCTGATAGTCAGAAAGCTATACGCCTCTTATTTTATTTTTCTTTTGGTGAAGTAATGGGGGGAGGAGAACATGACAAGACTGCTCACCCGTCTAGAAATGGCTCACACTGAGCTTGAACTGGGAACCTGCCCAGCATGCAAACTGTGGTCGTGGTCTCTCTTCCAAAAGGAGCCCGTATTTTATTCTGAGACTCCCGTTCTTCAATGCAAAGCAGTGGGTCCCCATGCTTTGCACTGTAAAATGCAATATATTTGAGATGGCTGGGGAAAGAGGTCGCAGGGCAAGTTTAGAGAAATGGAGAGCTACCCCCTGCTGGGGAATTCTTAAGTGCCATCCTGGCTTGCAAAAAGAAAAAAGAAAGAAAGGAAAAGGAAAAACAAGCTACTGGTCAGAGGGAATGCGCTCCTATGCCAAGCTCAGCTTGAATTAATACACAACACAACCTCTCGAAGGGGGAAACACTGCTTTAAACTAAGAGTCTCTTCTCTGAACGGCCACTGATGAGAAACAACAAGAAGTTGAGACTCTTCTGGAGGAAAAGGGCTGCAACATGAGATACTCTCTTCACCCCAATGTTTGCAATCTTGTCACTCTGGTCAAGGCCACACCTTCAGGTCAGGAGGGACCAAGTCTTGGAGGGGAGGGGTGCCAAGTCCATTCTGCCAAGAACAATGCCCATGATCTCAGGCTTGTTATCTCCCGGGGGCCGCTGTGGTTTGCTTGAGTGGCTGGTGGAACCCATTTCACTTCTGAATTCTGCCCAGAAACCATGGGAGGTTCTTCCCAGGGAAGAGAAAAATCTAATCAGTTACAGAGGGCCAGGGTCTGCCCAGGGGACATTTACATCCCCCTTTCCTACATGGCTCCCCAGCCATCAGAGGACTTCAGCCGCAGGAGAAGATCTAGAATCTGATGGGGGGGCGGGGGGGGGAAGGCTATAAAACAAAAGGGCTACATTCTCTCATAAGCTGAGAAAGTATTCTAGTGATTCACAGGAGCAAGTTGCTGTGCAGGGCGCTCAAAGCCTTCGACACCAAAGCAGCATTATCCCAGGTGTCTTTTGGGGTGAAGTGAGCGCATTTCTGCTAACGGAGCCTTTTTAGGCCCACTGGGGAGCTTTGACACGTAGGTGATTCAACCTATCAATCTTACATTAAAACCAAGCCCTCACGAGGCCAGGCCTTGGGACTCAGACTGGGTGAGTGTGTATGCGTGTGCTGGGCCGGGAAGCGGAACTTGCCAAGAGTGACCACACTCACCGGAGCCGACACACTTACCGGAGTAAGCCACACCACCCGTGTTGTGCGTGTCTGTCTTCTCTCCACTGTGAACAGTTATGCACACTCTGTGAGCACAAACTGTAAAAGTGGGAGGGTGTTATGGACAGACCTTTGTACTGTAAATAAAACATGCTGTTGGGATCAAATAAAACTTGCAGAAAATTAGACCTGACATTTAGGAATAGCCGTGATGTTATTGCAGGACACAGAACGCCAGCATCAAAGACAAACCTCTTAGAGAGGTGACTCAGGGGACACCTCTGGGGGTAGAAGGTGGGAGGAGGAAGGGACCAGAGAAAGCCAAACACTCCCTAAATCCCTCAAGGCTGAACTACAGAGGCTTCAGGCAGAACTCAAACTCGAGCCGTCTACACCTAGAATGCCACCACGCCACCATGCCACCCCTGTGCTATGTCACAGGGTGGACAAAACCTCGTGACTCCTTCTCTTAGGGATTCTGATTCCAACCCAGGTGGGCAGGGTGCTGACGGTCCCAGAGGTGGCTTGGGAGTCCCTACAGGAAGGACCTTCCTGTCTGGGTCTCCAGGTCAGACAACCCAGGAGGCATAATTCAAGGGCAGACCCTTAAGCTTTAGAGACCAGAAAGGCCTTATTGCCTCCATATCGCCTGTAATCCCGCCAATTATGTATTCATTTTCACTTAAAGCAAATGCCTGCAAGAACTCCAGAGTGTGTTTGGTCCCTCAGAACTAGGTTTGATTGTTGCATCCCGTGTACTTCCCTGGCTGGGATCAATCACAGAAGTGCATGGGTTATACATGGATGAACATGGGCTTCCAGAAATCCCATCCCACCCCCCTTCACCTGCTCTCAGGTTCCCCTGCTATGGGAACACGGGGCAGCCACCACATTTCCCACACCCCAGAAGAGAAAGAACAGAGGGCCACTTTGGAATATGGGACACCTGAGGAGAGAAATACAGGGGCAGTTGGAACCCATGGAACGGCAGAAGTGCCCAGTGCTGCCCAAATGGCCAGGCGGAGAGGAACAAGGAGACCGACTTGAGGGGTGGGGGGACCCCAAACCCAAAGGCTGAGTCACAGCTGCTCCCTGCCCCCTCCACCCTCCCAGAGGGCAAAAGGAGTGATTTAACTCCTGGGTCATTCTCACCAGCCCCCTCGCTGTGCCCATCTGCAGGCAGACAATGAGAGGAGGGGGTAGAGAAAGCAGCGACATCCCTGGACTGGCCACCCAAGCCTCCAGCCTGTGGCCAACAGACCAGACGGCAGAGCTGGGTGGGAGCTACAAAGCGCACTGTTGAGCTCCTGCGCCAATTTCTCAAGAGAAGAGCTGAACTTGGCCACCCATGCTCAAGGGGCCTTATTCCACAGGTGCCCAGCCTAGACAGACGCTGGGGTCTACCAGACAGCAGGAAGGTTGATTACCGGAGTTTTGGGGTCACTCCTTCATTCAAGTTCAACAATTAAAGGGCCTGCTCTGTGCCAGGTATTAGAGATGCAATGTGCACCACAACCACCACCTCCCCAGCCTAGGGGCAGGGACCAACACCAAACAAACAGACACAGCAGTCACTCTACAGCTGCAAATTGCAATGAACCCTCAGAGGGTTGGGAACCCAGTTGTACAAGTCTACCTAACAAACGAACTTGGCCTACAAGGGCACAGAGAGAATGAAACTGTCAATCTGCTCTGGACTTTGAGTGAGTCACTTAATCCTTCCAAGCCTTACTTTCCTTATCTGTAAAATGGGGCCAATCGACCTGCAGCTGTTGAGAGAGGCTTACGAGTGAGAATGCATGGAAGGACTTTGCTAAATGAAAGCTCTCAACAAATGAGTGTTCATTGGTTCTATTGGGAGGGCCCCTTAGAATAAAGGGATCACACTTAAGCCTAAGGAGCCAGCCCTTGAGGCTTACTCAGCAAAGCCACAGGGACCCACACTCAGCTCTTCCCCAGCAGACAGGCCTGGGCTTTCCCTGAGTCTCGGAAGATTCCAACAGATCGTGACCCTTTGCATTCCCCCATCCAGCTGATTCTGGTGAAAACCTCTAACCCCTCGGTTATTTCAGTCCTGGGTCCCTTTAAGCAGCCACTGCCAACACTGTGGGAGATTTGTGGTGACTCAGCCCTGGCCCCAAAGAAGCTGGATGCACTATCGCTCCACCAGGATGTGGCTGTAAGCCCGTGAGCTGGAGACAGAGCTGTTCTCTGGGGCCTTCTGAAGCTCCCTCCCTTCTGCTTGACAGGCACACTGCGGCTCCATCCCCAAGGTGGATGTTCGGTGGCTGGCTACAGCCTTGAGGGCTGGAAGGCAGGACAATGGCCTGCCTGACCCCAGAAGAGGATCGGGCAGCTGGCGGGAAAAGCAGAGTATGCTTCTGCCTCTTGTCCCTTTCTCGTTGAAGGCAGCTTATCTGAGCATGGCCAGAGTTCTGCTGGAACCAGGAGAATCTGAAGCGATGATCTCCATCCAATGGGGTGGCCCCAGAAAGTTCAGAAGTCCCACTCAGATCAGCATTGGTCTATTTTCCACCCGTTTCCAAGCAACGTGACACCAAATCCACTGGAACGTTATCGCCGAGCCGGTGACCTGGAAGTCCCCGGTGATTTCTCTGCCTCACACCCTGCACCCGTGTGCGGGGGGCTGGGACGGAAGGGCAAGAAGACGCAGAGCCTGTGTCCAGAGCCCAAGGCCCCAGGAACCTCCTTTAACAGCTGAAGACAAAAATGAGGTCCAGTCTGTTGAAGGCAAGATGAGGTCATCGGGTGAGGGGCTGAGGCCAGGCCACTCACACTCAAGGGCGAGTCACATGTCCCTTCTCATGATTCCTAGTGGGGATAGTTTAGGGGCCTTCCAAGTAAGGGCTCACGGCCAGGGTCAGTCTCAGGAAGTCAGGACGAGCCTGCCTGAACCCTCTCAGCTAGCATAGGATTGACCTGCTCAGCTCAGTTCTCCTCTGGTTAGTACCTTCCTTCAAGCACCCAGGCAGCTGTTACTCCATTCCCCCAACAGAAAGCAAAACAAAAGCAAAAAAATAACCCCTTCACCTGTTTACACCCGTCTCCCCAGGACTGCTCTCTAAGTATGTCTGAAACAATTTTATCTCAAGGGCTGTACGTGCAGGGCAGACTCAAGGATGAGTCTTCCCAGGTACTCCAATCTGTGTGGATATACAGAGCCGCCTTGCTCCAATTTCGCAATTGCCTCAGGCGTAATTTCAAAAGTGAGCCTTGCATTGAAGCAAAATCCGTGGAACACTAAAAAAGGATGGGTGTTGCTGTGTGTCAACTACCCCGCAACAGACCTGACTGTAGGAGAAAATTCACAGGTCCACCCTTCCCAAAGGAAAACATGCACACACAAAATTAGGAAGCAAAGACGTACACTCACAATCTTTTGCTTGACCAGAGTGTGGTACTGATATTTTTAAAATTAAAAACGAAAAGCTCCCTGTTTCAGAAAACAAAAGTGAGTTCAGTTCCAAAGGCCAAGCAAAGTGGTGGAGCCCGCCTCTAGGGGGCGCCCGACCCTGTTCTACCCAGCTCCCCTGAAAGGCCCTCGGAGCACAGGCCAGAAGCAGGAAGGGGCACTGGGCGGGCGCATAGCCCACTCCTCGTGTTCCCAGCACAGCTCTCGCTCGGGCCCAGGGCCAATGATTCACAGGCGACGGGAACGGAACAAAGAGGTTACGCAACTCACTGATCACAACAGCCCCACGCGGAGCCTGACGTCAGGTGCCCGCCAGCGTCCCCACAGCCTGCCTGCGCCCTCGCACAGTAGGTCTTCAACACCCTGGAGAATTCTGCTGAACCTGTGTCGGGCCACAGATAAAACGAAGCCACTGGTCTCCTCGCTCCATAAGGACTGGGCACGCAGGGGTAACTCTTCTGAACTTGCTGGAGCCCATTCACATCACAGGAGATTAATGAGTGTAGAGTCACCATGGCCCCAGGGGGCAGACTCCAGGAATAGAGACAGGAACCAGTCGGGAACAGCCTTAGAATGGGAGAAATTCCAAAAATGGGAAAGCAGGACAGAAAAAAAAGAGAGAGAGGGGAGAAGAAGAAAAAGAACGAAAAAGAAACAGGGACATTTCACTTTGTTGCTGACTCGGATAGAAGCAAGCTTTTCCTCCTTGTCACAGACTAAACCAAAAGTCTGGAACTTTTCAGAATCCCGATAATCAGCAAATGCATCTAATTCAACCAAACACTAAAGCCCTGTCTACTTTCTAGAAGCTGTCAGAACTCTCGAATGGCAAAGGTTAATGGAGGGTGGGGTGGGAGCGCTGTAGTGATTTACTTTTGGATCCTAGATTTTTATTAACAATAACGGATTTAATTACTGGACACATCCTAAATGTCAGGCACCACAGAAAGTGATGTACAGTCATTCCCCCATTCAGTCCTCACACGGTCATCAGAGCCCTGAAGGACCGGCTTTGTCATCCCTACTTTATAGGTGGAAACACTGAGGTCACGCAGCGAGGCGATGGCAGAGGGAAGACTCTCACGCCCAGCTGACTCCCCAGCCCGCGTCCCCCGTGCAGTGGCGCTGACTCTGATTCCGAGTGAGCGCTCCTCTACACAACGTGCTGAGCTGGCGGTCCGAACAGGAACTGACCCCTTGACTTGTCAGATTTCTGATCCAGAGGACGAAAGGACAGTGGCGCTTAGCCAGAGCACGGGGTGGAGGGTGCTCAGGAAGGTCCCTCCTCACGCAGACTTCCCCAAGTCCCAGCTGTACCAGACCCTGAAGCCCACTTGTCTCTTTCAGCCTGCAGGACAGGGAGGGCCTGGGGGCTTCAGGGAAAGCCCAAGTAGGCAGCGCCAGTCTCCAGGGAGCAGGCCGCTGGATGGAGCCAGCAGAGGCTCAACCCTGCCAGGAGCCAGGGACAACTACCCCAGAGGTCCCCAGCAACTGTCCCATTGTCCCTTGGAGGAGTTCCCACTCTGAACAGACCACCCTGAGCAGAAGTCAAGAGTCAGTCTGCAGACCCTGAAGACATTATGCTATATGGAAGCAGCCAGACACAGAAGGCCACATATTATGTGACTCTGTCATGTGAAATATCCAGAAGAGACAAACCCACAGAGACAGGAAGTAGACAAGGGGTTGCCAGGGGCTCAGCAGAGGAGGGAGAAATGCACAATGGCTACCAATGGGCATGTGGTTTCCTTGTGGGTGATGAGAAAGTTCTGGCACTAGACAGCAGTAAAGGTTGCACGCATGGCAAATGTACTTAATGCCACTTCTAAATGATCACAATAGTCAATTTTACGCTATATCTATTCTCCCATAACCAGGCGAGGGCAGGGGGTCAATCTCCAAAGAATTGCTAACCATACACAATCAAGGATGAGACCAACCCGTGGAGCCAGGTCTTAGTCTCCACGAGGCTAAGAACTGGATGTTCCCCTACGACCCTCCAATTCACAGACCAGGTATTTAAACAGAGGGTGGAGTGGGCAGAGAGGGAAGGGTGAAGGCATGCAAGGCAGCCAGAGCCAGAGTGCTGGCTCATTACGAAGCAACCTGGGGAACAGGGAGTCGGGCCACCCTCCCCAGCAGCCTCCCCCGGCAGCTCCAGAGCCTGCAGCCCCCCTTCCTTCCCTCGGCCCACCTGGCAGGGACCGTGGCTACTTTCCCGGGGCCAGGAGCCCAGTGTCCTTGGTCTGCATCACAGAGTCAACAACAATTTATCTGCGCTGGGCAAACACGGCAGCAGCGAGTGGCGGAACTCTGACAATATTGAATGACTCAGGGGGTGGGGACGCCTTGCAGGATGCAAGAGAGCAAGCAAGGAAAGGAACCGGAGAGCAGGCAGAAAACTCCGGGGGAAATTCCGTGGGGGGGAAGATAAAAGGGGGCTGTAAAGCAATTTTGACAGGTTAACAGACAGGTAATATTCCAACGGTGTTTACTTAACCAGGCTAGCACTCCATGCGGCACCGATTAGGCCCAGGCACGGGAGCCTCGGCAGCTCAGGGTTTCACAGAAACAAAGATCTAGTCAGAGAAAACCAAATAACAGCCAGGCAGATGCTGGCAGCCCGGCCTGCCTCTCCCCCAGCTCGGAAGCCACCCGGAGATGCTTCCTGGAGACTGAGCTGGAGAGACAGTTTGCAGCGGGATGTGGCAGGGGCTGCCACCTGGGGACACGGGGCCTGGCTGCAGATGACTGCTCGAGAAGGGTGAGGCACAAATGACCAGGGCAAAATGCCCCTGGGCCCCACACTTCAAGACAGACCAGTTCTATGATCCCCAATCCTAGAAAGACAGCCAGCTAGTCCCACCCACTGTCCCAGGGCTGCTGGTTCCCAACAGTTAGCAATGACATTCATGCTCCCAAACCTGAATCCACCTACCCAGATTCAGACCCTGTTCTCCCATCTCCTGGCTGAAATACATGGGGTAAATGCCTTCACCTTAAGTGCCTCATGGGTAGAATAGGACAATAATCCTCACAGGGCTGGTTAATCAATGCATTAATACAGTTACCACGAATAGTAACTGAAACACAACGAATAATTATGAGGAATGAGTAAATGCGGTAACCCCCCCCTTATCCACGGTTTCGCGTTCCTTGGTTTCACATACTGCGGCCCAAAAACACGGGATGGAAAGTTACAGACGCACACAATTCCTAAGTGTTGAACTGTGTGCTCACATGCAGCAGGATGCCCCCCTGTGCTGTCCCACTGTACCCCACCGGGGGCCTGAGTCACCCCTCCATCCAGGGCTCCATGCTGCCCATTCTCACTCCCTGCCCTTTGGCCACTGGGTAGCCGTCTGGGTGACCAGATCAGTTGTCACAGTCTCCCAGGGCTTGTGGTCAAGTCACCCTTGTTTTACTTAGTGATGGTCCCAAAGCCATTCACATAACTTTTATTATGGAGATGATTGTATATGCTCTATTTTAGTATTAGTTACTGCTCTCAACCTCTTCCTGTGTCTAAGTTGTCAATTAAACTTCATCATAAGTGTGTAAGTGTAGGAAAAAACACAATGTCTCCAGTGTTCAGTGCTGTCCGCGGTTTCAGGTGCCCGCAGTGGGTCTCAGATGTGTCCCCCACAGATAAGGAGGGGCCATGGCCATGTAAGAGTTCACTGAAGCACCCTGCCCAGATCACAGTAGGCACTTAATCCAGTCTAGTCTCCTTTGACACTGCCTCTGTCACTCACCTGCCCAGATTCAGAATGAGATCTTCTGACTGTAGCAGAACTTGCGGAATGGAAGGTGCCTCATTTTTTTTTAGATGCGTGAAGGTTGTCATATGTCTACCCATGCTCTAGTGGAAGGGTTCAAAGCTCCTTATAGGGAGCAAAAGAGGCCTCACGCTGGCTTAGGTACCACAGTGAGACGCCCAAGATACTCCCCACTCTCGGGGACCTTGGCAGCCACACTCCGCAACCTGATACAGTTCCCTGCGCCTGTGTTTCTCGGAGAACATAAAAGTGTTCAAAGCCGTTGAACCCGTCCATAACGGGGGCCAAGATTCTGACTTCATTTCCTACAGGGTTCCCTGGCCTCTGTTACAGGACACTATTTTGAAGCTGGATTATATATTTTTAGGTTATTTGGAAAATCATTGTGGCTTTAGATAATAAAATTCTGAGTGACATCTGTCAGCCCCGATTGCCATGAGTCTGCTAAGCAGCGTTTTCTTTCTTTTTCATTTTTAAAAGTGCAATGAAGTAAGTGTTACTGAGCAAGGTTTGTAAGAGTCTGCAGGGTTATGTATTAAACACCCTCCCAAAACTGGTCCCAGTGGCATGTACCTGAGACCCAGCTACAGACCCGAGGTGGTATGCCCGCGAGTGAGCTGGCAAAACACTGGCGGGAACACAGGATCAGAAGCAGAAACTCCTGCGAGGAACCGCCGGGCCACCTGGTCAACCTCCTCCCTTTCACCAATGGGGAAATGGAGACCCAAGGCGCTAGAGGCAAGCCTGCCCAAGTGAGAGCCCTTTATTCCCTCTCATCCATGACCTGGGGCAGCACTCCACAGAGCAGCAGGTCCGTCTGCTGCTATTCCAGCCAAGAAATCACCTCACGGAAAAATCCCCGAACGTGAATCTGCCCTGTCTCTTTATTTTCAGGACGCTGTTGTTCTCCCCACTCACCAAAGTGCGTCTGCGAGGACCGCCTTTTCGTGGCTGGCTCATCCCGTGAGTCTTACCTCATGCGAGGCTGTGGTTCAGGAAATACCTGTCGCTATCCCAGTGTCAGCATTAAGGGAAGGTGCCATTTGCAAAATAAACTGAGAATGTCCGGGTTCTTCCGAGAGCAGGAACCCCTGGACCAGATATGTACCAAAAGCCATCCGCACCGGCCCTCTGCGCCCTGGAATCACCAAGCCCTGGGCATCCAGAATTCACTGACGGTCCCCTTTGGCCGCAGCACTATGGAGACACAGAGAGACTGTTCGTGTCCAAGACCCTGGGGTCATACCTGCACATGCCAACAACATGCTACACAGTCATCCCAAAGGGACAAAGAGTTGTTAAAAGTCAAACTCAACCTTTTTTTTTTTTTTTTAAAGAATGGAGGCAGGGAGTGGTTGGGTTATAAACAAGATCGGAACTGGCCTCTGGTCATTCTAATAACCTGTTGGTACGATTTCACAGAATCCTGCCCCCCAGAAAAGTCTGATTGGCATATAATTTACTGTCTGTTCATGCCGTTCTCATTAGAGCACAGGGAACCAACTGATGGACATCGGACGAGCAGATGGGGGTGTCTGCCAGGCGAGTCCTTTGGAGACGAAACGCTGAGTTGGATAAACCCATGCAGCATGAGGCTCACACTTCATCACAAACGACAAGCGACTGGGGGTGGGTCGGGAGCTCCAGTCGAACTGGGGGGAAACACAGGTAAAGGGTGTTTTAAGCCATCTTTTCCCTATGACATAGGAAGGAGAGGATCCTCCTCCTCGAGTGCCCAGGGAGAGAACTGAGGGGCGGACCATGCAAAGCCTCCCCAGAGTCTCAGAATGAACTCACAGAACCAGCATTCGGCTCGCTCACCTTTCTTGCTATTTTCTTTCTTTTTTTTTTATAGGAAATCCATTTAGCTTTATGGCAATATATAACCGTATTTTTTTAATTTTATTTATTCATTTTTAGACAGAGGGGAAGAGAAGGAGAGAAGGAGTTGATAAGAAAAAAGAGAAACACATTGATGTTTCTCTCCCACACATTGAGGGAGAGAAACATCAATGTATGGTTGCCTCTTGTGCATCCCCTGCTGGGAACTGGCCCACAACCCAGGCATGTGCCCTGAGTGGGAATTGAACCGCGATCCTCTGGTTCACAGGCCCATGTTCAATCCACTGAGCTACACCAGCCAGGGCCTTTCTTGCTATTTTCGATTATCTCGAAATAGTATTCTAGAGCCTTAAATCTCTCAAAAGTTCTATCTTACACATCACACGCAAAGTGCCCAGACAAAACTGACTGAGGGGACGATGAAATGATCCCACATCCCAGCAGCCTTGCCAACAGCCGATGCCTGAACCCCATCACCATTTGTGGCCTTTAAGCCCAGGAAAGCAATCCTAATCCCATTTCTGGAAATCTGGAAAAGGGGGCTTGCCCAAAGAGAGAAGTATGAGACCACACCTCAAAGCCTTCCTGGCAATGAACCCTGGCCATGAGGAACTCTGTGGGGCCCTCCCCAAAGAGCCCGCGCCTTTGTCTTCTATGGGTCTGCTTCCTCCGCAGGAACACTGGAACCACCCCCCAACCCCCAGACAAGACCAGTGCCTGATCAGGAACACAGAAAGTGCTCAGTACATGGGAAGCCATTGTGGGCGAGGGTTCAGCCTCAAAAAAGGAGGAAATCCCGGCCAGGCAGCAACACGGGCAAAACTGGACAGGGGCAGATGCTAAACGCAGGGCTCACCACCAAGGACAGACGCCGCGGGGCTCCACTCACAGAAGGCCCCAGAGGAGTCAAACCACAGGCTCCTCCATGAGACGGTGCAACGGAGGCTGCCAGGGGCCGTGGGGGCACAGCGGGGACGGGGGGCAGCTGGGGGGTGACAAGCAGCGTCAGCCCTGCAAGGTGGAAAAGCGTCCTGGAGAAGGATGGTGGCGATGGTCCCAGCAATGTCAATGTACTCAAGGCCCCGGATGGTACACATAAACATGGTTAGAATGGTCAATTTTATGTTATGGCCATTTTATCACAATTAAAAATAAAAAAATAATGAATATTTTAAAAACCCCTCTGTGTTCCAAGAGCGAGCTGAGTTCCCACCACACCTTCTCCCCGACAGGACAAGGAGTAGCGGCTCCCGCAGAGGACATCGCTTCCAAGTCACAGCGCCGGTGACTCCAGCCCCCACTCCCCACACCCAAGACAGAAAGGACATTCACGCCCCGCCCCCAGCACCCAGAGACCCCGCCCTCAAGGGGAAGCTAAACTCATTTCCTCCACCCGTCCCAGGAGAGCGGGCCGCAGTTCCAGAAACAAAGGGACGCGGTGGGGGGGGGGGGGGGGGGGGGGGGGGGNGGGGGGGGGGGGGGGGGGGGGGCGGGGAAGCCGCACCGATCGATCGCTACTTGTCAACTGTCCAACGTCCAAAAAATCTGCCACACTTTAAAAAGAGGCAGAGGAAAGAGAAACGAAATCAAAGGAGAAAAAAAAAACAACCAGGGTTCTGAGAGAGGGCTCCAGAGAAACCCACGGTAAGTCGCCCGGCAGGGACTGTGGCCATCCACCTGCGCAGAGCCGGGCTCCTCCTGCGTCCTCCCTCCCTCGGGGCAGGCGTCTGCACTAGCAGGGTACACAGGTTTCCCCCTTCTCTGCAACGTTGGCTCGAAGAGAAAGGAAATGTGTTTGACCAGAGATACAGGCTGGAAAGGGCAGCTGGCCCTTAAAACGCGGGCTATAAATGTGCTCGAAGGTGGGTTTTCCCCCAAAGGAAATAAAATGTATGGTTTGTCAGAGAAGTAGAAAGGAAAACCCTCAGGACAGAAACCTGGCCAGAGAGAAGCCCACAAACGAGTAAAATGTTGTCTTCACATACGGCGTCTACACGGTCCAGCCACGGAAAGGCCCCGGTAACTCCAACCCACACCAAACCCAGACGCATCGCCACAAGGAGAGAGTCCTTCTTTCTCTGTTGCATGGGCTCGTCTGTGGACAATTTAGCTGAGACCATGACCCCTCTTGTCTGTGACAGTAACAACACCGTGAAACACACCGGGGTTGTCTGCAGGGGTGGGGGGTGGCTCCCTGACAGAGAAGGGACAAGACAGCACCTTCCAGACTGCCGAGAATACTCCATTTCTTCATTTGGATGGTGGCTGGGTGGATGGAAAGATCTGTAAAAACTCACCGAGCCATACATTTAAATCTCGTTTGCTTTATATACATCACTCTTTAGTTAAAAAGTAGGCATGCGTCCAGACTTTTTAAACCACCACATGTTTATCTGATGCCCAACTAGCGTGGACTCATTCCCCTCCAAGCTCACGCCGCTTGTCCCCGGAAGCCGGCACCCCTGTCACCTAAGCAGCTTCCCCAGCAGGTCATCGGGAGGAGAGTGACGGAAACTGTGCAGGGAGCTTGCTTCCTGTTCGATGGGTTTGGCGAGGCGGTGCAGACTGGAGCACATCACAAAAGTAACTGGCGACTGTCACCAGTCCAACGCGCCCCACACGGCGCTGAGACCTGTCACACAAGAGCTTCTGCATTAAAGACTAACACAGAACGCGCATTCTCTTCTCAACTCGGCCGCCCTTCCAGCACCAGGACCAGCTGGTATTCTCACTCCTGTCTCCTCCTGTTCAGGTGCTTCACTCATTCAACGCGTCACACGTGCCAGATGACAGTGGTACAGGGTCCCTTCCATGGTATGACTTGTTAGACGCCCCACCCCCCGCACTGAGCTGCCTACCCTCCTGAGGCTCCGAAATAACCAACTACCCTAGTGTCCTGTGTTTTACCTCCATAAGCCAACATCTATAATCCCCACTCACGCAAGAGGCAGGCACTCAATGTCTGTTGGTGTGTAGCCCTTTTAAGGAAAACACTCGTGGGTAAATGCAGGCTTGCAGGGTGCCACCGGAGTTACTGCCCCGGCTCTATTTCAGTCTGGATGACACGGGTGATGTGCTGGCCCTCCCAGAAGCTGTTCCTATTTGTAAATTGGTCCTGCTATGACGCACCCCACAGGTTCCTAGCACAGGGCCCAGCACACCTTCGGCACCCAGCCAGTGCTCGCTATCATCACTATACCTGCTCACAAGGGCTGCTCCCAAGTCCACCTGCTCTGACGAGTCTTCCGGTGGCCTCAGAACCCGGCCGAGTGTCATGCACAGGAAGACAGGTGGGAGGATTAGAAGTTTGTCTTTAAGGCATACACTGCATTATCTTAGGGCCTCAAAGTCAGGACTCGTCCTCAAAGGCAGCACAGGGCAAATAGCCTGTTGGCCACACAGAAGCCCCTGGAGCTGGGAGCCCTCTGCCAGCAACATTCCCCCCCCCCCCCCCCCCCCCCCCCCCCCCCCCCCCCCCCCCCCCCCCCCCCCCCCCCCCCCCCCCCCCCCCCGCCAGCCGCCTCACCAAGCCTGTCCTTCCCCAAAGCTGGTCTCCCAGGGCGACCGGTCTGCCTCATTCTCGACACGAAGTAGAGAGAGCAGCCCTCGTGTTTCAGTCCAAGGCATTCATTTGTGGGTTTTATTTATAGTCCGGCATATATTTGTGCACAAACAGATATACCAGCCAGGAAGCTTGGGCCCAGGTACACACACGCCCCCCAGGAAAAGCAGGATTTATTTGTATGGAACACTGCCCACTTAAAGGTAAGTCCATTCACTGTTTCTAGGAAACAAGAACCCATTATTCTTCGCATTTTCAATTCCATCCAGAAACAACCCTAAAAATAGCCGTCTTAGTGAATTTAATCAACTTTTTCAAAGTTACTCAAATCAGTCCAGACAGTACGAATTCTAGCAGGTTTCCTCCCTTTTGCTCTTAATTAATCTACAGATTTGGAAAAAGAGTAGAGGAGCCAAAGAGAAGGACACCTGGCCTCCCAGACTGATCCCCAGGGCAGCCCGTCCCTGACAGTGTGAAACTGTCTGCCTTTGCTATTCAGGAATCGGCTACTTCTGTACAACCGGCCAGCAGCACACTGCAGAACGTCCCTCACCGGGGTGGGCGCGGGGCACAGAGGGCATGTTCCTGGTGATGCGGTTCATCGGTTGCTGTGGCCCCAAGAAGCGGCAGCAGAACAGGCGAGCCCAGAGACCACCCAGCTTAGATCGTTCTTTGTGCTTTAAAATACAACCGCCCCACTAGCAAATTGCCACAGAAAAAGCCCTGTGGCTACGTGACGCTTCAGGTAAGCGTCTTTTTCATTCTGACTGTCTTCCAGGACATCGGCTCCCTGGCCATCCCTGCTGTCTCACTGCCGTCCCTCCCCACAAAGGAATCAGAAGTTCCCTCCCGTCCACCCACACACACTCGGCACTTCACGGAAAACATCCCCACTGGAGCTGTCCCGGCACACGGTGTGAGAACAGAACCTGCAATGATGTTGCAGCCCAGAAGCTGCCCAAATCGTGGGAAAATTTTTATTGCGCACAGAAGCCAACTGGAAGAAACAGAGAACGTTCTCTGGCTAGAAGGGTCTGTGCTGGACCCACGATTTACGGGAGTGGGAGGCCAGGAAGGAGGCATCCTTTGTAACTTTTGGAGGACGTCTCCATTCGGAATGAGGGGATGTCGGAGACTGGGGAGAGCAGTGCCGTGTGCTGTGATCGAGGTGGAGTAATTCCCAGGATTTTTTAGAATCTATAAAGGTGACTTCCAAGAAAACTGCAGGCCAGGCCTTGAAGAAACATTGAGGCCACATCTCTAGACCCCCGAAGAGGGTCAGTTCACTGTGTCGCTACCTCCCAAGAGAGTTTTCGTGCTACGACTTGAAAAGCATTTAAAAGAAGAGAATGTCTTCAGCACCTCAGTTATCCACAGGGCTGGCAAAAGTAGGTTTACGGTTGTGAGTACACAAAACCCAGACTTTGTTCTTGTAATATTATTTATTAACTACTGTATTATTTATGTGGATTACAACTGTAAACCTACTTCCGCCCACCCCTGTATCTCTCCCTCAACCTCTGCTTTGGACCCATCCACTCTGATCTCCGCCCCCCAATCTTTGCATCCTCCCCATAAAATCCCCTACAAACTCCGAGAACTGTAGCCCTGCACCACCTGAGGGGCACCCCCCGACCCTTGGCGCACGTAAGAACACAGAAGGCGTGAAAAGCGATTTTAGAAACATGTCCCCTTCTACCATCCAGATACATGGGTTATCCATGATTTCACCTGTCCAAAACTCAAGCTCCAGCCAGCCACCGAACTCACACTGAATTACAGTCACTCCCCAAAGGAAACCTATCCCACTCGTTCGAGGCAACACAGTCTATGAATATGCCCACGTAATACCCAACGTCCCCAAAGGTAACATTTATGGCGAGTCTCCCTCTGAAGTTTCTCATTTCATCGCAAAGAAATACACCGACAAAGATGGAAGAAAAACTCCGACAAGGGGTGGAAGGAAGTGATGTTATCATCTTCCGAGGAGAAAGATAGTAAGAGTTGTTGCAGTTTTCTGGTTTGGTCTTTTTTGTTTATGTGTTTGGTTGTTTGAGCACTACTTCCCAGCAGCGAGCTATGCATTTTCCTGCACCCGCTCACATTCCCGTCCCCAAACCTGCGCCCCAGTGTGCACAAACTTCCAGTGTCACCGCTTCTTAACCACACCCTTACAGGCCTCTGGACGTCTGCACACGCTGTTCCCTCTACCAGTGACGCCCTTCTTCTCACACCTCTACCCTGAAACATTCTTTGAATACCCCTTATCCTTACACTGCCTGTCCCTAAAGAAGTCTTCCTGTGGCCACAGAGTCACACATTCCTCGGTGTACCCCCAGACTCCTCTCAGCCTCCCACCACAGCCCGGGTCCATCTGCTCACTCTGTGAGAACTATCACCGGGGCATTTAGCCTCGCAAACGGGGCCAGGCCCATGGTGCAACAAATACTTGTGAAATAAATTAACAAATGAATACATTTCTCCCACGAAGGCCTACAGGTAAGAGCTTTTAACTTTTAAAGACAAAACTCATACCAAATCTCATTCCAGGTGCCAATGTTCATGAGAGTGAGACCCACACCCCAACCTCAGGGCCATCTGTGGGACAGTGTCCCGTCTGCAATTGGCTTAAGAAAATTTCTCCACTGTCTGCTTTGCCCAGCGAACAATCGTTTTGCTTTTTGCTCTTTCTTTCCTGCTTACAATTTTCGGGAAGTGAGTCTTGAAGGGTCTCAGGAAGGGGTGGGAGGTGCGTACTAACGGTACCCACCTCAGAGTTAGGTCCCAAACCCACGCGGGGACCCCCTGGCTTCCCACCCAGCAATCCAATGAGAAAAGACACTTTAGCCGAATCTCAATCGGGAGAACAACCACTGCCTGCAGTAGGCCTCTTGGCCACAGTCAGGCTGGGGAAGGGCTGCTGATTCCTAAACCTGGGACCAAGGACCCCCTGTCCAGAGGTGAACAGGCTCAGGTGTATCCACACGGCTCTCGCCCTGTGGTCAGGGGGCTGTGTCTTAGAGGCCTTTCCACTTGGAAATCCTACTGTGGAGGCAGGCACCCCAGGGGGTCCGACCGCGGCCCGTAGCCAGCTGTCCAGCTGGTTCTCTGCCAGACAGCAGAGACCCAGTCTCAGGAGATGAACGTGGGCCCCGTGTCCTCTGCCCAGGGCACTCCTCATCCCCACTCTGCACCCATCCCCAGATCACCGCAGGCAGCCAGGGCAGGACAGACAGGGGGCCGAAGTCTCGCCCAACAGACAGAGTAGCCTTGGACAGAACAGTCTAGCGACGTGAGAGCAAGTCAGTCCTTCGGTTTCTTTGAGATCTGCCTGTGTGTCTTCCCTGGCCAACATCTCTTGGGGACACCTCTTGAGGTGGGTGGTCACCCAGAACTGTGCAGAAAGGGACTGACTACCTGCAGGAGCCCACAGACAAGGCTCAGGTTCCCAGCTCTGCTCCCAACAAGCTGTGTGACCTAAGACAACCTGCTGAACTTCTCTGAACGTGTTTCTTCACTCACAAAACATGAATAAGACCTGCCTTCCAGAACCGTGGAAGGTATGGGGATAACCTATACAGAACCCTCGCTGGGCACAGAATGTGGTCAGTAAACAGGAGCTGTTACCTACACTATTCACACTCGGTGTCCGACTGTAAGCTCCCAGAGGCCAGTCTTGCACAGCTCTCTCTGAAGTGCTGTTCTCAGCACAGGCTCACCACAAACAGCACTGCGGGGACCGCCGTGCCTGCTGCCCACAGGCAGGCTGCGCGTGATGTCGCAGGCTGGTGGGGCTCAGAGTGGCTCTGGGACGGGCGGACAAGAAGCTCCCGCCCAGACGGTGGAGCCAACATAAGGTGAGCTTTGCTGCCTGAGACACAGAGGAGATGCCGACATGCACACTCTCCAAAACTGTCCCCTCCGATTGTTTTAGAGCTAAAACGAGGGCCAGGATCTCTAGCCCAAAGCCACAGGCCAGTCACAGCATCACATAACTAAAGCAGTAACACCAGGTCCCCTGGTGGGGCGGCATCAGGGGAATTTGGGCTCTGCACAAATGAGTTTTCAGGGTAATGGCCCCTCGGATGGGACGTGGAGGGTGGGGGTTCAGTGGGCCCTCTCCATTTGCTCGGGGGCCACTTCCGGCTGTCACAGGCGGTGACTGGCACCCACCTCCACTGGAGCTGCTCCGTGGACAGTCTGCCTGTGTGTGCATGTACATACAAGCATACATACATGTGTGTATGTGTGTGTGTGTGAATCTTCCAACACGGCACTGTGCTTTGTCACGCAGGATGGGAAGATGCCCCAGTTGGAAGATCCTAGGGTGAAAACTCCCGCGATCAAAACGGTAACCACTCTGGTTGACATCTATGGAAAGCCCCCCCTGCAGGAAGTCAACGGTGTCACCCTGGCCACAGAGGGTCCCTGAGTGCGCTGTGGGTCTGCCTTCCACTAGGCAGCAATCCTTCCTCACCATCATCACCCTCTCCGACAAGGAAGGGCCGAAAGAACACTCTGGCTCCCTAGCCAATCGGTTCTGCTCTAACTGATGCTCGCTCACCTCTCAGGCAGGGCCCTGGTAAGCCTTTCCCCTAGAACGGCAACAAACAGGCTTTTTCTCCTCTAACAGGATCTGAGGAACCAAAGCAGCTCAAAGACAGAAGGCCCTTAGGGCAGGGAGCTCAAGAAGTCACCCCAGCCCCTCACGCTGCCCTGGCTTCTCTTCCTCTCCTCTCCCCACTCACCCCTGCCCCGCCTTCCTAGCAAGATGCTCTGTCTCACCACAGCACCCCATGTGACACCCAGGGCCACATCTTATCGCTCCCCTGTTCTCTCCACCTCCAGGGCAGGGGTCTGCAGACTCCCCCCCCGTGCATTTGCACGGTGCACATGCAGCCTGGGAAGGCGCGTGCCGAGTTCATGGAACCCAGATAGGGGGCAAACATTTCTTCCACGTCTAAGGACCATGGCTGTGCCCCTTCGTTCCTGAGTGCTCTGTTCCTTTCTCCAAAACCCCGGGACTGGTTATTGTTCAGTTTCTAGAACGGGAAATGGACCCCACGACTTCTAGAGGAAGAAACGCGTGGCTCGGGACCCGGGGTCCCGGGCAAGGGCCGGGCAGCGACCACCTGACTCGATGCTCCCTGGTCTGTGCACACGGAGTGGCGGGTGAGACGGGAAAGGGTGGTGTTGGGGGGAGTGTGGGCGATGGCCAGTCAGCAAAGTGGGTCAGCATGGAGCTTCAGCTCGCGCTCCAGCGCCTGACATGTGGGTGACTTTGGGCACAATACGATGAATGACCTGCAGGTCCCTGCTCCCCACCACAGGGGTCCTAACAGCGTCCGTGTTGGGATCTTGTGAGGATTAACTGGAATAATCTAGACAAAGCCCTCAGCACAGCGCTGGTCTCCTGGGAAGGATTTAATAACTACCAGCTTTTAAGAAATTACCATCCGGTATCTCAGCTTTCTCGGCTGGGCCCTGTGTGTCGGCAGGCATTCCCCCCATTTGATGGGTAAGAAGACTGAAGCTGAGAGACAGGCAAAGCCAGGGGCTGAGCACAGGTCAGCGTGCCGTGCCCCAGGGTCACCGCAGGCCTGGGGACCTGAATGCCGTCTTGCCTGGGACATCAGGGCTCTGGTGACTGCAGTGCCCTGTTTCCTTTGTCCCTGTCCCCTGTGGTTTCTTTCCAAAGTCCTGAGAAACCACAGGACCCGTCGGGAGGCAGCCAGGCAGTGTGACAGGGGCAGCACGGAGAGAAAAGAGAAAGAAAAGAATGTTTTCCTTCTCCCAGGGATAGGTGCCCCGTGGCGGGCCTGGGGGGAGGGGGGTGCTCCACAGCAGGGCCCCCCCCCAGCTTCTTTCGGCCCCTGCCCTGTGCGGGTGGGACCACAAGCTTACTGAGTCCTACAGTTGGGTGAGGCCTCCCTGCCTGGGAGCCACGGGGAGACTCGGCCCCAGCTGGGCGGCTGCGCCTGCCCCAGGGAGAGAGGGCAGACCTGGGCGAAGTAGCAGCCTGAACCACTGCCGTCGACCCCCATGGGCCTTCTGGATTCGTCCCAGAGTCCTCCAGAGGGACGAGGGCCTGGTTCTGTGACCCCTGACCCTGCCTCTCAATCCCCAGACCCCAGATTTCTGCAGGCTCTGGGAGACCAGCTCCAAGGCCGGAGCTCTGCTGAATTCAAATGAGGCCACTCACTTTGCAAAGTGAAACTGGGTGTCGCTGGTCTTCACAGGGAGCCACCCCCAGCCCATCCTGATACCCCAGCAGCTTCAGGTCAGTGGTCCTCATGCAAATGTCCGAACCACAGTGTTAGGGAGCCCTTTTCACAGGGCCACCTCCCTGAGAGCCGTCTGCACTTCCAAAGTGGACCTACGTGAATCCCATGTTTGGAAGCCAGCTTGCCAAGGAGAAACATACCCAGTGTATTACACGAAAAGCCAGGCCACCAAGCCAATGGATAAAGGATCCAGATTGGGGGCTGCGGGCGGGGGGGGGGGGGGGTGGANGCGGGGGGGGGGGGGGGGGGGGGGGGGGGGGGGGGGGGTTGCACATTTCTGTGCAGAGACAGTACGTGTTGGACTGAGATACCGAAATATAAAAGTCATTTCTGGGTGAAAAAATCATGAATGCTTTTTATTTCCTTTTTGTGTTTCTCGGTATTTTACAGAAGTACACTGCGGAATGTTTGGCGGCAAATAAAACGTTCATTTTTGAAAAGCCTCCTTTTTCCTTTCTGATATTCTTCTTCTGCATCCACACTAGCCGGCCCACTTAACTCCGTGCCCAAAGGCCTTCCCCCCCCCCGCCCCCAGCACAAGCCCCACGGGGGAGGAGGGAGTGTTTGGAGCCAAGTTAGAGCCACCCTCACCACGAAGCTTGAACAGAGGAAAGAGAGCAGCCCGGCCCTTTCTCCCTTCAATTCCTCCCCAAAATCAGAGTGGAAATTAAATTAAATTGTAGGTCTTTAGCATGCCCCAGCTTGGGGTGACTGACCTGGTAAATAGCTATTGGAAAAATTGCAGAAGGGTTGTGCAGGCAAGAAAACAAGTAAGAAAAGAAACACCATTTTAAGAAAGTCAGTGGCAAGTTTCCTCCGAATTGCTAGGCCAAGGAAGGGAGAAACACCAAGGACCCCAGCTTCTTCCTTCGGGTAGTAAGTGGGGAGGCACAGGGCTCTGAGCAGCCGCTTTGTGCTCCCAGACCTGCGCCCCTCCAGCCGGCTGAGCCAGGCAGCGGGAGTCACCAGGCAGGGCCAGCCCAGGGCTGCAAACGCGCCACTCGCGCCTGGTGGAGCCACAGCGCCATCAAGTGTCCACTTGGGGAATGGCCGCACAGGGAGCAGGGAAGAAGTCCAGGGCTGGAAGCTTCCAGGGGCCCTGAGGGAGGGTCTGGAGCAGAGCCTGGCCCGCCGAGCTGTCACTCCAGGCCCTGGGGTAGAAGCCTGCAGACGAAAACCAGCTGTCTCGGCGCAGGGCTGGCCTGGAACCAGCTGCCGTAGAAGATGTTCAGGGGCTGCTTTTGTAATTCGGGACCTGCCCTCCAGCAACTAACTCAGTTAAAAAGGTCTGTTTCCCAGCAAGAGTGGGGTCAGCAAAGGGAGATCTGACGGGCAGAAGAATCCCCCGCCACACCCTCCGAGGTTGCGCAGAGGCACACACTGTAGCCGTGCGTCACGTATGGGGCCCCAGGACTGTGAGAATGGCCGCTGGGCACACGGGCTCAGTCACCAGACGCAGCCCTGCAAGGTCCGCCCACCTAGGACACAGCGCTCTCTCCTAGAACATGGCCATGATTCCACGTGCTTCCCGGGACAGAAGCTGGACCTCGGAAACAAAGTGCCGGGTAACTCGAGAGAAGAACACGCGATCTCTGACCACAGACCACTGGAGGGGGACACAACCTCGGGAAGAAAATATCCTAGGAACACCAACCAGGAACATGCCCCGTGACAAGAACATCAGACACTAGGATGGCAGAAGAATCCAGCATTTGCTGCATGTGAATCACTGTCCTACTTCCTTTATGCCCATTATCTTATTGAATCTTGGCCACCACCGTAGGTGGAGATGGGCACTTATATCATTTTTGTTTTAAAGAAAAGGAAAGGGAGGTGCCCAGAGGCTAAAGGTCTGGGCTGGAGAGTGGCAAAGCCGGGCCTGGATCTCAGGACCTGGAGACACTCACTGCTCAGGGCTCCTCAATCCCCACTTCCATCCAAACCCCTTTCCCAGGCAGGGACCTAGGCTTTGTGGGACCTTAAGTTTATACATTTTTCTGGAAGGAGGGACAGCTTCTTTAAGAAAAGTAATGAGTTATAAACATACAGCTGGGTACAGGGCGTGGAGGCCGAAGGTAGGTGGGGGGCTGTTGCTTCATTATCTCCAGGGTGGACCACCTGTGCTCTCCAGAGCCCCCTTGGGTGGCCTTCCTGAAACACACTGCAGTCGCCCCTCCCAGCCTGGGCCTCTGCAACTGACAGCTATGCCCCACCCCCAGCTTCCTCCTGCTCTGACTCCAGTCACCCAATGACACCCCACTGTCGAAGACAAGGAGTGTTCTCCAGTCCTCCCCCACAGAGGAACATGTGCCCCCGACACTTCCTCTTCTGGAAACTTCTCGTCCAGAGTCCTGGACACTGCCTATTCCTGGTTTTTCTATCACTCTCTGACCTCTCCTTCTCTGTGCTCCTCATTAGTGGAGTGTCTGTCATCTGCTCCTTAAACATCCAGGTGAGCATGACAGAGGAAAGAGGGTAACCTCAGGGTGAAACCCCCAGTTAAGAACTGTGTGACCATCAGCAAACAGGTCACCCTCTCTGAGTCCGTTTTCTCTTCTGTACAGTTAGGATTATACGCCACAGGTTATTTCAAAGACTGAATGAGATGATATATGCAGTGGGCTTAGTAAAACATTTGACACACAGTAGGGCTTCACAA
The DNA here is from genome assembly GCF_014824575.4 of Sturnira hondurensis. NCBI lineage: Eukaryota > Metazoa > Chordata > Mammalia > Chiroptera > Phyllostomidae > Sturnira > Sturnira hondurensis. The sequence goes on from NW_028091359.1 coordinate 11,887,740, forward strand.
TCACTGACAGCCATCGTCGGCCCCGAGTTCCAGTCCATCTCTCTGTCCTGGGCACAAGATGACTATTTCCAGCCCCTGCAGGATGGTCTTAGCTGTGGGTCCCTCCCAGGAAGTCATCTCGTCTAAAAGTGCCCCTCCCACCACGCTAAAGCCTGTCCCTCCCTTTTTCCCTGCTGATTTTTGAATGGCACCATTGACTAGTCAGCATGGAGACAAGAAACCCAGGACCCATCCTCAGTGCACCCTCCACGGCACCAAAATCTTCCTGGGTGCACACCAAGAAAGCCCCCTCAGTCCACGTTCTCCTCTCCGCTGTGCCCAGGTTCTTCTGGTCTCACCCATGGACCTCTGGCCAACCCCCTAAATGACAGGCCTCCCTGTCATTGGAGGGAGGGTGAATTTCCTCAACCTTGCGATGCCTCTCCTTCTCCAGCAGTGCACACTTCAACCCTACCACAAAGTCCGGGGCCACCAGATTCCTGTCGCCCGTGTGCCTGTCTCATGTTCCTCAAAAACCCCTTCAAGGCTTCTCCTACAGGATGCCCCTAAAGGAGTCACTCAGACACCCCAAACTGTCTGCATCCCCCAAACCTGGCACCAGGTACCCTCCCCTCTGGGCCCGTGCAGCACCATCCCCCCACCTGGAACGTTCACCTTTTCCTCTGCCAACCACCCGTAGAGCCCAGTTCCAATGTCATGTTCTCTTGCAAGCCCTCCAGAATGCCCCCTCGAAGTCTGGGACCAATTCTCTGTGCATAACAGGATCACAGTGCTATTTGAACCCTACGACATTAGCAGTCATTTCCCATTTCCCAAGCTGTGTGGTGGTGGCTTCTTTGAAAGGACCAACAACTTGAAAGGGAAGAATGCAGTGGTCATGGTCCAGAAGGCAGGTTCCAGAACCAGACACCCTGAGGACAAATCCCAGACAGATTCCCTTCACCCACAGCTGGGTGAACTTACATCCCCCCTCTGGGTGCCTCCACATTCTTGTCTTTTTTTTTTAATTTGTATTTTGAGAGAGAAAAGAAGGGAGGGAAAAAGAGAGGGAGAGAAACATCAATGTGTGGTTGCCTCTCACACACCCCTAAGTGGGGAGCTGGCCTGCAACCCAGGCATGTGTCCTGACTGGGAATCAAACCGACGACCCTTTGGTTCACAGGCCAGCACTCAATCCACTGCGCCACACCAGCCAGGGCCCATGTTCTCATCTACACCATGGGATAAGTATGGGACCTCCCTGAGCGGCTCAGGGAGGGTAAAACAGCTTAAAACAGCACCTGACCCGAGCCAGCGCTGACCAGGAGACGTGTAACACCAGCCCCTTATGTATTTTAAATGTTCCAATAGCCACATTGAAGAGCTAACAAAATAAACAAAAAACGGCTGAAGTTAATTTCAATGATGTTTATTTAACCCACTATACCTCAGATCTCGTCGCAACATGAAATCGATATTTAAAAAATTATTTGTGAGCTATTTTATGTGATTTTTTCACACTAAGTCTTTGGAGTGCGCTGTGCATTTTACACTGTGAGCCCCTCCATTCAGCGAGCCACATGGGAAAGGCTCTGGGCTGTGCGTGGCTGCTGGCGACCCTGCGTGGCTGCTGGTGGCTGTGTGTGGCTGCTGGTGGCTGTGCGTGGCTGCTGGCGGCCCTGCGTGGCTGCTGGTAGCTGTGCGTGGCTGCTGGCAGCCCTGCGTGGCTGCTGGCGGCTGTACCGACCGCCTGCTCTGGGCCCCTCCCCTGGGAAGGGACTCCCGGAAGCTTGCGCCTGGTCTCCTCCAGTTCACGCCACGTGCCCTTTGTCCCGCTGCTGATTCTGCGTGTCATCCTTCCACGGAAATCAACCACAGCCGTGACCACATGACTACATGACCCCCGAGTCCCTCCATCGGACCCCACGAACTCCCTGCATCCACGGTTTCCATGGGAACAGCGTTTCCGGACTGGTCTGCGGAGCCGAGCGGTCCCTCCCAGCTCCATGCACTCCCCGTTCCCCAGGCAGCGCTGAGCCTTACCCGGCACCCACTGGACGTAGCGAACGGTCCATGTAAATACCTGAGCTGAGCGGCAGCCAGAGGAGCCCATTTTCAGCCGTCTCTGCCTCCCAAGGGCAGCACATCGCTCTGAAAGGGAGGTGGATGTTTACTGAGTGTTCATGACACATGCCCTCCGGCCCACCTGACTGTGTGTGGGAGGGTATGATAAGCATGTACAGGATGTTAGTACTTGTGCATCGTAAGCCGTAAGCGCGCATTTTTATTGCCCTCCCTCGGACAGCTGTTATTCTTTCCATTTCACTGGTGACTCATCATGTGCCAAGGTCACTCGGGACATCCCGCCCAAAACACATTTCTCACGCGGCAAATAGTAATTACTCTTACTTTAAAACAAACCAAAGGTGAGCACGCCATAGCCAGGCTGGCTACCTAGCATTTCATGAACGCAGGCACCAGGAATACCGACATCTGGTCAAGGCCGATTTTTCAAAGGCTGTGACTTCCCCGAACGGGCCCGTTCTCTCTCTCTCGCAGTCTCTCTGGGCCAGCTGTCACAATGGGACCTGCCTACAGAGAGGCCTAGGTGACACAGAACCACAATCCGGCAGCCTGCGAAGAACACACGCTGGCCAACCGCTGTGGAGTGAGGCTGGACGTGGATCCCGCCCTTCTCGAACCTTCGGATGACCGTGCCGACCCCCCGACCAGTCGCCTCCTTGGCTGCCAGGCCATAGCCACACTCCCACTGCACAGAAACAGGAGGGCACAGGTGTTGCTGTTTGGAGCTGCTACATTTGGGGGAACTTGTTCCCCAGCACTGCATAACCGATGCAAAAATGAAGTACTAAGAACAGTGCCTGCCGCATATTAGCTACTCAAATAGTAGCTGAATGAGCCAATGAAGAGAAAGAAAATTAAACCCTAAGGGGATGATCAACTACTGCAAATTTCACTTAGATTAAGGCAGGTTATAAATGAGTAACTGTAGCAATGCCAACCTCTCTACTGGGTGTGAAGAACTCCCACGGCCGGGGCCCAGCCTACCCGACTGCAATACTCCCCTCTGACTGGTCTCTGCCTTCTGGCTGCTCCGCCCAATCCACCCTCACAGACAGGGCGCAGCTGTGTCTTCCCAAAGCCCTCCTCCGCCCCCTACACCCATCCAGAGCTTTGTCAGCACCTCCAAGACCTGCAATGTCAATGCCAAAAGCTAAGAAGCCCCCCCACCACAATGCTGTCCTCACCTGCCCCCGCCTGCCTGACCTCAGGGCCATAAAACTAAGCAGGGGCCCCCTGGACTGCAGCTGAAACTCTCCCCCAGCCAGTGCAATAAGCTGCTCTGTGCAGTCTGCCTCACAGCTCAGAACATCCCAAACCAATCTACTACTACGGGCACCTCCAAACTGCCCTCCATCTCCTGGTTAAATTCAAGCCTGTCCCACTCTAAAGAGAAAATGGATTCCTCAGGGATGTCTCAGAGGAACTTCCACATCGTTCAGTCAGCAGCCCCACTGGCCTTCCCCACTGTTAGCCAAGCCCCAGATCACCACACCCCCAGATGGGATGCCATGGTAACCATCCCTGACATCCCCTCCAGAAGCCCACTGCGCGTGCAAACAACCCTTTTAAACAACCAACAGGCTGTGCCTCCACGTCCCCCTCCACCAAACACAGAGCAACTCTACTCAGCCCCCCTTCTCCCGCCTCTAAGGGAGAGGGGCCTTCTCTCTATTATGCATCCACGTCCCTTCGGTGTCATTGGCCCAGTCCTGGATCAACCCCTCGTAAAAGGCAACCTTCTTCCCACTCCTCAAATTCCCACTTCACCCAGTTGTCCCCTCACCTTTTTTCCTTGCATGTATTCTCACCTGCACACGCATGCATACGCAAACACATCACACACACACAAACAGCTGTGCCTCCCCCACAACCTACAACCCAACCAGAAAGACAGTATGTTAGCATCATGCATATTTGTGTTTAACAAAATCGACTGAAATCTCAGCTACAGGAAACCCCAAAGGTAGACGGCAGCGGGGGGAAGGGGTGGGGCACTGTGTCCCTCTGTGTAAGTGGCCCATGGAGGGGTCCCATGGCAGTGTCTCCCAGAAAAAGTGAAAAATAAAAGGCATTAGTGTGAAGAGTCAAACTAATTAAATCAGCCAACAGACCGCCCCTGGGAGCCAGACTGGGGCGCTGTCACGTGGCGTCTCCGTGCACACAGCTCACAGGTACGCAATGACACCCTACACACACGTCCACACTCACACCTATGTGTGCACACCCGCTCACACACACACAAGCCCACATGTAAATACACCAGTTTGTAGAAGAAGCTGCTGCAGAGGGGCAGGGGCAGCGACTGGCCCCACGTGATTCCCACACAGAGCAGAGGCCCTCCCTGGGGCTCCTCCCACACGAGACCATGGAAGTCCTCACCACTGCAGGGCAATCATGGGGGGCTGCCACCCACAGAACCCACACGAAACCTAGTTCTCACTGCACCAGGAGACCCCACCAAGTCCAGATCCCAGTGAGCTATAAGACATAATCATTGTTGTGGGCTTTTAAAAAGCCAGAGCTACAAGAAATGGTTAAGGACTCTTCACTCAAACCCCCACCAGCATGAGGGGCCATCCCTGCAAACTTGAAACTTGAATTATTCCATGATGAAGACCAAGGAGACTGTGTGTAACAGGTGTCCACGAGCCCTTAGCGGTATAAATAAATGACTGAACAAATGAATGGGGGAGAAAAGAACACAATTTCCTTACAGAGAAATTCCAAGTAATACACGTAAATACCTCCCCTCCAAGAAACGGGCTTCCTCCCCCTTCTGCTGCGTGTGGGCTGCACTGCCTGTCTCTGCTAATACACAGACTACAGGAAGAAAAAATAGCAAGTGAGAAGTGGAGAAACCTGGCAGATGCCATGTTTTCCGAGTGACCAAGGTCAACATCCCCCGGGACAAAGCAGCATGTTGATACCAAGTGCCCCTGGCCCGATGCGATGAGCGTGCGTCGTGTTGTGGTATTCCTCCCCGAACCCCAGCCTATCAGAGAAAACATCACACAAGCTAAAAACTCTCCAGAACTCCCAAGGTCATTAAAAATAAGGAAAGACTGTTCCACACTGAACAGACCAGAGAAGACCAAATGCACCATGGGATTCTGGGTTATATCTTCAAACAGAAGAAAAAAAAAAGGAGAGGGGTTATCAGTGAAAAACCAGTGAAATACAATCAAGCCTTGTGGTTTAGTTACAAGCGCTGCAACAATATTAGTTTCTGAGTTTTGACGACACCAGGGTTATATGCAAGATGTTACCAATGGGAGAACCTGGGTGTGCAGAGGGGTATGCCAGAACTCTCTGCACTAAATCTGCAACTTTGGGAGTAGTTCTAGTATCCCAGGAAAAAAGTTCATGTTTAGAAATGTACCTGATACAGCAGGTATCAGGAATTCCATACCGGGAATTCACCGGATGGAATTCGCCATCCACCCCCAGGAATTCCAGACCGGACGGCGTCAGAAAGCTACACTCAGTTTCACTGGCTACTGATCCACGGTCCACTGTGAAATGCAACAGAACAGCCACTGTGTGCCAGGCACTGTATCTCGGATTCCCCAAACAGCTTCCATTTCCATGGAAAGCTGGCCAGGGAGCATGGTGAGTAACCTTGACAAAGTCACAGCACTCTGGTATGTACCTGAACCAGGGCTGGTCCCAAGCACATATTCTCTGTCATCAGCCCCAGGGCCCCTTCTGAGCCTAGAACTGTGGGAGACCACCGCCTCTTCTCACCAGGGCCCTCAATGCTCTGTGGGAGACCAGGGAGGGGTCCTCCGTCACATGGGTTGCACTGTCACAGCCTCAGCCACTGGGAGCGAGATGTTCTGTTGAGAGCTGGTACTGAGAAGAACCACTAGGTGGCGACAGACCCCATCGATGTTAAGGAGAGGAGCTCCCGCAAGGGCAAAAAGCAAAGGTACAAACCTAGAATTTCGCTCAATATGATGCCTTGGCCACATGGCATTTGGGGGGAGCCCAGAGTCCCCAGACATTTCTACCAGTGACAGCACACAGGCAATGCGATCTAATGAGAACTGACAGAACTGATCCAGAAAGCTCTATACTACCATAGACCATAGCAATGTCACCCTTAGCAATTACACAGGGAGTGTTTCATCCATAGCTTCATCATGCTTTCTGTCTTTGTTTTTCCTGCCTTTACTTTATTTACTTATAAAAATAAAATTTGAAGTAATCTGCCTTAAACCCTCTTGGCAGTGAGGCCCAGTAGTATGCTTATAGTTTGCAAAGATATGTGACTTTTTAAAAAGCAATGTCCTCGATTTTCAGTTCTTCGGCGCCCAGCTGAAGTTGGTGAGTTTTTAGAAGCGACTGTAAAACCTGACTCAAACACTAGAGGGCGACGCAGCCCAAGAGTCTGGCTGGCACAGACCTGGTCAGTTTCCCATGGCAGGAACACCACATTGAGAACAGCCCCCTCCAGACCGCATCAGTGTCCCACTATCTGAGCTGCAAGATGCTGCAAGATGCTGCAAGATTCAGGCCTTCTTCAGCCTCACACCTTAGAACCCCACCATCCTACGTTCATCTACAGAGGTGCTCGGTAAGTAGGCAGCTGGGGACACAAGCAGCACACCAGGGTCCTTCAGTCTGCATTTGCATTAAACCCCGCCTGCCGAGAGCTGCAGGGATGAAGAGATGGGGCCACTGAACACCTGCAGAGCACACGACCTCGCAGGGCGTTTCCTCCCACACACAATGCACATGCACACACTGCCACATTACACTGTCACTGGCGCCTCTAAGGCAGTCCCATCACCCCACCCTGCAGATGAGGGACATGAGTCCCCGGAGTGCAAAGTGACTTCTATGGCCCGTCTGGAAGCCTAACTCACCTGGGGAGGTTTCCACTTGGTGCAGAAACTCCCCGAAGGCAAACAGGAGGCCGTGGTCAGGGGGCCTGTCCTTGGTGGCCTGGAGCTGGGACGAACCCCGGGGCGAATGTGGCTGGCTGAGCTCAGGGCGGGTCCCCAGCTAAGAGCTGTAGCCACTGGTCAGGGCCCTTCATCTCAGAGCAAGGGACTCAGCCACAATAACCAGGGCACAGGGCACAGGGCACAGGGCTGGGGCCCATGAACACATTCTACCTCAAAATCAGAAGAAAAATGAACATAACCTTTAGACTGAAGGAAATGTCTCAATCTGTAAAATTAGTATGTTTATACCAACGTAGTTATAAAATATAAATTTTAAGGAGAAGGGGGCCCAGGAAGGCGCAAGAGCCCACAGTCCACAACAGAACGCAGCCCTGAGCAGCTGTGGCGGGGGGGGGCGGGGGGGGGGAGGGCGGGGGAGGGCGGTGGTAAGGAGCAGGGTCACTGATTCAGGATTTGGATTAGGGATTCCAGAAGCAGAGAGATAAACTGGGTGTCCCCCGTCTTGGCCATGAACCCATTCCACTTGACACTGGCTGCTGGGCTTCTGACCACCCTCATCCATGAAGAAGGGGAGGAAGTAGCCAAGTGTGATGGGGGGCAGGGAAAAGCTCAGGAAGAGGAAGGGAGGGGGGCGGAGGAAGAAGAGGGGGAATTTCACCCCGAATGAAGGATGGACTAACAGATGGGAGATGACAAGCAGGGGGAAGTCTGGAGAACACAGCCCACTGGGGCCCAAGAAGCAGAGTCAGCAGGGAGGTGCCACCCTCCCCAAAACGAGAGCTTTGATTTGAAGTAAAGGACGATGAAGAGAGGAGTGTGTAGCTCAGAGGAAGAAGAGCAAACTGATGGTCCTGGCCACAGTGAAGGCCAAGTCCATGGGCTTCCAGTGCTGCCCCACCTGCAAACACGTGGGAGAGACGACCAGGAAGGGGGCACACTTTTGCTCCATTCCTCGACCCTCACCAGAGATGCAAGGACCTGGAGAGGGGTCAGGATTGGCAGATCAGGGACTGTAGGCATCTAAATGTTGCTGTTATTTAAGGGAGAAAAGATGCAAAAGTACAAGGTGTTTATGGCAGCCTTGTGGTGAAAACGGAAAACCAAAGCCCCAGCCTTCGGGACTTAAGAAAATAATGGTCCCTTGGCCCTCATGCCACGTGACCTAGGAAAACAGACAGATGTCACCAGGGTGACAGGGACCTCTGGCCAAGGCTTTAAGGACACACCAGACATATTCCATCTTCAGGCCACCATCACGCCTTCAAATTTTCTGACATGGTTTTAATATTGCAGCCGGTTTGAGAATGAACAGTAACAGCCTCGAGCACCAGTCACTGTGGCCTGCTTGCCCCCTGACACTTGTCACCACCGCCCTCCCTCCCTTCATGAAAGGGGTCTCTTACAAGAGCACTCTTGGAATAAAGGCTCAGCCCCCCCATCACATACGTGTGTGTGTGTGTGCATTGCCATGTGCACATACACATGCACACACATTCTGCAGTGCCACTCAGCGATTCTCAATCAGGGCACGTGGTGGCACTTGGGGCCCGGCCATCGGCATGGGGAGCAGCACACGCAGCTCTTCTCCCTCAAGGGGTGTGCGCTGGGCGCTCGGCGCTCGGCACTCAGCACTGCTGAGCGGGGCAGGGTTTACAGAAGGAGGTCGACGCTCCCGCGCCCGCCCGGAAGGACTCCCACACGGGCTGCTCCCTTCTTTCCAACCCTCCTGTGCCCAGCGGTCCTTCCAGGATGAGAAGACAGACAGACGTATGCCTGCTGGAGACGACTTGGAGAACTCAGCACTCCACCCTGTGCCTGGAACGCCGCCTGGGGGACAAGTGGTCCTCAAGCAGCAGCTGGGAGCCAGGCAGGGCCGGAGGCGGCATTGAGGAACCACCACGTGTTTCCAGGACACGGAATTTGAGAGAGACGAGAAGATGATACCAGAGACTGGGAAAACACCAGCGGCTCCCATCCTGTTGCCGAAACACCCTGCGTGGTCAGAGGTAAAAAGGAGGGGAAACGTTTCACGGCACAGTTTACATAATAAGATTAAACTACAAGGATGTTCCTAGCACTCAGTGGTTGTATTCAGCAAACTGTCATGCTAGTTTTGCAGACTATTGTACAGGCATTAAAACGAAATGCAAAGACAAGGAACCCAAGAACACAGAAAAAGAAAAACAGAAAGTGAAGCCAAAAGTGAGATCAGGCCACTTTTGGAAGCCACTTGGAGTCCGAGACCCCGACTCTGTGCAGCCCAGCCGGGCCCAGCATGGGAGAGACCTGCGGAAATGCAAATGCATGACCAGGAGGCTGGAGTTTCATAAGAGCTTATTTTTCTTCATTATCAAATTGTTTTGAATAACAAATATGGGTTAAATGGTGGTTAAAACAGAAAGAGAAACTCACAGAGCACCTCAGGGAGATGGCAGCAACGCATCGACTCTCCACACACTTCCCCCAAGGCCATGGTCAAGTCCGTCTACAGCATGGAGTCAGCATCTCCCATGACCTCTCTTCTTCCCCTGACCAAAAGGTCAGGGGCGGCCCTGATGGGACATCTGGGGGCTGCCTGCCTCAGAGCAGAGCTTTTCCACCTTCCCCAGCCACGAGGAGCCACACGCCTCTGCCCACCCCGAAGTCCCCTCTTCCCTCCTACACCCAGTCCTCTGGGCTCTAGGGGCCCTTCTTCTCAGCCACTCCACGTAGCAGGTGCCCTCGTCCACTCTGCCTGTATGCACTGCCCGAGGTGCTCAGTTCACACCTTCGCTCCCAGCTCCGAGCCTCTGCCACCTGGGCCCAAGTCTGCCTCACCTTCCTGCTCCCCTGACCCCACCAGACATTTGAGACAGGTCTGCGGAATGAATGCACCACTCCTCCCTGTCTCCCTGAATCGGAGTTGGGCCAGGAGGGAAGAAGAGGCCTGAAAATGAAATGAAATGGGCATTATTGCCTTTGATACAGCCGCCTTGAGACTCCGCCAGGGAAGAGAACATCAGCCACAGCTGGGGACCCCTGGCAAGGAGAGGGGGCAGTCAAATCCTCCCTGACCCCCCCTGGAGGAGCAGGGAAAACAGGGAAGCCAGGTCCTCCCTGGCCGCGAGGCGGGCTGCATCAAGTTCCAAGCTCCCTCTTACTTTAATTGCCAGGAAACGGACCTTCTCTGTCTGTCATTATGACTTAATTGAGTCATAACAGCCAGGAAGCAGGAAGCCAGGTCCAAGAAAACTGGCTGGCAAGGTGAGACAACGCACCAGGAGCCCCGGCAGGAGGCACTGAAGACCAGACACCACTCGGACCTCCAGATGCACCCTCCGCCCCGCCCCACCCCAGCTCCACCCGAGCTACCCACATGGCATGTTCCCGGTCACCCGCTCATTGCCAAGGTTTCGAGTCTGGACACATACACAGGACTCACTGAAAAGGCAGTGGCGGCCACTTTCTCAGAAAGGTGGCCAAGTGCACAGGACTAGAGGTGCCAAGTTCCACAGGTACAGGCGTCCACAGAGGCGAAGTCACAGAGCAGAAGGGCATGGCCTTGGACAGGCCATGGGAGTGCAGATGGACTTCCAACAGGCACCGGACACCTTCGGGGCTAACCCAGATGTTCCAAAGCTGCATCGTGGGGACGGCCGCACACCTTTGCACATGCACTAGAACTCACTGCGTTGTACAGTTACCACCGGTGAACTTGACAGCATATAAATCGGGCCTCAATGACGCTGGTTTCAAAATAAAAAGTGGGTGGCCAGGAAGGCAGCTCAGAGGGAGAAGAACCAAGCCTCACTCTTGCACCCAGTACCTGTCGCCACCGAATCTTACCAAGAATGTCCCCTACCCCCGGGCGCTGCCAGCCCCAGCTGTGTGACCCTGCGCACGCCTCAGTTTTCTCATCTGTGAAGCAATGCAAGTAACATGCACCTGCATGTGCAGTGTCTTCAGAAGGCAGCGTGATGTTGGCACTCAAATGCCCTTTTTAGCTTTTTCTCTCAATGTAACGGCGGCTCCAAGAGATCGTGCCGTGTGCCTGGTCCTACACCAGACTCCTTGGGTGATGCAAATGTAATGGAAAAAGTGCCATTCTCAGGTTTGTGACCCTACGGATACACTTTAAAGCACCTCGAGGTAGTTGAAGATGAAGCCTCACAACCAGGGTCTGAAAAGTCAGGGTTTGAAAAGCCCAGAGGTCAGGCCATGGCGTGGAAGGCAGGGGTCCCCAAGGGGGGCTTCTCCAAGGAGCTGGGGCCCAGCCAGCATGGACGAGGGACGGCAGGGCGAGGAAGAAGACGGCCTCCAGTCCCAAGCCCGGTGTAACCCCCGGGCTCTGCTGCTCACTGCCTGCCACGCGGGGCAGGATCCCTAACACCCCAAACTGCACAGAGCGAACGGAACCTTTTCCAATGTCTGTCAGGAGGAAAGAGGCAGCATGGAGAGCACAGGGACTGGCACACAGTAGGTGCTCAGTTATCACGGGGCGCCTTGTGCTCCTTCGGAGAGGCAGCCACGGGTTGGCGAGGAGGAGGAAGGGCACTGGAGCAGGAAGACACTGAGCTCCCTCCAGCGGAGCCGAATGGAGTGCGGGGGGGCCATGAAGGGACTGGCTTCCCAGAACCCGCTGTCCTCCTCTGCGTCCCTCAGAAGACACTCGGGATTCCAGACCTCGAGGCCAAAAGCCAGCCCGAGTCGGCATCCTCCTCCTCAGCTCTGGGTCCCTCACAAACAGCGCAGGAGGCCCGGGAGCCCACCGACCCCAGAGGGAAGATGACAGCTGCTTCTTTCGGGGGAAAAAAGGGGCCGCATCCACGCCCATCTCAGCCTCTGTGGGCTGCCCTCGTGGGCCTGCGTGTGCTCGTAAAGGGAAGGTGTGGGAGGACCAAAGGAGGGAAAGAAAAGGGAAATCGCATGGGCAGCACGCAGGCTGCGGAGTCGGGCGGGGGCCGAGGAGTCAGCAGGGCCTCCAGGAACCTGGGCGTGGAGCAGGGAATAGACGGGCAGGGGAACCGCAGGACAGGCACCCCCCAGACAGGGCAGAGAGCGAGCCCCCCTCCCTTCACCAGTGCCCTGGGGTGGGGGGAAGACCCGCTGGCTTCCCCAGCCCTGCCTTCTAACGCAACAATACAAGTTCGGTTCCAAACACCCCTGGAAGAGGACGTGCCGACAACTTGCAGGGGCACCAACTTTGACTCTGGGCAGGGACGCCACCCTTTGGAGCAAGTGGGCAAGTGGGTGACCTTGGGCCCAGGCACCTGACCTTTGCGAGCCAGAAAACCAGATGAACAGCAGCCCTCACAAGGCTATTGGGAGGGCTGGCATGACCACAGATCGTCTGGCACAGGGAGGCCCCTGGGTGCCTGGCAACATCGCCTGCTGCACAGCCTCAGGTTTGGAGCCAGGTGGCAACCTGTGATAGCTGTGTGACCATTGATAAGTTACTTGCCTTCCCTGTGCCTCGAGTGTCCTCGCCTGTAACATAGGGATCTTAGTCATGCCTGCCTCGTGTGGTGGCCACGTGGAGTTCACGAGCATGTATGTGTGTGTGTGTGTGTGCACCCGCGTGTCTGAGCATGCCAGCACATACAGTAGCCCCCCCACCCGCCTCCACCTGCGGTTTCACCTTCCACAGTTCCAGTTAACCACAGTTGGAAAAAGTTAAATGGAAAATTCCAGAAATAAACAACTCATAAGTTCTACGTTGTGCACTGTTCTGAGTAGCTGTGACTCATCCCTTTGTCCAGCGTCCCGGCCCTGCAGGCGCTCCCTGTCCACAGTCACGGAGCAGCCGTTATGGTGAGCAGACGGTCGTGTAACCATGGTGCTTGTGTTCACCCTCCCTTTACTTGGGAAGGGCCCAGAGCACCAGAGCAGCAACGCTGGCCGTAAGGACGCGCGAGGGAGAAGACACCGAGGGCTTCCTGGGAGAGAGACGGCCAGTGTGTGCAGGCAGACTCAGAGCTTGGAGCTGGCTGCGGTGTTAGCCATCCAATAGGGGTCATGGGACACGCCCCCGTGGATAAATGGGGGCCACTGTGTATATGTGCATGGCGCTGGGAGGTGCTTTGGAACAATCAATGCTTGGAACTCAGAATCGCCACCATGTTAGCAAGTGTCATTGACAGGAGACACCAACGCTGTTGGTGCTCATTGCTGACACCCAACCGCAGGCAAGGCCTCAACCACCTCAACAGTGCAGCACGCACGTCACTCCCGTCAGAGGTCCTGAGGCTGCCCGTGTGACCCGACGCCTGCAGGGGGGTCTGCCAGAGCTGTGTGTGCACCCCAGCACCAGCGTCCTGCATCGTGGCTCCCATTGACTGGAGGCCGACAGTCCAAGTTCACCAAGCACGGGCTTCTTACGGACAGTCAGGGCTGCAGCCTGGGGACAAGGCTGCTCACTAGGGGGACGGCCACCAGCCTGGCTCTCCCAGGGCTGCTGTGCCTGCTGGAGCCCTCACACCCGTGCACCCATGGCATGAGCAAGGCCGGCCTCACCCAGGACTGCAGGCAGGCTCACAGCGGTGGTGGCGGCAGCAATGCTTCTGCCCACAAGGGAAGGAGGACCGGAACTGGGCAGGGACACTCCAGACTCTCTAGCTTAAAACAAAATCATTATCTAGAAGCACAAGTGAGTCACTGGCTATGGGGGTACACATCCACAGGGGTGGGTAGGGATGCCTGCAGAAAAGGTGAAATGGTGGGGAGGTGCTCAGGAGATGATGGTCTTGGAGGGCTTCAAGAGGGAAGCGCTCCAGCAGCAAGGCCCCTCCCTCCTCCTCCTGTAGCTCCAGGTACCTGAGGTTTCTATCAGCAGGAGTGCCAGCCGAAGGGTGCCCCGCAGGGGTCCTTCTCCACGGGCCCCACAGCGCCTGTCCTCAGGCTCAGGGAGCTTCTCTGCCCAGCCCAATCGGCCAGCTGTGCTGAGCAGCAGATGGGACTGCAACCCACCCGGAGCCACGGAATCAAGGCAGAGCCCTGTACCTGTCTTCCCTGCCAAGCCCCAGGGACCTTCTCATGTGGTGTCTTTTCACGGGTCACCCCAGGGAGCAGAGCAGATAAGGAACTGGGTCCCCCAAACCACCCAGAAGCAAAGCCTTGGAACCAGCCACCCCAGAAACTTGATCACCTCGTCTTCCGAAGCCCCCTTGAGGGGCCCAGGAACCGGGACAGAAGCAGAGGTTCTCTGGGCACCGGAGTCCTCCTCACATGCCTCCTCCCTGCCCCCCAGCCCTTGCGTGCCCTGACCTCCTGAAACAAAGGTGCTTTTCTCCCTGCTCCTCGGAGCCACCACATTTTCGTCAGACCTGTGCTTGTTTTCCTCCTGCTTGGGCCCATCTTGGCTTGCCTCCCCAGGCACCACCGTGCCCTGGAGACAAACCCCGTATTGTTTTCATGGACCTAATAAATGACAACACTCCTCCACCTCCTGCCACCAACGCCGCCAGCCGGCCCAGCTCCCCCTTCCCGGCTAAAGTCTCCCTTGTGCTAAGGGTCGCCCTCCCCCACCCAACCAAAGAACAGGAGTCTTAAGTCAAGCGGAGAGAGAAGCCTGCTGGGGATAAAGTGCCTCCCGCTGTGCTCGCCTTATCAGGAGAAGAGCTGGTCCAGAGAGGGCAAGGCCAGGGGGCCGTTCCACACCTGGCCCCGCCCTCCCGCCAGGCCTGGAAGTGCAGGGAAAGTGCGAAGGAGGTAATTAACAGCGCAGGTGGCAAGGGAGAAGGGTGTTCAGTAAGCTTTCCAAAACACGGCTTTCACCAGCAAGGCTCCCCCTCGGCCCTTGAAAAAGTCCGTGACGAAAGGGGTCGAAGAGGATTAAGTCAGGCACAGACCGGCTTTTTCCCCTCATCAGATCGATGAGTGTGACCAGGCACACGCTGGGACTGTGGGGGCCCAGGGGACACTGGTTATCAGGAAGGGCTTGTTCTGGGCTATTTGAACGTGGGCCGCACCAGTGTGTAGGAGCAAGGAGTCAGAATAAGAGACGCGTGTATCCTGCCCAAACAGACTCACGCATGGATTGTTCCAGCATCTACAGAACAGTTCCCAGAGCCTCTAGCTTTCCTTCGGCGGGGACGAAACTGGGAGGGGACAGCAGCCACCCTACCTGTGCAGGCCGCTGCTCCAAGCCCCGACCTCTACTCAGCAGTGCGTTCCCCAACCACCCTCGAGGTGGGCATCTTGACCTCTCACCTCCACCTGACCTGCCCCACCCCCACCTCCACCATTGGCAGCATAGGCCAATGAGCACTCCCGTCTTCAGGGCCACCACAGTAAGCATCCCGCTCTCCTCTGGGCAGGGGCGGAGAGGTGGGGCGACATACTACTCAGGGCAGGAGCGACTGGAGCTACAAGGAGGTGAAGGCTCAGGAGACAGATGAGCCCATGCACAGGCCCAGACACACCGACGAAGCCCCCCATGTGCACGCCCGAAAGCACGCGGCCATTTTGTTTTAGGGCTGGACGGGACAAGCTAAGGCTGAGAGACCGGATGCTTCGACCATGGGTCCAACACAATTCTCCTGTCGGCCTTCAGATCACGAATGTGCGGGCTGGTGGGACTGAAGCCTCTATATAACGCAGCAAGGGGGTCCCAAACATCATCCCTTGTGTGAAAACAGCACTCACAGAGCAGTCAGGGTAAAGAAAATGGCCAGGGCACCGCTGGAAAGGCCACAACCCTGCCAGAAGCAACTGGGAGGCGGCGACTGGAGAGTCGTCAGTGCAGAGAGAGGTGGACGAGCGCCCAGGCCATGCCCAACTGCCGCCTGGTCCCGCCTGGTGGACACTGCCGTGGTGGTGGACACATCCCTGGGGATCAGTCTGGATCCCATGGGCAGCGGGGGCTGCAGGCCAGTCACTGTCATCATCCAGGTCCAGCCCTGGGAGACCAGTCCAGGAATACACTGAGGACGCAGTGGCCCACCCTCCACTGTCCAAGGGGGGTTGCCACTGCTTCTCCTACACGTCGAGCACCCACCCCCCTTCCACATCCCCATCCCCACCACCCTTCCCGTCCCCCACTACCAGAACCAGAATCTCGGCCTCTCTCTTTCACTCCCTCCCTGCCTCCCAGACCCCCCGACCTGTGACCTCTCCTTCCTGCAGTCATCGGAGCCTGTGGGGCCATATAACCATGGCATGGAACATGGCTCATTGCTTGCATGACCCCTTTCAGCTCCATCCTGAACTCCCCAAACCACCCTCCCTCCTGCCTCTTCCTCTCCCAGGCCCCAGGCCCCAGCTCGTGGTGCTTCTGAGACCCACCCTCCTACAGCTCGGCCTGCAGGGCCCAGGATGCCAGCTCTCACCAATGCCTCTCCCCCACCAGCCCCTGCATTTCCAGGGCGACCCTCACCCTCCTGTTCACACTCTGGGCAGGTCCCAGGTGGAATGAACTCAAGTCCAGCCCCCCTAGAATAAGAGGGACTCAGCCAGACAAGGGGAAGAAGGCCAGCAGCCTCCTGCCCCTGGGATGGGAGCCCCCAACAGCCCTGGCAGCTGTGATATGCGAACACCCCTCATCCCTCCAAGGGCCCAGGTGCTAGGGACAAAGGGTGCCCTATAGAACGTGGCTTCAACTCTACGGCCCCTCGGTGACAGGTTCCCGGCCAGGGCCAGGGTGGTGGGGCGGGGAAATGCAGGAAGGTGGTGCTCAAGTCCAGACCAAGCCAGCAGCAAGAGGCAAGGGCCTGACAGTGCCCTCAGATCTGCTGGGACCTCGGTCCCCGAGCTGCCCTGGGCCCTCCAGCTCTGCAGCAGGCAGAGGCCTGAGCACCAGACACAGCAGGGCTGGAAGCTCAGACACTCCACTGCTGGGTGGCATTAGGTGAGGTGCCCGCCTTCTCTGAGCCTAGCCTTCCAGGTCTGCAGGATGCTCTTAGGATTGAGACATTGATACAGTACAGAGCACCTAGTAGGTGCTCAACAAACATTAATCCAATATGAACAGTCAATCGTGGAAACTTCTGGTTTACATGACTGAGTGGAAAACTCTATGCCACAGATAGCCAAGGCTATGACAGATAATTATGGTTGCCACCACATGTGGGGGTCAGAGGTACCCCCCCCACACAAAGACAGGGCACACACACATACACGCCCAGATGGAGTGTGCATGCACATGCACACACACCCTCAGGTAGCCAAACACCTCCATGATGTTTGCCATTTGACCAAACGCCTTCTAAAACACAGTGGGGCACCCAGCCCACCGAGTGGGTGAGTCTTTCCTCATCTGATAGGCCGCACAAAGAAACTAGGGACTTCTCCCGGCAAACCAAGGGCGGACCTGCCCAAGAGCTTCCGGAAGACCTACAGCAGAGTCACAGACAAGTGTCCACTCTGGGGAGTCCCCCCAAAATGAAATGGTGACACAATAACCCACCATGCTTGGCACCAACCGGCCCCAGAAACCCCCCTGTGCGCACCGCCAGGCACTGGTCTCCCCGCAAGGGCAAGATAAAGGGGGTTTTGTCCTCCTCCCCCTCGGGCCCGAGTGAGTTTATCTGACACTCCAGCCCTCTTTGTAAACTGAGTGTCCCAGGATAAACGCTCCCTTAAGAGTCGCTTGGCCAGGGACAGAGGGACCCTCTCCAGAGGAGAATGGGGAGCTTGTTCCAATGGTCTTTTAATATGGGGGGGCGGGGTGTCACCAAGGACAGGCCTCCAGCGGACTCTCACAGAAGGGTCTCTGTCCCCAGGCTACAATGGAGGGAATTCTTAAAGACATGGACGCGGACGGGGGTAGGATTTTTTTTCCCTGAGAGCAGGGGAGGCAGGCTCGGGCAGGAGGGAGAAGGGGGCGTGGGGAGGCCTTCTCACCCCCCAGAACCATTCAGGGTGAAACAAGGCGTCTCAGCCTCAAGAGCAAGGGAAAGGCACGCAGAGGAGCAACCCGCAGAGACGCATCCTGCCCGCCGGCTGTCCGCTTCGCAGCTGCCCGCTGCCTCCCAAATCCAGGAGGTGAACCCACCAGCAGGCGAAAAAGAGTCGCGTTTTTACCTAAGCGAAGGGCATCTCTTCCACTGCCCTGAAAGATCAACCATTGGTGGGCGGTTTGCATACAAATTTCACTCTGGGAAAGGGGCAGGCGGAGCACCCCAAGGCCCCTGAATAAATAAAATCCTCTCCAGCCACGGGGCAGAAGGGTAATTTACTCTTGCGGCTGTTTATTTTGGTACAAGGTCGCCCTAACAGACTGTTGAAGACATCCCGGGCTATCACAAGTGGTGTTTTGTAAAGGCGGCCCCTCCAGATTGTTCCATGTTTTGATTCCCTCGATGTCTAACTGAGCACTTCTCCGAGAGACGGGCAGTGCTGCAGAGAAAGCTGGGAGCCGCACGACCTCTGGGAGCCAGCGGGTGCCCCTTCTCGCCTGCCTTGCTCACTCACGGTCACCTCTAGAAAGCAGAGAAACACGGAGAGGCGTCCTGTGGGCTGAAGTTAAGCTAGGGACCATCTAGCCCACGACTGAGGTGTACGCAGGAGGAAACTGAGGCCCGAGATGCCGGGCGACTTGCCCAAAGCTCCCAGACAAGTGAGGAGACTGAAGCTGGGCAAAACCCAGGGTTTGTGGCTGAGCCACCTTTTCAAGGCCAAGGGACAGAGACGTGCAGGGCTCGGGACCACTCAGAGCAAAGACACGGGGCTGTTTTTCCAGTGGGTTGTGTGGGGATGACGCAGCCAGAGTCCGTGGGCCCAGCTCCCACGGGCACGCAGCATCAAAACGGCAGAGCGGCATCGGCTTCCAACCTGCCAGGTCACCTAATGCACGCTTTGTCTTTGCAGGTCAGCGTCAGGCCGGGGGCTGTGGCACCAGAGAGGCGCACCGGATTCTACTGAAGAACAGAGGTCCACGCATGTGAAACACTCGCAATGGTAACCGGATGTTCTATAATAAGGTCACATAATCTTACCGGTTGTTACCACTGTAGACACTCAGGGACAGGAAAGACTGGCTGAAAACGAAAACGTCGCCAGGGCAGAGGTTAGCATTCCACCGGCGAGTTTGTTCAAGTATCACCTGGGCAACCACGGCGCAATACTGGATCTTCTGTCCCCTCCACAGGTGAGCGCCACTGAGTCTGCGCTGGGAGAGGAAGGGAGGAGAGAAGAGAGACGCAGCGCAAGAGGAAGGCGAGGCTAGCAGGTGTCAGGGCAGAGCGCGCGGGGGCAGGCCCAGTGCAGACCTTGGAAAGGGAGACCCAACCTCAAGGCCTCCTCTCACCCCACGCTGCTGCTTTCGGCCCACTCGAGCCAGAGAAGGTTCCTGGGGCTGGTCACCCACCGCATTTGCCCTGCACGTTAGAGTGTGCGTGCCACCTTTAAATAAGTCACGTCACTTAAGCTAATGGAGGTCGCAGCCCAAATTTTACTGCCAAGAAGAGAGCCAGACATGCACTGGACCTCTTGGGTAGAATATGGAAATTTTCTTCCCCAACTAAGTCCAGCCACATCTGAGCAGAGATGTGACACAGCCCAAACAGAGAGATCCAGGAAGCCGGCCCATTGCTTTAAGTTGGACACAGCTTAAGCCAAGAAGAGAGAAAGTAAGGGGGAGAAGGAATCCAAGGTTCAGCCCAATGAATGAGAGACAGTCCAACTCCACTCCCCTGCCCCCTCCCCCACCCGCAAGGTCACACAGGCTCTGGTGTCCATCCTCCAGATCACATCAATTTAAAGGTTCTTTGTGCAAAGGACAGTGGCTGACGGGAGTGCAGCTCCGATGGGGCAAGGACTTCTCACCTGGCCCTTGTCCCATTTGGGGGTGACGTTGCTACAGTGTCAGGCAGCTCTCTCCAGTTCCCAGGTGTAACATCGGAGGGGTCAGCTGGGCCACAGTCTGTCTGCTCCGGAAGCTCACCTGAGCTTGGAGCTCAAGGAGCAAAAAGCATGCAGCACCGACCAGGGAACTGAGAGTCAGGACCCGTCACCACAACAGTGACATTAAATGCCTCAAGAGGGGCCCATCCACTTTCCTGTGCCACTGACACATGCACACCCCAAGCTCACAGGCCTTCTTCAGCGAGGAGGCTAGGACCTCCCAGCACCATCACTGGGAACGCCAACAATCTCAGCGAACGTACGCTCAGTACGCTCTGACCTCCACGTCCTTTGGGGGTTTCAACGAGGGACCAACGATGCTGGTGCCCGTCTGGGGCATGTGCATCTCCCCATTGAGAGGCAGGCCAATACTGTGGGAAAACACACTGATCTTAAAGACACCTAGACCCATGTGGGACCCGAAGACACGCTTGTCTGTGGGGGTCATTGCTTACAGCGCTCTTTTCTTTCAGATCTGGGGAGAGGGATGCGACGGTGGCCTGGCACCTGGGAGCAGGTCACGAGACCTCATCAGGGACAACTCCAGCAGATGAACAATCCCACTGACTTGCATACTAGTTACTGTAACGTTGGCCTCACCGTGTCATCCGTGAAGGAGAGTGGAGTCACTTTCCATCCAGCTCCACTCCTACTGGGATTCAGGCCTCGCCTCCATCAGGAGACGGGGGAGGAAGCTGTTTTAAACTTGCCAGCAGGTTACTGGGGAGGGAGGCAGGAAGGAGGAATCATGGCCACCGAGACCTTAGCAAGTGCATTTGACATGTGACTTCCAGCACATTCCAAGGAGCAGGGATCCCAGCCTGCAGCTAGAAGCTAAGTGGATGCAGTCACGTGCCTACCGGGAGACAGGTCGAGTTCTGTCTCTGCTGCTGACCAGCAGGGTGGTGGTGACTTTGAACAAGAAACTTAAGCCCTGGAGACTCTGCTGGCTCCTCTGTTCAACAGGGCAATACAAAATACAGAGCTAGCTTGCTTCCTAGGACATCCCTGTTTAATACGGGATAATTGCCCCTCCCCTCCCACTTCACCATCTGCCCTAAAAAGGCCGTTCAGACTCAAGCTCCAGAGGAGAAATAACCCATCACCAGGACAGTACACTTGTCCCGCACAATGCCAATCGAGGACGGATGGTGACAGGTGTCACCAGGCAGCATGGCTTCCTCAAAGAGCTTGCACAACCGACCCACAAGCATGATGCGCTGCCCCTCAAACAGCCTACCTGTGTAACGTGCAACACAGGCCCACTAGAGTTCCCCACCTTGAATGCAACAGCCTGGAGGTCAAGGCCGTCTGTCTAACAGGGAGCACCAGGTGGGGCATGAATGCGCAAGCACGGTGGAGCCGTCTACATAAACACACCTGTGCTCCGCCTCCCCACTGGGCTGCCGAACACAGAGCCCAGCCCACAGCAGTCCGCACACGTCCACCAGCTGCCCCTGCCCTGCTCCCACATCACTGGGCTCCCACCAGGAACGGACCACAATTTGCCTCCACAGGCCGACCAGGAGCAACACCACCGGTCCGGAAAAGCGCAGAATTAGGGAAGGTGTTCCCTTGGCTTTGAAGAACTCTCAGGTGAGAGGCGCCACCCCAGGCATCAAATTGCTATTCCAGTAACCAGCTCTTGGGCGCAGGTAAATGGAAATCCAGACACAGGCCATCTACTGCTGCAAGGCTGGACTTAGAGGCGCAAGAGCCAAATTCCCAGCTCCCTGGAGGAGTAAAAGTGGACTCTCAGGGTCAGAGACTCAGAGCAGGAAAGCACTTTGAGGTCCACTCACTCACCAACTTCACTGAGCGTCAACATGCCCCTGCACTCTCCTGGGTACTAGGTACATGAAGGTAAAGGGAATGGACTCCCTGCCCCCACCCTGCAGCCCAACTCACTCACAGGCAACGCCTGGTGTTATTTCCCTTCCCCCAGCCCAGCTTCCTTAGGGCCTCGATTTCCCTCTGCAGAATCCCACTGGTTCTGGGGAGGGGACCTGGCCCCACAGACCCAGGAATAAGGCATGTGCCACAGGACAGCCATCAATGTGTCTACCTGCCGGACACAGGGCTGGGTCCAGGGTCGGTCCCCAGGAACTCTGACACAATGCCGTTCTCCTGCTCTGGGCCTCTAGAAGCAGGAAACCTGCACATGCTTCTGCTCTTTCCGCTCCTACCAGGCAAGTTGACCTAAGAGGAAAAGAGCTGGAGAAAGGCAGAGAGCCGGCAGATCGCCCAAAGCACACCCCCTCAACTTCAGTTATGTGAACCACCAAAACCCCAATCGTTTAAGCCGGTTAGAGGTGGTTTCTCTGTAACTTGCCACTAAACACCACCAACCTAAAAATACCTTCTTTTAAAGTGGATGAGGAATTGAGCCCAGAGGCCACTTGTGCACAGACAGACACACACAGACCTTGGTGACACAGCTGGGATGGGACCCCAGTGTCAGGCACTGAGTTTAAACCATGGTGCCATGCTTCAAAGCTTTGGGGCATCAAGAATATTCCTCAAAGTCTCTAAGCCTCAGATGTCAGAAATAATAATGACCACAGCCAGGTGCCACAGGGATTAAGGAAAACAGGGACTCTGGAACCCCCTTGCTGCCCACACCATCAGCAAAAGCTTGGCTTCTCTCTCCTTCCCAATGAAACACCACTGCCTTGGCAGCCGATGCTGCTGGGCACCTCGTACTTCGTGAACCCTGACCCCGGGAGGCAGAAGGAACAGGCTGGAGTGTAGTCTAAGGGACAGGGGACATCGAGTGGCCAGTCTGACCGGTGAGCCGGGAACACAGCCACACAGAGAGCCTTCCTCCCCAACTCAGTGCCCTACAGACACAGGCCCGGGATGACGAGGGCAGAGACAAAGGGTTTTGGAGAGGCCAGGTTCAAATGCAATGCGAGGCACGAAGGGAGACGCACAGGGCGAAAAGAGGGAGGCGGTGGAGAGGCACGAGGAAGGCAGTTCCAGGAAAGGCGAAAAGCCCGGCGGTCAGGGTGGAATGAGAAACCAGGCCCGCCTCGGCTCTCCGGTCAACCGCATTCCTAGTTTCCACTTAAGAAATTTAATTAAAAACCCAAACATCTAAATTTCCCAACTGGCTTGCCAGTGGCCACAGATTCCCTCAGACTCACAGAAACTTCCATCAGCGTGATCCTGGGGCCACTAAACAAGTCTGGTGCGAAGTCATGGGCACAGGTCATGGGGAAGGTCACAGCAAGCACCCTCTCCTCCCTGCTCCTCCCAGGAAGAAGAAGCCACCGGGCTTGGGATGTCCCGTCTGTCACCTCAGCCTCAGGTTTGTCTCTTGCTGCTTTATTTTCAAAATAAAAAATGATGCCACAATGAAAAGAAATAAAAATTAAAAAAAGGCACATTTGGTGGCTCCAGAGGCACAAGGTCACTTTCCTCGGCCACGTGGGGACAGGCACAGAGGCCTGAGAGGTGCGGAGCTGCGGGGCAGGCATAGTTGGCCCCCGGGGCCACTTCCTGCCACCAAGGCCAAACCCTACCCTGAGGCCAGAAACACACTGTGGACGTCCGATGACACCTGGAGCAGACTGAGCCTCCAGGGCCCACACATGGCTTCGAGAAGAAATCCCTCAAACGGAGGTGACCCTCATAACCCAGCCACCAACCAGGGCTCCCGATCGGAGTGGCCCCAGATATCTGACGCCTCACCACTGAGCTCAAAAAGGCATTCCGTAAGCCAGTCAACTACACAGAAAACGGTTCCATAGAAACATATTTTTTCGAATTCTGTTCCAAACAACCCCCACTCAGCAAACTTCGTATATGGAATTTGGCCACGAAGAACAAGTGGACAGAGAGGATGCCTGCAAGAGTTCTCTCAAATCGTGACTTCAATCTCCGGCTTCCCAGCCCTCCCTACACCAGCACGTACCAAACGTTCACTCTCCGGAGTGTACTATGTTAGGAGTTAGGGGATCAGTATCTACCTGTGCCCTTTCACTCACCTGGACCTTAATGTCCTCTTCCGGAGAAGGGGGGAGACACCTATTTCACCAGGTTGATAGATGGGATGTAGGCGCAAAAGCCCTTGAAACACTCTGGTGCAAATAACCGGGACCTGCAAACCGGGTGGAACAGCAAACCTATTAGCACAGAAAGCACAGACGGAGCAGGCGGGGAGCTGAGTCCCGCACGCAGCCTCTGGGCTCCATTTGTCCCCAGGCACTGAGCTCGGAGAAGATTCTTCCTCAAGGATAAAAGGAGACCCCTCAGGCCCCTGGAATATACACAGAAAAAAAACTAACTGTCCTGGTCAACCCGCCTTTAAAATTATTTAGGTGACACTTCACACCCACTGGGATAGCAATTATAAAAAAAAAAGCGCGTTAGCAAGGATGTGGAGACATGGGAACCCTTGTGCACTGCTGGTGGGAACGTGAAATGGGGCAGCTGCTGCGGAAACCAGTATGGTGGTTCCTCAAAAAGCTATGCGTACAATTACCATGTGACCCAGCGAACCAAAAGCAGGCACTCAGACAGACGGCCACACAGCAGCATTGTCCGCAGGAGGCAAAGGGAGAAGCAGCCCGCGTGCCCCTCGGTGCATAAACAGATGAACAAGGGTGGCAGTCCGCGCAGTGGAATATCACTCGGCCTTAGGGCGGAAGTTCCAACACAGGCCGCAGCTCGGAGAAGACATTGCGCTGAGCAACATCAGTCCGAGGCAAAGAACCAACACTGTACAACCGCACTTAGATGAAACATCTACAGCAGGCAAATTCGTCGAGGTGGGAAAGAGAATGGAGGTGGCCAGGGGCTGGGGGAGGAGAATGGGGAACTGATGTGAAACAGGACCATGTCCCGTCTGGGATGATGAGAAAGTTCTAGAGGCAGATGGTGGTGACGGCCACACGACGACCGACAAGCGTGGGCATCATGCCATTCCCTGCACATTTATGAGTGGTTAAGGTGGTGAGCGTCATTCAATGTACACTTTACCCTGATAAAAATGGTTCAGACTTAAACAAATAATTAAGTGGAGAAGGTACCAATGCAGGAATGATAACTGTCGCTCAGAGCTCCTGAGGGCTTCACCCGCACACTGAAGAGCGTGGCCCCAAGGCCAGCGTCTCGGACACCTTCCTTTCATGCCCCTCGCTCAGGGGAAGCCCTCCCCACAAAGACTAAGTCGGGCCCACTTCCGCCTGGCCCACAGACCACCAGAGCCCACACACTGGAGAACCAAAGCAATGGCACCAGCGCCTGAAGAAGCATCTATCAGGCACTCAATATTTGTGGAATTAGCACGAGAGGAAGTCTAAGGCAAATGATCGGAAAGGCACCTACACAAGAGAGAGGGACTGTGTCATGGATGGCTCAAAAGGTGGGCTGAGACCCCTAACGACCGCCTGACAGCATGACTGCCTGACGGCACTGCTGGGCAGGCAGGGACGCTCTTCACAGTCCCATGAAAAGCAGGGGAAGGGAAGGGAAGCACTAGTCACATGAGGTCAAGGGCCCGTGTTCCAGGCAGAGGACGGGGGTCTGGAACCATTAAAATCAGGCCCTATTAGGCGCCTTCCCAAACCTCCACCAGCCTCACAGACCCAAGGGCAGGGACCGAAGGTCTGATTTCTTCCCCGGGACCCAGAACCGCTGTCCCTTTATCATTCGACCAAATGCAGCCACTTCCGTCTCAGCCGAGGACAAAAGGCACCTGGTTTCAGACGTGTGTGTAGAAACCTGCACCAGCAGACCAGCCACGGGAGGACGGGATGATTCACGTCACGAAAGGAATCCTTTGACAGAAACTTGCCGCTTCAGCATTCCTCTGGGGTGCACGCTTCCTCCAGGCCTTCCGAGCAGCACGGGACTGGGATCGGTTTGGTACAGACATTTTTCCGGGCACAGAGCTAGTCTGTAAGCAAGGGAACCCAGGCAATTTTGGACAGAGCGTCTTCGGCCAATGGCACAGCTCCAGGGAGGAAATTCATCCAGGACTGCTCTCGTCCTCACGTGTGGCGAGCTGGGTGCCTCTGCCATGTGAAGAAGGGGTGCCAACCTGCTGTGAGGCCCCAAACCAGCCCCGTGGTGACAGTGGACACAGCCTACGACTGACGTGAGGCAGCGCAGCAGTGGTCTCCATGGGCGCACGAAAATACCTACCAGGAAGTTACCTACTCAAGGGCACTTTCCAAGTTCCTGGGGAACCACAACCGTCCTCCCCAAGGGGAGAGATTGCAGATACAAGTTATTCCTCAAGCCCAGAAATGCAGCCATTTCTGTCTTAACCAAGTACAAAGGGCACCTGATTTCAAGACTTCTACATCAAACCCTTCACCAGCAAACTAAATAAGTGCATGTAGAGACACAGACCAGGTGGAGGCAAGCCAGGAAGGCTTCCTGAAAGAGGAGAAAAAGAGCTTCATAGTGGGGCAAGCTTCAGCAGGAAAAGATTCAATTTGGGCTTTAGCTGGCCAAGAACCCAGTCAACTCCTGTTTTCTTAAAGTGTCCATCCGCACTGGAGTGGCCTTGGTGGCCTGTTAAAAACGTAGATCTCTGAGCCCTCCCCGCCCCGACACACAACAAAACAGACCCTCAAAAATTAGGGGGGTGGCAGGTGGGGGTGGCTTCTAAGAATCCCAGTTTTTACCAACTTCTCCAACCAATTCATTGTTAGGCAAGCGACAACCTGAAGGCCAGGGGACCAGCTGGAGCACCTGACCTGGGCTCCTGCTGGTCTGGGCCGAGCAGCAGCCCCCGAGAAGACACGGGCCCCGCAGAGGGACAAGGCAGGTGCAGACAGAGGGCTGTTCCAGAACGCTGCAGTCACAACATCCCCAACCCCTCTCCCTCCGAGACTTCCTGTTATGATCCTCACCGGAGCTGGCTGGTGACAGAGACCGTCTGTGCCAGGGTGGGGGTGGGGACAGGGGACAGGGTTCGAGGGACAGGGGGACTGTGCTCCAGTTTCCAAGCTACAATAGGAAGATGGGGAGTGTTCCAAAGAGGAAAAGAAAAATCAAGCTTCGCGATTGTACCCTAACAGTAACAGAGAAAGTCTACGTGCACAGCAAAAGTCTGTTGTGCTGGGATTTAAGTCACCTCACAACTTCCTTACCCCCAACAAATACCACCTGCACTGCACAGGTGACCACTCGGAGCTGGTGCAGACAGAGGTACCGGCAGCAGACAGCCCCCCCATCCACGGGGGCATTGTGGGGAGGGTTGGACTAATGGGGTCTCTGGTGTGGGGTCGGGGGGTGGGCAGGAAAGGGGCTCTTTCCTGGGTTTCCCCAATTTCCCACAAGCCTCTCATGCAAAGACACCAGGCCAGGCCAGACTCCATCCCCATCAGGAGCTTCCCAGAACCCCCTAGGCTGGCTCTCCTCACCCCTCTCTGGTGAAGTAAGTTCCCAAAAGAGAAGGGGGCTCCCTTCCTGGCCCAAGACTGCTGGACAGTAGCCTATATCCATTCTGAGGTGAGAGCAGACACCCATGTTCCTTTAAATCTGCCCGGGGAACCAGGAAATGCTCTTGGCTGGGTTTGCACACCGAGCTCCCGACACACCTGCTGCTCGGCAGCGTGAGTCACCCGCACAGGCACGGCACGCAGGACTTGTCAACGGCAGAGTCGGGGCTTGGCGGCTCGCTGCTCTCACGCACACCAGATGTCATCCACCCCCCCACCCCACAGAAAACATGTCAGGACAGAGCAGGGTACAGCCCAGTTTTACTAAACGACTCGTTCCCAGTGGAGGTTTGGCGAGAAGGAAGGAGGGGTGTACGCAGAAAAGCTTATCCCCTCCTGGTCGGGGCTCTGCTCCCCTCCCCTCTGGGTGCAATAGAGGGTCTCACCTGCTCTGCTGGCCATAAATAGGGGAAGGGGAAGGAGGGGGACTTGTCCATTGCAAACCTTCTCCAGAATAAACCCTAGACTCTCCTGTTCAGCTCACCACCTACAGTTAACAATACTGTACTGTATACTCAAACATTTACTAAAAGGGTAGATCTCTTATTAAGTGTTCTTATCACACACACAAATAATAATAAAGTGGGCAGGGGGGAACTTTTGGAGGAATGAATATGTTTATGGCGCAGACTGCGGGGTTTCACAGGTACACCTATCATCAAACTCAAGGTGTATGCACTAAAGGTGTGCAGCTTTCTCTGTCAGTCATGTTTCAATAAAAAGGTTAAAAAAAAAAAAAGACGGCCTGCTGAATCCTCCCAACTTCCCTTTTTACAAGACAGCATTTTCCCCAACGCAGGATCCCGAACCACAAAACACGAACATTGGTGGGACCCCCGGAGAACGCCGAGTAAGGCCTAGAGACTGACTCATCAGCAGTGTTGACCCCGGGGGCTGGGCGTGGGGCTGTGGACACGCAGCATGTTAACCTCTAAGGAAGCCGGGCACAGGGTGCAGGGGAAGTTCATGCCTACTCGTGCAACTTCCCTGTCAAATTAGATTTATATCAAAATCTAAAGTTAATTTTTTATAAAGTGACAATATTTTTCATCCAGCTGCCTGCTCTATTTTAACCTATAGTGTCACCAACATAATTTACACCGTGGCCCCAAAGGCAGCCTTTACCAGTGCTGATCAGCTCTTTGCCGCAGGAAAAACGAAACGAAACAGAAAGGCCGCAGTATTCTGGCTCCCAGATGTGGGTTACCTGACAGGTACGTGGTGCTCCCTTCCAGACAGCCCACCTGGGAAATGTCTGCCAAGAGCGACATTCCTTTGACTTTGAATATGACCGTGACTTAAAGCAAAGACAGTGATTTCTAGACATTTTCCAAAGGAAACGATCCCAAACGTGGACAAATCCTTAGGAACAACAGATGCTCACCAATGCACGAAGGGTAAAAATTTGGAAACACCTTAGTGTCCAACAATGGGGAATTGTCAAGCCCAGTATGATTCAATGCCCAGGGCGGAATCCAGTCATCACACGGGGAACCGTCCAAATGAAATCGTCGGGGGAGCAGGGAACAACACTGCATGCAATGCAGGGCTTCAGCAGGGAAGAATATGCCCACTGACAGCACTGCTGTGGGAACCGGGTGGTTTTTCCTGCCTTTGCACTTTTTTGTTACGTTCTATGAAAGAGAGAAAGAGTGTGAATTGCTTTTAAAGTCAGAGAGCACAAGAGGAGCAGCGGGTCATCAGTAGGACAGTTTCAACCATCCCCCTTCCAGGGTCTGGAGGGGGAGGGGGAGGGAAGGATGGTGGGGAGGCCACAAGGATGGTCGCTGCACCAGCTGGGTGGTTCCAGGGACCTGGTGAGGCAGAGGTGCAGCTAGGTGGGGGGGACAGTACCAACACATATCACCTTTTTTCTTCCTGCGCTCGCTGCCTGGCCCTCCTCCCCCAAGTAGGTTCTCATTGGGCCGTAGCACCCTGAGCAAACAACATCAGAGAGACCCCCTGACAGCTTCCAGAACTTTTCTATTCAGGAGGGGCTCTGGGCTGGGAAGTGGATCATCAGGGCAGACAGGGCTGGGGGAAGGGGAGAGAATCCCACATCTGGGAATGAATCTCCAGGAAACCACCTGCGGGGGGGGGGGGGGGGATGAGGACAAGCACCAGAGAGGGAGAAGGGAAAGGAGGACTCTGGTTTATCCACACATCACGGCTACGGGCTTCGTCATTTATTCGAGCAACATCTATCTATTCCATGCCTACTCAGTGACAGTCACCACGCTGCCCAAAACAGCGCGGACACCAAAGGACGAGGAAAGCAGGATCCATGGGTACAGGGGCTGTTGGCCAGGAAACCTCTTCCATTAACAAGTTGGGCGGGGGACGGGGTGGGCCGGGAGGACACAGTAAACCGAATTCCTGCCACCTTCCACCTACTCAGAGACCTGTCCACGCCATCCCAGTGTCTGCCGACGGGTGACCCAGTCCTTGCAGTAAAGCCTACCAGGGACATCCAGAAACACATCTGTCTTCCATGCCCAGCGGTGAGATGGGTTTGGCCCTGTTGCCTTCCCCAAGCACTGCGCCCCAGTCCCATTCTGAGTCGCCAGTAGCCAGACGCCAGGAGGTTACCGAGGTAGCTCAGCTCCCTAAGTAACAGGCCCCGGAGGGTGACGAGGCGAAAAGGTAAGTTCAAGGGCTGCGCAGTGTGCCGCAGACGCGCAGCATTTCTCCAGACTGGGCTCGGTCCCTCGGGGCGCCAGCGGCTGGGTGGCGCTGGGCGCCGCAGGGAGCTGACCGCGAGTACCCGGCATGGGCGCTGACCGCCGCGACCCGGGCGAGCGGCGGTCTGGAGACACAGGAATTGCTAAAATGACCTCCGACATGTCAATTACGAGAAAAACATTTCCAACATAGAACCTCGAGACCTTCAGAAAGTGTCGCGGGTTGTTGGGGGTATGGAGTCAAATCAAACCGCTCCGCTGAATTGCAGGACAACTTACCTCCAGGTAGGCGACCCGACTGCTAGATAGAATGAATCAATCCACGGGTGGAGAGATCGTGAGTCTTCTGAGCCCAGCTGATACGCACCAAGTAATCCACGTTAAGGGTCCGGAGCATTCCACCTCATTACCCACTTTCCATCCAGGGTCCAAGAGCTGGCAGTCTGCCTCTGCGCTCGGGACCCGCGGAGATTGCGGGGAGCTCATCGGCTGGGGTTCCCAAAGGCCACCTTCCCGGGCCCGCACGGGTCAAGCGCACGATTCGCGCGGGTGCCGGGCGCTCTGGCGAGGGTATCCCGCCTCCTCGCTCTGGGGGAGCCACCATCCCGGACGCAGCTTCTAGCCTCTCTGGGCTGCGCAAAGCCCGCGGGAGCCCCAATTCCCGCCGGAACCCTTCTGCCAAGCGCAGAAAAGAGCCAAGGGCAAATCCGCTCTCCGCCTGGGGGTTAGCAGGTCTAGGGACGCAGGGAGCGTAGGTTGGGCGCCCCCGAGGCACAGGAGGCGTGAATAGATGACGGAGTGTGGAGCGGGGTCTGCCAGCTGTGGTGGCCGTGTCCTGCTGTTTCCACCGGTGACCCCTGTGTCCAAGCCGCCTCCACGCTGTGCGCAGGGCCTGGCCATTCGGCCCTTATATAGCAGCCGGTCCCGAGGCGGAGCCCGGGAGGGGTTAGCGAGAGACCGAACTGCTTCCTGGGAGATGTAGTTCTGTCTTCCCAAGCCCAACAAATGCAGAGCAGCTGTGGGAATGTCAGGGTCCACAAGCAACAGCCGTCCTCCCTTGCACCCTCCCTTCGTAGATAAGGCTGGGATTCCAGCCTCACTGTCAGCTCTGTTAGGTCTAGGCCGGTCTTTGTGCATAAGGTAGGTGGCACCAGGCCCCTAAATGTCTTCCAGGATGGCAAAATTTCTAGTCCGGAAGTCAGACAAGCCCAGCTAGGTTAAAATGGGAAAACCTAGGTAATGGTAGGTACATTCTGAGGCATGGAAGCATCGTGTGAGCCAGACTACATCCTGGGCTCAAATCCCGGCTCTGTTATTTTCTAGTGGAGTGACTTAGGCAGGGAACTGACACGCCTGTGTTTCGGTGTCTTCATCTGTGGAACGGGGAATTAATTCATGGCACACAAATGAGTTAATACCTGGGAAACAGGTGGGGCAGTGCCTGGCACAGAGCAAGCACCCCATAAACACTGGCTGCACCAGGAGGCCGCCGTAACATACCGGCCCCGAAAGGAGTCCCTAAATCACAATATACGTGTAACATAAGGAATTGTTGTTATTATTGCAAGTACTATTGTTGCTACCCTGAAGAGGATACACAGATAAATAAGACTCAGTCCCAGCCCTTGAAACGTTTGCTGTTGAGAACCACACTGCCGCATACAGTGGCCAGGAGTCCACGTGTGGCTATTTCCATTGAATTAAAAGCAAATAAACTTTAAAATTCAATTCTTCAGTTGCACTAGCCCCATTTTCAGTGCTGAGAGTAGCAACTGGGGTCTAGTGGCTGATGTTGGGACAGTGTGGGTACAGGACATCCTGTCCCTGCAGAAAGTTCCACTGGACAGAGCCGCAGCCTCAGCGGCACCGGGAGCTTGTTTCAAAATGCAGTCTTAGGCTGCCCTCCCCCCAAGCATCAGAGCCTGCATCTCCTGAAGCACATTTTTTTAATTTTAATTTTGCAAGTGAGCATAAGTACATACATAATCCTACTTGTAATCAAATCAAAACCTCTTGGGCAGAATGTTTGCTTTAAGCAAATGTCTCGTTCTGCAACATTCTTCCTGTTAGCGATATATTTCAGAGAACTTTCCCAGATCTAGAAGTTCTGGGGAGATACATTAGTGCCCCCTTACCCATGGGGGAGACATCCAAGACCCCCAGTGGACGCCTAAAACCACAGACAGTACAGAATCCTATATAATACTGTGTTTTTTCCTGTCCACGCATACCTATGCTAAAGTTAATTTATAAATTAGGCACGGTGAGTGATGAACAACAACAACCAATAATAAAAATAGACACTTATGACAACACACTGTGATAAAAGTTATGCGAATGGCTTTGGGGCATCGCTGAATGAAACAAGGACGATCCGACCACCTGGATGGTGGCTGAGTGACTAAGGAGCAGAGAGCACCTGCCGTGTGAAGACAGCGGGCAAAAGGGATGAGTCACATCCTCGGAAGGACAGAGCAGGAAGGAGTGAGATTTTATCACACTACCTACAGCGGCCAGCAACTGAAAAGTGATGCATTGTTTATTCCTGGGATTTTCCAGTTCACATTTTCGGACCGTGGTTGACCGCAGGTAACTGGAATCAGGGAGACATCGTGAGTGAGAGGGAACTACCGGATAACATGCAGAAACAGTTTGACACGGAGGAGAGGCAAGGAAGTCCAAGACGGACCCGATGCCCCACGGGGCACGTGAACCTCTCAGATCACGGGATATGCATAGTGACTGGTGGGAATGTGCAGATGAGCTGGGTGCTTATGTCCAAAAATATCCAAGAGAAGTTTGCAGAGGGAAGGGCGTGTTCCTGAAGCGAGAAGGAGTATCTACGGGCTCTAATTATTAAACCCAGCTGTCTGGGTTTCCTGTGCTTGGTGCAGACACTAAGGTAACTAAGAGACGACCCTGGCCAGGTGGCTCAGTTGATTGGTGAGTCATCAAGGAACTGAGAGGTTGCAGATTTGATTCCCGGTCAGAGCACATGCCTAGGTTGCGGGTTGGTTGCCCAGTCCAGGTGCGTGCAGTATCCGGTTCAGGCACATATGAGACACAACAATTCATGCTTCTTTCTCACATCAGTGTTTCTTACTCTCTCTTCCTCTCTCCCTTTGTCTCTCTCTTGAAGCAATAAAAAAATGTCCTTGGGTGAGGATTAAAAATATTTTTAATAAAATAAAGTAACTAAGAGACAGGCAAACACAGACCAATGTCAGCCAAAATAATGCCATCGTTTAATGAAAATGAGTGCCCCAGAACCACCGAGAAGTTTCAGAAAGTGTCAGCCAGGCCATCAGATTCCTGGCACATCCCAAGTGTGAGAGGTCCCGTGTGTGATTGGGTGAGGGCTCCTCAGAGCCCAGATCTTCACCTTCTTCACATAATAAGATTCTCATCTCCTTCTTACACATGCTCAATTCTCAATTATAACTGAAAACAAATTCATTGAGCACTTACTAATTATTGGGCTCTGTGCCAAGCCTTCAAGCAGGTACTGGCCACAATAACCCTAAAAAGATGGAGCGTAAGATCACTGCTGTCTCTCGGGTGCAACAGCTGGGCCAGAGTAATACACTCATGGCCAAGCACCCCTGCCACCATCTTCTGCTCCCATCCTCCTGGCTTTACCGAGTCCGCTCAGCCTACGCGGCCTCCGGGAGCTGTGCAGGCTTTCTGCTGCATTCCCTGTCTCTGCAGCTCCTTTCTGTGTCGCAGCTGGGGCTCTGCCCT
The DNA here is from genome assembly GCF_014824575.4 of Sturnira hondurensis. Lineage (NCBI taxonomy): Eukaryota > Metazoa > Chordata > Mammalia > Chiroptera > Phyllostomidae > Sturnira > Sturnira hondurensis. The sequence continues at coordinate 11,921,412 of NW_028091359.1, forward strand.
GCGGACTGACTGTGCCTCCATCCCTGCGCCCTAGACCTGGGGCGCATCTCAGCTCGGTTGCTGAGCTGTCCACTCCTCTCCCTCCTTTGACCCCCGTCCACGCTCACACTCAGTCCTGCCTGCCACGAGGCTGGGTGGACTCCAGGTCTGTCTCCTGCCTACCTGCTGCGTGTTTCCACATCACCTCCACCTCGGGCTCTCTAAGAACAAGCACCTTTACTCAGGCACTGTGGATGCCTCACCCAGTATTCCCTGGCTGCCAAGTTCCCTGCAGCCCAGTGGGCCATTCTGGCGAGTGCCTGCTTCCTTACTCAGCCAGCTCTGGCTCCTGTTTTTTTCTCTCTTATGCCCCTGGGGCTTGTTCAGCTCTTTACAGGAGCATCTCAGAAGTGCCAGGGGTTTAATCCTCCAAGGACGCCCCTCAAGCAATGAAAGAAGGGAGTTGCTGAATAGACATCCCATCTCATCCATCCTTCCATTGCCTAAGGGAGGGGGCGCACTGGGTGTATATGGGGGGCTGGAGATTAGAGCCTGGGATATGCACAGGGCTCCTAAAGGTTAATAGGAAGCCCTCCCAGGTTTTGCAAGAAGCTTTGTAATGCAAATACTCTCCAAAGCAAAGGTCCGGTTTTCCTCGCTTTTCCCATGGGTCATTTCTTCCATTCCAGGGAGCAGGTCCCATGGGTGGGAGAAGTGATTGAGCAGGGGCTGGGAAAATGCTTCAGCCCCACCCCACCCCTCCTACCCCACCCCCCCGCCCCCAGAAAGGAGGAGGCACAGGGGCTCTCCCCTTGGAACACTGAGGCTTTGTTCCCTGGAGGTTCTGAAACCAGCCTCCTCACTTGCCTCCTCCTACACTGAAAGTGCGGTCTCCTCCTCCTTCTTCTCTGAAAACTTGGGAGGGCAAGAAGGGAGTGGGGACAGGGGGACAGAAAGGAGGCTTAGCAAGGCCCATGTTCATATCTAAGCCTGTCTCCCAACCCTGTGAGGTCGGGACCATTATCATACTACCTCTGTTACAGGTGAGAAAATTGGCTTAGAGAGGCGGAAGAACTTGACCAAGGTCATGTGCCCTGAGGTAGATGCCTGAACAGTCTTTGAACTTGTTATTCTGACTGTACAACCTGTGGGTTTTCCCTTGACTTCCCCTGCCTCTCCACAGGCCAGACCTCAGACCAGCTGAAGGGATGGGTCTCTATTGAAGAAACCCCAAGTGCAAAGCAGGAACAAGCCCAGAGGAGCAGGGAGGGGTCGCATTCCCTGGATTTGACCCCTCAAAACCACACTGGAAATTCAACATGGTCACAGCAGTAATTTCCAGTGGAAAAAAACAACTCTTCATTTTATTTGATAAATTGACTTTTAAGCTACCTATTTTCAAAAATTACCTGAGAAATAGAATATCTAGCTAGACTTGTAACAGAAAAAGAGATTGAATTAGTAATAAAAAATAAAAATAATAAAAACCTCACCCCCTCCAAACAGGGGTCCAGATGGCTTCACGGATGAAAGTTATCAACATGTAAAGAATTAACACTGATCTTACACAAACTCTTCCAAAAAAACAGAAAAGAAGGGACCACTTCCCAATTCATTCTGTGAGGTCACTGTCACCACCCAGTGACACCCCGTATTACTCTGTTACCAAAATGAGACAAAGGCAAAAAACACAAGAAAATTACAGCCCAATATCCCTTATGAATATAGATACAAAAATCCTCAACAAAATGCTAGCAAACGGAAACCAGCAACAAATAAAAAGACCATATCCCATGACCAAGTGGGAGCTATCCCAGTAATGCCAAGTTGGTTTAACGTAAGAGAAGTCAACCAGTGTGATACACCACATTGATGGAATAAAGGACAAAAACAGCACAATTATCTCAACTGCCACAGAAAAAGCATTGGACAGAATCCAAAACCTTTTCATAATAAAAACTCTTAAACTAGGAATGGAAGGAGACTTCTTCAACGTAAGTAAGGCCATCTATGAAAAACCCATAGCTTAGATGATACTTAGTGGTTAAAAATTACTTTCTAATCAGGAACAAGACAAGAACGTCCACTCTCTCCACTTCAATCAACATTGTACTGCGGGTTCCAGCCACAGGGATTAGGCAAGAAAATGCAATAAAGGCATCCGGATTGGAAAGGAAGTAGTAAAATTACCCCTGTTTAAAGATGACATAATAATAACAAGTGTCAGGGACAACATGGGGGAATTGGAGCCCTCGCACATTATTGGCAGGAATGTAAAATGGCGTGGTCATTTTGGAAAACAATCTAGCAATCCTTAAATGATTAAACATAGTGTTAGCATAGACGGAGATTTCCCTCTCCTAGCCACATACCCAAGAGAACTGAAAACATATGTCCAGACAAAAACGGATATAGAAATATTCATAGCACCATTAGTCATAACAGTAAAAAGCAGAAACAACCCCAATGTCCATCAACAGATGAATGGATAAATAAAAGCTGTACGATGGAATATTATTCAGCAAAGAAAAAGAACAAACCTTGAGAATAAAAGCCATTTGGAAATCACCATGATTTCAATGTTACCTCTCGTGGCAATGAAATCAAACCAGTATCACTGGAGACATTTGAAAAAGTTGGAATATAATATTTAAGGACAGATGATGAGATGTAGAAATTTCTAACACAAGCCAGGAACCGAGAAGTGACAGTGTCCGCTCTAGTCTTCATCATCTGAATCCCTCCACTGAGGTACACTCCTCTCTGTGTGCTTGATTTCATGTTAATCACTTACAGCGTTTCTACCTCACTGTGTGGCTTTCGGCCAGGCATTCAAAGCTCATCTGTGAAACGGAAGGGTGGGGCAACACCCTTTCCTGCTCCGGAGTCTCAGTTCAACTTAGGCAATCGATGCACTTGAAGCACGTCAGACTCTCTCTTTGTCCCTAAAGGGTTTATATTGAATGTTTCTTTTAATGGCCACACATTGGAAGTCAGAAATAATGGATCAAGTTTTCACTAAATAATATTTATTTTATACCAAAGTGCTAATTTAATAGGGTGCTGAAATAGGGTGCCGAACTTCCTTCCTAAGGAAGGAAGGAAGGAAGGAAGGAAGGAAAAAAGAAAGGAAAGAGAGAGAGGAAGGAAAAAAGAAAGGAAAGAGAGAGAGGAAGGGAGGCAAGGAGGGAGGGAGGGAGGCAGGGAGGGAAGGAAAGAAGGAAGGAAGAAGGGAGGGAGGGGGGTGCAAATACCACCTCCTTCAATTTTCACTCAAATGTCTTCTTTTTAAAGAGCTCCAGGTCCCTGTTTAGAAGTTCAAACGTGTGGATGACAGGCTTTTCTCTCTCTTTTCCCCTCTGGAAACAAGGAAACACACAGCCTCAACTGCCAATAGCAACCCTCATGCAACCACACCAGTGGTTAGTTTCAGACTGAAGGCAACGTGGGGCTGAGAGAGCTCCAGCCAAAAAACCTGGGTCCCTGATGACATCGCTGGCCCCCTGAATCAGCTAGTCCCGGAGCCCATTCTATCTCCAGTACATACCCTCAGTTTAAACGCACGGGCTGCGCCCATGTTTGTGTCACTTGCATGGAAGTCACCCGTAATGAATAACCAGTCACACCTTTAACTAATAACCAGTCACACTGACTGCCCAGCCCACTTGGTTACTGACTGTCCTGTGTGATCTCGGAGAAGCCACTGAACCTTTCTCAACCTGTTTCCACCTCAAACGTAGGAGAATTTCTGCAAGCCCCCCTTACTTTGCAAGGTGGCTGCAGAAGCCACTGAGCTGCAAAGAACCCCTGGAAACCCGAGACAGCGTCGGCATTCAGTGTCACAGCTCCCGCCTTGGATCTCAAACTCGGAGAGGCTTGGCGACCCCCTCTTAAAGCAGGATATCATTCCAGCCTCACATCAACACAGGGAGGTGACAAATACCGCAATTCCCGCTTTTGTAGGTAAGGAAACGAGGTCAGGCGTGTTGAATGACTTGCCCAAGGTCACGTAAGCTGGGGCTTAAACCTGCATCATCCCATTTACAGTCCATTATCACACAGCCTGGATCACCACCTTATCAAATAGCTAACGCCATCCATCAACTATCAGAAAATAATAAGCTGTTGCTGCACCAACACTGCAATTACCCAACTTATTTATTTGCTTAACTGACAGCTTCTGTCTGTTCAACAGAATATGCCCATTGGTGTTTGTGGAGCCCAGGAAAGTCTCTTAATAACAATTAGCTTGTGTTTAAAAATAATTGCTGTTTAACAATGCCTGTAATGAATAGTAATTAGCCCAGGATCCTCCCTTCCTTGGAGAAGAACTTCTCTTCCCATCACTCGAGGAAAGCGGACCTACGAGAGAGAAGACATCTAGCACGCAGAGGAAAAGTTCTACACGTGTCCCCAAGAGGAACTGCATTCTTCCCGTCCTGCCTGTTGACATTTCCTTCTTTCCTTTGGGCTTCCTTTTCACCCCCAGTCCTTCAGATCAACTCCTCTTTGGGTCCATGGCAGCTCCACTAGGGTGCCTATCACTTGGAGTTAAAAGGTCGACCCCCAAACCACGTGCTAAGGGGTCATGATAAAGACGGCAGCAGCAAGCGTTGGGACGGCAGCCCCAGCGTGGCGTGCGTGCGCGCAGCGAAAAACAGACCGGTACCTACAGGCTACCCTCCAGCCCAGATTCCTCTGCGTTTTGGAGGAAGTCTCAATGACCCTGAACAAATGGCCAAGTCTCCCGCTCAGAATTCCTTTCTGCTTACCTAATGCCGGTCCCACCACCGGCGGGGCGGATAAAGGACCCACGGCTACCAAGGGAAAACAGGTGGAAGCTGCTGGCAAGGCGTGGCTTTGACTGGAACGGCGCCTCGCCGCTGTGTGAAGGGGAAGCTCCGACAGCCCCGAGGAGTCCGCAGCAGCCACAGCATGAAATGTTAAAAAGGTCAAGAACCAATGCAGGAATGTTCAGAGGGATGGGTGATACCGAGAAAATTTGTGAACCATTTCGGCTGGTAGAGCTTCTCTCCATTATTGGTGATGATTGTTGGTCCATTTCTTAGAAGGCCTCTGCGGGTCAGAAATATCGTCGGTGAGAGAGAGAGAGGCTGTGAGCTGTGAGTCCTTGGACTCTAGTTTTTGCATTATTTGGGGTCCTGCTAGGATCCAGACGGCCCGTCCCCATTGGGGGACTGAAGAGAGTCTAGGCCAGGAACTACATGCCAAAGGGGAGGGTAGGCTCAGGGACGAAGGAGAGTGCGGGGCCTCAGGACCAGCCACAGTGGTGAGGCTGCACCCCGACTAAACCACAGGGACGAGGGGGCAGTTGTTCCCAGAGCCTGGACAGGGCAGCTGCAGGGGGAGAAGCCCCTGTCAGGCCCTGCGGTCCTTCCCTCCCATCCTCCAACCTCCTGCCCGTGGTGCCACTGGCCGAACCCAGCTAGAGTTCAGAGTCCAGGAGAGCCTGACGATGCCATGCACACGGGACAGCTCTCTGGGCCCAGCACAGGTGGGGATGGCGGGGCGGGGCCTGGATGAGCGGAGGGAAGGGATCCCGCCTGAGTCCCAAGCATGTCCCCACCCTGTAGCAGCATCGGAGTGGAAAAGGAAAACGAGGGAGAGAGTGCAGCTCTGATTCTCACCCGGGCTCAAAAAACCCTTTTCCAACTGACGAGGGGGACATCTGCCCCTTGGTGCCCTGCTGGCCTCTCACGCTCACCCAAACCATACTGCTCATCTCGCTGCTCAGTTCTCGGCTTCACTGGCCCCCCCCCCCCCCAACATGTGCTGTATTTCCCTACCCCTGCCACCCTGCTCTCTCCTTCCGCGGCTACGCCCGCCACCACCTTAGGGCTCGCGGCCCCAACCATCCTGCCTTCTCTCTTTTCTTCCCTCCCGGTGACTGGCAGCCCTGCCCACTAGTTTCCATGGGCCCGTGTCTCCCCCTTGACGTGGATCTTACACACCGTAGCCTGACTGATGGAGAGCTCACCGAGGATCTTGATTCCTCTGCTCACGACCTCACGACCCCGCCCCTCCCTGTCCCCCAAATATGCCCCACGCGCGCCTGCCTTGATTTTGGGGCTGGAACGTTTCCTCTGCTTGGAGGAGGGGCCACCCTTCCTTTTTGACTCCCTGGAACCCCACCCTTCTTCATGCTCCCAGAAGAATGTGTCCTTCCCCTGCTCCCCGCTCTCCCTACATGTTCCGCTTGTACCCCTCCTACGGTACAGGCCCCACCCGCCCTCATAGGGCCACAGTCCAGGTGCGCGGGTCTCCCCTGTTCACCTCACATACACGGAAATGACGCCCTGTTTACCTCTGTAGTCGCCCCTGGTACCTAGCCCAGCTCGTTGTAGGTGTTCAATACCTGTGTACGGAATAAATGGATGCCACTGTCACTTGTGGGGTTTTCCACAGGTCGGATGTGCACCATATTTCTTCATCCGCCTCCCTCACCCACATAATGATAAAATCAACTCTGGCCCTACTGAGCCCCGCGTTCACTGCGGGGTCTGTGACGAAGCCCGCGACGGACCGAAGTGCTGTGGGAAAGCACTTCCCAGCAGCTTCACAGCAGGCCCACAGCGCTGGGCTGGGAAGAGATGTCTAGAGATGGACTGGATCGTTCAACGAACTGCAAGACAAGAAGCCTCGTGGCCATCATCCTGCACGGGGAGAGGGATCCAGGAGGCCTGGACCATCCGCACGCACGTGGGAAGTCAGCCGCCCTGGGGATCTGTGCCCTCCGCAACTCACCGAGAGGCGCCCCACAAGGCTGCGATGAGCCCGTTCTGGCGTCCGTGGGGAGAGACCGAAGTCGTGAGTCCATGAGGATGGGGGAGGATATGGGGGGGGGGGGGACGGACTGTCAGAAGCGCAGTNTCCCTCTCTCTCGCTGCGCCCCCCCCCCCACCCCGCCTCCTGCACAAGGCACCATTGAGAAGGGACAGAACAAATGCTCCCTTATGCAGCTCCCACAGCGTCTCTGGGTTTGTCTGAGGCAGCTGCCTGCAGCACGCTATGGTTACTCATTACCCGGGTTCCCAGGCAGGAAAAGGAGCAAACTTAATAGACCCGAACGAACCCTCGGCTCAAATGCTTATTTATTAAATAAATAAATAAGTCAGGTGTATGGGGGGCCCGGGGAGAGGTGGGGGAGGGGCAGCCATGCGCGTGGACTGGTGGGGGGGGTAAAAAAACTGTTTCTATAAGGGGAGGGGGGGATGGAAAACTCCCTCTGGAGAAAGGACAGAGGGGCGTTTGTGCTGCCTGCTTGTCCTTTGCCGGCCGAGTGGACTCCAGTCTCCGCTGGCCACTCACAGACCTTGCAGAGGAGGAGGAGGGCTTGGACGGGAAAGGAAAGAAGGTCCCATTTCGCAGTGCCCGGCCCTCGGAAGCACAGCTCGCTTCCTGAAATGATCAGCTGCCACCACATCCGTTCACTAGCGCCGGGGGCACTGTGACCTAGGGCACAAGTGCTGCCCTCCTCCGGACTTTCAAAGGGAACGTGCTGGTCCACGGCCATCGCAGCTCCCACCGGACAGAGGGAAGGGTGGGCGTGGAGGAAGGAGGCCCGGGGACTGAGAGGCAGGGCAGCTCTTGGCTGAACACAGGCGTATCCCCAAATTTAATCTACAGCCTGGTGGGGCTCAACCAGGGTGCTCTCTCTGCCCTCCCCCGGGGAACACTGGGCAACGTCCGGAGGTGTTTCTGTTGTGCCACAGCTGGGGTCGGTGGGGGGGGGGGGTGATGCTGACATTCAGTGGGTAGAAGCCAGGATTCTGCTAAACGTGCTACAGTGAACAGGAAAGGCCCCTCCCCATGACACAGAATGACCCAGCCCCCAGTGAGGCTGAGGTAGGGACATCTTACTCTAGCCCTATGTCTGAGAACCCAAGCCACCTCGAGTTCTGCAGGTGGCATCCGTCCACGACAGTTCCACAAATCCACCCATTCTTCCAGGGCACAAGAGGGAGGGCAATCCTGGAACCACGCACGCAGTGAGGCACTGATCCCCCTTTGACTAACTCGGGGAACAAAACGGCAGGGGAAACAGGACCCCGCCAAGGGGAAGAAGAGGCACCTCAACCAAACCAGCGCTCCGTAGCCACCGCCCAGGCCTTCAGCAGAGTGACTGAGTCATGTCAGTACCAGCAGAGGTGGGCACCTCTCACTCTGTCCTAGAACCTCTGCCAATCCTGGCTTGCGGGGGGCTTAGGAGGTTGCTTTGGGGTTTTGTTTTCTCCCGACTGAATTTGTTGCTCACCGGAGGGATGATCTTACCCAAGACCCTGACCCTCCCTGGGCCTCGGTTTAACCAAGTCAACACGGGCAGCGATGATCCCCAGCCGCCATCTTGAGACCACTGCCCAGCTGAATGAGCTCATTTGGGAGTTTAAAGTGCTCCCAGAAGAACCTCCTGCACAGATGAAGCATGACCCGGTGACTGGGGCCAAGTGTGTAGCGAGTGTGGACAACTTCAAGGCCAGTGTGAAATCTGTTTTCCAGTGTGGCTGCAGTGACCAGTGCTGGGGGTCCAGCACGACCCTGTGTGTGTCCCAGGAAGACCAGTGGCTGCCCGCCCTGGGGAGAAGAACCCGCCATCCGGTCAGTGATTCTGCAGCCATCATGCCAGTTCCTCAAACGCATGAGTGGGGGTGGGAGAGGGTGACGTGTGTGCAGGTGTGTAGCTCATGTGACATATAAATGTGAATATGTGTGACAGGTGCAACATGCAGGCACATGTGTGATGTCTCTGTGTGTCACATGCTAATATGCAATGTGTGCAGGTGTGTAGCCTGTGTATGGTATGGGTGCATGTGGCATATGCGTTATAGGTGTGGCAGGTAGGTGCATGTGTGGTGCCTGTATATGTGCATGTGTTGTGTGTGCATGTGTTGTGTGCACATGTGGCACGGCAGGCGTGACACATGTGGTGGGTGTGACATGCAGGTACACATGTGGTATCTGTGTCTGTGTTGCGCGTGCACATGTGCGCACGTGTGTGGTCATGCCAGGTGATTAGTGCCAGAGCAAGAGAACCAGGGAAGATCCCAGACCTAAGATGCTAAAACATCTTCGATTGCTGGGCACTTTGGGGGACGGGATACCTGGGGCCTACATACTCCAAGAAGAAGCTGTCTGAAATCAATTCTAGTCTTAGACAGACAGACTTTGGAGTCACTTTGGAGCCAAGTGACCTTGGGCAAAGTGTTTAACTTCTTTGGGACCCAGTTTCCTCCTCTCGCAAGGGGATAATAAAAGCACCTACCTTGTGGTTACAGGAATTAGTGACTTCACATAAAGCATTTCCTGCTGGGTGCATAGCACGCCCTCAGTAGACGGCAGCTGCTCTGATTATCGCTGCTGTGGGGGGGGGGGGGGGGGGAGGGGAGTTCTTCCTGGAGTCTAACCCAGCACTGCCTGCTCCCTCCCCTCTTTCGCAGGGGCCATTCCCTCTGGGCTGATCACCATGTCTGCACCACAGTCTTCTCTCGGCTTTAGTTGCCTCTTGGAGGAGGTTGACACTACAGCTGCTCCCAGCCCATCTGGCTCAGGTAGGAAGGGACAGGGTGAGCTGATCACCAACTGGCCACCTCAAGGACCCAAAAGCCTTCCCTGGTGGCCCAGCAGACTGTGAAGAAAACCTGGCTGGCACTTCCCCACTTCTGCCCACAGCCGGCTGACGCCAGCCTTCCTAGTTCCCCAGATGCTTGATGACAACGTTATTGCCACAATAAAGCCATGAGGGCCACTATCAACGCTCTATCAGCCTCGCCTGCCCTTCACCACCGGTTTGTCAAAGCCGCCCCTCCCTTCCCCATTGTTAGCTTTCAGCTAGCTTATCTGCTGCTGGAGACAGAAGTCTCTGCTTTAATTGTGGCAAATTAGTTCTTGAACTCCATAGCCAGCACACATGAGATCACTCCCATTCAAGGCCGAGGCAGAATCCAGTCATCACTGCAGACCAGCTGCGGACCACGCTCAGTCCCCCCACCCACAGAGGGGCTTGAAGCCACTGAGTGAAACTCTTCCTCCACCAAGCCTCTCTCAGCCCCTCTGTCCTGGACACCTCAGTGAAAGCGTCTGTACAACAACACTGGCTGCGTTAAAACTCTTTCCTCATAAATCAATAAACGGTGTTAGGCCACATAACTCACCGGCTTATTTCCGCAGAGCCGTGTTTAGCCCCGTGTTTATGCCAGGTTCAGAGCAGATGCGTATTGGTTGAACTGCTGAATGAGTACCAATCAGCATCCTCCCCAACATGGTCTAATTTATTGTGTAATATTGCTGTATACAAGACACGTATATAACTCATTCACTGGATCATCACTAATTGCACTTGGAGCATCACAGGCACTGTTTTAAGCACTTTCTCCAAAGAACTCTAGAGGTTGCCATCAACCTCCATTTTATAGAGGAGGAAACTAAGGCATAAAGACCTAAGTGAGTGGCAAACTGAGATTCAAACCCAGACAGAGCCCTCACACCTACGCACATTACAGTGCTTCTTGAGTGGACGGGGTACCTGTTTGTGCAATCCAAACATGAATCCCTGGAATCTGACACCCAACTTAAGGTCTAGACGCCTCCACTGACGCTCCCTACACAGTCCTCCCCGACCGTCCTGCTCCCTCCGCCCCAGGAGCACAGCCACGTCCAGTTCCGCTTAGTGACCCCCTTATTTCCGCTGTGGTTTTACTGCACATGTGTAGATCTCTAAGCAAAATGTTGCTTAGGGTTTTTCCCCCCTAAATTTCATCCACAGGGTATTGCATTACAAGTAATCTGCAGTTCTCCACCCCGAAGTCACGGGCATATTTTTCTCATATTTTCTCCTGCACTACTCCACTGTTTATGCTTCTCTCCACGTCAGCCCTGCCGGGTAGACCAGATCCTGAGCCTCCCAGCCTCCCCGAGACTCTGGGCCTTCAGGAAAGGCCCTGAGCTGATCCACCAGAGCCAGATTCCAGTCCTGGCCTGGCCTCTGACTCGATCACTGTGTGACCTGGGATAAACTGTCCAACCTCTCTGGGCCTCAATATCCCAGTTTACAAATATTCCTGACTTCCCAGAAACCATTGGGAAGGTGAGCAAGGGAGCTCCCTGGAGCCAGGACATGCCATTACAGGTTACTTGGCATTCCTCACTGATGGCCAGGTCCAATTAGGGAGAAATGGGAGAGCACTCAGTCAACTCCAAGGGGCACACGCACGGGAGAGGGGGGGAATGACACCGGTTAAGTGGTGGGTGAACTGGCTGGGACCGAATCGATGACGATGGGGAAAGACACGGCAAAGCACCCATGATTTCCCCCACTTCCCTCAGAGCCCCACCTCTAAGAGCGGAGGTTGCCACCCCTGAGTCCCTGTCCTGGGTTCTTCCTCTTCCGAGGGCATCGAGAGGACAAACACCTTCTGATCGGAATGTTTTTGGAATGTTTTTCCAAATACTCAACATCTGGAAGGACCCGTTACAAAGGCCCCCTTTGTGCAGCCGGGAAATGGGCTGGCAATAAAACAGCTCGGAACCCCGCAGAACTGGGGATGGGGGCGGGGGAGTGGGGAAGGGGGTGGGAGGACCAGGAGCGGTGGCTGGGGCGCTGCCAGGAGGACCTGTGTGAGAGCGAGGTCAGCACGCAGTGCCCGGTGGTATGAAACCACACACAGCAGCCGGCGCTCCCCTAGGGCTCCCTGTGTGCTGGGTGCTGCTCTGAGTGCTGTGTCCTTAGTGTCTTTTAAAAGACGGCCCGAGAGAGGGAGACAGGCCCCTGAGAGGATGTGTGGTGTGAAGTGCAGACTGAGCAGAGCAGAGGGTGGTGGAGAGATGGAGGAATTCCCACCACAACAGCGGCACACGTTTGGAGTGGTCACAGGGCGCATGCGAAAAGGTGGCAGCACCCCACGTCTCTCTCTAACCGGCTTCATTCCCCAGGTCATTGGACCCAACCATGTGCTTGGAAGGCAGGTACAGTTCCCCTTGCAGATGCGTCTGGTCCTTCCGTTCCAGCAGGTGTGTGAGGCCCACAGGGTTACATGAACCTGCAACAACAGACCCCTGGTTCTCCCTGCCCATCCTGCAGTAAACAAGCCCCTAGCAGGTGACAACTTCACATGAAACACACCACCTCTGTGGCAAGTTCCTCATAGACGGATGGCCCATGTGTTATGCTAAAATCCCTCTCAAAAACCTAGGAAGAGAGAGCTTTATGCTGGTTCTTTCCAAAACGTATCTGAAAATCAATTTGGGCAGCTCTTGCAGGATCTCAGAATCTTGGGACTAGAAAGACTGACAGGAACCTGGTCATAAATGCAAAGTAGATGGACCACCTTGTTGGGGCTTGTTAAAATGCAGAGCCCCAGGCCCTGTGCCAGACCCGGTCAAAGAGCAGAGGTGAGGAGCGGGAATCTGGGAATCTGCATTGGTAAACTCAGTGGTGATCTTTGTTAACGCACAATGAAGAGTGAGAAGTGTTGGTCCAAGTCATGACCCAGCTTCCGGAAGAGCAACACTTACTAGTCAGAGATACATGGTGTTTATTCAACTCATAAGCATCTCTAAGGCTGCATATTCCTCATATGTCTTAGGATTCAGTGAGTCTCTTCCAACTTTCATTTTTTTATATCCATTTTACCTTTCTAAGCCTCCCTGCTGTACACTTTTATTGAGCACAAACTATGTGCTGGGTGAGTACATTGCATATTTGCTTCTTCAACATTCCCAGTGCCCCTTGGTGTTACAGATAGGATGGAGGTAATCGGAGAGGAGGTAGGGAGAGCAAGAAGAAAGGAGATCATGGGAAGAGGAGAAGACAGACATTTCCTTGTCTTCTTGGCATCTCCCGGTCATTTTTACAACCAGAGCATGGCGTGTCATTGAAACTCAGAACTGCCACAGTTGGAAAATCCAAATTCTACTCTCCTTTTCCAGAGTTCCTTGCAGCTAGGGTTGGCCATACATGTATTCCTGACCAATGAGATGTACAGGAATCTGGCTGAGCTGCTCCTGAGAAATCTTTTGCTTTCCTGGTGGAAGGGAGGGATGCAGCTGGCACTGACCCCTTCGCCGTTCAGCCTCGGGTAGTGCATTAGCCTCCAAGAGCCGTCACACAAAGCCCCACAGACCTGGTGGCTCAGAACAACAGAAACGAATTATTTCATAGTCTGGAGGCCAGAAGCCTAAAATCCAGGTCTCAGCAGGGACATGTTTCTTTCAAAGGCTCTATGGAAGGACCCTTCCTGGCCTCTTCCAGTTCCTGGGGGCCCCTGACATTGCTTGCCTGTGGCTGTGTCGCCCCATCTCAGCCTCCGACTTCACACGGCTTCCCTCTCAGTGTGCCCTTTCTGCCTCTTACGTGGGCGTGCCCATTGGATTGGGGCCCACACTGACTCAGGATGATCTCGACTTGATCCTTACCTCAGTGACATCTGCAAAGACCCTCTGGGGTCACAGTATAAGGTTCTGGGCGGATATCAATTTAGGGGGGCACTAGTCAACCCACTACAAACAGGTACACGATTCGTGGAGCGACCACAGATCCATTATTGAGGAACGGGAGGGCAGAGGGTGCAGAATTTCATTTAAAATATTTTTACGCTGTTAGAGTTTTCAGCTCTATTTACCTGGTACGTAATAAGAACAAAATGTAATCTAACAAACAGCCAGATGGAGACACGAAATGATCCTTCCAGGTGCCATCACAGAACACAGCCAGGAGGTGCGCTCTCAGCCTCTACCTCCCCTGGTGAGGATGCCTGGGGCCCTGTTGCTCCCCAAGCTGAAAAGGGTGAGAAGTCAGGACAGCATCCAGTTTCCCACTGCTGGCAAGATGCTGCTTTTAGGAGCAGAGCTTGGAAGAGCAAGCTAAGAGAAGAAGGGTCGGGGCACAGCTTCCGGGAAAAGGAGAGTGACCGAGGCCATTCCTCCCTGTGCATCTGCTTTTCTCTGCCCGGCCCTAGGGAACAGTGCCAAGATCTTAATCACCCAGCATCGCTCTGGCACGCCGGGTGTGTGATACACCTGTCTCCACCGTCAGGCAAACGAGTGGGTCCACAGGCAGAGACCTGCCCCGCCAAACAATGCACCCCTTTGTCCCCGCCCCGAGCGCGGGATCAGCAAGGAAGCCAAATCCATCAGCACTTGTCAGGGTTCTTGATGCACACAATGCAAGTCGTGATCCCCAGTCTCCAGCAAAGCCCCGGGCTCTGCGCAGGCAGCTCTCACTGACACGCAAAGTGTCAGTCAACCTCCAAAACCCAAGGTGGGGAGCTGGGTAAGGGGGGCCCTGGGCTCTCATTTCGAAAAGCCAACCTGGCCCGGGGAAGGTGCCCCTGAAACTCGGACATATCCTTTCTTCAAACCAGCCCCGAGAGAGCTGCTCTAGGAGAAATCACTTCCCGAGCTGGCGGAGGGCTCTTGCGGCTACTTCGGCAAACGCGATGCGCCCGTGGGCAGTGCACACCCCGGCCCACGTGGCCAGCCTTGTCAAAGGCTGAACCCCACCTGGGAAGAGGGAAGATGGAAGCAGAAATCCCCCTGTGAGATTTGCTACAAATGCAACACTAACCAGAAAGGTGTGACGCCATCCTTTGCAGCCGGGAGGTGGCAGGCTCTACAGAAGTTTGGGGACTTTGGGGTCCTAGGAGCATCCAGAAGCAGTCTCTGTGGATGCTGCCCACATTATTAGGTGCTTTTCCTGACAAGTCCTGCAACCCATTCTGGCTGTCCTTTCCTGTCAGGTCACCCGCCCCCCCTGCCCCACCACCCCCTCCATTAATATGGCTACCAGACAACAGACAGGATACACAAGCCTTTTCCTTTGACGACAGACTCCTAGTTTGGCCCAGGCACTCAGCACCGAGGGAGGGGATAGGAGAGACAGCTCTGTGTGTATATGTGTTTGTTTTAAAATTTTTATTTATTTATTTTTAGAGAGGGGAAAGGGAGAGAAACATTGATGTGAGAAAGGAGCACGGATCAGTTGCCTCTTGTATGCACCCCAACTGGGGACCAAACCCACAACCCAGGCATCTGCCTTGACCAGGAACTGAACCCGCGACCTTTTGCTTTGTGGGATGACGCCCAACCGACTGAGCCACGCTGGCCAGGGCCAGGTGTATTCAGATCTGCTGTCCCTCTGGGGTGGAATCACTGGCCCCACCTGCTTAGGCCACGGCACAAGGCACATTCAGAGCTAAGATTCGTGCTGACTCGGTCATGCTCCCTGATCTCCTTCCCCACGCTCACCGTACAGGCTTCCTTCTGGGAATGAAATCAGCTAATGCATGAGTTTCGAAAAAGCGCAGATTCCCTTAGAAATACAGGCTGTCTGCGCCGAATAATATCAAGTAAGCCAGCTCCACTTAAAGGGAAGGAATAAGTTGCAGGCCATATTTTAAAGTAATTTACATAATGCCACATTTGGGGGCTTTTTTGGGGTACCTGGTCGTGATGACAGTATCAAGATCACGTAAAAACGTCTTTTTCTTTTTGAGATACACATGGGCCTGTTATAAATAAAATAATGCCACGTTTTTCAAAATAATGAGGAAGAGGGAGGAGCAGGGCCAGACTGGTAGGGGCCAGGGGCCGCGAACTGGCTGATGGGCACTGGGGGTTCCGGGCACCCTTCTGTTGACTCGAGTGCAGGTCTGAAGTTCTCCATAATCAAACGTGGAACAAAAACAAGCTTCAAAGATCAAAACAGAGGAAAGCATCCCTCTGCCAACACGAAAACTCGTGCATGCATCATACAGCCAGTGATCAGATCTGGCCTTGCTTTTTAATTATCATGGCTGAAACAGATTCGATTTTGCTTTTTCAAACCAGACAGCAAAAAGGTGAGTGAGCACTGTCGACCACCCACCACTTTCAGTGGGATTCCAGAGCAGCGCGGGTGACGCTTTCTCCCCAAACCCTCGTGTTGGGGCCGCAGATTTGTCACAGGATAGAGGTCGGAGGGATGGAAGGCATTCCTAAACTCAGGATACACTGTGAACACAGCTGTAGAAATAAATGTTTTTTTTTAAAAAAAAAGACTGTCTCAAAAACCCCTGGAGCAGGAGGGAAGGCAGATGGGCTGGCAAAAACCGCTTTCAATCATCTGGTCCTCCTAGGTAGAGTGTGCCCGAGGGGGAGGCCATTATTCTTTTTGTAAGATGGCGGAGAGGGCAGCCTGCCCTCGTTAACAGGTGCGTTGCTCAAGCTGCTGCTATAAACTGGGTCTTTTCCTCTTGCTATTTTTATTCTTAGAGATTAGAAAGGTGATATCAACAATAACCCAGTGCAAGCTCTGAATCGTAATGAGCCCATCCGAGGGCACAGGTGGTACCTTTCCTTCTGATTGGCAAGATCGAATCTCCTCGTTTGGTGTAGGTAGGCATCTAACGCCCTGGGCTGCTGCAATTCCTCTTTGCACCTGCCAAGAGCCTCTACACACAAAGATGGGTGCTGACCGATCCACGGGGCACAGGCCACTCATGTCAAAAAGCAGGGAGGGCATCGGGGGCTCATGGGTGCTAGCTCCCGGGGCCAAACAGGTGGGACCAGCCTCCTGGAGCAGTAAAAAGAGGAGAAAATGGGAGCTGAGTGGCTGGTGGGCGGAGCCTGGGCGTGGGTGGGGTTGGCAGCCCTGGGCAGAGAAGGGTGTGTTCCCCAGGCGGCCCTGTGCCCCACCTGTCTGCTGCACTTTACCAAACCGCAAAGCCCTGCCGGGCACTCCCCTGCCAAGGCCGATCACAATCTGCCACGCTATCGGTACTGTCATCTCTCACAGAGACACACAGTTAGTGCTGTGAATTCTAAGGGACCCAATCTAATCCCGCCTTCTCCCAAAGCCACCTGCGGCCGCCCGGGCTTGCGGGAGCACCTGTCTGACCTGCTGCCAAGGGTGCCCGCCTGCATCCCCATGCACCTCCCCCTCCTCTTCTCCCTCAGCTTCCCCTTCTACCCCAGCCCTCCGCCCATTTTCACCCTGATCTTTCACAGCTGGGAGATGAATATGCAGAATGACAGAGTCTACTGGGAAGAAGATCTAAACCTGAGCTTCCCTTTAACCTTGGCAGCGGTGTCATCCAGCCAGTCCCTTGTCTGGTGCCTGGATGCACGGAGGGCGAAGAGAGGTGGCTTGCTGATGAAGCTGGCAGGAGGATGATAGGAAACCGGCGTCCATTTTTCTGGTTTGGGAAAAAGAGGATTTCACGTTTCAGCACCTGCCAACCTGACAGGTTTGCCAAGGACTTGACATTGGCCGAGGATTCTACGGTAAACCAACACGCACCCCTACAACAACCCTCCTCCAGAGCAGAGGTAACTCGTCGGGGAACGAACCAGCTCTCGGGAGGAGGGCGACGTGGTTCACGAACTTCTCCAGCTTCCAGAACAGTATCTGTTTTAATCTCCACGTGTTGACCGGAAACATCTCCCTTATATTCAAGTTTGGGTTCTAAAAGCAAGAAAGTTCAGGCTTGATTTGGACTGCCAGGGTTTGTGTTGTGGTTTTTATTGTACAGCTTTTGAATATATAGATATATAAAAGAAATCCCTGGGAGATTTCTAGGCCTATACAGTCTAACAGACCTGGAGGTCGACTCTGATTTTTGGTCCTAGTTGTCCCCGTGTCTCCCTTCCTTTCCCTTTGCCTGCCAGGAACAGCCAAGGGCTAAGACTTAGCCGCCACCCCCAACTGTCACATGGGGAATTAAATAGGCAAAGTTCGTAAGCCCAGTTAAAGGCAGTGGCCAAAATTAAGGCATCTCTGCCACATCCCAGTGGGTGTCAGCACAGAGACAACGAGGCAGGAAGGAGCAGGCTGGCAGATGCTGCTCCCCAAGCTCTCGACGTCTCCTGCTCCTGTCACTGGGTTATGTAGAGAAGTCAAGAGTCGGCCACAGCCCTGACCCAAGCTCTGGGGGTCAGCTCAGGGAAACTCCTGAGAGAGAAGGAGGGCAGAAAGACCAGGGTTCATTCCCCGAGCTCACACAGCCCGGTGCATTGCTCTCGGCATGTATCCTCACTCCAGTCCCCTCTCTGTTCACTCAACCCTCCCCTCTTTGCAGCGTACATGCAAAGGGGAGACTAAAATCAGAGCGCGCCTACACGAATGTGGCTTGTGGTGTCTACTGATCCTGACTGATGAAAAGCGAACCTATAAAATCAATTTGTGTGACCCGGGTTTATGAGCCAAGAAAGCATGGCAAAGGGGAAGGGCTGTCTCTATGACTGTCGCACCAGGCAAGAGCCCCTCTCGCTAGTAAATGCACCAGGAGGCTGGCTTCATGAAGAAAGCGGCCACACTGGGAACGTCCACGTGCCAGGGAACTGTGAGTAGCCCTGGGAGCTACAGGTGGCCCCTGGGGACGGAGGAGAGCCTTCAGCCAACAGTCAGCAAGAAGCTGGGGCCCTAGTCCTACCAGGGAACGGAATTCTGCCAACCCCCTGAGTGCTCTTGGAAGCAGCCTTCCCCACCAAGCCCGAGGAGGAGAACACAGCCTGGCCTTGAGCTCGCAAGGCCCTGCACGGAGGACCCAGTTAACGCACGTCCAGACTCCGGAACCAGACACCGAGCCAGTAACATGTGCTGACGAAGCCACTCAGTTCGCAGTCACATGGTACACAACAACAGGGAATGGATACAGTGACCATCTCCTACCGAGTCACCAAATATAACCCTTGTCCACATGGAAGAAACCTGCAGATTCATGAAGCATTTATTTAAGACTGGCCTTTTTTCTTTTAACTTGTATTTTAGGTTTGTTAGAAATGAAAAAAACTTAATTTTCTGTACTTTTGCATGTGGAGTTCAATCAGCATTGTCACTGAAGAAAGCAGAAAGGGGCCGGGGGGCTGGTGAGGAGAAACTATGAAGTCTAAACGTAAGCACTGATCTTAAAGCAGTTCATTGTCCTTTCCATGGGCCACCCTCCAGTGCGCATGCGGCAGTGACCCCAGCGCACACTGAACACTGACTCTAAAAGGCAAAGGCCTGTGAGGGGCTCACCTCTGCCACCCTTACCACACACTATGAATCAGAACCACTGGCAAGGGCCTCTCCCCTCTTTGCATGCTTCCCTGCAGCCTTGTTCTACATTTTCATTTCCCCCTGACACACCCTGGACTTCTTGGAAGTCATGGCTCTTGCAATCAGGGAACAGAGATCCTAGCCTGGCCTAAAACCCCAGCCCTGGGTCCTCATCAGCTCCAAACAGCCAGGTCCACACCCCTCCCTGCTAGACAGGGAGGAGCCAGCGACAGGCTTACCAACTTCCAGCTCATAGTTTGCCAGAGATCACACACAGTTTTCAGTGTGATCTTTTTCATCTGGGGGAGGACCCTGGGGTGCAGGGGTGCTGAGATGCGGGTCATGAGGTCTGCCCTGTGAAAGGATCATACACCTTTCCTTGGGCCAACACCGTCCATGGCTTCTTTTAGCTCCTCTGTCCACCTGTGTCTTCCATGTTTTGGAGCATGAGCCCAATGGGCTAAGGAAACCCAGGGGTCCTGAGGCTGAGCAACACCCCCAGAAGCTGTGGGGGTCTCAGTAACAGCTGTCTCGGGGGCAGATGGTGGCCAGCAGTGCCCTTTTGCCTTCGAGCCCCTGGCAGAGCCCTGGCACTGTCCAGAGGATGGGAAATAGCACGGAAACGGCTGGAATAGACTCGGGTGCTGTTTGCCAGGGCCCTCACCGTCCAGGGCCAGCCTCCCTCCTGCATCCTGCTGGGAGGAGGAGGCAACAGCTCCTTCCAGGTTCACTTCCTCCCACTGGAAGACTGAGAAGTGGAGTTGGGAGTTGGATCCCTCAGGCCTGCAAACACACTGCCACCCTTCTCCCAGCTGCGGGGCTGAGAAGCTGACCAGACGGTGAATTCACTAGAGGACTCGGGCGGGGGAAGAAGCCTCTAAGTTGCAGAGCACTGCAGACCCCCTGCCCTCTGCTCAGGCAGAGCCACTGAAAAGCACGGGAGCACTGGCAACCGTACCTTAGAGCCAGGAAAGGCTGAACTGCAGGGAGGCTGGTTCACAGGCACCCCTCCCAAGGTCTGTGCCTAATTCTGTGTTTGAACTTCCACGCTACTTTTCCCAAAGAGTGCTCCTGAAACTGTATAAACTTCACATCCCCCAAAGGAGGCCTTGGAAGGGACAAGCTGGGAGCCCCGGGAAGCCACAGGTCCCTCTGGTGGTGCTGGGCTGGCCTTGTGTAGCCAAGCAGGGTGATAGCGGGGGGTGGCATCCCTCCCTAGGCGGGCGACCAAGGGAGGTGGGTCCCAGGGCTTCACAGGCAGGGCAGGTGGGAGCTGCCCCTTTCGTGCAAAGCTCAGGCACGGCCTCATGCCCCGCCCCTGCAACCCCGCCCTGAGCAGGTAAATACAACTGCCAGCCTGCTTGTCCCGGGGACCTGCTCCCGGCTCCCTGCCAGGGCCCCAGGGAGGCCGAGGTCAGGAGGCACCCGCCACCCAGAACGTGCTCTGGCGCAGGCAGCCCGGCCTCACTAAGGCTCCCCACCCGCCAGGCCATCAGATCACACCCTGGGCCTAGCTGGCTGGGCCCAGGGTGTGTAGCTGGGGTTGGGTAAGGGGTGAGGAGAATACCAGGCCAAGAGGGGCACGTAGGTAAATACTGGGGGAACTCCATACACTTCAGATCTGTTGTTCTCGTACGTAATCTTACCTCAATGCCAAAAGAGGGGGAAAAGAACAGCCCCTGGGCTCCCTCTGCTCCTAAATTTCACCAACATTTTTGGGAGTGGAGGCCTGGCGGGGCCTTGCTTCAGGAAAGCTCGGGGGTGGGGGGGAGGTTGATTTCTGCATCCTCCAGCAAAATGGAGCCCACCCTGCCCCTGGCCTTGGCTACCCGGGCATGTGAGACTTCCTGGCGCTCACCGGCCCTGTCGGGGAAGTGGGGTCAATGGTGTCAAAGCCAAGGAGGGTGGAAGGAAGTGGTGAGAGAGGTGGTCAGTGTGGAGCCAACTCCCACAGGGGCAGAAGTGGCATCAGGGCTGCGGTTCATTGCCTAGGGGCCAGCACTGGGGACGCGGTGCACAAACCAAGCTGTCCTTGAGATGTGACGGGGCCCGAGGAACCCAGGCCTCTAGCTTTCTTGGATCTCGACCCGTTTTCAAGCCTGTCTCTCCCATGGGCCCTAGGAGCTCCGGACAGCCTCTGTTGAGTCCCTTGTGCAGGCACGCTGGCACTGGGTACTGGTTTGCAGCCGGGAATTGGGGCTCGCCTTTCTCATCTCAGCTCTCTCCTTCGCTTCCACCGGTGTCAGGTGGGGAAGGCGTTGGGAGTAACTTCTTAGTTAGTTCGTGCACTTACCACCCTGGAAAGAAGGCGGTGTTGAGAAGGACGGAACACACGCACGTGCCGGCCACAACAATGTCCCTTTTATTGAGATTAATCACAGTTATGAGGTCTTGTCCATCAGAAAGAAGCCTGCACTATGTAGAACTACATACGAAGACATAAAAATACACATCAACCACCAAAACAAATCACCTCAACCAATCAAACCTCTGGACGTGTCTTCAATTTTGATCGTCAGTGATTCAGAAAGACGTACATTGACTGGCCCCGCATAAGCCTGGCCTTCGGGCGTCGGGGCGCTCCCAGAGCAGGGTGTTGGCCCCGGGCAGCCGTCGAGCATGTAAACACACAGGGCAGGTGTCGCTCGCACCACGCCCGGACACCTGGCTCCCAGGCCGCCCGCCGTGCCTGCGGAGCCCGCTCCAGGTCCCGGGGGCTCCTCTGCCCAGGGAGGAAGGCAGGCCCCAGCTGTGCTTGAAGCAGGTGGGTCGCATCACACCTGCTGGAGATGCTGTGTGTACAGAGAGACAGATTGGCTTATAATCTAGTTCAAGTCACTGTTTAGGGTCATTTCAGAGTGATGATTTGCTGAAAATTCACTTTTAAAGGGAAACATAAAAATCTTCTTTTCCTACCCCATCTTTCTTTCTCACGCTAAGGGCTCTGGCCAAACCCCAGCAAAGCGGACTTCTGGGTCGGGTTACAAGTGACCACACGGCCAGCAGAGACAGACCTATCGCAGATGCCAAATGTCTTCCCTTCACTTCAATTAGCTTAAGTGGCTCCATCCACAGGTAAATGCAGGGTGTGAGTTCTAGCAGTTGGCTGGTGTCCCCGTCTCTTAGCAAAACGAAGGCTATGGACTTATCAAAATAAATGTCATAGGGATTTAGAAACCATGACAAACCACTTTGCTCCTGGAACCCCCAGAGGACAGAGGTCTCTGATCAAAGCTACAGCCTCTTCTTTTTGCGGGGCTCACAGCGTGTTCACAGTTGTCCCAATTCCCTAATTCCCGTAATCTCACAATGTAAATCTTCACGAGGGGTGGGGGGAGGAGAGGAGAGAAGAGAGAGGGAGAGGAAGCACAGAGGCTAGCTGATTTTCTTGCCTTTGTCGGCACCCCCATCCCATCCAGCGTCTCCCTCGGGGAGGCGGAGGAAGGTGTATCCCTCCTGGGGCTGGTGGGCCCCGGGACAGTAGTAGGTGGCTTTGTCCGTGATGCTCCAGTTCCAGATCAGGAGGGACAGACAGGAGTTGTCCTGACCATTCTGCCCTGAGCCACGAGGCAAAAACGCTGAGGAGACTTCTTTGGGGTAGCTTGCTTCTGCAGGTGACCTTGCGGGGTTGCCATTGCACCTGGTGAGGGAGACTGAAGGTCCCAGAGGTTTCCCAGGACCACAATCCCACCGGAGCAAGACTCCATTCAGTGACCAAAATTCTATTGTCCCACTGACACCTTGGAAGTCCAAAAATAAAACCTATGTCTCCCTTTTAAAAAAAGTAAAAATCGTCATGTAATCAGAGTCAGTCAGGATAAGGAGATGAACAGGAGAAAAAGTAAAATCTTGTGATGTGAAGAGCGGCCCGTGGTCCCGAGGCGGCCAAGCACTGCCGTGTCCTCATGCGGCCTTTCCTGGGGTCCCGGCATTTTGGCACTAGCCCAGGCCAACATCCAGCGACATCATCACCACGAATCCCAGGATGGAGGCCCAGGACGCCAGCTTCCCGTTGCCACTGGGAGGGAAGGAAAGGAAGGCAAGAAAAATTAATGCACTGAGACACGGTCCAAGCTGAAAGCATCCTCTGTGAGGCCCATTCCTGCAGAAAACATCCTCCTGCTCTACGGAACGATAACGATACTGACAGCGAACGCGCATGAGGCCCATGCCTTGCCAGGCACACCAACGGACTCATGTCATCTGAAAGGATAACCACGAGACGGTCATTCCGACTTTACTGGTGGGGAGACTGAAGCATGGGGGCGGGGCTAAATAACTTGCCAAAGGCCACCTATCTCGGCTCTGGAATCCATGCTTGAATAATAAAGAGTGGCGATTCAGTTCTTGAAGACCTTATTTAATCTGACCTTGTAAACTAGCCTCAAAATCATTCTGCTACAAAAACCAAACTGAAACATAGAGAGGACACCCCCAGCCCCTGAGACCTGGCCTGTAGCTAGATAATGAGACCATGGATGTACAGCTTTGGCTAACAAAGCTCCCCTCTCTCCTCATTCCAGCCCCAGGGAGATCTGGAGAAGGCAGGAGAAGGGGTGGGAGTGAGGGGGCGGGGAGAGGGGACAGAAGGAGGGAGGGGAGGGAAAAGGAGAGAGGAAAACAGGAGGGAGAGAGGGAGAATATTAGAAAATGATAGTCTTTCACTGGGGGGCTGCGGAAAGGCACGGGGTATACGCCACTGCCTCATATTGCTTGGTCCGTCTCTCCGCCTCCCCTGTTCCTCCTCTTTTACTTTCAGACAGCACAGCTTCAGAGGGGCTGAGGATGATGTCAGGGAGGGGCAGGGGGTGGTGAAAATACAGGACTGGCCAATGAAAACAAAGGCAGATTTGGAGGCAGGGATCCAGACAGGGGCAGGGGCAGATGGGGGTGGGGAAGCTCTCCCACCTGATCTGAGCTTCGGGGATGATGTCGTCCATGACCACATAGACCATGGCACCCGCGGCAAAGGCCAGAGCGTAGGGCAGGATGGGCTCGGCCAGAACCACGGCGAAGGCCCCGAAGAGGCCAGCCAGAGGCTCCACCATGCCGCTCAGCTGCCCGTACCTAAGGAGAGAACAGAGATGGGTGCCACCCGGGAGAGCCCCGCAGGCCCGCTGCCCGCCCACACTGCCCGCTTCGGAAAATGGCGCGTTTATCCCACATCATACAGGGCCCAGCAGAAGCAACGCCTGCTTGAGTGTGGCTGGTAGGGTAATAATGTGGGTGTGGCCATTTATCGTTTTAATTTGAACCTGTCACCTAAAATGTCATATGGTGTGCTTAAGTATGATACTGTTATGTTACAGAATTACACGCTTAGGACTTTGTAATAAAAGATTTTGTAATGAGAAAGGGGCGTTATTTGTGTGGGACCCTGTACCTGAGCCCGGCGGTGCAGAAGCATTTCACGGTTCTGCTCACCTCCTCTTCTGCCTTCCCTACACCCTCGTGCGGTACAGGTGCCAGCCTGCCCCCGGCTTTTTTGTTTAGAGTTTTAAGTCCCCCACCAACTGGCTAAAACCACAGCATTACCGAGCTCTAACCCACATGCCACAGGGCACACCCATTGAACACTCACAGTTCCATGGTTCCATGGCAACCGTCACCACTAGTGATTCCAGAACATCTTCACCACCCCCCAAAACCCCATGCCCATCAGCAGCTGTTCCCCATCCCTCCCTTCTCCCCCCACCCCGGGAACCACTCATCCACTTTTCTTCTCCATGGACTTGCCTGTTCTGGACAGTTCACATCAATGGAACCCACAATCAGTGGTCCTTGCCATTGATTCGTTTCCCTTAGCACGTTTCCAAGGTGCACGCATGACGTAACACTCCCGGCGTGACTGATTACCACCCTCCATGTGGAAACACCACAGTTATGTGCCTGCCCCTCATCTAGTGCCTACACTCATTTGCAGGGAGCACACCGATCAGAAGCTGTAGGGACACTGCCCAAGGACAGCTGCGCCTGGCATGTCTGGGGGATCAGGCCACAACACCTTCCTTCCGAGGGGGCTATACCCACCCACCTCTGCCAAACGGTGGCCTACCTGGCCGGGGCTATCCTTAGGGTCTGGCCTCACAACCCTCACCTTAGATTAAGACGAGACTCCTCTTTTTTAAAAAAAATCCCTTGCCCTGGCATGCGATTCTGTACACCAGAAGGTTGTGGGTTTGATCCCTAGGAGCAGCACATATAGGAGGCGACTGATCGATGTTCCTCTCTCACACCAATGTCTCTCTCTCTCCCCACTCTTCTCTTTCTAAAATCAGTCAATCTATCTATGTCTCATCTATCTATCATCTATGTATCTACTTATTGGCACTAGTGAGAGTGGGTCTCTGTGGCTGAAAACCCTGATTGAAACAGCAGCCATGTGAGCAATGGGCCCTCACAGAGAAAACCAGCCGGTGCCTGAGCTCCACAGTCCAGCCCCACCGGCAAGAGACACCTGCTCCAGACTGAGCACCAACAGACATCTCTCCCGCTGTCCCTGGCTGTGGGCACTTGGGGGCATACACTGCCTCTGAGCCTCAGCCCTTCCATGTGTGAAATGGAAGTGAGACAACTTCCCCCCCAGCCTCCCAGGTGATGGGAGGGTAACTGGGCAGCTGTGGGCCTGGGAACTCCCACCCTGCCCTGCTTCTCCCTGGCCAGCTAGAAGCGGACGGTGGGCATGGGGGAGACGCTGTGCTTTAGAATCCTCTAAGGGGCCATGACCTCAGCTTTGTCGCTGCCAGAAAAAAATGGGTTTGACATCAAGCCCACTGCAGTGAGAACTGCGAAGTCTAATCTCAGTGTCTGCACACTGACCACAAGGCCCCGATCCACTTCGTGAAATGATGGTCACAGCTTTCGGGCTCCCAGGACTCGCATTTAAAGACACCGCTAAGGCCACCTTGCCCGGCCCCCACCTCACCCTCCTCCGATGACTCTCCCACGGTGGAGAAAGACGCCATGGAGGGTGGGAATAAAACGACTTAAGCACATGTAAGAACTGGTAGGTCACAGGCCCTGTAAGATGGAAGGCACTTTTACCGTGGCTATTATCAGTCCTTTTAAATGATCTTACCACGCACTCTAGGGGAGTGAGAGTTTTAACAGAGGGGTGTTCCGAGGCTCAGAGCCCTGAGCTGAGGGGTAGAAGGTTAGATTCCTAGTCCCGAGTCGGGACTAGGAAGCCAAATGAGCTGGTGACCTGAGCTGGTCATCTACACTCTGCACCATGGTTTCCTCCCCTGAACACTGGGGACTCACCTTATATGTCACTGAAAAGGTAAAATCAAGGAGCAGACTAGAAAGCCCTTTGGAGACTCTGAAAACACTAGGCATCTTCTGCCAGACACTACTGACATAATCTTCGCACTGACAAAGGCTATGCTAGAAGCTTCTATAATGATTCTCGGGGACAAAGGCTGTAGCAACATGAGCCCAAGTTCACTGATGTGACATTAAAGTGGACATAAGGTCTTCCTGCCAGAGGGAGAGAAAACGTAACACTGAATGGCCATGGTGCGGCTACCCACAGAGAGGTTTTAAAAAGAAAAGATGGTCACTTGGGCTGGCTTATGAAAAGGTTGAAGGTCAAGAGATGGGTCCCTTAAGGTTCCTCCCAATCCCGGGGTGCAAGATTCAGCATTTTACCAGAAGGTCCAGATTCACTTTCAGGTCAGAAAAGGTTATTCTTACAGAAAGAGGCCAACACAGAGGACTGCTCAGAGCCTTGCATCAGCCCCTGACCTTGGCCTCCAACAGAAAAGCCCTCCAGCGCTTACCAGAAGGCTCTCCAGGTGGAGAACCCAGCTCCTCGCAAAGGAAGGCTGACAGCAAGGCCCTCTGGGAAATTCTGGATCCCGATTCCAATAGCTAAGTTCCTGAAAGACCAAGAACACACAGGAGGATGGTCATCTGGAACTGAGCGCCCCGCAGACAGGGGCCTCTGGCCTCCATTGTCGGAGACCTAGGGGGCCGCCCCTAGGGCAGATCTGCCACCCCTTCAGGCTGGCCTTGGTCGCTGGGGACACTCCATTCTCACAACACTACAGTATAACAGAGAATGTGCTGGCTGGGTGTTAGGATGGTCCAAGTTCTGCCACTTACCTGTTCAACTTTGCACAAATCATTTAACTTCCCACACCTTGGGTCCTCATATGTAACATGGAAGGGTTTACACAGGGATCATAACACTCACCGTGAAGGATCGCTGGGGCCCGGTGACCTAATGCCTGCGAAGCTCCTAGCACAGATGAGGTGCTCAGGATGTTTTGGTTCCATTCCCTCATGGCATGGAGGTTGATATATCCCATTTTATCCGGTAGTGACCCAGATCGCCTGCGTCTGGGCTCAGCTTCCCTGTGGACATTCTGTATATGCTTGGGCCACCCACCCCACCTCTTTGGGTCCCCACGATGTACACCATGGTCCTGTCCCTTCCTGCCTCTGCAGGACTCTGTGCTGTGTGAATTGGTCACTGGTCAGAGCCGAGCTTAGAGAGCCTGCTTCATGCACTGACCAGGTATGGAAATGCAAAGGGAGGGAGCAACAGAATGAGGCGGGCGCAAGCGCAGTCTGTGACCTCGGGAAGAGGGGTGCGTGCGTCTCTTCACAGACTGTGAGTATTCTGGGCTTTGAGGGCCCCTGGGTCTCTGTTGCAACTACTCAACTCTGTAGCGGCAGAGCAGCCCATATGTAAGCAAACGAGTGTGGCCGTGTTCTAATAAAACTTCACTCACAGAACCCGGTGGTGGGCCAGGTTAGGCCCATAGGCTGTAGTTTGCTGATATCTGCCCCAATACCTCAGAGGCTGGCTGCAGGAAGATCTGCTCAGGTAGAACCAAAGACCCAATGAGGGCCTTCCAGTGAGCAAGGTCAAGGTGTCTGACCAGATCTCGAGGCCCTTGTCACATGTGGAATCAGCATTCTGTGCCTGGCTTGCTGTCCATTGCCATCACCTGCCCTCATGTTCACAGGTAAGAGCATGACTTATCCCCTGACTGACCACAGAGAATTGCCACTCAATGTCACCAGCAAGTCAAGGTGGGGCTCCCTGTCCAAAGTCCTCGCCGTGACGCAGTGCCGACTGCAGCTATCTGCCAGGGGGGCCGAGGAAGCCTCCTCCCATCCTGTCCCAGAGCCTCTGTCCTGATAAGCAGCACAGAAACTCCATTCTTCTACCCCTGGCAAGCCAAGTTACCCCTGCCCTGCCCCAGCTCTGGCATGGGGCTTCCAGGCCAACCAGGTGCCCCACCCTTGGGATCCCGCCAGGCTGCTCTCAGGGTGCCACCTCGCTGGGTGATCACAGAACCTCTCCCAAGGGCTCCTGGGCACCATCACCCCACAGCTCCTCTGTCCTTTCCACTTTTGTGTATATCCCTTAACTCGGCTTTCCTGCACATACTGACTGACCCTCCACGGTCCCCTGCTCCGCTCTGTGCCATGCACCTGTTAGGGGTGGCCCAATGGAAGGGCTCAGTGCCCTGCACACCCCCTGCTCCTCTCCCCACTGACAGCAGCTCCAGACCATGAATTAGACCTGAAGCTCTCAACCCTGGCTACACACTCCGGTCACCAGGGACCTAAGATGTTATCCAAGGGGCTGAGGATGAGGATGGTGGAGCCCCTGCCTCTGACTCAGGAGCCCCTTCCCTGCCATCCTGTCACCCAGCTGAAGAGCATGTCAGGGCAGCCCAGCTGGGAGCCAAGGATGCCTGCGGCCTTCAGAATGGGTGCTTTCTGGGCACGAAACCTGATTTGGAGAGGCTGGAGGGGACCTTTGAAAACAGAGCAGGGGCATCAAGGCAGAGGGTCACTGGGGAGACGGGTGCATCAACAGCAGTGAGGGGGATAATGGACACTGTGTGTCTGGGATGGGGGCGCCAAAGAGGGGGGTCCAGGGACGGAGGGGCAGCAGCGGCTCAGGTTGGCAGGCTGGTGCCATGGCAGTGGAAGCTCGAAGCTAACGTAGGAGCAGTGGGGACCTAGAGTGGCAGCAGAGATGGGACACAGTGACATGCTCACACCCTCTCGCTGCCCACTGCGCTCTCCCTGTGGCCTCCACACCAACGGGTACTTCTTAGGGCCAGAAGGAGCAGAAAACCCCCAGGGGTGCAGGTGGGGGGCCTGGGAGAGAGTGGAGAACATACTGGGCTCCCTCACAAACAGTGAACCCCATCAGAGGTAGGGGACCGGGCCCATGACAGGTGCCAGGGAGTGCAGGCAGGGAAGAGGTGCCCGTTTCTCCAACCTGGATGCCAAGGCAGGAGCAAAGAGGCCGGGGCTGCTTTTCCAGTTTCCTCCCGGGTGTGAGGCTGGCCCTCCAGGCTGCCAGGTAGGAGTCCCGGGAGGTGGACGCCAGGAAGAAAGGCCAGCCCAGTGGGCAGATGCTCCTGCTTTTTCCTGGAGGCCTAGAGGTGGCCAGAGGCCTGACTCGTTTCTCCAGGGCCAGCGTGGGGGTGGGGGTGGGGCGGGGAATAGGGTGTTGCATTTTCTCCCCTTATCCTGCCCCAGCGCCGCCTCCAGGGTTAAGTCAGAGAACACCCACTCGGGCTTCAGTGCAGGTCCCTGTTGCACAGCTTCACTGCTAAGGTAGCAAACAAAGACGTGCAGAAGTCCACTGTCTTTGGAGACAGATGGGACAGGTAGTGGGTGAGCCAGACAGGCCTGGGTGTGCACTGTGACCCAGTACAACCTACAAGCAGCTCAGAGTTCACTCTGCCTGTAAAAAGGGTATAAAACACCCCCCATTTTCAGGGTTCTTTGGCAGACGGAACAACTGTGGTGAAGCACTGGTCAGAGCGCATAGCCCAGAGCAGGCGCTCCTTAAATGGTAGCTCCTGTTTAAACTGCCCGAGCTTCCTGAAGGGGGTAGTGCTGAGACCTGAGACTGGGCCACAGCAGCCGCTTCCCCACAGCCCTGTGACCTTCCCAACCTCACACAAATTTCTTCTCTAATTCACGTTTCTCAGCTTTCTTGATTCTGTGGCTTCCTGCTCAGGACCAAGGCCAGAACAGACAGCGACGGCCAGCTGGGAACCCTTCCAGGAGTGACTCCAGAACCCACTACTGAGCCCTGCCACGTGTAGGTACTCATACCACAAGCGAAGATGTTGGGAAGGGCCCCAGCCTTGGCGGAACTCACAGTCTAAAAGAGGGCAAAGTGACGTGCACACCAGCGACTCTAGGACAGCACACAACTGGCGAAGGGCCATGAGAACTGCACACAGAAAGCATGGGGAGAAGGGTGCCACCAGAGAAAGAGGGTCCGAGAAAGAAAGTGACGTTCAAGGTGGACTGTGAAGGACAGACATTGCTTTAATCACCAGAGAGAGAGATTGGTGGTTGGGGGTGGGGCAGGGCAGATGCATTTCCTACAGGAAGTAGGAACAGCCTGAGCAAAGGTGTGTGATGGTAGGCAGGGTGATCCAAGCTTTCCTGTCTCTCTCCTTCCCCGATTTAAAGCCAACAAACACAAAATACACACTGGAGTCAAAGCCCATCTCTCCTGGACATTGTCTTCTGAGAATCCTTCCCGAGGACAGCCAAGTTGGCCGGCTTTTGAGGGAGAACCTGAGCATTCAATGCCCCAGCCCCACCCCGGAGGTCTTCCCAAGGCCAAGTGTGGGGTTCCATCACAGCCAGGAATCGCCGCCCCATCTCTGGAGGCAGACCCCTGTGCTAAATGAGATGTTCGGGGGGTTCCCTTCAAATCCATTAATCAGCATCCCCACACAACCGTTTCACTGAGGATGACGTGGGCCTGGAGCTGGGGAAGCCTTCCGAGTGTCAGCAGCAGCACAAGCCGGCGCCCAGAGCAGCAGAGAGCAGCGCGGAACCTGCTGCCAAACCTGCAGCCAGAACCAGCTCATCTTCCAACACCATGCCCATCAGAGGGAGCCTGAGGTCCTCGGCTAGAATAAGATGACGCTAATCATCGCTGCCGTTTCTGGAGCATTGCTAAGTGCCGGCCACAGTGCTGAGCATTTTAGGGGTGGCAGCACCCTCTCCAGCACCTGAGTGTTTCTTACTCTTAACTGCCCCCATTTTACAGATGGGGAAAGGGATGCATGTGGAGGTTAAGTTAGTTGCCCCAAGGTTACCCAGCCACGCAGTGACAGTGGGGACTCTTCACCACCACGCTGTACACTTCAGGTCCTCTGGGCCTCATATAGAGCAATCTCACCATTGGAGAGAAATGGTCTCCTGGGCTCAAATCCCCAGCAGAGGAGCGGGCACTGCCCTATGCTTCAGGTCTGGCCTGCTCTGGAGACCAGGGGAGCAGATCAAAGTAGGGAGAGGTTAACCAGAGACCTCAGGGTTAATGGGGTTGGAACATCTCATCTTTGGCAGGAGTTCCCACCCTTGCTGCCAATGCCATTTTGGGCTGGGTCATTCTTTGTTGTGGGGAGTGCCTAGTGCATGGCAGGGCCTTTCCCAGCATCCCCGGCCTCTATGCAATAGATGCCGGTAGCTCTCTTCCAGGTTGCGACAACTCAAAATGTCTTCAGACATTGCAAAATATCCCCTGGGGGCTAAATCACCCCTGGTTGAGAACCACTTACCTAGACCAGGCAACAGTTTAGGTGACTTTGCTTCCTCAGCAAATACTGAACACCAGAAACTTCCCAGACCGAGCAAGGAAAACATCTGATCTCATGCATCGGACTGCGAATTTCTAGGCTCAGTGGAGTTGGGTCTTCTAGGCAGCTTAGCTGCGGCAAGACCAATTCCTGGGAGTCAAGGTAAACACAACATGCAAGAACCACCGGGCCTCTGCTCCCTCATTCTGAAGGGCAGTGACTTTGGAACCTTAGTGCTGTGCATTCTGAGGCTACCTTGCATACAGTGGTCTGCAAACGGCGCCCCCTGAAATTGTGCAATGGGATATTCTTGTTCAAACACCAACCACTGATGATTGCTCAGTGAAGGGTTTAGTTCTGGGTTTGGAGGTGATGAATCCTGGGGAAGGGGGTGCAGAGTACCATGGATTTCTCTGAGAACTTGTGAGTGTCCACGCACCATGCAGCCCTGCTCTCCAGGCTGGGTTCTCTGCCGGCTGATTATGAAAGGAGAACGGCATATCCCCAACAAGCCCGCTTCACCTCGCTTTCAGATACTCCCCTATGCAAAAAGCGTGTGCGTTCTTGCGTGGCAGGCCCTTACAGACTGCTTTGATTGTTATCGTCCTGCCATGAAAGGCCTGATTGTTTGGGCTTGGCGATGACATCACCAGCTTCCCACTCAGGCTGCCAGTTGAGGTGTTTGACGAGCCTGCAGGTGGGAAGGGGCTGGATGTTCCCCGAAAGGGCCTTGGGCCCGACCTGCTCAGTGGTGCTGGTTTAGCACGCAAGGGATCCTCCCCTACCCCCTACCTTGGGTTCTGGGAGGCCTATTACCATAGGGCTGGAAAGAAGCGATGACCCCATCCATTCTCTTCCAGTCTGCCACCCTCCTCGGAGTGGGTGGGGCAGAGCCCGGGAAGAAGTCAAGCCACAGGGCAGGGTGGTGTCTGAGGGTGATTCAGGCTATCAGCCAGCACCTCCCCTCTCTGACAGGCAGGGAAGCCTCCCAGGTGTGTCTGGGGCCTCTACCTCCCTGAGGGATGTCCTACAGCATCTCTGCGACTAAGTCTGCCAGCACAGCCCAGGAGGAAGGAACGGTGTAAGCAAAGGTGTGTGATGGTAGGCAGGGTGATCCAGGCCTTCCTTACTCTCTCCTTCCCCAATTTAAAGCCAACAGTCAAACACAAAAATATGCACTGGAGTCACAGCCCATCTCTCCTGGGCTTTGAGGCTGCCTGTGTGACTTCAAAGGTACCTGGGATTCTCTATTCAAGAGCCATGTGCTTCCCTCGTTATGATCAGATGCATACTGGGGGATTCACAGGGACTCTACCAGTAAGAGCCCCAAAGTGGAAACTAAACAAATGCTCTCCAACAAAGGGGTCCATAAACTGTGCTCCATCCACACAATGGAGCAAAGGGAAGGAGCAATGGGTCTCCAGGACGCAATTTGGGGTGGGACAGACACAAGAATCAAAGTTGTGTGGTTTCACGTACGTCAGGTCCTAAGTAGGCAACACTGAGCTGTGCCTTCTGTCCACTAATTGAGGCGAGAGTCAATGGCCAATGGCAACAATCTGCTGGCTGATTCTCCCTAAGATATTTGGAATTTTAAAAACAATGCCTCTGAGCAGACAATAAGGAATCTCTAAAGGTAGGAATTCAGTTTTTACCTGAGTGAAAGTCACCATTTGGGGGGAAAGAAAAGAGCCCCCTAGCCCTGGGCTTCCTGCTCACCACTGCCCTGCAGAACCCCCAACCCCAGCTGGAAATCACCACCCTCACTTCTCGAGGCACAGAGCAGTTGTGCCTGCTTTGGGACTTTTTCATATAAATAGTTTCAGTGGTTGTATAGACCCTGGGAGAGGACCATGGGAAGGTTCAATGAAAAGGGCTTTGCAGTCACATCGTCTGCAAACCTAGCCTGTGGTTACCTTCTTTCAACCACAGGTTTGGAGTTCTGCATAGGGCACATCCTCAGGATCCCTAAGTTCACCTCCCCAACATCTCCTTTCACCCCAGTTGCTTGAGGGCTGAACGCTATAGTTGTTCCACCTGCAGGATCAACGTTTTCGGGGAGGGTTGCAACAAGAACATTTAGTTCTCCAGCACACAAAATACCACTGCAAACCACTAAAGCATCTCCCAGCACTTTGGCACTTTCTTTTAAAGAGCATTAAGTACCTTCATAAACATTTATTATTCCTTTCACTTAGGAGGCATAAGCTCAGTTTCTATTTTGTAGGCATTGTCCACCAAGACCTATAAAGGGTTAGTGCAAACCCAAAAACACAGCCTGAGTCCCCGAAGTGTGGGCCCCTGCAACCAGGGGGCTGGAGGCTGTGCTCCCTCTTCCTGCACCCCCGCTCTTCCCACTAATCTACGGAAGGCAGCAGGCAAAGAAGGCCAGCGACACCTTCGGGAAGTAAGACTGTGAACGTTGGTGTCACTCTTGGCTACTCAATCCCATCTTGCTCAACCCGACAGGGAATCCTGTGGATCTCTCCCCAAAATCTGTCCAGAGTCCAGGCCCTTCCTCCCTCCTCCCCTCCTCCTGCCTGGTTTGCTGTGACAGCCTCCTCATTGGCCTTCTCCCTTCTCTCCTGCCCCTGATGCTCAGCCCATCTGCCGGGTCTGCTCTGCGGCTTCCCGGTTCGCTCAGGCAGTGCCCGGGACCCTCCCCTGGCCTGCAGAGACCTGTGTGTTTCCACCCTCCGTCCTCTCTGCCCTCTTCTTCTGCACATGCTCTCCCACAGACACGGCTGTTACTCCCACCTTAGGGCACTCCTACCGGAACATCCCTTCTCAGGTATCTGTGCCTCACTTCCTTACCCCCTTCACGACTAGGTCACTTGGCTTTTCCAAGGCTAGGTACAAGACACTGTGGCCTCCATCTGTCTCTTTGACCTCGAGCTCAGGGGGAAGCCGGCTGCCATGAGAGACCCTGAACAGGGACCCTCCACAGAGCTGCTCTTGAGTTCCCATCCCACAAACAATGTTTACTGGTTTAAGCCACCAAACTTGGAGCTCTTTTGTTATACCATAGGTAACTAAGGCTGTCACCTTCTCAATGAACTCTGCCTTTACTCACCCATCTAAAATTATAAACTGCCACAGCACCCCCACCCCCTCAACCCGGGTCTAGTCTCCTTTCTCTCCATTCCTTCCTCTTCCTCTTTGTTTTTTAATAGTAATTCTTCCATGCCAACCTACTGTACAATGTACCCATCTTTTATATTTATTGCTCATTCTTTCCCCCACATCTGGCATCAGAACAAGCTAAGAATCTCTGTCTGTTCACCGGTGTGGCCCAAGCACCTCGAAGAGCGCCAGGTGTACACGGCGCTGAAACGGACGTGCGTGCAGACGTGGGCCCCTGAACCCTAGCGAGTTTGGTGTCTGCTCCGCTCCCAGCTGTGGGTGATCAATCAGCAGCGAGCATGTCACACCCCACTGGGCCTCGGTGTCTTCAGCTGCAGAATAAGGATGTTAAATAAGCTCTTTTTCCAGACCTTAAGCTTTGTGATCCCCACACAACGAGGGCATTGTGGGCCCTCCAGATTCCCGGGGCAGCAGAGACAAGCCCCTGCCTTTGCCAAAGCTCATTTCCCTGTCTGTGAACATCTGGAAAGCCAAAAAACAAAACCATCATATTGTGCACATCTGGACAGCATAAACCAATCACTCAGAGGAAACTCCAAAACGGCTGCTCAGCGAAAAATGCGGCGCAGGCCAAACGAAAGGGCTTGAAAGGCTCCTTTCTCTTCCACCCGCAAAACAATCTTCTGGGCACGATCTGAGAGGCGGAATGCTCTGCTGCTGAATAACATATGTTCTCAATAGCTCCGACTGCGGTCTCTGTCACATCGCTCTCTCGGCCTGGCTCCTGGCCAATGCAAAACTCACAGAACAGGGATTTTTCCCCCTACTCCCTTGTTTAGACCGAACTATACCTTCACTTATCCTTGGGGCATGTGGACCGAGTTCAAAGCTGAACACCACCTGCTCCTCCTCCTTCAGGGAGAGTAATTGAACTGCACGCCTAATGCAAACTGAGCAGAGAGCTCTGAGCTCTGGTGAGAAATTGCGGCTAATTGCACGCAGTCAGAACGTGCCCCCTTCCTTCTGTGGCTGGGAAGAGAGAGCTGCCGGCCAATATGCAGTCTGCTGTTTGACAACCTGCCTGGGCTCCCAGGACAAAGAGGAATGATATTCCTTTGCAAATGAAATGAGTGTCAGGGGCTCTGAATGTCCTGCTATTCCTTCAGCTAGCAAAGACAGACGGTGCAAGGACGGGGAGAGCATGCAGGAAGATGTGGGGTTCTACCCACTTGCCAGGCACTAAAGAAAGGTGAGAACTGGAGGAATGAATGGTCCCTGTGCTTTGAAACTCCAAGGAGAACATTCCTGTGCCCTGGGCGCGTGACAATGAAGCAATGTTAGGGATGAATCCACCCATTAGTAACTGCTGAGTTCCTGTTCTCACTAAGACAAAGAACAGAGCTGGACACCACAGAGGGGCAGTAACCTGCAGGGAAGGACAGCAGCTACTGGAACAGAGGAGGGGCAGCCCTGCTGCCTTCAATAAACCCACAGGCCTTGGGATTATTGAAGGTTCCCTGGGGGCAGCTGGTCAGGCCTAGAGGTGAAGACCACGAGGCCACAGCGACCTGTGGAGGGCCCAGTGGCCGGAAGCTGCAGAGGTCGGGTCACGACAGGAGCGGGGCGGGCAGGGACAATGCTCTGATATGAGGTGTCCTTACGGGACACGTGAGAATTTATTTCAAAATTGAGGCAAAACTCACATAACATAAAATTCACCATTTTAGCCAAGCTCAAGTGTACAATTCAATGGCATGTAGTACGTTCAAAATATGGTGCGACCATCACCACTACCTCGTTTCAGAGCCTCCCATCAACCCAAAAGGAGACTCCATGCCCACTAAGCAAGCACTCACTCTTTACCCATTACCATCGCCCCCCCCCCCCGGCCCCTTTGCACCACTGATCTGCTGTCTCAATGGCTTTGCCGACTCTAGACACAGCATCATAAATGGAACCCTACGACACGTGCCCTTCTGTGTGTGACTTCCCCACTTAGCGGTGTTTTCCGGGTCCACCCATGCTGTGTTGTGCGTCCGCATTTCATTCCTGTCCATGGCTGAATAAACCTGTCTTTGCGTGGCTAGGTCACATTTCGATCACCCCTTCATCCACTCACGGGCACGTGCTAGGCTCCTCCTTTTCAGCCACTGTCAACAGCACTGCTGTGAGCATTGGTGCACAGGGTTCTGATAACTGGGGTGTACACAGGAGTGGGGTTGCTGGGGTACATGTTAAGGACTCGGTGTTTGTCTTAGGAACAGGTACAGGCCATCTGAGCAGGAGCCACAGGACCAGAGTCGTGTTTGTAAGCATTCGCGCAGCTGGCAGGGGAAGAGGGTGGGAGGGAGGCAGGAGTGGTCGGTGGTGCGTTAGTCCAGGAGGGAGAGACCACATGAGGGTATCGGGGAGGAGAAGTGGCAGCTTCCACCTTCCTCACTGCGGAAGGTGAGGACCCCAGCTGTGGACCTCTGGCCACCAGTGAGGAACAAGCATGTCCCCCACTGACACTTCCCCTGAAGGGACCAGTGAGTCATCAGCAGAGCCCTGGGCAGGTGAGACGGGCATGGCATGCTGATTGTGAGCTTCTTCCCTGCTGCTCTATGAGATGCTCACCGGCCCCCCACCAAGACTCCATCACTCTTAGCTAACATCCCCCAGGATGCCGGAGAGAACTGTTTGCTGCAACCTGTTGGTGTGGTTCAGATCTCAGCCTCCGGTCCCGAGGTGTTTCCACCCTAAAGGAAGCTGTTCGTTCAAACGGAGCCTCAGCTATCTTCCTACCAGATTGTTATTTACACCACTGTCTGACTGATGAGTCAATCTCAAGCACAGGGCAAAAGTGCAAATCTGAATAACCTAGGAGACCTATAGCATTCCCTTGAGGCACCCATTAAAAATACACACACAAACAAAATGTCAGCAACAACACAGAACTGGTCCGCCTCCTCATCGCTCTGCAGGGATCGGCATGGACGAGAGGGGCTCTCACCCAGTCTTCGCACGAGTTTTTTCCTGCTTACTCTGCACTGATGGCAGTCCGGGAGGGTGCGAGCACGCGACCTTCCAGCCGAAAATCTACCACGTGCCCAAGTCCTCAGTAGCTTCTCAAGAAGGCTGTGCTTCCTGCAGAATCTCCTGGACGCCCCTACATTCTGATTGAGCACATGCAACTGTTGGCAAAACACCCACTCTGACCCTTCCATGGAGCAAGTCCTCAGTTGGTCCTGGCTGTCGGGGAAGGAACACGGGATGGGCAGACGAGCGTGTAAAATGGACACTCCCAGGGAAGGAAGAAGTAAAATATCCAATGTCATGACTGCTTCTGGCTTGCTGCTCCAATTGGATACTAGTGAGGACAGAATTTTCACCAACAGATTTCACACCCAGCCACTTGGCCGATACGAAGTTCCTACTGAGAAGCAAAGGGTTCATCTGGTAGAAATCCCATTTAGGCAAACACATTGCCAAGAAACCAAAGAGCTGCTCAAAGTCAGACAAGGTATTAGAGGTCAAGTTCGCCAAGGGAGCCCAGAAAACCTGCGACTCTGTAACTAGCATCTTCCTAGAGAAGAAGGACTTCTGGCAGTGTGGGGCTCTTCCCAGGCTCAAGGGGGGATCCTGCTGACCCTTTTCAGCACTGCACATCCAACCGCTGCTGGCGGGGGCCCTTCCGGCCCCAGGGGTAGTGCCATCCAAGGGCTTAAAACAATTTCACAATCAGACTTTCAAGGGTAAATATTTGCAGTGACTCACAAGGAGGTTTTTCTGCTCTCGTGCTGGTCCCCAAGGAGCCACAGGGTTATTTCCCTGGGCCTGTTCACAGGGAAATATCCGCAGGCCACATTCACAGGGTTTATCAGGATCCCTGGACAGCCCATGAGTCAGGGACTAGGTTCCTGCTCTCCCTGGTCCCTAGGAAGCATCTGTGCCCCCCAAGAAGCAGCCACACCCCCGTGCCAGAGGTCAGCAGGATGTCTGTGGGACCACATCCTGGTCAAGTCAATGGTACGAGTGCCCAGCCTGTGGCCTGGAGGCTCGGCCCAGGCTTTTGGGACAGGCAGACAGTTTACGAGCACAGTAACACATCATAAAGTGAGCAGCAAGTGCAAAGGAGCCAACAGCCGGGACAGAAGACCTTTCTCTCTGACCGGCAGAGCCCCCACCCCGGGGTGGGACAGGCCTGCACAGCCAGTCCTGACAACAACAGTCAAGGGTAACTCCTAGGACTTTTCTCCAGACTGGACAAGCTACTGGTAGCCTGGGCTGCCACAGCCTCCATCCCCAATGGCTTGAATTTGTCAGCATGTCTGTGGCACAGGGGCTTGTCCCAGGCCACCTGGGGGTTCTGATGACTCATTAAGCTCATGGACCACATGGCTGCCACCCTGTGACTTCTGGTCCCAGCGGACCCGACTGAGGATAGGCCAAGTGAGGGAGAGAAATGGTGCGGTACAGGGAAAGAATCTTCTATTAAACTCTGCTGAGTACTGATTTAGTTCATAAAAATTTACTGAGCACTTCCTGGGTGCCACGGCCCACGCTCCCACAGAGAAGGCCTAGGGCACAGCACAAAAGACAAGTAAAGAAGCAAGCAAGCTAGCAAGCTAACACAAGGGAACTGTGGTCAGTGCCGGGGCGGGCATGGCCCTGGGGATCTGACAGGCGTTTCGGGAGGACCCGCCTTGGAGAGGGTGGCTAGAGATGGACTCTTTAAAGAGGTCCGACTGAAACAGATCTGAGGAATGAAAGTGGGTGGAGGAGTTTAGGGAGTGAGAATTAGACCAAAGGAACGTTCAGTGCTGGGGACAAAGCTGGAATGAAGGCCCCGAGGTAGGCAAGATCTTCATGTGCTCAAGAAATTTGAGAAAGTCTGTGTGTGGCTAAAGGCTACAGAATGAAAGGCAGGGCGAACTTGAACTTTCAAGATCCCAAGAGACCAAATAATCTCAGGAATATGGCAGAGTTAGTTTGCATGATGGGTCTGAACCAGGCCCCTCCCGCTTTTTAGTGGCTTCCCTCACAATGCGAGACAGTGCACAGGGATCGGGCAATGATCAGGGACCCTGGGTAACTTTCTGCTTTCAAAACAGCCCAATTTCTACCCTCCGCATCAGCTCTACCCACGCCAGACCCTTCGACCCCCTCCTGCAGGCTCTGTTATCCATGGACCAATCCTGGGCTAACATGAGATACGCATAGGAGTTTCTAGTCCAATAATGTGACACTCAACATCCCCTCTTTGCTGTCCTGCAAATGGGGTGCTTTTTTCCTAAGCTTAAGTGAGTCCCTGCCGTCCAGCTCCGTCCGTTGCTGGCATGCTTCCTGTCTGACACTGAGTTTTCCTAGGATTGGAACCTCGTCTTACTGGCGATGTGTCACCTGCCTCTGCTCCGAGAACCCAAGTCCCACCAGGACCGTCATCCAGTGTCTCAAGTCACAAAACCCCTCAAAGTCCCCGGAGCTGCTGTGATGTGGCTGCACTTTTCAAACAGTGCTGGGTCCCGGATCCCGTCCCTGTCCCGCTCCACCTGCCTCTGGGACCCCATGTTCTGTGTTACTCTTGTTACTCATGTTCTTATTGGTAAAGTCATTGCACCCCTCCTGCCTGGGGCCCTTCCCTGCAGATCCTCCGTCTGCCAGGCTGGTGGAGCTCCCTCTTGGCATGCACACCTGGTGCTTTCGTCCAGTGAGTCCCAGGGCCAGACCCCGCCCACCCCTGCTCCACCTGCTGCTGCGGATGCCCAGCTGTGGCCCCAGACAGAGTTACTCAGGATGCGCACCAGAGACACTAGCCTCCATGAGCCCCGCAGGCAGGATTTTGGGCAAGCGTTCCAGTTCCTAAGGGGAGAGTGAAAGCAGATATCTCCCTGAATGGACTCTCTACCTGCAGTGCCATCAAATCACGGGCACCACTGGACCACCAAGGGTCACTGGGTCCACCCCTCTGCTGCTCGCCATTAAAGGAAAAGAACACTGTTCTACCTGGCAAAGCATCCATTCCAGCCAAGCACGCCTCGCTAAAGAAATAGGCAGACTCACAGGAGGCTTCCAGAACAGCTGCTTCCCAAATTCATAGGCCGGGGAGTCCTTTGCTTCCAATAAAGTCTTGGGTAGAAGCAGAGTATTTAGAACAGATGGAAGCCAAGCCTGGCTCCACACGCCCTCCACGGAAACAGCAGAGCCCCAAGGGCGGGCGTGGGAAAGCCATGGCTGACAACTCAGTGACCCTCAGAGGCGGAGGCACAGACCCCCATGAGGATGGGGCACGGAGAAGGGGATTCCACAATGCTAGCAATGCCGGCAAAATAACACAGCTTGTTACTGTGGATAACATGATAAATGCAGGGCGGGGCCAAAGTAGGTTTACCATTGTGAGCACAAGAAACAATAGTTTGTTCTGTGTTATTTACCAATTATTGTATCAGTTTCCACATGAACTGTAAACTTACTTTTTCCCCACCCTGTATATTTTTATTTATATAAACATTTGAAATATTTTAATACCTTTGAAAATAATATTTCAGTACTTTAAAATAATGTTTTTATACCACCCTTTTAAAAAGAACACTTCTCATGGCTCCTTGTACTAAGAAGTATGCGCTCAGACTGCGCTCAATAGCCTCTGCATTCTGTTGTTGAACCCCCCAAACCTCCACCACGTACGTGTAATTATTCCAATTTTACACAAGCAGAAACCGAGGCTCCGGGAGGCCACGTGACATCCCCGAGGCCACACGTCTCTGAGAGAGGCACGACTGGAACGAGGGTGTGTTCTACTTACAACCAGGGGCATCAGATGACCCCTGGGTGTGTAAGCATTGCATGACTTCAGCTGAATGGCCCGAGCTCATTACAAGTTGGGAAGAACCCAAGAGCTTTTAGAGGCCACTGCAGTTGACTGTCAAGTGCTCTGGGCTGATTAACTGGAACTTAAGGGAAGACGAGTGTGCTTTGACTCCACAGATCTCGGCCGGGCCTGCTGGGGCCTGCTTCCGCCCTCTGAATGAGGAAGTGTGTGTGCAGGCACCCGGCAGAACAAGAATGGGCTGTAAGATGCTTGAATGAAGGGCCTGGGGAGTACAAAGTATTGTCATTGCTGGAGATGGAAGCTGCTGCCAGCCTCCGAAAGGGCCCAGTGGCTGAGCATCGCTGCAGGAAAAGGAAGACGTTAAGGTTTTCTAGGCAAACAATGCAGCTCTTCCAAGTGGAAACCTTGCAGCTGTGACCTTGTGCTGGACAACCATCTCCACCTAGGCCAGGCCAATGGGTGGCTGCCCGGCCATCGCGTGTGTGTGTGCAGGGCTGGGCTGCCCTCCACCTGGGACAAATGCCCCCTCTGAAGCTGCTTCCCAGGTGGTGGGGGATACATCAGCTGCCCCCTGGGTATCCCCCAGTGGCTCTCTGAATATAATAGGGCTGCAGCTGGCCATGGGAAGAGATCACTAGGGCAGGGGCAGGTCACAGGCGCATTTCCCAGAGGCCTCTAGTACCCAGATTCCTTTCCCCAGGGCAAGGGATGGTCCCCAGTAGACCACAGGCAGCAGGACCCCAGAGGAAGGGATCTGCACCAAATGGCAAGTTCGAATTCCTAGAACTACGCTGCTGCCTCTGATGCAGAGGCTGCCCTGGGGGGTAGCTCTCTGAGTGCACAGAAGCGATGCTGCAGCTACTCCACCCCTGACCTTGCTTCACAGGGGAAAAAGTCAAGTTCATCTATGACATTTGGACACTCCCCCTGTAGGTTCTGGGCACCCAGTGTTCTGCTCCACAGCTGCCCTCTGGTGCCCAGGCCTCTCCTGGAGCAGGTGTCGAGGTGGCTGGCCAGTGCCCAGTGTTCAACTGCTGGTGCTGTGCAGCTCCCCTGAGCTCCTCAAGAGTCAAAATCCTGCATGGATTTGGTGTCCTCTGCACAGTGACAGCCTTGTAGGTGACCAACCAGACATTCAGCTTCATGCTAAAGCGTTACTAAGAGATTCTAAACACAGTTGACAAGATAAAAATCACGCCTCCCCTCACTCCTCCAAGACAGATGTTGGAGGAGGACTTGCCCTTCCTAACAAATTAGCCAGGTCCTTGCAAGCGAGCATCGGAGACCTTTCAGCCCCAAAGAGCAGCCATCACATGGAAATGTCCAGAGCAG
Organism: Sturnira hondurensis; assembly: GCF_014824575.4. Classification (NCBI taxonomy): domain Eukaryota; kingdom Metazoa; phylum Chordata; class Mammalia; order Chiroptera; family Phyllostomidae; genus Sturnira; species Sturnira hondurensis. The sequence goes on from NW_028091359.1 coordinate 11,964,229, forward strand.
ATAAACCAGCCCAGACATCCCAAACATGCAAGGCTGAGCGCCCTTCATGGGAAGGTGCCAGTGGGAAACGGGCTGCTGGAGTTTACATAAAATCTCTTCTTTCTCCTTAGCACATCTTGAGAGCTCTGTGCAGCCTTGTCTCAAAGGAGCGCTTCTATAAAGGGAGGTGTTGAGCACAAAGGCAGCCTGGGGATAAAGCCTAGTGAGCAAGCCCTCGGGTGATTCAGACTCACTGAAGTGGCGAAGGCAGTGCGGGAGAGAATAAACCCTTCAGCTTGAGTCCTGGCTCAGGCACCTCCTATTGCATCCCCCGTGCCTGCTTCTCTCCGTGTGAAAGAAACCGCAGTGTCCTAGGCTCCTCTATACAGCTGTAGCCTAGCACACCCCAGCAACCCCGCTGAGATTTATTTCTTCAGGAAATGGTTAGCCAGTACAACCATTCTAAACCGATGTCTAAGTATCCAGCTGGCATATTTAGATTCACCTATTAACTCAGCTGGTATTTACTGATCACCTACACGGTGCCGGAAACTCCAGAGCTACAGTTTTTGCCCTCAGAGAGCCAACAGCCTTGTGGATGCATCAGAACAGCTTTCTAAATGAAACGGAGCCGTAAGTGGTTTCAGCTGTTAGAGATTAAGTTCTCTGCCATTGCAAAAGTGAATCTGGGGCATTTTGGGGAAATGGTCACAACTGAACACTAAACATGACTGCACCTGACTCATACTTGAGTCACATCTGTGTGGACACCTTTTGTTACTGAATGTTGTTATCTCTAAAACATTCGCAGAGCCTCGAGCACATATGGATTTCTGGGCCTGGTATTTCTCTTCCAGCTACGACACAGTCATGCTCTGGCCAACTAAGCGAATGGGACTTCCGGCCTGGAGGAATCTGAGACAGGGCACAGGCCCCTCCCGCTGAACCCAGGAGCTTTGGCCTGACCAGGGAGACTGCAATCGGTCCCCTGCCTACCCCAATTATATGCACTCTACCCATTTGTGCTGAGTGCATTTTTGCCAAAATGCTCAAATCCTAAGGCCATGAGATGGGGGTGGGGTGCAGAGAGAGGGGACAATATAGGTTTACACATCTTCGTGTCCACATGAAGATACTGCACTTAGAATACTAAGTACACGAGATACTGCCCACTGGTGAGCTGGGGGCCGGAGGAAGAAGCAGCAGCAGCAGAGACAATGACATTGAAAGGTCATGGCCACATTGAAAGGTCACAGCCACATTTCTCAGCACCTCGTCAACTCACTCTTCCGTGTGTGATCTAGCCAAGGTCCTGTCCTCAGGCGAGCCCAGCACTCCCAGCTGCGCTGGTATTCCACACAACCCACGTCCACCCAGCACTAAAAGAATATTAAACTCCGTCAGCATTCTGCAGCTTTTATCAGATGCCAAGTATCTTCATATAAACCAAACATCTGGTAGAGTCCCCAGATGACAGTGAAAGGGAAACAAGGGAAACTACCAATGTTAGAACTCAAAGGTGTCCCCGGTCAAGGTCGAAACACTGAGGGCCACCCACCCTCCCACCGTCTTCTCAGCCCCCGGAGGACGTGTGAATGAGCAGCGGCTCTTCTCGGGTCCCCCTTCCTTCTCCAAGGCTGCCCGGGCCACTGCCTGGCCAGCATGCCCCTCCCGCCCCTCCCACCCTTCGTCAAAACAGATGTGAAGACGGGCAGAGCTGCCCACAAAGAGCGGTTCAACCAGTTGGCTGCTTAGATGCCAGGTGGGTCATGGCCTGGAGAGGGCTTGCAAGCCTTGCAAACATTATTAAAACATTTCATTTAAAAATTAGATCAATAAACCGTCTATTCTGTGGGTGGTCCCAGAAGAGCAAGCACCTTGCTTCCCAGAGGGTGGCACATACCTCATTATCTTGGGAAACTGCACTCTCAGCAGTTTTCCAGGGGAGAGACCCCTTGTTCCCAGACCCTGAGCGACGTGGGGTCCAGTCTTCCCAGCCCCAGGCATGACTCGACCAGCCGCAGCACAAGACTGGTCATGCTATCCCCCTGCTCAAGGACACCCACGGCTCCCCACTCCCCATGGCAGGCATTGGCAAACTGCGGTGGGGTCCAGCTCTAACCTGTCCCGTTTTTTGCTGGCTGAGTGTCACTGGTGCTCAGGCACGCCCATCCGTCGATGTCTTGTTTGTGGCTGTGTCTGAGCTCCAGGGGCAGGGATGAGGAGTTGCTACAACGCCTGAGATGTCCACTGTCCGGCTCTTTAGAGAAATGGACAGTAGACTTGCTGAGCCCTCCTGCCTATCCTGACGCCCAGGGGACGGCCTCGGTCTGGGTGCCCACGCTCAGGGACTTTCGGGTGAAGAAGGGGAAGAGGAGATGGAGGACATGGTGCCTGGCTCCCCGACTGCCACTGTGACTTGCAGCCACTGCCCGGAAGGGGCACGGAGGCCGGTGGAGCACTCGCAGGGGCCCCAGCTGAGTCCTGGAGACCTGGACCTCTGGGTGCTGTAGCTGACCCCACAAAATCCACCACGAGGTCACCACCAGGCTGTAGAACATGCTCATTTAAATTGAACATACTGCTCCACTTTAAGGCTGCATACTTTTCTTTCTTTAAATCATAGTCAGACGTCTGGAACTGGCTCCTACGGGGCACTTTCCAGAGCCCTGGTGCCCTTTGCAGCTTCCTGCCCTGGCTTCGGAGGACCTGTCTCCTCAATGTCTCTTTGAGATCATAGTCCCCTGTAACCTCAGCTGCTCGCCACTGTGTCACCTTCACGACAAGATGCCTCCCCCGCGCTCCCCTTCCCCACCCTAACCACCGTAGGACCTCCAGTTCTGTAGTTGGGCTGATTTTGAAATTCCTCAAGAAAGAACCAGTTATGCTGGGAGGCAGCCCCTGAACCAGCTGAAGCTTGCCGCTTCCCCACTGCCCCAGAGTATGTGAGCTCTCTAGATGCATCCACTACCGGGCTGCAGCTCTGTGAGGAGAGGGGCGTCGGGCACCTAGGGAAATAGCACCCATCCCCACCCACCACTTACCCCCACCATGCCCTGGCTCTTCTCTGGCTGAATTTTTCTGCTCAGCAGGTTTACCTACCACTGGGCACATCCATGCTCATGCGTTCCTCACCTGTCCCTTCCCACTGGAGGACGGTGAGCTCCGTGAGAACAGGACACTGCCTGGGCTGCTTGTGGAGAGATCCGTGATGCCCTGCACCCAGGTAGCATTTGGCAAGTTGTTATCATGGAAAATTTCTTTGCTCCAAGAGATCCTTGCATAAAAGGGGGGTAAAGTGGGCTGCGTGGTGGACCCCCCAAAAGATATGTCCACATGCCAGAACTGTCAAAGTATCCTCATGTGGAAAAGGGGTCTTTGCAGATTAAGTTAAGGACCTGGAGGTGGTACCCTTTATGTTATCAGGGAGGGCTCTGAAGCCAGTGACGGGTGTCCTTACATAAGACAAACAGGAGACACACAGACAGAAGAGGAGGGTCACGTGAAGATGGAGGCAGGATGGACTGAGGCTGCTAGAAGCCAAGGGTGGCTTGGAGCCACCTGGAGCTGAAAGAGGAGGGAAGGACTCTCTGCTCCCTCCTCAGGGAGGGAGGCCCTGCCGACACATGGACTTCCCACTTCCAGCCTCTAGAACTAGGGGAGAATCATCCCCACTATTTCATGCCACCTGGCTTTCCATCATTTGTAAAAGCAGCCACAAGACGCCCATACAGGGGGTGGGCATCCGTCACACCTGGATGCTGGGCATGGTAAGACAGACCCTGGTGTGGGGCAGAGTCTGCAAGGAGAGACATGCAATAATTAAGTAAAGAGAAAAGTGTGTGTAATTATAGCTTGTGAAGGGCCAAGGAAAACAGGTTGGCTGATGGGATTGAGAGTAAATGGGGGAGGGGGCAGAGCAGGGGGGAGAAGGCAGAGCGTCCTTCCACGGAGGCCTCAGGGATGGGGTGGGGGCAGCGGAGCTTGGGCTGCACCGGTGCCCACTAGGATCCCGACCTCGGCCTCTGCTTCTCCCTTCCATCTGCCCCCACTGAGAGACGACCTTTCAAAGCCCAAATAATAAAAGTCCCCGTGTCCAAGGTGCCCACCAGATGAGCCGCAGGAGGCTGGGGGTTTAGTGACGCAGGCGAGGTTAAACGAGTCAGACTCCCAAGTCTGCTCCGTTTCTGCTGGGCTTCTGGGGCACTCTTGCCGCCCTGTCTTGTCCCAAAGCCTCCAGGGGCTGCCACTAACACAAAAACAATCCACACGCCTTACAGAAAACACTCTGTGCCCCTAACTCTCTGATCTCCACATAAAGTTTCTCCTCATCCACTGCCATTGGCCACCAGGGACCCTCCAATTCACCACTCAGACGTACCCAGCTCTTTCCAGCGCTGCACCTTGCACCACGTGACGTCACACACAAGTGTTGTCTGCACATCACTACTACCGTTGCGTTCCTTTTCTGAAGCCCGCCCCTCTGCGCTGCGCACTTGCAGGTGCTTTACATGTACTGTCAGCGTGTACCTGTGATGGCCTCCGAGCCACGTTTCGGCGCACACGTCTTGTGCACAGGATGGGGACGCTGGCCCGGGACTGGTGGCGCCTGTGTGCACCACTGCACTCTGGCCACAGCCTTCTTGTTCTTTTCCACCGACAATAACATGATCTTTTACGAGGCCTTTTATGGTTTTGTCTAGATCTGTAGAAATCGTTTTATGGCAAAAACTTCCCTGGCCACCCCAGATAAAGTTGTCTCACTTCTATCTGCTCCCGGTAAGGACCCAGGGTATGGCCAGGGTCGGGGCGGGGACAGGGAGAGCCCTTGCCTCCTCCCCTCAAACCTTCCACAATCTCCATCAGTGTCCGGCCACCAAACCATCTCAAAGAAGCCAAACATCCAAGAGTCCAGAACAAAGAGCTCGTTATTATACCACAGGGCAAGCCCCACAGCACATCCTCTCTGCTCAGCTCTCCCTGGGAGGAGCACTGAGTCACAGCCAGGGATGTGTCCCCCAGCGGGGACCATGCCCCTGAGAGCAGAGCCCACCTCCCCACGACCCCAGGGCCGCAGGAAACGCTCTTCTGTCTAATGTGAACTCTACGTGGCCGTCGGGATGGGCTCTGGGAGGAGAGGACTTGGGGCCCAGCCCTCTGCCAAGGCCCCCTGGCCGCAGCCCCGGGGCCCAGCAATGTATTAGCAGACGGGAGCCACACATGCTCTGTTATCACAGTTGCGGCTTTGTCCAGAAACAATGTTGCCTTTCAAATTGTTTTCCGCCTGGGACAGTGGATTTATAAACTGAACTGGTGACTAGGAACAGAAGCCCAGGCTGCAAAGACTAAACGCCTTGTTCTGAGCGGGCCTGGGTTAGTAGGATCCCGATAAGATAAACACAGACAATGAGCTGTATACATACGTCTCCCTGTCTGCATTGACTGCGCACAGGCTGAGGGGACTGTGCCTCGGATCAGAGGGAGAAGAAAGCAACATTTGCAGGATCTCTTTCCAGAGAGGAAGTTGGATATAAGTATAAGATGTTACTTTCGTCTCTCTGAAGAGCTCAGAATCACACTGACTTGGTTACTGCTAAAAGGGGGCCCTGAAGCTGCCCCTGTACCCCACATTCTCAGTGTGGGGAGCTGAGTTGCTATGGTTGAAGCCGGTGATGATGTGCACACAGGGTTTATTACAGTTGTCTCTCATTTGTGTACACGTTTACACATTTCCACAATAAAGGCAAAAAAGGAGGCATGTTTGGGGAAGTAACTACTGAAGCTGGGGGATGGGCACACGCGGCTTCCTACAGCGTCGTCTTCCTGTGCGTGTGAAACGTTCCGCAGCAAAAGAAAAGGACCGGCTAGAAGACAGGGGTTCACAACCCCCTTTCCTCTCGTTGGCTCACTCATTCATTCAGCAAATACACTGGTACCCCTGCACTCGTCATTAATTCATTCTGGAACTCGTGACGAGTGCCGAGACCAACGAACAGCAAACGACGAAGCATTTTCTCCTGTGGGGCACTGTTGTGCTCATACAAGTCCACGCAAGTGCGAAGGGTCCCAAGCAATCTCCGAGTGCTGAAACTCTTTTTTCTTGTCAAAATGCAACGAGGACAGAGGGTCTGATGAGTTCTGAAGCCGACCGGTTCTGACGCACGACTGTACATATTTGTGCCGCACGCTGTCCTAGGTGCCGGGAACACAGTGTCGGGAGGGACAGACGGGGCGGGGCCCCTGACCCCCGAGGCTGGTGTTACACCCACAGTTCAAGTGCTGCACCAGTGTGGTCACCTGGCTGGGGTTCCTCGACGGTGAAGGGCACTCTGGGGTTAGGGTTTGGCTGGGGTCGGGTGGGGGGGGAGCAGTTTTGGGCGGGTACTGGGGACCCCGCCCAGCCTGTCACCCTAGCACTCCCAGAGCAGGATAGAAGGAGGGACAGCAGCTCCGGTGAGCCCCGCGGTGTGTGCTGGGGCCTGTTTGCTCGTGCCACTCACCAACAACAGCCGCTGCTTGTCCCTGCCCGCTAGGGCTGAAAGGTGTTTCCAGGGAGGGTCCCACGCACCCCTCACTGCAAACACTCAGGATACACAGCTGTTTTCAAAGATCTCTGGGACAGAGCGACCCTGAGCAGGAGGCTGGCAAGAGCTGTCAGTGCAGTGAATGTTGTCAGCTGGGAAAAGCCCTCTGTGCGGCTCCCCGCTGTGCTGACTGCACCACACGGGGCTCGTCTTCGTTGGAGGGGGCCAGGCAGCTGAAACCCTGGGGTCACCCACTTTCAGGCTGGACACCTCTGTTCACCCTCAGAAGGCCAGTCAAAAGCAGGGGTTTTGTGGAGCCCACACTTACAAATCAGCCCACAGAAACCCCATGCGGGTGAGCCTGCCCACAGCCTTACCTCCGATACCCTGTCTGTGGCCCGACAGACAACGAGCTACGTGGTTTCTGCAAGAACAGCTTTTGGGAGAGGAAGGTCAAGAACAAGAAAATCTCAGTGTCGTGTTGACGTGTCTCCTCGCACCCAGACCTGTGCCGTCACTGGTTTCTTTGCCGAGACACAGGCAAGGTTTGGGTCAGCGTCGCTGCTAAATGTCAAGCTCAGCTTTTCCACCCTGTGCTTGCTCTGATGAGTTTGCTGGAGACAAAGAACTCGATTTTGATTTTCCTGACAGTTTTCCATCTGTGCTGCTGCGAGAGGCCCTTTTAAGTCTCAGAATCCTAGTCAGGGCGGCTGCTCTTTGCGGAAGGAGTGCAGCTGGTTCTGGATCACACAGTTTGAATGAAACTGAACACCAAGGGGACAGCTGACTCTTTACATGCATAACATCAGCCACCTAGACGCAGTTAGTGGTTTCTGAGCATCGCCCAGATACACTAACCACAAAAGTGGAGGCTTGGGACCACCAGGGAAGGAGAAAGACCAGAGTCAGGGTCGCACCGTCCCTGTCCTCAGCTTCTCAGACCACAGCAGAAAAGACCTAGGAATAATCCAAAGTGAGCCAACTGAGGGCCTGAGGGGGGAGGCAGGGAGGTGGCTGACGCGTGGCCCCACTGCAGAACTCGAGGCCCGGGTTCCGAACCAAGCACAGATGTGATGACACGGTGGCGGGACACTTTAATGTTCCATCCTGATGGCAGAGTCTGGAAACTTGGGAAGAACTGGCCACAGTCTGCCGTTCTCATTCAGATGTTTGGCAGGATTTCGGCATTACCCACAATGCCTCCCAGGAGGCTGGAGGCCTGGAATTTTGCCTGGAGAGAGGGAGGCGCAGAGGAAGCTGGCCAAGCCTCTGAAGTGTGGTTCTCTGGGAGATTGGGAGCAGCTGTTCCCTCCCCACTGGGGCGGGCCGGTGAATGGTTTCTCGGGGCAGCTGAGCAGGAAGGCCTCGGGCCAGCGGCGGCTCTTTCGGAGAACAGTAAGTCACGCAGGTTACGGACTACAGACGTTTCTCGGCGCAGACAGATCGCTCACTTGCCCTGGATGCACCATCTGTGCTGTACGCAGTCACACCAATGTGTAACCTCTTTTCATTGTGTTCTGAGTCCCAGGGTAGAAACCTGCTGTTTTTTCTTTAAACAGCCCCTGGCTCAGTGCTTGGCATGTTGCCGGCCTTCGAGGATGTATTGCCTAGGGCAGAGATCTCAACCAGGGCAATTTGGCCCCCCAGGGGACATCGGGCAATGTCTGGGACGTTTCTGGTTGCCACCTCTGTGGGAGGGGTGCTTCTGGCATTTAGCAGGCAGAGGCCAGGGATGCTGCTGAATAGCCTATAGTGCCTGGGCCGCCCCACGATCAAGAAGTACCCAGCCCCAAGTGCCAGCATGCCAAGGTCTGGCAATGGTTTTTGCACAAAAGCAGAAAGGGTGCCCAGGAGAGGGTGTAAATATCTCTTTCCCAAGGAATGTTGGGAATGGATTCCAGCTGTCCTTGTGGGTTTGGGACTTCAGGGGGAAAAAGGCTCGACGGGGCCGCTTGGTCTCTGGCACTGTCACCGTGTCACCAGGCCCCGGAGCGAGCGGCCGTGCCTCCCTGCCCCTGCCTCTTCCTTCCACTTGGATTTGTTTCGTTGGGTTTTCCTCCAGTGAGAGGGGGTTTCCATCGGCCGTGGATCCTTTCCAAACCATAAGGCAGCGAAAAGTCCCGCCGGTGGGGCTGTGGTTCCTGTTGTGTCTACACTTCAGGAGGGAGGGAGACGGCGACATAAACCCTGTTTATCCAAATCAGATCCCTGTGGACTCAGGTCCCAGCCTGCAGAGGCTCTGACAGCCAAGTCACATGACATGCAGAGCTGACGGCCTTTTAATTATAGCAGTCCTCTGGGGGCAGTGAGGGGAGACCTGTTATCATGGAGCCTTTGAATGGGCACTTTCCTGCCAGGTAACGGCACCAGGGCTTCTGGGTTAGGCTTCTGGGGCATCTCCATCCCCAGGTGCCAAGCATGACACCCGCATTCTTTGTCTCAATAATAGCACTTGGGGTAAGGTTCCCTATTCCAACTTTTCTGATGAGCTACAGGGGGTTTTTCTGAGGCCAAAAGGAGGACCAGACAGATCCGGTCTCTCCATCCTTTCCAGAAAGTGGTAACTTTGGCCAACCACGACGCACTCGGGGCTTTTACAGACCAAGGCCCCAAGTGCATGTGGAGAAGGCTGAGCTACCTCCTGCCTCAGGGTCTCTTTGGCAGATGCTTAGCAATCAATTTGAGGAACCCACTTTGTAGCAGTGAAGCCAGCATTTTCCCTAGGAGTATAGGCTGCATGCCAGGCACTGCTCCGAGCATCTGACAGGCAGTAACCCACTAGCAGGAGGGAGATGCTCTCATCATCCCTGACTCATGGAGGAGGAAACCAAGGCACAGAGATCCTGAGTAACTTATTCAAAGCCACCCTGCTAGTCAATGGCAGCGCCTAGACTTTGACCCAAGAAGTCTGGTTTCAGGGTCCATGATCCTAACCCTGTGCTGAGCTCTGTCTCTGGAGGGGAACTCCCTAATTCCTTAGACATTTAGACTAAGGAAGCGAAGGAAGCAGCTGCATTCCCAGATCCTAAGGAATACAGTACAAAGAGGACTTGAGTTTGCAAAGTGCTAAGCAGTGTACAAAGCATTTTTCTTCACTACAATCTCCATCGAGTCCCATGAGGCCGTGAATGTGATGGCAGGCAATGACACTATCACCAAAAAAAGTCAAGGCACCATCTCTCTGTGTGCCATGAATCCAAGAAGGACCAATGGCATCAACCACGAAGGACCAAGAATTGAAGGACTGGCCTCACACCTCAGGGTGACCAGGCAGCTCCTCCTGGGGAACGAACCCTCCTCCCCTACCCTCAATCCATGGGGTTCCACTGACTCCATTCGGGGCTCCGGAAGCAGCCTGTGCTCCTACTCTGGACTATGGGTGTAATTCCATCCCTCGAGACACACTGTTTGGTTCACAGGGGAGCATGTGATATAAGTTTGTCTAATCAGATTCCAAGGGACCTATGGAGAAGCTCCCTGTTAGACTTGAACCTGGAGGACACAGGGCTAGAGCTGTTAGCAGGAAGCCAGCCATGGTGCCACCATGCAGAACCTGAGAATCAAGCCAACACTGAAGACAGCAGAGCTGAGGGCGAGAAACCGAGCAGGGTCCTGACGATACGATCTGTGCCCTGGACCAAGCTGCGCCGGAAGCCAGTGCCGCTGGAATCTTCAGCTCTGCAAGTCAGTAGACCCTCTTTTTAGCTTAGGACAATGCAAACTGTGGTTCTGTTTCTTACAAATGTCGTAAATGAAAAGTAAATCTGTCTCATCAAAACACTAGCAAACGTCCATTACATTGGCTAGGAACACGGACAGGAAACGGTTGGTGATTAGACTGTTCCCATTCTCCACACCTTTGTCTCCAAGGAGGATGTAAAACTTCGGCGAACACAGGAAATGCGGTTGACTTTATAAAAACTACACGGATAAGCACAGCTGATTATCTGTGAATGTCATTAGTAAATTCACGGAATTCGTTCCTGTGTGAGTCACTCATCAAACTGTACCAATGCTCATTCCTAGTCACATTGAACTGCATCAGCCATTTGCAAGTATAGGCTTCGGTTGCCAGACTGGGTGGATGGGAGTGGACAGGGTGGCCCTTCTCCTCTACCTGAGGGTCAGCACGAAGGGTTTGGCTTCCTAACACATGGAGGGCTACTAGCTCAGGGGCAAAGGCCGGGCCACGAGCATCTCCCCAGCACGTTCACTAGAGCACAAAGCTCTTGTGCCTGCACCAGTTACTTCTTCATCGAGACCATCCAAACAGAGCGAAAATCAAGCAAGTATCACATCCTCCCAGTGATTCTATTCTCCATATATTTTTCTCTGGTTTCACAAACCCCAGAACTTCCTGTGCCATCCCTGGGAAGTCCACACTAAGTGTGAGGTGAGGGACCAACTGGACAGACGGGGGCCCCAGGTGTGTGTGAGCGGCCAGAACTGGCACGCAGCCGCCTGCTGATACCCTGGGTCTCAGACGTGGGGTGTCATCGAGTTTGTTTTCCTGTGGATTGAATTACTCATGCCTCATTTGTCCACTTCCCTGAAACAACGTTTTTTTGGATGCATTTAGAAACCCGAGTCTCCGCGGTTTGTCTGGACCGGTTTCTATTTGTGGAGAAAGAGAGTTCCCTTGTCAAGAGCAGAGAAGTGAGTTGTGGAGCGTCACGCTATCCTGGGGTTCCTGCCTGCCCACAGATTCCCTTAGTCCCTCTGGGAATCAGGACTCCTTGTGGGATGCTTTTGTTCCCTTTGGAAGCTCCCCATGGAACGCAGGGGGAATCTTGCCAAAGCTGCACTGCTTTTCGATGATTCTCAATTCTCAGAGAACCAGAAACACGCTGGGAGCTTAAAGGGCAGTGGCAAAACAAATAATTGCTGAGCCTGTTGGTAAACGGACCCAGAGAAGGCGAGTGGCTCAGCTTGTTCACTCTTGCCTGGGAGACAGAATTTAATACCGCCCTCCTCTGTTTTTCTTCTGCCCGTGACCCAAGTTAGAGCTTGCTTAATTTCTGTTTACCATGGGAGTCTCACGGGTGGAAGGAAAGAGACATCTGGTCAGAGAGGGGGAGAGGGCTCCCTTTCCCAGAAGTGCCCCCTGCAGACCGGTGGCTCTCACCCAGGGAGGTACGACAGACAGCTGCAGAGGCCGGGCCCCAGGGCAGCCCAGTGAGGTCAGAACCACCTCAGGGCAAGGGCTGAGGCAGCATTTAAAGCTCCCCAGGTGACTCCCACGTGCAATCAGAGTTTGGCACCACTGCCTGAGAGCTGTGCTGCCCAACAGGGTGGCCACAAGCCATGCGTGGCTGCTGAGCATGTGAAACGTAGTAAATCCAAATCAGATGCGCTATCAGTGGGAACTGCACGCTGGGCTTCAAGAGTTAGCACGAAAAAGAGAAGGCAAGGTATATCGTTAACTACCATGTTATGTTGATTATAATCGAAAATATGGGTGTGTCCTGAATGACAGTGTTGTGGGGGCAGAAACGTGGGAGGTGCTGTGGGGTATCTGGAGTCAATAGGAATTACTCTAGGAAGAGAAAGACAGAAGGAAAACCTGCATGGCCTTAAGCACTCTTAAGACACCGTCACTTCCATTTATAAGGAGCACAAACCGCCAATCATTGATCTCTCTTGGCACACACCCCCGCCCAGGGACACGCATGCTTGTTCTGATTGAGCATCAGTAACTCACGGTTCATTTTCTTTCCACCACAGAGAACATGATTAGGAAGGCTAAGGCATGGATAATAGTTTCCAAGTAAAAGTCAAAGTTCAACCTTGAAGTCTCTTCTGATCCAGTCTATTCAAGCATGGCAAAAATATCCTCAAAGTATAACCAGTGAGGAAGGTTAATCAGCAAGAGGCAAGTGAACAGAATGTAAAAACAGCACACACTCAGTGATGGTCTTTGCAGAACCATAACTAACTGCACGGCAATCATCTTGTACCAGACACAGCCGTCAGTTTGCTGGCTAAGTCTGGTGCACTGGGCCAGTCTACTCCATCCCAGTGCCCTGTGGTCCTGCCTGAACTTCGGACCTCGGCAGAGAATTTCCTGAGCAACCCCAGAAACTCTCCTGTGTGAGGGTCATTTTGTGTATCCATGACTAGTCTATGGGGTGGGCAGATATTTGGTTGAACATGATCCTGGGGATTCCTGTGAGGGTGTTTTGGGATGAGAGTAAAGCAGATCACCCTCCACAGTGTGGGTGGGCCTCGTCTAATCAGTTGAAGGACTGAATAGCGGAAAAAGACTGACTTTCCCCAGAAAAAATTCTCTAGCACATTGCCTCAGGATAGTGCTGCATGCACCACTGGTTCTCCTGGGTCTCAAGTCTGCCAGCCCACACTACAGACTTGGACTTGTCAGCCTTTACAATCACATGGGCTAATATGTTATAATAAACCTCTCTCTATGTACACATCCTATTGGTTCTGTTTCTCCAGAGAACCGCAACTAACACACCACACCCTTCCTAAAGCCTCACCTGTAGCCATAACGCCCTAACAGTGGGGAGGGTCTCTGAGGGGAGTAAGGGTTCTCACCCAGGGTGGCTGGACCCACAGCAGCTGTCTGGAGGGATGGGTAATGCAACTCAAAAGCATTGGGGAGGAGGGCTTGGACCAAACCAGCTGGAGATGGGAAGGAATCATGAGATGAGTTGCCTCTCCTGTCTCCTGCCCGCTCCTCTGCACCTTCCAACCCACGGTGCTGACACTTAGCAGTTCCATCCCGTCTCTTTGAAGGTGTCCTTCGTGACCCACGAGCAAGCGTCAGGATTTCCTTTTCCTTCCAACTCAGTGATGTGCCTTACTGCAGACTTACTTTCTCACTTTCCCCATGCCATTCACTCCCTTTCGCCTCACCCCTGCTTCTCCGGGCAGCGCACCCCCTAATAAACTGCAGTACGTCACTTTGCCTTAGGCTGTTTCCTAAGAAACCCAGACTCAGACACTCAAGCCTTTTTCTTTTTCGATCCATTTGCTTGACCAGGAAGGAGCTGAGCTCTTTTTTCGATTGGGGTTCCCACCGTTTGGGCCAGGAGTGAACACCTGGCCTGAGGGGAGCTGCTCTGTACAGGCTGGTGCTTGACCTGCTTGTGAGGGTCTCTCCCTGAACAGCGATGAGCTGATTCAAACATCTCTCCTCTCTCAGCTAATTAAAATTTAACAAAGAGCAGGGTATTCAATGGACAGTGGGTGGTGGACAAAGAAATTATGGACCAATTACCCTATTGAGCTGTGTATAAAAAGTGAAGGAAGTATGTGTGTGTGAGAGACAGGGAGGGAGGGGGAGGGAGAGGGGGAGGGGGAGGGAGGGAAAGGAAGAGTGGAAGAGAGAGGGAGGGGAAGAGAGGGAGAGAGGCAGATTGATGCCGATTTTTTAGGCCCAACTTCATTTGTTCACAAGGCCGCAGGTCTGCCTGCTCCTGATTTCCCATCTCCTTTCTGAGAATGTCCCTTTTCACTTGCGTGAATTTCTGATCAGTCTGAATTTGGTCCCTTCATAAGTAAGCTGCTTTTCCTAGCTGGATGATTTTCTGACATTTTATTTATCTTTGTAGTTCAAAACATTTTCCAGGGTACGTCTGATTGCGAGTTTCCTCTCACTAAACTCACCTGAGGTGCGGTGCGCTCTCCTCAGCGGCGCCCTTGGATATTCTCCCCTCTGGGACCCAGAAATTTTATTTTTTGTGGTAACTCTGATGGCGGTTCCTGTTCACATTGACCTGGTTATTCCGGTGGGAACGCAGATGTTCCCACAGTAGCATCCCAGGATGGCCTGTTCTGACAGCGCACCTGCGGCTTGCCCTGTCCCACCTTCATCTCTCCTCTGCGGAAGAGACGTTTAAAAACGTCTCTCACATTTTTAAATGGAGGGCGGCAACACGGAGAGACCATCTGCAGGCTGAACAACATGAACGATATACAGGATGTGTTGAAAACATTGGATACAGCCCTGCCAAAAAGCAGCGTTTGTGATTCTGAGGTTTGAGTTTTTGGTCTGTTTTGAAAGGTTTCCAGTGCCTTGCTGGGTGATCGGAGGAAGCTTCTGCAGAGCTTAAAGGCAATCCTGCCCCTGAGAGCTGCATTATTTCCTCATTTCTCCAGCTACAAAGAAGCTCAACCCAGGGACAGGCTTTCATGTATTTAACAAAACCACAGAGAGAAACAAACTGAATTTTAGTTGAAAGTCAATACTTGGGTCACAGTTGAGACACAATCAACAGCCACACGAGACAGGCTGGAGCAATAAATCCAAGATGCACACTACGGACAGATTAGACACGGGGGCCATGATGGGGAGAGGTGCGGTCAGGAGGCATCAGGAAGCATTAGGTCCAGGTGGGGAAACAGAATTCAAGATCCTGGAGATAAGGGGGCAACAAAAAAAAGGCGGTAGTACCAAGGAAGAAGAAAAAAGGGGGTACCAACAGGGAAGGATGGACACGTAGCTCCAAGTTGAAGCAGGTGAGGCAGGCCAACCAGGGACAGGGACAGGGACAGGGAGAGGAGGAGAAGCAGGTTCAAGCAGGCAGGACATGCGTCAGAGCCTGGGCAATGAACCTGAGTGCCCCTGGTGGGCAGGGTGAGGACTTCTGCAGCCACGGACCAGGTAGGAAATGGGGTCAGAATCCAGGCTGAAAGGATTCACAGCCAGAGGCCCAAAGTCCATGCCAGAAAATAAGTAACGAGGGGAGAGCCTAGCCTGGGTGGGGGGCCTGACAGCAAGTTTCACCCTGATGCTGGGCATGAATCTCAGGCACCTTACACAGCAGGAACCACACCTGCATTCCTGGACCGGAATGAGGATGAGGGTTCCCAAGCGGAGACGGCAAGCCTCCCAAGTGTCCAAGAGGACGTGGGTGTGAACCGCACCATCCTTCACACGGAGGAGCAGTTCCTTGGTTAAGGGGATAAAGCCCAAAGTGTTCTCATCCCCTGCGGTTAATTCAGTCATCAGACCCACTGCTCTCTCTCTTCTTCCTCACTCAGAATCTCAGTCTCTCTGAGAGGCACTAGATACAGATAAATGAGGCATCTCGACTGGAAAGGAAGAAGTGAAACCGTAACTATCTGAGAATAATATGTTTATGTATAGAAAATCCTAAGCAATCCACACAAAAATTCTTTTTTACAACTAATAAATGAGTTCAGCAAGATTTCAGGATAGTAGGTAATTACACTCCCCCTCAAACTGTATTTGTACATACTAACAAAGAACAATCTGAAAATGCAATCAAGAAAACAATTCTATTTGTAATAGCACTAAAAACAGCTGGGGATAAATTAAACCAGGGAGGTGAAAGACCTGTACACAGAAAACCACAAAATATCACTGAAGTGGTAGCTCTCTCCCTCAGCTTAGGAAAGATGCGAGCAGGGGAAGCTTATGTCCCCCTCTGGAAGGGAACGCAGGAACTTTCTCCTCTTCTCTGCTTCCTTCCAGGACCACGGTTCTCACGCCGGGGGTGCATCCACAGGGAGCTTGTTGAAAATGCTGATTTGGGGCTCGACCCTGAGATCTGACTCAGTGTCTGAAGGGTAGACTTGAACTCTGCGTTCTCAACGGTGTCTGGGGGGCCTTTGTGCCTGGTTGTCCGACCTGAGGCCAAAGTAAAGCCCCCACTTCTCTGCATCTTCTGACGGGGTGAGGTGGGGAGGGTCACTCCCACGAGGTCAGCGAAGTGTTCCTTGCCCCGGCCACCTGAGCAGCATCTGGAGATGCTACCCCGGATGTAAGAAAGGATGGTCAAGGGCAAAACTGGCTAAGAGGGGGCAGAGCGTGCTGGAGGCTGTCAGAGAGTAAGAAGCTGAAGAGAAGGCTCTGGGCCCATAGCTGTTCCCAAGAGCCATGCTGGTCAAGTAGCATTTTGACCCCTGGTCCTGAGCAGGCCGGGTGCGGTCAGACGTTTAGTGAACAGCGTGCCTTCAGGCAAGTCACTTTACTTCCATTTTTCTCCTCCATAAACACGAGGACCTCTGCGGTCTCTCCCAAGTGGAATGAAAAGCTATAACCTCCTGTATATTCACGGGCGAAGGCCTTTGTAACGTGGCCTCTTGAGCTTCTCCAATCGCTTCTCCTTTCCCTGGACTGAAACCGTATGTACCTCAGGCCCTCTGCCCAGCCCCCTGCGCAGCCCGGTGGGGCCCCGGACTCCCCAACCTGCAGGCAGGCAGGCATGAGGTAATGCAAGCAGGGAGCTGGGCGGAGGCAGGCACAGATGGTCCCGGGCAGTGTGTGTGGAGGTGGGGGGGCGCCCTCAGCTCTGGACAGAATTAAAACCTGACGACCTATCTGATGGAATTACCCCGAAGAAAGGAAATTTGTCTTTTAAGAACAAGCGAGAGGCTGATGACTGAAGTCCCAAAGAATTCTGTGGTTGAACCTTTTTTTTGTTGTTTGTTTTCTGGCACAATCTGTCTCTGTTTCTGAGCCGAGGGCCGTGGTCCCCGTGACAAAGGCCTCTTTCTTATGACAGTTTAGCAGCTCCAACCCAGGAGGGGGCAGCCCCGACTCTCCCATGGGCCAGTGTCTGAGGGCAGGCGGCCGCTGAAAAAGGGGAGAGCCACCTCTTCTCTCCAATTTGGTCCAAAATGAACTGAGAGAGATTTGGGGGCGAGGGGCAGGGGAGAAGAACACAAAACCTTCACCTCTTCCTGAAAGAAAAAATCAAACCCACCAAATGGGTGAGGCAGGAAAATAAAATGCATGAAGATGGAGAAGAATATGGATTAAAGTGACGCTCAGGGCTTGGTGTCCACTGCGGGAGGACTGAAGAAAGCCAAGTGGGGGTGGGAGGAGGCTGGGAGACCCAACGCATGGGTTTGCTGTGGCTGCTGTAACGAAGTACCATGAACTGGGTTAGACAGAAGATTTATTCTCACGGTTCTGGAAGCTACAAGTCCAAAATCAAGGAGCTGGCGGGCTGAGCTCCCTGCAGGGTCTCCAGGGAAGGATCCTTCCTTACCTCCAGCTTCTGGGGGCTGCTGGCAACTTTTAGCACCTCTTGGCTCGGCTCCAATCTCTGCCTGTCACTCCATGGAGGGAGTGTCCCTCTGTGTGTCTCTGTGCTGTCACACAGCGTTCTCCTCTGCCTGTATCTTTATAAGGACACCAGTCACCTGGATTTAGGGCCCACCCTAATCCAGCATGATTCAATCTTAACTGATTATATCTGTAAAGTCCCTATTGCCAAGTAAGGGCACATTCACAGGTACTGGGTGTTAGGACATTGATGTGCCTTTCTGGGGGACACAGTTTGACCATGACAAGTTTGTTCTAAAAACCCAGGGCTCCTACTCAGCCAACTACCGCCTCTTGTCCTGAAGCCTATAGCCCAGGAAACTACTGCTCTGGGATTCCACTCTCCCCGTGGTCTGGCCCGTCCGTCCTTCCGTCTGCTCCCTGGGGGGTGAGGCTGCAGTACCGCCCCCCCATCACCTCCGCACCAACTCTCTGGAGTCTCCCCTCCCTGCCCTCTGCACCTCACTGTGTGCAAGCACCTGGCGAGGGTAATGTCTGCACAGTCTTTAACACAAACACTTGCTTCCAGGGAGACTGGCTGAAAAGTCTGTCCTTCGCCAGGAGTTTTTATATTCCTCTATTTCCCGACCTGCCCAATGAGACACAGCATTTTAGGAACTCCTACAGCCAGGGCACACACGTAACAGCTGAGCTGACCCCACGTCCTGTGGCACTCCAGGGGCAGTTCTCCAGCCTCTCTGGTTGCAGCAGACACATCAACTCAGGAGGCAGGAGAGAGCCTCCGTCAAAGGCACAGGCCCAGGGTCCAGGTTCAGATCCTGCCTCTGCCCCTTCTCTGTAAACAAGGGTGCTCCTTCTTCCCTCTTCCCTCAAAGGGGTAGGGCTTTGAGGATTAGCTAATGCATGTGAGCCAATGAGCACACAATCAGCACAGGGAAAGCACTCAATAAATGCTGGCTTTTGAGATCATCCTGTGGTTGCTAGAGGCAGGGGTGGTGAGGGAGAACCAGGCAGAAGTGGCTAATTCACGGGCTTCTGCATCAGACTGACCTCTGTCAAACCCAGACTCTGCCGCTTGCCCTACACGTGACCCCAGGGCAGGTGCCCTGGCTCTGTGTCCTCATCTCCACATGGGGTGGCAGAGGCCAAAGCGAGGCATGGAAATGGTTCATGACAACAGCTGTCCCTGCTGGTCCCACACAGAGCACCCTGGCTGCCTCTCTTGGCTCGCCAGGCAGAATGCTGTGAAGTGAAGGCCATGCCTGAGCCCCACAGGGGGACCTGAGTCCCCTCAGTGGTCCACTCTGCAAAACACAGCTGCTTTCTGCCTCGAGTTGCTTGCCACAAGCTGCGAGGGAGGGTGGACAGGGCAGCGACAGGGACCGAGGAGAGAAAAACACGCGTCGTCTCCGGCTCTGGGAAAGCCACAGAGAACCACACTCCTGTGCGAGAGTGAAGAGCTTGGCAGGTTCTGCACCTCCCCCGGGGCCTGCTTCAGGCTAAACAGAGTGCACGTTGTGTAGAGATCTGTCCCCCGTGCCAAGATGTCCAACCCTGTCGCCAGGGACTTGGGTGGGGGTGGCAGGGGGCAGCATGGCAGAGGAGGGGCCGCAGCATAAACAGCCCCTTGTGTGGCTGGCAGGGGAGAAGCTGGTGCCCAGCAGACAGAGGAGGGCAGCCTGGTACCTCCCTCCTTGTTGAGAGGGTAACTTGTGTGGCCACATCAGAGGGGCCTGAAAGTGAATCCAGGGAACCAGGAGGGGCAGGCAAGAGGGAGGCAGCCCTTGCCGCCTGATGGGGCTGCCCACTACAAACTCATCTGCAGGACTGCTGGCCGCCGCTTCCCCGGGGCAAAGCAGACAGCACAGCCTGGTCCTGGTTTGCCCAGAGAGCCGGAGAGGCAGCCCAGGTTCCACTCTAGGCGAGGGTGCAGGATGAAGAAAGCGTGAACCATGCAGTGACAGTGGGCACATTCACCGAGCTGACCCAGAGCAAGGGCCATGCTGGGGCGCAGAAGCATCACCAGCCTGGGAAGGCCGAGGGGAGACGGAAGGAAGTCCGCTAAGACTCGGAGCGCAGAGCCCAACACACAGGACAGCGGAAGCAATGTAAGGTCGGGCTACGTGCGTCTAGCACCTGGGCCTTGGCTCCGAAACAACACCTACGTTCCACATGGCCTTCCTGTACGCCAGGCACACTGTTCCAGGTGCTTTTCGTGTAAAACTCAGTTAATTCTCAGAACAATTTGTTCAGGTAAATACTATTACTATTCTCATTTTGCAGATTAGGAAACTGAGGCACAGGGGAAAAAAAAACCCACCCTGGTAAACAGCCAGAAAGTGACAGACCAAACGTGCACACAGGCAATCTAGCTCCAGAATCCACGCTCTTAAATACCACAACCCCACATTCACAAAAGGTCTGCAACAAAGAAGACTCAGGGACAAGTGAGCCCTGACCGCTGCCAGGCTTTCTCACTGAGCTTCTCACGCAGCCTGGCCAAACAAATCACTGCACAGGCCACCGACCATCCCAGCCGAGAGCCAGGTCCGTGGCCTGGGACTTAGCTCTTCTCCTTGCTAGCTGTGGGGCTGCAGAAAAAAAACCCTCTTGGTGCCTCAATTTTCTTACCTGCAAAATGGGGCTGCTCGTGGGTGGGACCCACTGTGTGCAGATTCCCTGAGAGAAGGGAGGAAAACGGTGGCGCGGGGCCAGCACGGAGCAAGTACTCGGTGAGCTGCCTGCAGTAAGAACGCCCGTCATCACTGCGGTGCGAGGCTGGGACGCAGGCGAGTGGCCTGTGAAAGCCTCTTGCAATGATGATGTTTGGGGAATTGACCTTTAACAGTTAAAATAAAGTCTCGGTCCAATCTGGTTCCTTTTATTTCGGCACAGAAGGTGACTTTTTAGAGCTTCCTTTCTCAAAGAGCTAATAGAGCCACCATCCGACTCAACAATCCCACTCATAGGTATGCCCCCAAGAGAAATGAAACACACGTCTGCTCAAACCCTGCACACGAGCGTCCACGGCAGCACTGTTCACAACAGTCGAGCTGTACAAACGCCCCACGTGTCCGTCAACAAGTGAAAGGACTTACAAACTGTGGTCCATCCACATGGTGGGCTCAGCAATGTCTCTGTGGAGTGAACGGGCAGATGGATGCACAGGTACATTTATGACTTGATTATCTGTTGCTTAAAATTGTCCGTGAGAAACTGTCTCATTTCACTGTCTGGCTTTGCCCAGGTATCCGGCAAGCTCTAGGCCCTTTCTCTTCCAGGAATGATAAATAAATAACATTATTTTAAAGAGGTCTTCACAAAAATAAATGTCTCCCCCCCAAAATGACATAAACATCTTATTGATTTTGGGGTGTGCTGAAGTTAGGACTCTAGACCCCTGTATTTTCCTCTCCTGGCAGAAACAATCAAAGGAGCAGAGCGTGGCTTTCTGCCCTTCCACTGTTCATTTCATATTACTCCTCCCTCTCTGAGCAGGGTCAGTAAGAGCTATCTTGTTATTGTGTGACACGGGAAAATGAATGAGATGATTATGGAAACATGTACGTGCTGAGTTCAATGAAGAACGCAACATCAGGGTCAAAAGAGCGGGAAGATGAAGGCGCTACTATTTTGAAAACATACTGAGCATTTTTATAAACTTGTATATCTACATACATGGTCCCTAACTTCTGCAGGAGCCACACACTGTCTCAGACATCAGCACCTCTCCATCACCTTCTGCACCCTACCTTGGTCATTTTTGTACCACCTATCAAGCTATGAAGTAGAATTACCACATGGTGGCGCTGTCTGCCAGCCACTGCCTGCCTGCCAGCACTTCAAGATCCAGTCTCTTAATAATTCAGGGTAAGGCTATCATTGTGTGGGAGGACTGGGAAGAGAAATGTAAGAGGAGCTGCCTACAGACTGCTCTTGAATTCCAAGCAAAGTACTCTGATGGGTTCAAGAGGAGGGCTTGTTTGCATACAATCAAATTGAGAGCTCAATCTGCTATTGCAAATAAACAACAGCACAAGAATTTACTTTCAATTCTACTGAAGTGAAATGAAGGGCAGGAGGGGGTGAGGGAGGAGAGTGTGTGCTATTCTGCAATGGAAGGCGCGGGAGTGCTTGTATCGGGTGTGAAAGTGTCTCTTCCCCTAGGCACCTTCCTGTCTTCCCACTGGGGTTCCACTTCTCAGGCTAAAGACCCCTCTCCAGGGGGACCAGGCTGGGCTCTGGCTTCCGTGGGGAAGGGGGAGACCCAATGTAGAGGGCAGGGAGAAAGGTCAAGAGCGGCAGCCTTGAAGAAGGGAGTCTCCCCAGAACACTCCAGAAATTTAAGCACTCGTTTCTGTTGCAGGGAGGCCTGGGGGCACCTCAGAGCCCCTGGCAATGTGCAGGCACTTGCTCCCCAGACCACGCTGGAGGGAACTGGGACGGAGTTACTGTTTCAGCTGTCTGACGCCAGCCCCCGCCTCCCACAACACCCAAGTCTTCTCTCCAGTGTCTCTGCATGCAATCTTGTTTTCAAAAATATCCTGGAACCAAAGCGGGGGGGCCACTTGGACTTACAGATGCCCTGATACAATAGGTCTTACACATACAGACACACTCGTCACTGGCCTGTGCTGACTAATGACCAGGAAGCTGTATGTCTATTGCTGTCTTTATTGCTAAACAAACAGCTGCATAGTTGACTGAACGCTGCTGTGTTAAATGGTTGTTACTGTATCAGCATACATGTTGGTTTTTAAGCCAAGCAAAAAGATATATCTGACTTATATTTTACTCTCAGATCTAGGAGGTAAACGTATACTTTATAACTTATTTTAATGCCCCCACACGTAACTTATGAGCTGTCTGGGTCGAAATGCAGGCTAGTGTACCCAGCATCCTTTGTGGTGTGTCCAGTGTTGGACAGCTGGCGCTGGTCGGGCCCTCAGCAGGGAACACAGCCAGGCACAGGGTGGGGACGTGCTTCGTGGATTATCCACAGCGCACGGCCAGGTCTGCAGCGAGCCCCTCTGTGACATGCAAGCCTGCTCCAGGACGGGCAGGGTGTGGTCCGTGCGTGGCGAACGCCTTCCAATGTGTGCCTCATCAAAGCTTCAACAGGAAGTAGGACAACACCAAATGTTCAGGCATAAATAACCCTGCCCTCCCTGCTGGTGTGAATTATGCCCGCCACTAAGTTAAGTGAGAGCTGAGGACATGCTTCCTTTCTGGAAAACATGTTCACTGGAGGTAGTGACACTTCAGAAAGGGAAACCACTGAAGCAGCCAAACTCCCCAAGGACATGTGGTCTGAAGAATTTCTTTGTAGTGAAACCAAAAGAAATTTCGAGGACCCAGATCAGAGAGAAGAAAGCTGTGTTTCCCTTGAACTACAGGCTGCCCTTCGCTGGCTGAGATTCTTCAGCATTCAGGGGAGGTGGCATTGTGAATGAATGACCCCAAGCAAGCTATCTAATGAGAAAGGAAGGAGGCGGGAGTGGGAGACAATGTTGGACAGGGCTCCAGAAAGGCGGTGAAGTGACAGCATCTGAACACTAGGTGGCAGCACGCATACACACATTATGTGCCGGGGGCCCACTTGTCCTCCTCCTGGTCAGGGAAACAAGTGGGAACTGAAGACAGTGTTGCTCTAGAGCATTTACTTTTTACTTTTCCTCTTTTCTTGTGAGGGGTTATGATGTCACAGGTGAGACCAGAGAACTTCCTGCTTCCAGATGCTTAAAATACAGTAGGAAGTCATAAAGAATAAGCGTTGGTGTCAGGGTGTTTGATGATGAACCTGAACTAAATCTGTGGGCTGTGTCCACTAAACTAGGGGTCTCCACACTTTGTCTGTAAAGAGCCAGCTAGTAATCACTGCCAGTTTTCAGCCTTGCGAGTCTGTGGCAATCACACAACTCAACCACTGCAGCACAAAGGGGCTGAAGACGGGTCGGAAATTCACAGGTGTGGCTGTCTTCCAGCAGAACCTCGCTTACCGAAATGGCTGTTGGGCTGACCCTGGCCCCTGGGCCACAGGAGGCTCGTCCCTAAACGAAATGAACAGGACAATCTACCTGGCTCGGCCAGCTTGGTCCATGTGGACCCCAGGCACCCGCTGGTAACTCTTTTCCCAAATCCACTTTCCGTCCCCTCTCAGCCACTCCCACCCAGCACCGTAAGATTGTCTCCTGGGTGCCTGAACTTCAATTCTCCCTTTGCCCTTCTGCACAGCAAAATCAGCTGACAAACGCTGTCTGTTGGTTCTGCATTTAAAACCTCTTCCTGCCATCAGGCCTCCCTCATTTCCACCATCGCCACATCCCTGTCTTCCTAGAGCAGCTAGAACACACAGCTGCAGGCGGTCAGCAAACGTTGGTTCCCCTGCTGAGTTTTTCACTCTGGCACCCCCCCCCCCCACCTCCCAGTCCATGGGAGCTGAGTTAGGGCTCCAGTCATCTCCTGGGCTCCATCATTTCCTGCATCAGCACCCTCACCATGGCCAACCTATCACCTGCCTTCCCTTCCACAGAGCACCCTGGGAACTGCCTCAGTGACGTGTCTATGCACCGGCCCTGAAAATGCCTTAGGATCCACCCTGCTCACTGCGTTTCCTGCCCTTATCATCTCCACCCATCTGAGCGCACTGACCCCACACTCAGATGAAATATGCCCACTCTATGACAATGAGGGAAGAGTGTGCCCTTCATCCACTGGTTTCTTAGACAATTTAGTTTGCATGCTGCCCTTGGAGAGCACGGTGTGCCAATCTCCTGGTGCTCTGGGGTCCAGCCGTGCACTAACAAATTATTCAGGCTACTTCGTGTCATCGACTTTCAATGACATCGCATTAAGGTCAGAGATTGGGGTCTGAACTGTCGTGATTTGGGGCTATTCTGGCCTGTGTGGCTCTAATCAATTTAAGAACAGCATATGTGTGCTTTAAAGGAAGGAAAGCTTCCCAGTTGCTTGCCCGGAGCTCTATGTCCATTAAACACATTTTGTACGTTTTTTATGTTTGATCGGTGTCAGACATGGCAAAGGTGCTCACCCACCCTGGTGGAGGCTTTGCCAGTTTTCCCCACCAGTTCTTCTTAAACAGTGGGACGCTGGCGTTGCAGGCGCACACAAAGGCAGGGCCTTTGGATCGTCCTGGTGCGGCGTTTCCCTTGTCATTAAGGACTGACCTTTATTCTTTACATGGCCTTCCACCTCCATGTCTGATTTGTCTGGCACTGAAAGTGTAACACCTGCATCCACCTTGGATCCTTCTCCATCCCTTTATTTTCAACCTTTCCATGTCGTGTTTGAGGTGTGCCACTTCGTAATCCCACAGAACATCAACTGTAAAAAGCGAAACCTCTGCCTTTTGAAAGATATGTTTAATCACCTGATGACTTTGTTTCTGCGCCCCTCCCCCCAACAATTAGTCTGCCCTCCTCTCTTTTCTTCCTGCCCCCCCCTCAGACTCCCCCACTCCCCATCCTCCCACTAACCCAGGTCTGTAGCTTGGGCTCAGGCCAAGAGATCTAACCAGTCCTGATGGGGGCTGTTCTGCATTTATTCTATGGGTCAAGAGTAAGATCACAGGCATTCAGAAAGGAAGACCCCCAAACCACGCACTAGATGCGGATCTGTAAGTGAAGACGATGGGTTGAAGGGTAGGGTCTGCCTGAGGGAGGGATCTCTTTGCTTCTCTGCGGCTTGGGTTTCAGGAAGCCCCTGCCCCACCCCAGGGTACTCTGGACACAGCTGCGCTGATGCCACAGGCTGCATGGGGTGGGGGTCGGAACATGGGGACGTGGAAAGCTCCCAGAGAGCTGCTGAGCAGAGGCCTTTGCGAGGCTGCCGTACAGAGGCCCACGGCCCCAGTCCACTCCCCGCTCCACAGTCCCGAGGGTTTGTGTCACGCAGGGAGAGTCAGGGGAGGGCGGAGCGGGGCTGGAAAGGCTTTTGCTCCACTTTCTTTACAAACAGTTATAATGGTTGGCGGAAAGTGCAGGTGACAGAATAGAGGGACATCTGAGTTGGCATCTTGATGTTAGGGGGATGAGTGCAACCCCGGGGGCACAGGCCTTCCATGTGCATGGGGTACCCCGTGCCTGGGAGGACCTGGCCTTCGAACGTGCCCGGGGTCAGCCCCTCCCATCCCCTCAGCCCACTGCATGCTGCCCAGCTCTGAAGTTCCTCATGTTCTCACCGAAGCCAAGATCAAACTGGCTGTGCGAGGGACAAAGGGCCACTCTCCCCACCTGATGCCCGGTGCTGGAAATGCAGCCCGCAGGGCACTGTGAGTCAGAACCAGGCCTTGACTGTGGCAATATTTCTTCCATTTTAAAGGCCCCTCCCCTCCTCCTGTCTCATCAGATTTTCCCCACAGACATCAGGTTAATGGGTGACACTGGCCTGGCGATGGAGGGAGGAAATGCTTCGGGAGTCTGACAGGTGGGAATAAGAAGAGACAATTTCAACCTAGAACATGCACACGCATGTTGGTGGCTTCGTGGAGCAGACACGTCCCTTAACACGTAGCACTGGCATCCAGTGACCGGTAGTGACACACTGACCACACAGGGGCCTCACATCAGCTGAGGGAATCTGTGCCATGAGGCAATGAAGCACACGAAGGCCCCACACAGGTCCAGTGCCCAGGAAGGATGGAGAGGGGTTTCGTGAGAAATCAGTTCCTGACAACCATGGCCAATAGACACAGGGTTGATCGTTAGAGGGGGTGTGTCTTAGAAACGAGGATATTTGGAGAATGCACCAATGAGAAGGCAAGGGAGTAAGCCAGAAGTGGGAGTCAGAAACTGGTGGCCCTGGGCCATCGCTTTGACCTGAATCATGTTTTTAGAATGACTGTGAGTTTCAGAGCCATTGGATCATGCATGGGCTGTCTATGTGAGGTTCGCCTCTATCCTCACAGTCCCCAACTGTCTCCCCCAGTTGTCTCCACTCCTTTTTGTGACTCCTTAGTCCCCAGAAGACATCCAAGTTCATCACACTTGGATGGGAGGCTCAGCCCTGGCCCCTTCAGCCCAGACACTGCAGTGTTAGTGGTTTTGCAGGCACAGGTGGACCAGTCGAGCTGATGCCTACGAAGGCTAACGGGTACGTGCCCTTCATGATCTCCAGGTGGACACTGGCCATATCAGAGTGCTGTTTATTGCAAGGGAGGGAAACGTGAGGAAGAATTGACAAGGCCTGGTGACTGTCTAAGGAAGATGAGGAGAAACGAGGAGACAAGGATGACAGAGTTTGGCTTTGTCACCTGGGTGCAAGGTGGTGATGGGGAACCCTGGGGGAGGGACAGACTTTGCATGACAGCAAATGGAGACAGTAGCTCAATTTTGGAAATTCTGAATGTGAGGATCCTGTGGAACGTCCAAGTATCTGGAAGGAATAAGTTTAGAAGAGAAATCTAGGTTGAAGATGAACGTGGGCACCATCAGCAAATAAATGGAATATAAAGTCAGGGAGGGGGATGAAGTGGGGAGAATGGACGCCCCAGAGATAGGTCTTTGGGCAGCATCAACGTTTCCAAGAGGGCTGCAGGATGAGAAGCCCCCAGAAAAGCCTGCAAAGTAGATGTAAGTGGGGGGCAGGGGGCAGCCAGGAGAGGCCAGTGTCATGACAGAGAAAGAGGGCTTCAAAGAGGACGGAGCCACTGGAGCATCGCCTGCTGCCTGGTATGTATTTTTGTCGTTAGGTTTTTTTTCGGCGGCGGGGAAGTTACACCGGGTGATAAAGTTGTCTGGGTTCCAAGTGCACAGTTCTGATGCGGCATCTGTAATTGCATCGTGTGTTCACCACCCAAAGTCAAATCTCCTTCCAACACCATGTATTTGACCCCTTTCACCCTTTACTACCTGCCTCTATCTTTACACATTTAAGAGTTTAGATGACAGCACACAATGACATCCACGCAGTGTTTTCAAGGTGGTTACCCCTTAGGGGGCACAGACCTGCTCGTGTGATGGAGCGCCTC
The DNA here is from genome assembly GCF_014824575.4 of Sturnira hondurensis. NCBI lineage: Eukaryota > Metazoa > Chordata > Mammalia > Chiroptera > Phyllostomidae > Sturnira > Sturnira hondurensis. Next base: position 11,991,719 of record NW_028091359.1, read on the forward strand.
TCTCGGGTGAGCTTCACCTGACCTCACCCCCCCTTCGCCAGTCTTGGCCCCGTGCGGCTGGGGTGCTCATCTGGGTCACGGGCATTTCCAGAGCACCTCGGGGCGCAGGGTCCCATGCTAGGGGAGCAGGTACTGGCTTACCTGGCGCTCTCAAAGGTGGCGGACGCCGTCTTTTCTACAGCTCCAAATCCAACTCCGACGGCAAGCCCCTCTGAAACATACACACACAAAAGCACGAGGGGTTAGGAATAATTTCCCAATGATGCTCATCACCACTGCTGTGTGAGGTGAGGTTGCAGCAGACCGCTAACAACCAAAACTCTAGGGCTCAGCAGACTATGGCCTGGAGACCAAATCTAGCTCACTGCCTTTAAAAAAAAGTTTTTAATGATTTATTTGTCCATTATTTTTTAAACCGTAATTTAAAAAAATATTTGACTACTTATTTTTGTATGGCTTACAAGCCGTAATTTAAAAACTTTTTTGACGGCTTATTTTTGTATCGCTTGCAAGCCAAGAACAATTTTTACATGTTTAAGTAGCTGAAAATAAAAACAAAGAATATTTCATGACCTTTAAAACTACATACATTTAGTGTGCATAAATAGGGCTTTATTGGCACACAGCCATGCTCACTGTTGATAGCCCTCTGTGGCTGGTTCTGTGCAGCCGAGAGAGAGATCGTATGGACCGAAAACCTGAAGTGTTTACCATCCGGCCCTTTACAGAAAGCATTTGATAAGCCCTGACCTAAACATACGGGGTTTTATCTGCTCATGAGCAAAAAGTCCAAGGTGGACATGGTGGCCCAATAATGTCATTGCAGACATGGGACAAGCCATCATCACGTGGTAGAGACTGTTACAGTGGTTAACAGTCCAGCTTGAAGCTTGAGGATGGGCGAGACAATTCTCCAAGTCCTGCCCAGTGGACCTGGTGAGCTCGCCAAGTTCACCAGCACCCTGACCATGAGTAGAGGTGGAAGGGACACACAAGTCTACAGCACCTGATGAGGAGGCAAAGGCTTTGAAAAAAGTGGAACTGTCCCGGTGGCCCTGGACCCAGGGGGTAGAAGCATGTTAAGACACGTCCTGACATCCATAGGCAAGTTTAGTCTCCAACCAAAGAGGAAATAAAATTATAGCATTAGTCAGGTTCAAGACCAAGAGCTTTGGGGGCAAGGAGCAACCTATGTTATAAAGAGGGAAGGGGGCAAAATCTGCTGAGTGAGAGGGGCTTGTCTTCTTCTGGAATTCACCGTCTCTTTGAACTCCCTGTTTTTACCCTTGTGTCCTGTTTAGAGTGGGCCAGGGACACTGGGACTGTACGATAATGATGACTTCAGAAGACACCTGAGGACACCCGGGCCCTTTGGCTTGACCTGTGTTAAGGTGAACAAGCTCACTCGTGACGCAGTCTGGTTCATCCAAAGACCTGCTAAGCCTCAGCAGCTAAGACATAAAGCGTTCCCTGTGCTTCAGTCTCCCTGGGGGGGCCTTATGGGGTAACTGTGGCAACCAGAGGCTGCTGGTTTAGAATTGGGGGTTCTGGTACCCCGCCAAATACCTTTCCTTATTTCTCCTAATGACCACCACGGAATTCAGAGTCCTAGGACTTTACAGGTGGGGGAGAGCCCAGAGGTCATGAGGAATGACTCAGGCCACTGCCAGACTCAGCAGCCAGTGGCCTGGAGCTCTTCCCAAACCAGACCAGAGCCTCAGGCTCCTGGACCCAGCCCCCTGGGGTGCGGGGCTCATACCACAGGGGGCTGCAGAGAAGCCCCTGACACGCTGCTTCCCAGAGCTCTCGGCTGACGCGGCCAGCTGAGGTGTCAGAGCAGCCAGACCTTGCAGAAGTGAGGTTTCAAAGTTTTATTCATTGTTATTTTTAAGGCTCCTGATGTCAATTCTGAATAATGGCTGAGTCTTCATTCGTCAAGTCTTTCCTCTCAGCTGACTCTGGGTCCCAAATCTGGCCTTGTTTCAAGATCTCTGTCTCCCTGTGGTCCTTCTCCTGGATATAGTGCTGCTGGTGGTGGTGGTAGAGTGGCCTTTTTTATGCCAGGTCCTGGGCTAGGAGCCTTGAACGTGAACCAGAGGTGAAGATTGACACCTCCACTCCACGGGTCAGAGTGGAAAGGTGACAGGAAGCTCTGAGAGCCTGGGTGGGCTGGGACTCTGAGGTCCAGGCTCTTCTTCACCCTCCACGGCTGTTCACTTCCCTTCTCTTCCAGCAATGTCTCCAAGGGTGGAAGTCATGACTCCAGGGAGGGGTTTGGATACACATTCAACTTTTTCAGGTTGGCGTGATGCCTCTGATGTTGTGCTTCAGAAAGGGGTGGGCAACAACAGGGTCCTGGGGGAGGGCCCGGGTATCGGTGAGAGCTGAATGTCAAGGTGGGCTACGACTGGTATGTCTACGGCTTTCAGACAAGCCCCCCTCCCCCAGGGAGGAGGCAGCCTCTCTCTGCACAGCGCCGGGAGGGCGGGAGTTGCCCGCATCCACGGTCATGAGAATGCAAAGTGAGAGGACCTCAGGGACGGCCACTATCTGGCCACCTGCTACCTCTGGGGACTCCAGTGTTTACAAACCACCGCTCTCAGGTTGTTTAGAACCAGCACAGTGGAGATGGCACTGAACTCTCATCAGTAACTGTGGGTCTCAGGGCAAAGGGGGCCCACTGGGGAGAGGTGTCAAAAGCTAGGGCGGTACTTAGGGGTGTTTCCTGGTGCGAGAGGAACAAACCCTCCCTTTGAAAAAATCAGGGTTTCCCCCCTAAACCATAAACAACAGCTGGTTGGCTCTTTTGTTAAAGATTTTGCTCTATTTAGTGATATTTTCCCCTTTTAGATAAAAAGCTTATTTTGCCCTTTTCCTAGGGAAAATTAAAGTATAAAAATAAACACAATTTACACTAATGGACATTTCACTTCAAAGTAAATGTAAAAAATAATGTATATAAATAAAAATCCATTAAAAGCACAAAACCATGTCTGGCATTTTTACGAGAAAAGCTGTAAAGGCTGTCTCAGAGGGAGTGGTTATAATGTCAATCAGCAGTCCCCGACCTGTTTGGCACCAGGGACCGGTTTCAGGATGATTCCCGTGCATCCCATTCAAGGTCACCTCCTGCTGTGTGGCCCGGTTCCTAACAGGCCAGGCCCGATGCTGGTCTGGGGCCTGGAGGTTGGGGACCCCTGATATAAATGGTAGTGCAGCCCAGAGCCACAGGCCCCACAGCACACCCATTTATACAAATGCTCGCAACAGCCCTGGGAGTTTGGGTAGGAAAGAAAGGGCCTGTCCAGAGTGGCTCAGTGTCCAGGGGCAGAGCCAGGCCTTGAACCTGTCTTTCCCTCTTCCTCCACCCCAGGTTGCTGACCTTGGCTGTGGTTTTCTCCCAGGTGCAGGCAGCTGGAGCTGGCATCTGAACCTGTTTCCTGAGGAGGTCGGAAAAAACCAATGCACTGTCCCTTGGCCCCACCCTGGACCTTGGCCATGGCAGTGTGCCTTGGCCATCAAGTTTTGCGACAGATGGCAAAAAAGCAGGTTCTTCCTTTCTGCTCTCCTGGGACTCGAGGGGAGGGAACCGTAACCCCCAACCCCAAAACACGTGCTGCCAAGGGAGGGAGCCAATGCTTCCCTGTGATTTAGAAAGGGGAAGAGGAAGGAGGGGTCGTGGCGAAGAGAATGTTAATTGTTATCATGTCCGAAGGTGGAAAATACCTGAGAGTCAAACTAATGGGAGACCAGGACAAATTCCACGTGAGGGAGGGAACCGAAATAAGAGAATCCAGGCAGATACTGAAGACCAAGAGGGTTGCAGGAACCCTCTGGGTGGAAAGGGGCAGAGGAAAAACGCCAACTAGAGCTCACACCCCAGGTGTTCCAGCAAAAGTGCAAATTAGGAAGGTAATTATGACAAAATCCAAAGTGAGTGGGACATTATTAATAAGCCACAGCCTGTTCACAGCTCCTGCCATTAACTCAGGTGCAAAGAGGGGAAAACAAACTGGGAACCTGGCGTGAGACGTCCAGCGGGGCGAGGCGGAGTCTTGAGGACAAACTCCAGGATCAGCTCTCATGCTGAGCTGGCCCGGCCCAGCCTCCTCCTGCAGCTGGGTGTGCCTGCCTCTCTCCACCTCCCCATCCTTCTGGGGTGTCCCTCTCCCTCAGCCTCCACTGGGGAAAAGCAGAAGACCTGGGCTCACACCCTGGTATGTTATCTAAGGTCCTTGTAGACACCATGGAAGGACAGCAATGCTGCTTACGGAAGGATGCGCTCAGGGCAGGGTTCCCGCTCCGGACACTTGCTGTAAGAGGCCGGCCTGTGCGTGGTAAGATGAGGAGCAGTATTCCCAGCCTCTGCCCACACGGCGCTGGTAACACTCCCTCCCGAAGAGGTGTGCCAATCAAAAAGCGTCTCCGGACACTAACTACCTAAGGTCCCCTGGGGAAAAAGTTGTCCCAGGTAAAGCACCACTGCCTTCCCTTCAAGGGGTACGTAGACCACGATTGTTAAACTATTCTAGAACACTCTCGGAGTTTAAGTAGGCGGTAGGAAGGTGAAGTTAAAACTAGTGTCTAAGTCCATTTGGGCGGCTGTACATACTGTACACTGGGTGGCTTACACACAACAGAAGTTTATTTCTCATGGTTCTGGAGGCCGGGAAGTCCAAGACCAAGATGCCGGTGGTTCAAAATCTGGTTCACAGGTGGCACCTCCTCCCAGTGTCCTCAGGTGATATAAGGGGTGGGGAGCTTTATGGGGCCTCTTTCATCAGGACACTGACCTCATTCATGGGGGTTCCACCCTCGTGACCCCATCTCGTCCCAAAGGCCCCGCTTCAATTACGAATTGGGGGCCAGGGGGACATAGACATTCAGACCATAGTGACTAGTATTCTCTTTTTCATTGAGGGCTAACAAGTCTTAGTTTTGAGGGCCCTGGGTGGAGTTCACAGGTCTTCTGCAGGAGACCCCCCCAGTCTCCAAAACAGCAGCATCTCTGTGCCTTCAGCTCTGCCAGACAGTCACAGGTTCCGTGGGTGGAGAGAACGAACGCTGGACAAGCAGAGCGATGTGGTTGTCTTGGTCCAGCGAAACCCCTGCTGGTGTGGGAACAGTCTGCGCAGAGCTGCAGTGGGCACGCCCTTCAGCCTCTGACCCTCCCCCCCCACCTGCCCCCTCCCAGGTTACGCTCCTCTGGATAAGGACCTGGCTGTCAGACAGTCTCAGTCGGGGTGGAGCAGTGGAAACAGAACTCAGCTGTGGTGGGGTGGTCGGACCCAGGCTCTCGCTTCCTGTTCCAGATGCTGCATCCCTCACGGCAGCTCATGACCGCCTTCCTCCTGTGCGGCTTTGACAATGGGGCTCCTCCTGGATCTTAAACTACATTCTTTCCCATGCTGCTGGGGGGCCAGCTCTCTGCCCCGTGCCCACGCTGGGCATTCTTTACCCCTCGGCGGTTACGTGGGGGCCACTGAACCTGCTTGTTACGTGCTATTCACCGCTCCGGCTGGGTCTCTGGTTCGCGTGCTCATGGTACTACCAGTTCTAAATGTTGCAGCCAAATCCGCTTCAGAAAACGTCAACACAAAGTCCCAGTGGGAAATGAGGGATGACGCTGTGGTTTATGACTTCTTGATTAAAAAAACATTAAAACTGCGGCAGTGTTTAGTATATATTTTATCCTGTGGGGACTGAATATATATTAAACACGGCCGCCACCACCACCACCAAATGCTACAGGTGGAAAAATGACATGAAATGGCACGACCACCTCCTTATTCCCGCCCCCACTGAGGATGGAATGAGAGAGAAATGACTCACATTGCAGCCACGAGGATTCGGGCTGCATCCCGAAGGGGGATTCATCCTGAGTGAAAAGAGTCCTGAAACACACGGTTACCGGGTTGTAGGGAGGCTGAGAAATCCCTCCCTGGTGGACGGTGGTCTGGTGGGGCCAGGCCACTCCACAGTCAGGGGGGACGGAGATGGGGTGTGGCTGGGAAGAATGGAGGGGTGGGCTCATAAAGGCCCTTTTGGGCAGACAATGCTTCTCTATGAATATGGACTCAGCTCTAAAGCAAGCCTGAACCTCCACTTACCCATTCCCAGGTCCTGACAGCTCACTCACTAAAACAGAAATAACCCTGTCGGAGGATCCACTGCAAGAGGGCACCATGGGGGCCGTGGGGGGGCACACCCACCCCCAGCAGCACCAGGAGCCTCCAAGAGTGCTGAGCGGGCTCAGACTCTGCTCATCTTCCATTCCTGCCCACCTGGGCTCTGTCTCAGATCCGGGAGAGGGTAATATGCTTGGTGAGGGGAAGTGTCACGCCATACTACAGAGGTGTGTTACCCACGTGACAGTACAGGTTTCCTGGCCTTTGGCTGTTGGGAGAGTCACCCTCTCTGGCTTAGACACACCACGGGGCAGGCTTGGCCTTGATCCCTGCTCTGACCCCACCACAGGCTGTGGAGACCGGCCCACGATATGGTGACTCCCGCTCGTGGCCTGTCTTTGGCCTCCAATGTCTGGCAGGAAGAGAAACAGGAAGGGGGGGAGGTCTGATCATAGCCCATGTTTGTTAAGTAAAACGCTGGTTCCACCATCCAGGCACTGCCATGGATCCTGCCACAGTTTGGCCCAGTCCCTACAAAGGATGGGAATTACCAACTGCAGAGCTATCTTTTTTTTTAATCCTCCCCTGAGGACATTTTTTCATTGCTTTTAGAGAAAGAGTAGGGAGAGAGAGAGATACTAATTCAAGAGAGAAGCATCAATTGGTTGCCTTGCATACATGCCCAGACCAGGGGTGGTAAGTGCCCCAACTAGGAACGGAACATGCAACCTGGGTATGTGCCCTGACCGGGAATCAAACCTGCAACCCTTCCGTTACAGGATGGCGCTCCGGCCGAGCCACACCAGCCAGGGCAAGAGCTATCTTCTTGAAAAAGTAGTCTGATACATTTTCCTAATGTGGATTATGAACTCTGATATTCATATTGGGTAAAGTTAAGTGTTGGGAAATATGAAAAACCAAGGTGAACTTCAGAAGAGGTGAAGTCAACTGAAATTCTTATCAACATGAATAAAGTCATGCCTTAGAGTTTCTTAAGAGATGTTGATAACTGAAGATTCTCTAACATGTATCCCCTTCTAGTTAAAATAACCATTTCCTAACTCATGGTGGCAAGTGTGTTTTGACACATTCTACCGTGTCGTCAGGCCCTGCTTACACAGTGATGGACCCCGAATACTGCTCCCCACAGTCACTGCCACCTCCCAGAACAGGGCGGCCCCAGTGACCGCGGAGGAGGGGGCCCCTCCCTGCTGGTGTGAAGAGGATGGGCTGACAGTTGCTTCTCTAAAACGCCAGTGAAAGCACCTTGTTAAACACCCAGGTCCAAGAGTCCATTTCAGTTCGCTTTTGACGATTTGTTTTTGATAACCAAAGATCAGATCCCTGTGTTCCCACAGAGAAAAAGGGAATGGAGGCCTCTGCTGAGGCAGACAATGCTGAGCTGTTCTGACCAACGAAGTCTGCTTCAAGTCCAGACTCACGTCGTTGGCCAACTCCCCACCCATGCACACGGTGGGCACGCTTGGGCCACCGTCCACCTAAAGGATCAACTTCCATGACAGGGACAGACCAGGCTGGTGTAGGAGCCAGATGCCCTGTGGTCTGCTCCCCAAGTCCTCTGTCCCATCACCTGGCCCCATTTCCAGAGGCCCCGGCATGCAGGGAAGCATCTGGTGGCTGAGATCCGGCAAATTTATAGTATGTAGGTGGACACCGGGGCATGCTGGGAAGCCCTAACACCTGGAGAGGCACTGCACAAACGTGGAGGCAGGAGGGTGGAAGGACGTTAGGCAGTCAGGAGTGGCCTGCACTGTTTCTCCCCAAACAAGCACATGCTGTGAAAAGGGGCCCCAGGCACTGAGGCCAGCTGGCTCTCTTGTCCCCCTGACACCTGCGGACTGCTGGTGGAGATTCTGCAAAGTGCTGGCCTGCCCCATCAGTGGGAGAGGCCCCCCCCCCAGCACCAGCTGCCCATTGAAGGCGCCCATCCATCCACCAGTCACAGGGTTCTCTCAGCCACATTTACATTGGGATAAACTGCTCTGAGATGGCAGGGAGTCCCAGTAAGGAGGCGGAAAGTGTGGCCCAAAGCCACCCTCATAGCTCCATCCCCATTTCCAACTTTCACAAACCTATGGAAGTAAGTTACAGGGGGGATGCAGCCGACGATCCCTTCAGCAGGCAATCCCTCCTAGCCAGAAAGGACTAAGCCCGTCCAGAGGAGGGAATGGTGTCTTTAAAAGGAGCAAACAAAAGCAGAAGAGGCCAGAAAGGAAAGGAGATGAGAACATGGCCTTAGGTCTCATTATGAACCGATAACAGGTCTGTGACAGCTGGCTGAAGGAGGTGCCCCCCAGCAAAGAGCATCCCATAAATCACTGCACAACACTTGGCACGTTTAAAGTCCAACATAAATGCCAAATAGTCGTAAAATATGCAATTCATCCAGCAAGGTGCTCAAAGCCCAGAGGCCGCCTTTTAATTAATGCCAGATTTGATCGAGACGCTCCCAAGACAGACTGGCTGGCGAGGGAGAAGCCTCTCCCACCTGCTTCATCACCAGCCCCACCCACAGGCTATTCTCTCTGTCACGCCACAGAGCATCTGCGCTTGTGCCAGCTCGTGCAATCCTGTGTCTCTGTGAGTGCAAAGCAGATGGGGGTCATGGCTGCAGAGCCAGGGGTTAGCTGGTAGAGGAGGGGGCCATGGCAGACATAGGTGACCTTGATCCCAATGTGGACGTGAGGACATTGCAATCCACCAACAAACAGAATTCTTTGTCCCTGGGGAGTGAAAGGTGGTGGCTGGGATTCCAGGACCAAACCCACACTTCATCTTAGACAAGTGGGAAGAGCTGAGTTGGGGCTTGACAGCTGTGGATCCAAAGCCTTGTATGACCTGCTGCAAGTTACCTGCCCCTCTACCATCCAGTTCTCTTATCTTTAAAACGGAGATAAGATCTTGGTTGTATCTCCACCTCAGGGTGCTGGGAATCATTATGTTTGAAAAATATAAACTAAAGTGGCTTAAAAATAGCAAGTGATCAAAAAGCCATTACCAACCCCCTGCATCACTTCTGAGGCTGGCACTGCTCCAGCCCATGCTCTGAGATGCTGCGGCAAAAAGCTGGGAAGCCTGGGTTTACACGATGCTTTATTTTGCTTAGTTCGGTTGACTTTAACCATGGCTCGCACTCTGCAATTTGCACTATTTTATAGATTAGGGCAGGGAAGAGTGCTGGAAAACAGGTGATAAAATGGGTGTTGGCTGGACAGCTGTGTGGTGACAGGGCAGTGGGGCCTGCTGAAGGGATTCTAGCAGCAGAAACCGTCAGCCAGGAGGTCTTTGCTGGAGGATTAGACTCTGGGATTCACCCAGTGAGGAGGCTGAAGGCAGATCGTGGAGTGACCAAGGGCTATTCAGTAACTGTATAGCCACTGGATAGCGGAGAGTATATACAGAACGGACATGCTGGACAAAGGGATGATTCATGTCCTGGGCAGGATGAAGAGAGAGGGTGAGAAGGGGCAAGATTTCATCACACTACTCAGAATCACAGGCAATTTAAAATTTCTGAATTGTTTACTTCTGGAGTTTTCCATTTTATATTTTCCAGTCACGGTTATTGGCAGTAACTGAATCTGAGGAAAGTAAATCTGAGGATAAGGGGACTGCCGCACAGGGTGTCAGTGGTGGTGGGCTGGTAGCACCTGGCTCTCGGCCTCAGTTTCCTTCTCTGGTGAAGGGTTGTGGCAAATGTGATCAATGTGTTCCTGGGAAAGCAATCCTCCGAGGAAACAGTTGGCCCCTCGCATAACTAGCTGTTTTTCTATCAGAATTCAGCACTCAGACTGGTGGACAGTGCCTCACAATCAATCCATGATGACTCCTTGTCTAGCCTGGAACTCCCCTCCCACTGCCTGCCCCCTCCCCTCCCATCTATCTCCAGGGCACACTTGGTCTCCCTCTGCCTTCCTCGGAAGCCTCAGCAAGCACACCCAGAGCTCTGTCCTCCACTTACCTCATGACTAATGACCCCAGTTGCTCCCAGTCAGTGGCTGAGCTTGAAGGGGTGGGAGGGGGCGGGGCAGGAACAGTATAGGACAAGTAACTCTTCTTAGAGAACACCTTTGGCTCAAGGACTTTCCTCTACGATGCGCTGGCTGAATTCTTGGCACTGCTGTGGTTGGAGCTTCCCCCTAAGCCCTCCTCCCTTCCCCCTTTCCTTTCACAGGTACCAGGTCTGCATTGCAGGCTGAGGTTCTCCATGCCACCTGTAGCTCCCTCCTCTTTATCCAAACAGGCATGTCCCCCAGCAAATCTCTTGCACATCGAATCCCTTCCTGGCACCTGCTCCTTGGAGGAGCTGAGTGGACACACCATCACACTGGCCAAAAGAGTGGAACGCCCAGTGAACACCCTGTAGAGCACCATAACGCATTTGGGACGAGCGAGCCCTGTGCATTTGGAAGAAGAGCAACAAAGGCCTCCGAGTGTTTCAGACCTTACAGCTCACAGTCCACATTATTGATTCAGTAAACAACCACTGGCCCCTGCTGGTGGCAAACACACGCAGAACCTACACGTCTGAGGCCGTCGCATTCTCAGCCACACTTTGCACATGAGTAAACCATAATGGTTGCTAAAAATGTACAATCTGGTTATAATCAGTGATGATAAAAATAACAGTCAACATCATGTAGCGTTTATGACACACCAAGTACTGTTCTGTACTTTTAATGTGCCGTTCACTTAAACACAATCCTGAAAACAGCCCTACACTTTTGGGTACGGAGAGGAACCAGAGGCATAATTTGCACCAAGAGCCACCCAGCGTGTTCAGACTGATGGGAGCAGACCAGGGGAGGAAGTGGGACTCCCAGCACACCTGGCCCCGCAGGCCCACCCTTCCCCAGGAACCAGCCCTGGAAGACAGAGCCTCTGGGTTCAGTCCCCTTGGTCCGGCAGATTATCTTTAAAGCTTCATGCAGCCCCCTCAGGGGATAAGACACGGCACTGGGTAATAAAATCACTGGGCTCGGACTCCTCGTGGAACCAGACTGGGTTGTGATGTGCCTGGCAGTGATGGCTGAGGCCGACCGCAATACAGAAAGGAGGAAAAATCAATGTGCAATTTACAGAGAGAGTGATTTTTATCTCTTAGATGCCAAACAATCAGGGAAAATGTAATGTCTCACACTGTTAATTTTTAAAATGCGATAAAACTAGTCATCAGAGAAAGAAATGGAGATGGTGCCAAAGGCTTGCAGGGAAAAAAAAAAGAGCAAAAGCGAGTTTCCATCCTCATTCCCACTCTCTCTGAAAAGGTGGGCTTGTCATCCCCACCCATTGCCCCTTTTCCTGCAGGGAGTGGGTAGGGCTTTCCTAATCTCAACCTCCCCCCTGCTCCCCTCCCCACCGCTTCACTCAAATGAGAGTCTAGACACTTCATTCTTTCTTCTTACAGGTCACCCACCCGGCCCAGTGACACGCCTGAGACGAAGAACTGTTTCCTGGGCTCTCCCTCCTCCCCCTGAGCCCTGGACCCTGGAAGGGGAGGGCTCAGCAGCCCATCCCTGCAGGAGTGACCTTCAGGAGGGCTGAGAGCTGGGTATGCAGTCACTTTGGAAGGGAGCGTGCTTGACTCCCCGACTCCCTGACCCCCCACCGGAATCTTCTGTAATCCCTCTGCCCCTTAAGGGCAGTCGTTGGGGCTCCCATGCTTCATGCCACACCTGTCGCTTCCTCTGTGTCCCCAGGCCCTGCTCCCTTACCGACACGCCCAAGTTGAAGACCTTCCGGGATGTCCCAGCCCCCAGTACCCCAGGATAAGCACAATGACACACATCTTCGCCCTTCCTTACACACATCACTCTTCTCCCCCTCCCAGCTCTCTGAGCTACTTGGGGTTGGAGACCTACCTCGGGGACCTTCTATATCTCTGTGGCTCTGAAAGCCACAGTGAGTGTTCGAATCCATAGGGAGAAGGACTGACCCTGATGGAGGCAATGCTGTCTGGGGCTCTGGGGGAGCGATGGGAACTGGCCCCCAACTTGACCTGGCTCAGCTGAGAGGAAGGCCAAAGAGAAGGTGAATGCTCATGAGCAGCAGGCTTCCTCTGTTCAGGTTCATGTTTCTCACCCGCAGGGCACAGGGAGCGGCTTGTGGGGGGTGAACGACTGCATGGAACTAGTGAGTGAAAGGAACAGAAGGAATGATCAAAAGAATAAAGAAGGGGAAGATAAGAGCAAAAGGCACATGTATTTTGGATCGGAAGACTTGGTTACAGAAGCCATGCCTTGGCACAGCGAGACGGCTCTGAAATCCACTTGAGGAGAGGCACACTTTAGTCCCAGACTGGACTGCTGCTTCGAACTGGATCTGACAGACAGGGAGAGACCTCCTTCTCCATCACACATGCATGGGATGTCAAAGTGTGGGGTCTGCTGCCGAGGGGCTGAAATCACAGTTCGTGACCTGGCAGCAGGTTGACCGAAGCTCTGAGCACCTCTGTGACCACAATTAGGACCTGAGCTATTTCCCCATCACTGGCCTGCACACCTAGAAAACATTTCAGAACAAGGTAGAAACTTCTTCAAGGAGTGGTGGGGGCTGGAGGCCACAGCACCAACTTTCCCCAGAGCAGCTTGGCCCAGAGTAGATGGAGTCTGAACCAGAAGACACTTGGATTTCATGCAGCCTGGATCTGTACTGAAAAAACGTAGCCCAAGAGCAAGGATTGATATAACAAGGCCAGAAGTGCTGGTGGGGACAACGTGGAAGCCAAGGCTGCAGAGGTCACCAACTAACCTCCCAGGGCCTCTGAGTTTCTGTGGTTGCAAGATGCCACGGATCACCTCCGTGATCCCAGGGCCTCTGAGTTTCTGTGGTTGCAAGGGCCACGGATCACTCCTGGTTTCTGTTGTTCTCTTAGATATGTTGCCGTCCTCACGCTGCATGGTGACCTGGCCCACGGAAATGCAAACGAACAAGGGTGCCTGTTTAACAGACAGCTGGAGCCAGAAGAGGGGACCAGACAGGCTCGTGCCCTTTGCAGGGACCAGGTGGTCTGGAATGGGACATTTGCCACTACAATCTCTGTCATCTTGCTCCACTGATTTATGCCTTGCTCCTAAGAAATGTATGACTTGGGAGAGCTGTTGACAGCTCGCCTTGCATCCCCAGAAGGGCTTGGTGATGACTTTGGGTAGTAAAAGCGCTAGTTTCCAAGCAACCAAATAACAGGTCTTCCGTTACAGCTCTTCATATTGCAAACCAGTAGCTCCAGAGCAGCATGTAATTAAATTGGTCAAGGCTGCATCTCCCTGGGATAACCTGAGCCTGCTAAGATCCTGCTAAGACCTTTTTCCCATAAAAATAAACAGCCAAGTCTGAAGTCAGGCCTAGCAGGGGACTCCCAACTTTGCATTAATTGCAGGTGTCAGTTGACCTTAAGAATCAAATCAGCAAGGCAGTGACCCAAGCAACTGCTGACAAACAGGCCATTTCATGAGTCCCATTCCTCCATTTAAAAAAGGTAAAAGCTCCTTTGAAAAGGGAACAGTGGTCTCTGGTTTGATCTCTTAGATCCCATCTGTCTGGATCTAAGCACATACATTCACCATTTTGGCTAGACTGCTTCATTCTTCCTAAGGCAAAGTTGGGGGCCCATCCCATGAGCCCAGGGTGGCTTGCAGCTGAGAGAATGCCATCTTCTCTGCTCCCCTCTCCACCAGGCTCAGGCCTCTCAACATTGCCTCTCTTTTCTGTCTCACGCTCACTGTACCACCTTCTGATTCATGCCTAACTTTTAGTCAAGGGGGTAATGGTGCCTGGCTGACAAAAAACCCCGACTCTGGCTAATGCTGCGGCCCTGTTCTTTGCCCTCCTTTCTCTCAGTGGCTCCATTTCCAGCCCCACTGTGGAGCTCACCCCATGTAGCACCTTCACCTCTGGAGCCTGACCCAAGACTCCAGGCCCTTGCAGCCCCATTTCCAGGCGGCTGACGCACCCCACTGGCCATGGTCCTTCAGCTGGTCTTAGATGGGCTGCATCTGAATCACCTGTGGCCCTCCCCCAAAATACACTGGCACAGGGGATGGGAAGCAGGTCAGGTTGATTCTAGCGCTGTCTCCTGGAGGCACTGCACGACCAGGTCTGGGCACAACAAGGTGAGGTATACAGTGAGCTCTCTGAATTGGTGCACAACAGAGCAGGCAAGCAGACATCTGTGAAGCAGTCTTTCCTAAGGGACCACATCTGGTAAGACAATCACGGAGGCAGCACTGTACTAGCCAGATCCAGTCATTACCTGGGGCAACAGCAGGGAGCCGGGCTACCAGGGGCCTGCTCATTTCAACAGGTTACCCTCGAGCCTCGACACCCAGGAATCACCTCGCCCTGAGCTCCAGGCCAGCCTCTGCCTTGAAGGATCAAGCCAACTCCATCTCTGGAGTTCAGGGATCAGAGCACCCACCACAGAGACGGGCGAGAAATTGCGGATGAGATTTTAGCCCTGGCTCTTCTGCTGCAGGGAGCTTGGTGCTTGTCTGCTTTGTGTCAATGTTTATTTCTAAATGACCATGGCTATGCATACAGAACTCCTCCGGCAGCCCTTCCCCGCCCCCCCCCCCCNGCCCCCCCCCCCCCCCCCCCCCCCCGTGGCTCTGAGTTATTGACAAAACCCTGCTTTCCAGCAGATCCCATGGGGCTGCCACATGTTCCTGCCCCCTGGATCAGGCTGGTCTGAGAATGGGGAAATACAGATGGCAAGACCCCCTACTTGGGGGAGATGTGATTACAAACAGCAGGACCAGGACACACACTTGCCAGTGACAGATGGCAGAGTGGAGTCACCCCTTTGCCAGGAAGGCCGCTTGGTGTCCACCCCAGATCAGTTGTCTCCATTCTTTCCAACCCCCATGCACCCCAGCCCCCGACACACACACACAAGAAATGTAAGACACCTGGGATCACTCAGGGCCAGCACTAAGTGAAACCAGGAGACAGGCTGTTGATAATACAACTGCTAGACAGAAGAAGAGACACTAGCACTTACTGGACAATTTCTAGCGTTACATTCGCATGGCTTGACTTAGTCTTCACAGCAGCATTTCAAAGATGTTAACCATTCCATCCTACAGGTGGAAAAGTTGTGCTTCCAAGAAGTGAAGCCACCTGCCCTAGATAATAGCTTGTCCACAGTAAAGCCAGGCTCCTGCCACTCACCTGGTCACCACCTGCCTCAATACCAGGAGTCAAGGGCCCTGGCTTTGAAGTTGACTTTCACCCTTCACTGCTGTATGACCTTTCTCACCTGTACTTGTCCCACCTGTAACATTGGGACATCTGACCTGCTCTACCTGGGGGTCTGTGTGGATCATGTGACCTGTTTTGTAGACTGCGTTATTATTTGGATTTGGGATGATGCCTAAATAAACACATTCGGGCTTCAGTATCTAGTGAGACTTAAAACAACAGCATCAATCTCACTGAACTGTCTTCATTTTAATAGAGAACAAAGCTTTAAGTCAAATGGAGGAAGTCCTACGAATGGGCTCAAGTTTCATGTGGCCTGCTAGGGAAGAGGGGCCTGGGGTGAGGAGACAGAAGGGAGTTATATATTTGGCAAGGACCCTTCTCAGAAAATCACAAGTTATACCAGAGAATACTACACTGGGTTGACTTGTGTCTTTCCCAGAATTCAGGTCTGTCACAAACCCTGGTTTGGACATGGAGTCTTTGCATATGTAATTAGCTAAGATGAGGTTGTATTGGATTAGGGTGGGTCCTAAATCCAATAACCGATGTCCTTCTAAGAAGAGAAGACACGAAGCAGAAGACCCTGTTCGCAGAGCCCTGCAGAGCGAGCGGGGCTCAGCCTGATCAGCTGGCCTGGGTCCCAGTCACTGGGCGGACCACACTGCCATGGAGGGCCACTTCTGCCTTCCCAGGGCTGGGCACCGTGATCCGCTAGCACGTCCCAATGGGGTAAAATTCAGTTACTCACAACCATGGGGGCAGCCAGTCTAATTGACACGGTTTTTCCTCTAGCTGAGGGTCTACCCTTCCCCACTAACATTTTCCTTTATTTGGATAGTAGTTACTCTCAAAGGCGAGCCTCATTTTCCTGCATCTGTAATTTAATTTCTGCACTGATGACTCCAAATCATCTCAGAAGCATTTATTACTGTATGAGGTCATGAAACATGATGGCCTCAGGCATCTGGAGGTAGGAGGGGATGTGGGGTCCTCATTAGAGCCGCCCCATCTGGTCTGTTTATTGAGGTGGCGCCTGCATGAATGACATATGGTCATCGACTTTATGTCCTATTCATTCTCACTGTGGCATCTGCTTGCTTCTCCCCCGGTTGTCAGGAGGCCAGCATAGAGCTAGACCCTTTCCCTTTATATTTCGTTTGTGCTTCTTTCCTCATCTAATGAAGGTTTAGGAAGCGGAGACTAACAATAAACAGTATTCTGGACTCGGGCATTCTCTTACGGGTCATATCCAGGTGCTTCAGGATTTTTCTGATGTCTCTCTTGGAACGCAGAGGCCTTTGACCCCTCTTGCCCTGTTAGCCCTCTGTGTTCATGCTGATGGAGCTTTCAGCATCCCCCCGACCCCCTGACCCCGCTGAACTACATGAGCACCCAGTTTCTGGGGCAGGGAATGAATGATACCAGGCTCCTGACACAAACAGCAACTGTTCACGTACTGCTCCTCTATTTTGTTTTAAAAATTGGCAGGATGGCCTTAGAAGGTCTTTGAGGGGCTGTCTTAGAGAGCCCCCTCCAAATCCTGGGACACGGCAGGTATTTTTTAAACTTTTACATGGCTTCCGTTTCTCCGGCACAAGTGCTAAAGAGATGGTTCATCGGGTGGGACCAACCACCCCATCACCCGTCCAGTGGAGCCGGCAGAAAAGGGGAGCACCACTGACACGCCCACCCCCACCCACCTAACACTGTCCATAGCACCTCCTCTCCCTGTCTCTACTTTCATTTGGCTCACTCCTTCTGACATGTGTGGTTCCCAGCCACACACACACATCCATGGTGAAGACCTATGCAAACCCAGACTGGCCTTGAGACAGGGTGATCAGGCCCGCTCTTGGCCCTGCACTTCGGGGGGCTCCTTTATGGCTCTCCTACAGCTGCTCCCCTCCCAACAGAGCAAGGAGCCCCAGGGGCTCACTGACCTGTAGTCCACATCCCCTTCTACTCCAAGTATGTGACACCAGGGGGGCTTTTTCCCAATGACCCACCTACAAGGCCAGCAAGGACCTCTTTCTCTCAGTGGTCAAACATGGACCACTCCCCTGGTCTGTGCACCCAAGGCTGAAGAAGAGCTAACCCTACTTTCTTTGTTTCAACCTGAATAGTTTATGGACTCTAGTATGCTGGAGGGAAAGAAGCGAAAGAAAGTGAGAGCTCTGACCAACCTGTTCAGAGAAAGTAACAAGGAGAAACGATTTTACGACAGGCAAGTGTTGGGTCGACTATGCCTTTCCTGAAAACAGCTCCTGGGAGAGACTGACTATAAATGCACCAGATTCTCCTCTTTGTCTGGGGGCTGACTTTGATGTCCCTGAGCTAAGCATAACCATGTCATGAGGAAATACAGCTTCCCTGAGAATCCCAACAAGAACTCCCCAATTCTGATTTCAGAGCTGGCGGTCAGGACAAAGGCAGCGGTATTCGTGGGTGTTTATTACATGTCAACTGCACGCGCCATGGAAACGTGTCACAGCCAGGCCGGGTTTACAGACTCATCCTCTCATGAAGCCCATGCCTGCTCCTTCCCCTTGACCTCCTCTCTATATTAGGTTGGCATTCATTTTTTTCTTTGAACTACTTCCTAAATTAATTTCTTCCCCTCTGCCCCACATGAATCACCGCAACCCAGGCTCTCTTCACCACCCTGGTCTGGCGTCTTCAGTCTCCCCGCGTGCCTGTGCTCTATATATACCATCACCAACATCCCTGCAGAGCAGAGGAGGCCGACAGATGGACTGTGACCTCACGTGAGCTCTACTGGTAGAGAGAGGGGTGTGGGGGAGCTTCCACCGACAGCCTCCAGGCTTTTGGAGAAGCTGGAGGCACCACCATCAGAGCTGAGGGCAGGGTGAGGTGGAAGGACGTCATCAGAGACTTTCTTCCC
The DNA here is from genome assembly GCF_014824575.4 of Sturnira hondurensis. Classification (NCBI taxonomy): domain Eukaryota; kingdom Metazoa; phylum Chordata; class Mammalia; order Chiroptera; family Phyllostomidae; genus Sturnira; species Sturnira hondurensis. The sequence continues at coordinate 12,009,971 of NW_028091359.1, forward strand.
TGCTCCTGGGAGGGAGGAAAACTTGAGAACAAACAAGTACAGAAACACTGGGCAAATAGCTTTATTTTTTCTCATGTGCATTTTTTGCACTCCCAGTCGAATCCGAAGGGCTTCGAGAGTAAAATACATGTGAATCTGAATCTTCCTGGTCTTGTCACACAGAGATGCTAAATGCATTTCACATACAGGTATGCAGAAAAACCTTGGGCCAGGAAAATACATTCACTTGTCTAGAAATGAACTTTCATTCTCCAAAAAATGTTTCATGGATTGGTCAAAGCCCATTCTTCGGACTACTGAATATTCGTTTTCTTTATCTCATCAAATGAGATCCACACCCCCAACCATGGATCACAATAGAACAAATGATCAGAAACCTACAGGAGGGTCGGGAACACCCGCAAAGGGCGGTGAACTTGTGATACAACCGTGGATTCTAGCAGGTTACTGGATGGGAAACCAGGCGTCGGGGCCTAGAAACACCACCCTACTTTACGTACAAACATCCGGGGAGCTTCAGTGAAGACTCTGAGGCTGCCAGAAGAGCCATGGAAAGTTCCATTCTTAGTTAACACTGTAATGACAGACACCTCCATCCTGGCTTTTTGAGACAATTAACCTACAGCCTGGGCCAGTGAGATGTTTACATTTCTCTTCCTGTCTTACTATAAACAACCCAATTTCAAAGGTACTGTGGGCATTATGATAACCTCTTATTTTACAGGGAAGGAAACTGAGGCATGGAGGTTAGGTCACTTTCACAAGGTGTCCTGACCACCTCCTGCTCCCCCTGGAAGTGAGAGAGGGATCGCCCACTCTAATAGTATGAGATGACCAAACTCAGGACACCTGACACTGGACAGATGTTGCAGCAGTGTGTTAGTCACACACACTCACAGCTAGGGGAGGGGACACCGCGCACCATGCGAGGGCACTTGGGGTTCTACTCAGGAGCAGAGTGAACCAGAGGGGCTCGGGAAGCAGGGTGTGCAGTGGTAATAGGCAGGGCGAGGTAGCCCTCGATTCCCGAGGGAGGGCGGGAGCGGCTTATTTGAACATTTCTCCTGGCTACAGGGAGGTAAAATCACTACTTGAGGACCAGGTGGGGGCCCATCTGGCTGAGAGCAAACCCTGTCCCACTGTGTGGGGAGCGCATCTGATGAGAATAGGGAACTCAACCAGAACGCTGGGGACCTTTGAGGCTCAAAGACCTCAGGGCAGCACACTGAATCTCGGGCTTTCAAATACACAAGGTCCCAGGTGGGAGGTGACAGAGTCAGGATCTGAACCCAGGCCCTCCTGTTCCAGAGCACATGCTCCAGTCCTAACTACCATCCTACCTTGTCTCCCACTGCCACTCATCAACACGCACTGTGCACTGCTGTTAGAATTCCTGTAATCCCTCTTGGGCCAACATGTACCTGGTAAAGTGGCAGGCTGGGGTAGGGAGGCTGTGCAGGTCAAAGTTAGAGGTCTCCCTCCACTGAGCTCAATGCTCCACCATGCGATGGCTGTACTTCCTTCCAGACCATGTCACACACCCCGCTGCAGATCATTGAGAGCAGAAACCTTGCCCAGCATGCAGTGTGAGCACGAACATGTTCATTTGCTCAGCGTACAGCACTGACTCTTCTTACCAGGACTATGTAAGGCGCCAGGCAGGCAAAGGCATCGCCAAACAACGAGGCTTAAATGGAGCATTTGGGGAAAGTTACAAAGAGCCTTCTATTTATCTCCAAGATGTTTAGACTGCATCCTACAGGCTCTCATGAGACAGCAGAAGCCCTTAGTGGGAGATTGATGAGACTATTTACTATTTTAGGAAGATAATTCTGGAGACAAAGCGTGGGGAAAGCTAGAATGAGGATGTACTAATGGCTTCCAGACACACAGCTCTTGCACAGGCTGGAAGAGAGAGGTGGGAAGGTCATCGATCAGGGTCACAGACTCCCAGGGTCCCAGCCAAACAGGGGCCACAGACAGGCCACCGAAGGCACACTTCACGAAGTCCTGTACCTGGGCAAGCACTCCAGTTAGCTGCAGGCGCCACCCCTCCCTACCGTCTCTTACTAGCTGGCTTGCCTTATTTACATGAACTGCCTGGTCTATCGACACATTTATGTTTGTAACCCCTGGACTGACAGAGTTTTTTCTTTAATATAGTACAAAGGATTAGAAGACAGAATGAACTGTGTAAACAGATGAGGGAGGAAAAGGATTAAGGGTAATCGATTTCTATCTTTGAAGGGGGAACTACCTCTGTGAATTAATGGAATAAGGTGTACACAAAGGGCATAAGCAACCGTGGTGAACGAGCTGTGCCTCTCTGCGGTGAAGGTTGAAAGTAGATGTTAGCATTTTCAGAGTCTGAATCCTACACCCCTGCTAATTCTCCCACAGCAGGGCTGGAGGCAATACCGGCTAGCAGCGCAAACATGAACCAGACCTCTGTGTTCGCAAACTGCAAACTCGGTCCCCAGATGGGCTGCACATGTCAGCACATGGGAAATGGGACAGGGTCTTCGACCGGGAAGGAAGCTTCAGGGCCCACAGTCTTGCCTCCAGCAGGTGACAGCAGCCTTCAAAATCTAGGTCGCTGTTAGCACCCAGCCGAGCCCGAGGTTTGCAGTGTTCCCCCGGGAGCACCTCACCCATCCTGGGGAAATAAGATTGCACCTTGGAGCTAATGGCGACACTGGCGAACAGTCACCACGTACTGCTCACAGTGGGTCTCAGCGCCTCCTTCCACCTGGAAAAAGGAAATTCAGAAGCTCATGCTTCTAAATGAAACACGACTAAAGCCTTTTTCACTTCCTACTGTTCTGGAGACGAAATGCAAAACACTCCAGGTGCTCCCTGAGGCCTAGGGCCCATCCTCGCCTACACCCCCAGCTACATCTCAAGCCACCGCTGCTCCCTCCTCTACACTCCAGCTGCCGAGCCCCCTCCCCACGCCCTCCCATCACATTCCTCCCTGGGGCTGGGCTCCGCGGATGCCTGGCATGCGTGCCCATACCCATGACCTCTTCACCTGGTCCACTCCTTTTCTTTCTTCAGGCCCCAGTGTAACTTTGACTTCCCCATGCGAGATGCCATCACCTCTCCTTTCTCTCTCTGCCTCTCTGTGCTGTCTATTGCTGTGTGACAGGTTATCCCCAAACCTATCAGCTTAAACAATAAACATTTATTATTTTACGCAGTTTCAGTAGGTCAGGGAATGGGGTAAAAAGGTATGGGATACATCAACAACCACACTGCATTCAAAGAATGAATGCCTTCAAAATTCCCAGGGAAGAGGGTTTCCGACTCCAAGATAGAATTCCACACACGGTCAAAGCGTCCGTCTAAAGTGAGGGTAAGCTGGGTAAGAAGAACTTATCCCCATCCTACTCCATAGTATTTATCTACTGCTATGGAAGAAACGACCCTAAACCTTAGAGCACGTATTAGCTCACAGTTCTGAGGGTCAAGAGTCCAGGAGTGCCTTTGCTGGGTGGGCTGGTCCTGGGACCCCTTGAGACTGCGGTCATCTGAAGGCTGGACAGGGCTGGAGGCTCCAGTTTCTCACCAGTGGGGTGTCTCCAGAGCACTGCTCTTGATACAGCTCCTGGCTTTCCCCAGAGCAAGTGACTCGAGAGGGAAAGAGAACAACAGAGTGACCAGATGGAAGCAACACAGATGTGATGACCTGTCTCCAGACTGCACTCCACCACTTCCACTTTCCCTCTGGGTCAGAAGCGAATCGCTACTTTCAGTCCACCCAAGAGAAGAGGGATGAAGCCCTGCCCCGTGACGGAAGGAAGAGCAAAAAACTTACGGACACATTTTGAAAACCACCTCACCTTCTCAGTGTATGAGGTCAGAACTCCCTGATGAACTGAATGGAATTTGCATTCTATCACGTAAACATTACACTGTATAAAGATCAGCCCAATGTTGACTCCTTTCTTGTAGCCATTTTCTATGTCCTGCCGATTTCCCCCCATTCTTCACTCCCCTTTTGTCTGTTAATGGCTCACACACACACTTGTTTATTTGCTCATTCATCCAACAACTAGTGAGTGACTCTCGGCAGTCACAGCATGACCTGCCTCCACTTCTGACTCCACATCACAATGGCAAGTAGCTAATCGTGTGTGTAACTTGTAGGTACTACATCTCCCTTTCTAAATGCCAGATTCCATGAAGGCAAGGACTGTTGTGTGTTATATCCTTGGTGAAGAACACAGCATTTGGTACATATGAGGGGGCAACAAATATTTGCTGGATGAATGAACGAATAAACAAGTGAGTCCGTGAACAATTAACAGCAAAAAGGGAAGTGAAGAATGGGGGGAAGTAAGTGGGACACAGAGGAGACTACAAGAAATCAGCAGTCCCAAGTTGGGACGAACTTCGTAGAGTGCAATGTCAATGTAATGAAATGCCAGTTGTGCTCACAGCAGCATGGCAGTGCCCCCACCTTCTCCGGAGAGCAGCTCAGACACTGACTTAGGAGGAGGGAGCCCTGGGCTCAGCCCCAGGCAGCAGGCCTCAGGTCACAACACAAAACCCATTTTCCAATATGAGAGAGAGAGAGGAGCCTGAAAGTCACAACCCGTCTATTAAAGGACGCTCCCTGTTCATCTTCCTGGTGGTGACGAGGGTCTGATCCACTTGATTCCACCAGCAGTGCCCAGAAAACCCAGCCAGCGGGCTGCCCTGCCTCCTTCACTTGGGGTCACCCCATACGCACAAGAGCTTATCGCTCTGATGTTCCCAGCCCCCCTGTCCCAGATTCTTGGACTCTGGTGGTTGTGAGCAGTTAGAAAGCAGACTGAGACGTGGCCTCTGCCAACAGGATTTCCACCTTTCCCAGGGGAAAGAGGTGAATCACAGGGGACAGGGAGGCAGAGGGGGGGACAGGGAGGCAGAGGGAAGGACAGGGAGGCAGAGTGGGGGACAGGGAGGCAGAGGGAAGGACAGGGAGCCCATTTTAACAATGCCAGGCTAGGAAAACAGAACCCAGGCCCAGGAGAGGACACACTGCGTCCAGTCTGAACCACACACACACTCAGATCAAACGACATCACAGCATCCTACTTGACACTGACCTAGCACTGGCCACAAGCAAGGTCTAGTAAGTGCTGAGTATTCAAGAAAAACAGTCCAGTCCCTGATTTTCCCAGTTACTTGGGAAAATAACACACGCGTGTGCACAAAGCATAAATGACAATATAATGCAAGGTGGCAGACCAAATAAGCAATTCACCCAAGAGTGGTCCAATGGGAGCTGCCTCCAGGGAGGGAGCAGTCCCTGAGAGTGCCCGAGGGGGTGGAGCAGGAACTCCCAGGCTCCCGAGGAACTCCAGGGGACATGACTCCCAAACAGAGTGCAGGGCTTTGGATTGTAAGGGCCTGTGCCCGAGGAGGGTATGCATCCAACTGCCCTGCCTTCCCTGTGTGGGATGCTGGGACAGCCTGACACCAACCAAAGATCTGCCCACCAGGAGCTTTCCATCTGACAGAGCACCTACAATTCACACCTGTACAAACACCCGCAATNGGGACAGGGAGGCAGAGTGGGGGACAGGGAGGCAGAGGGGGGGACAGGGAGGCAGAGGGGGGGACAGGGAGGCAGAGTGGGGGACAGGGAGGCAGAGGGGGGGACAGGGAGGCAGAGGGGGGGACAGGGAGGCAGAGTGGGGGACAGGGAGGCAGAGGGAAGGACAGGGAGCCCATTTTAACAATGCCAGGCTAGGAAAACAGAACCCAGGCCCCGGAGAGGACACACTAGGTCCAGTCTGAACCACACACACACTCAGATCAAACGACATCACAGCGTCCTACTTGACACTGACCTAGCACTGGCCACATGCAAGGTCTAGTAAGTGCTTAGTATACAAGAAAAACACTCCAGTCCCTGATTTTCCTAGTTACTTGGGAAAACAACACACGCGTGTACACAAAGCATAAACGACAATATAATGCAAGGTGGCAGACCAAATAAGCAATTCACCCAAGAGTGGTCCAATGGGAGCTGCCTCCAGGGAGGGGGCAGTCCCTGAGAGTGCCCGAGGGGGTGGAGCAGGAACTCCCAGGCTCCTGAGGAACTCCAGGGGACATGACTCCCAAACAGAGTGCAGGGCTTTGGATTGTAAGGGCCTGTGCCCAAGGAGGGTATGCATCCAACTGCCCTGCCTTCCCTGTGTGGGATGCTGGGACAGCCTGACACCAACCAAAGATCTGCCCACCAGGAGCTTTCCATCTGACAGAGCACCTACAATTCACACCTGTACAAACACCCGCAATCCAAAGCAGCCCCTGAGACTGTGGATAATAACAGACAACAACGCTGTGCCTGAGGAATGCTGAGTGTGCTCTACCGCTGGAGGTGGTCTGCAGCCTCTGTGGGCTGGACTTCCACATCTGCAGAACCGGGTGTTGGGAGCCCTGAATAAGATAAGGAGTAAGGCCACCTGGCCAGCAGAGGGCACTTGATTATCTTTCCTCCCATATTCCAGCAAGGTGGTCAGGAGAAAAGAAGGCAGCCATAGGGGAGGACTTTAAAGAATGGGTTCTGGGAATGGGAGGTCCTACTCCTTCCTTCCAGAGAATCCTGGAAGAGTGAGACAGACAAAGGGGAAGCAGTGATGCACTCTTCCCCTTTGGGGAAGGCTGTTTGGGGAAAGCTGCATTGACTGCAGGACACAGGTCTGATTGAAAAATGTCCAGCCATCATCAATACAACAAAAACAGTTTGCTCAACGTAACCTGGCAGCCAAGGAGAGGTGACTGGAATGCACATGCGTGAACAATGACAACTTTACTGCACTAGTCAGTGGGGGCAGTGGATGCCACTGAGTGAGCATGTGTGCTGCGTGGGTGTTGCATTCAAAATGACTGAGTGATTAGAGCAACGAATGTACATCAAATTTCACGCTAAGCTTGAACATTCCTCTGTGGAAACCACTGGGATGATTCAGAAGGCCTCAGCTGTGGGAAACTGGTGATTGGCAGCTTCATCACGACAACACACCCACTCATCAGGTCTTGTACAGAGCTTTTGGGCGAAATATCAAATTACCCAGATGACTCAGCCGTGTTACAGCCAAGATTTGGCACTCTGCGACTTCTGGCTTTTCCCAAAACTAAAATCACCTTTGAAAAAGAAAAGATTTCAGACCGTTGATGAGATTCAGGAAAATTGACAGGGCAGCTGATGGTGATTGGGAGAACTGTGTGAGGTCCCGAGGTGACCCCTTTGAAGGGGACTGAGACGTCATTGCCCCGTGTATGCTGTTCCTTGTGTCCTGTATCTTCTTCAATAAATGCTTCTTATTTTTCATATTACATGGCTGGTTACCTTCCAGACAGAAAAATTCACTCCACCGAGTCACAGTTGAAGGCACTGGTGACCGGATTTAGAAAATTCTAGGTTTAAAATAATTTTTCTTCAGAACTTCAAAAGCCAGAAGCTCGGGATTCTGAAAGCTTCCCCCCGTCATCCTCTGCCTTGAGGCTCTGCTGCTGCGTGTTTGATGTGCTTGGATGCCAAGCGTGTCCCAAATCTGGCAAACTCTAACGATGGCATTCTAAGTTTCATGGCAACGATCCCTTTTTCAGTCATTGGGCTGGCACTCTGGAGCCTTTCTGGTCTGGAAAATTCATCTACTTCGGGTTGGGGAAATTTTCATTCTCCAATTTTTGAAATGCCATTCTTCTCTCTTTCTAGAATGCCTAAAAGCCAGGAGCTGATCCCAATGGGTCCGCCTGTTCGTTTTCTTACCTCCTTTTCTCACGTTTTGCATTCTTGTGTTTTTTTACTCCATTCCCTTAAAGATTTCCTCAACTTCATCTTTGAGTTCCTCCTTTTTAAATCTGCCTACCTTGTTTTTTATTTCCAGGAACTCGTCCCTTTTTGTTATTAAGAGTGTCCTGTTCTCCCTCTGAGAAAATTAATCCTTTTTTGTTTGTTTTCATGTTTAGTGATAGCTGCCTTGTTTCTGTTATCAAATTAGTTTTGGGTCTTTATCTTTCTTAGGGAAGGCAGTCCTCAGAAGTCTGAGGGACTTGGGTCATCCTGTGATATTTAATCACAAGGCATTCAAAGCCCCACGTGGATGTGGCTTATCCGGCAGCGGGTGAAATCCCAGGGGATTGTGCATTGAGTCATCTTTTTGGCAGGAGGAGTCCAAACATCAGTGTCCTGACATCATTTGTCTCAGAGCCTTCAGTTTCTCCAGCAAAGGGTCCTTTCCTTTCCTCCCCGGAGGACCGGATATACCTACTGCTGGTTTCACTATTCCCCAGATCCACTCTGACCATCATCTTTAATCTTCCTGGCCTCCCCCGCCAGCCGTCTCCTGCAATTCGTAGCCAGATGCCTCTCTGGGTTCGTTTATCTGGATAATAAAGGTTCGTCCTGACACAGGGCAGGAGAGGTGATTGTCTAGTTATTAGGTGTGGGATACAGACCTAAATACTCCTGATACAGAAGACAGTCCACTGTCCTGCTGGCTGTCCCATCTTGTCCCTGCTCTACTCCTATCCTGATGCCTCGTACTCTCAGGTTTCGCAGGAGTTACGCAGTGCATTTTGGCTGGCTCCTTAGTGGCTTCCCTTTTGCAGGTTTTAAAAAGCTTAGGGCTTTCTCCACTCTCAATCGATGACCACTCCTTCATCTGCCTTCCATATTCCAAATATCTTGCTGACCTCTCACCCTCCAGGAACCCACATTTTAACTCCTTACTGTCATTTTAGTGGGATTTGGGGAAGAAGCAGAAATGCATGTACAAAATGCTATGTTTATAAAAGTCTGCTTAACTACCCTAAATCTCTGTCTCTCTATCTCTTTTTTAATGAAGAAAACACCAGGAATACAAATCATGGAATACTATGGTGAGAAAACGTTTTTCCAAACTCTAATGCAGTAGTAGTTGGTATACTGGAGCCAAACATCTATCTACCCTACTACCCAACAATTCCAACCCTAGGTACACACAGACACACACACACACACAGTGCACACGTCCACCGAAACACTTGTAAAAACCATTCATTGTGCTTTTCTCCTGGTAGCCCCCAACAAGAAACACCCCAGTATCCATCCACAGCAGAATGGATGGATACAAATACAATGGAATACTACATAGCAAGTAATAATAATAAATAGTCAACTAAGCCACATACTCATGGATGAATCTTAAAGCAAAAGAAGCCAGAGAAGGATGAAAATACTTGGTGTGGTTCCATTAAGTGATGCCCAAGACCAGGCAAAACCTATCTGTGCTAAAATAAGTCAGAATAGCAGTTATCTCTCAGCAGAAGTACCGCCTGGAAAAGGATAGGAGGGAAGCTTCCCAGCTGTTAAAATGTTTTGTATTTTGATCTGAATAGCAGTCACAGAGATGTACAGATACATAACAATTCTTTGAGATTTAAGATTTGTCTTACTGTAGACATGTTATAATTTGATTTCAAAATAAGAAAAAATAAAATATCACTGATTACAATTTTAAAGCTATCACTGATTCTCAGTGGGGGGGAGGGGGAGTTCTACTACTTTTCTTTCAGAAGCCTACCTGGATCTTAGAAGTCAGGGGCGGCATCTGAGATGCCATAACTAAAAGGCTCAGTCTTCTTCTCCCTCAGCTCTGCGCCAGCAGTAGGGTCTTCAGCAGCTCACACTTCCTGTGAACTACAATTTCCTCTTAGTATACGGGATGACCTTTGATGTCCATCCCAATTCCAGAATTCTTTGACCTCTGGGGGAAAAGTTGAGATTTTTTTTTAAACCAAAAGGTATTCTCTGTCTTTTCTCCTCTTCTCTCAGACTCACATTTTTTTACTCTTAGCCTCCAACCACTGACTGGATGATAAGCTCTCAAGAGCTGGAGACATCACCCAGCAACTGGCTCAGTGAGATGAACTTAGCAGACACTGTTAGATGAAAGAGCCTTATTTTGCCATAAAATGTATTGGACCTAAAGCAAAGTTTTATATCTATAAAGCTATGGAATTGCATCCACAATAAAAATTCTATCAGAAAGACTATCTAATAATACAAGACTTTGGAGAGAGGTAATATTTTTGCTGGCTAACTTAATGGGCCACTGGATAGCCTTTCCCCCAGTCCAAACTTTGGCCAGAAAAAAAAAGGAAGCAAAACATAGTATGTTTGGAGAGAAAGCTATTTCCCAAAGTCATCTTAATTTAACTGGAGACCGCTCCTGAGGGAAGACACATACCGTGACAGTCGGTCTGATGTTATCTTTCCCTTCGGCAGATCTTCCTGAAAACCTTACTCCAGGTTAAGAGTTATCACCACTCTACCCCAGATATGTTGGTCACTGTTTAAAACCAGAGCAGCCATAAAATTAATGTGAACGGGAACAATTTAGAATCTAGAGTCTAGGGTTGAACACAACCTATTATAAAGATGCCTAAGCTACTTAATTGCAGCTGCAAGATCACTAGAGGAATGCTCAACCACACAAGAAATTGCTTTCAAGTATCTTATAAACTTTTCCCAGAGAGCGGGGCAAAGTGGTATAGGGGCGGGATCATCACACTGTGTCAAACACATGCCTCTGGTCCTGTCTCTGCCATTACCCAGCACCGTGAACCAGTCACCTGGTTTCCTGATCTGGAGAGTGAGCATATCAGCAAGAATGAGCAGAGGAGTTAGATCGTGATGGGAGAATATAAAGCTGTCCCATGATTTCATCCAACACACTCAGAATGTTGCAGAAGGAAGACAAAAGAAAGGTGCAGCCTCCAAAGGACAGTAGGGTGCAATTAGCCCTACTAATGGCGAGGAGGCAATGGCAACAGCACAATTGGAGCAGGGCTTGGGTGACCTGTTGGTTTTGGAATGTAGACCACTGGCCACGGGAACGCCATGACATGAGAACAATTACCTATACTTTACACAGAGGAAATGGAGGCTCACCGTTTAATAACCGGCCCAAGAACACCAGCACATGGCCAAGCCAGAACTCAAACCCCGGTGGGCTCTTCGCTAGCAGATGGCCACTTCTGCAAATACAGGTCGTGAGTGGGGGCTCTTGCCAAGAGGTTAGGTAGGTGCATCACTGCTCCTGAGCCTCTTGGACTGACCACTGTGTGTGAGTGTGTTGTCTTCCAGTGTCCTTCCTCCCCTTTTCCTTAGAAAGAGGACACTGTGCACTACGACTTTCCAGAAGGCAAAGCACGAGTTGGCAGTTGTCCTCTTCAGGACTACCTGAAGGATGGAGTGGTGACTGATGTCCTAGTGGCCATCCTGGACTACGAGGTCAACCGTGAAGGTAAGAGCCAATGGCAAAGGGGCCTGCGCCCCTACCTGTGTTCCATAGTGCTCTGGAGCTGCCTGGCCCATGCTGGACTGCCTGTCTCTGGACTTCCTTTAAACAAGAGAAAAAGCCATTATTTGGGGTTTCTGCGTGTGCAGTCCACTTATCCTAACCGGGATGTCAGAAAGCCTGTGATGGGGGGTTAGACACTGGTCTTCAAAGTCCCACGTGCTTCATTTAAAATCACCTGCCCGCATTTCTGTGGGCCAAAAGCACTTCCTGAAGGCAGCTGCCCAGGTGTACAATACAGTCATATTTCCACGGCTGTACTCCCCAGACTGGACTTGAACTTGAAGATCCCTCCATCCCTAATAGGAGTGGACTCCCAGACACAGCTTTGATCACTGGTGGCAGCAGAGAGTTATTTTTTTAAACATATCTTAGCTAATTTCTTTTCCTCTTCCTTCCCATACTGGTCCCCATGCCAGGGAGAAAAAAAAGAAAATAAAAAAATTAGCCAGGCAAGAGTACATCCAATTCCCTTTCTTAATTAGAAGCGAAACATTTGGAAAGCGGTGGCACACTCACTTGAAGAGCACTTGCGAATTATCTAAGAGAGCAAAACTAGCACATTAAGGAAAGCAATGGGGGTCGAGGAACATGTTCCAGGCCAGGGGAAGTGATCCAGATCCGCAGATGGTCTGTTAATTACAGCTGGGGGTTGGAGGGTCCTAATCCCTCCCCCTCCTCGGCTGTGCATGGAGAAGGGCTCGTGAGATATAACAAACCCCCAACACGTCAACAGCACAGCTATGAAATCTATCATCCCAAACTAACACTCCCGAGTTCCTGATGGATTTTAGGGAAGCGTGCAATGAACTAATCCTTTCCTGGCGGCAGAGATTAGATTCATACCCCACAGCCCAGCTCGAGTTTAAGGGGAGAGATGTAAAGAACAGAGTTCTTTTTCCAAAAGTATAATTTACTTCTAATCAACTAATAAACAAATAATTTATTCCTTTAAAACTCTGGTCTGGGGAAGACAGTGATTAGCTGGATCACAAGGGTTTTCTGACTTCAGGGTCCTCAGGAGCGGCTGTACTCCACCAGAGGCGGGGGTGGGAGGCTAGCACAGACCCCGGGGTCTGTTTCTCTGGCAAGTGTTAAAAGCAGCTTGGCACACAGGAGGGGCATTGCATACATGGTGGTTATGTTAGTGATAAGGTTGCCACTACCTCCCAAGACAAACGAGAGTGTTTCATTTTGTAGTCAGTTCTGTGAAAACTTGGTTTCTTACGCTGTGCTGACATCTATTCTCCTGCATCTTGTCCTTGGTTCTGCAAACCCAAGGGCAAGGCAGCCCTTCCAGGACATAAAGCAGCTTGTCCCACCTGTATCTACTTGCTCCAACCAACAAGGTCCAGTCACCTTAGCCACTGTTCCATATTCTAGTTTCCAGCCCAGCATGCCGGGGTTCGTTCTACAAGTCCAAGAGTATAGGGCTCTCTTCTACCCGTGGGGGCCAGGAGGAGGGTGCCCCACTCCAAGAGTGGGCAAGCCACTGCAGATAGAGCAGTAGCCCTGAGAGGTACCGGGTCAGGGGGCTAATTTAGACACACAGGCTGACCTCGTGCCCTCCAGAGAGGTGGTGCGCAGCAAATATTTTGATCAGTGAGTGACTGAATGATTACATTCCTTATTGAAAATCCAGACTCCTCTTCTTGCTCCTGAACATGCTTTTATCACTTGCTTGGGGCAGGGTAGGAGGACGGATCTAATTTGGGGACTCTACTTGGCCCCTGTTTCTGCTCATTTTCACCTTGTTAGGGCTCATCAGAATTCCAGCATGGTGACATCAATCCACAAATTACCTGTCCTTCCCAGCCTCATGTCACCTACAGATTGGCACATCATCAATATACCCATCTGAGTGATTAATTAGATTATATGTGTCTTATACAGGGTGGGGCAAAAGTAGGCTTATAGTTGTGAAACAGGGTTTATTTTTGTATTATTATTTATTAAGTATTGCATTATGTCCCATACAAACAACTGTACATCTACTTTGGCTCCACCTGTATTCATATTACAAGTTTTTAAAAGACAAGTTAAACATCCTTTGTCTGGTCATTTTGGAAGGAGGGTATTGTGGGCTGAATTGCATCCCTCTCAAAATTCCTCTTTTGGCATCCTAACCCCAGGACCTCAGAATGTGAGCTTATTTGGAAGAAGGATCACTGCCGATGTAATAGGTTAAGATGAGGTTACACCGGAGGTGGATGGGTTCCTCATCCAAGGTGACCACTGTCCCTACCAAACAGACACAGAAAGCAGGCAATGTGAAGAGACCATGCACAGGCCAAGAAGAGAGGCCAAAGACACATTCTCCTTCCTGGCCTCAGAAGGAACCAACCCTGCTGAACTTAGTTTTGTACTTCGAGCCTTCAGAACCGTGAGGCAACACCTTTCTGTTTTCCAAAGCCTCCCAGGTCGTGGTCATTTGCTCAGCAGCCACAGGAAACTAACACGGAGGGAGAGGGACCAGATGGCCCCACCCCACCTCCCTGCTCACCAGGGACTGTGAAAAGCCCTTCTCCATCGCAGGAGGCAGGGAGGGGACAAAACCAACCCTAAGATCATGAAAGGTGAGCCATCGTCTGCAAAGGTTTTGAGAGTCTAGATACCTGCAGACCCGCCTGTGACGATAGCAACTGCGTGGACAATTGAACAGTGAGCTGATGGCACTTGAGGCCTTCCCAGCGGGCTCCCTCCATTTGGGGGGGACCCTTCAAACCACCTTGGGAAGTCACTGTTTCCATTTAGCAGAAAGGAAATCATAGCCAGTCAAAACAAAAAAGAAACAAACAAACAAAAAACCCCAAAACTGGCTCCAGGGAATGAAACTCCATAGTGGTCAGCTCTGAATGGGAACCTAGGGCTGGCAGCTCTGCCTCCGTTTCCTGAGGAGCATGCCCCACCTGTTCCTCCAGCTGCGCTGCCCACAGTGCAACCCCAAACTGTGCCCGGCACTGTGGTCCCTCTGGGCTTCCACACGTGCTAAAGCAGGAGGATTCCAGGTAAGGGGGGTGAGATACCACAGCCCAGACACGTTGGCTCACTTTCAATTAGCAACAGGTATGCCGAAGCCAGAGAATAAATAACTTCTGTGACGTCCCTCGGGTCGCACTGAGAGGAAAGATGACTGACTGTGTAGCTGGGTGAGAACATATATGGAGAATCACAATGAAAGCGGGCACGGGCAGGTAGAGGAGGGTATAGGCTGCAAGGGTGTCAAACTCATTTTCACAGGGGTCCACATCAGCCTCGAGGTTGCCTTCAAAGGGCCAGATGTAATTTTAGGACTATAAATGTAACTACTTCTTCTCTAGAAGCAAGGAGCCCACAACGCTGCCACCAGGTAGAAGCAAGGTGCCAGGCCGGATCAAACAAGGTGGAGGCCGGATTCGGCCTGTGTTTGCCACCTGCGGTAAAGGGGGATAAGTGGTGATGGAAGGAGACTTGACTTGGGGTGGTGAACACACAATATAATATATAGGTGATGTGTTATAAAATTGTATACTTGAAACCTATGCAATTTTATTAACCAATCACCCCAATAAAAAAGAAGAAAAACTGCGGCCGTTTCCTGTTAGAAAAGGCCAGTTTAGAAGAATCTGCCTTCTGTGGCATCGTTTTTGCCTATTTTCCTTCTGGATTTTGAAACTGTCTTCCAAGTAACAGTGAGAATTTCATGAGAGCCATAAGGTCACCTGGAAACCGAAGTAAGTTATTAAGAAGATGTAACCCGTTATATAACAACAGAAAGGGGTTGAGCGCTGGGGTCCCAAAATCTGAAAGTAAAACAGCATTGAATGGCGACTTCATTCTGTCTGCATCAGAGAGCGCCCTCTGATAACAAGGCAGCGCAAAACTCGAGACCCCAGTTTTGTCAACTGGCGCGGCAACGTGCCTGGATCTCAGACAACTCGTCAACTTGTTTAAAACACACACAGAAAAGACATTTTTTCCCAGTTCTCGGAGCAAAAATTCTTCACTCTTCTGTCCAGCAACCCAAAGAAAAACAAGAGAATTTGTGGCGAGGTTTCCTTGACAACCTTATCTTCACTCCAGGCACCATCTCCTGTCTCTAAGCAACAGGGCACTCTTCAGAATTAAGGGGAGGCAAAACCCAGGCTTATCAGGAGTCCTCGAGGACAGAACAAGTCAGGGTGGAGCAACTGGTCTCTTACAGGACAGAGCCGGAGGACCAGAGAAAGATGCACGAACCCAGTATCTTCACCACACCCCATACGCACCCACGTCCGTCCCTCAAGTCCTTGTGCCTGCATTTCCACCTCTCCACTCTCCTCCCCCTGGCTTATTCTATCATCCTCTGGTGGGCTAGTGACTCAGTTCATCAGCTGGCTTCTCCCACAAGCCCCACTCCCCACAGAAAGGCCCTACACGACCCTGGTATAAAGGGGAAGCTGACCCTAGAAACCAGGACACAGGAAGGGAAGCTGATGCCACTGTGACTTACTGATTTTTAAATAAATGGCTTTGCTGGAGAAAAGCATTTGATTAAAAGAGCATGAGAGAAAACGCCTGTACTGCAGCATTGACATTTAAGAAGAGTTTGCATGCAAAAACAGGATTCAGAGATTTTTTTCCCCATCCGCACGCCCCCACCTCTTCCCTAACATCTCTGTGCCAGGAAGAACGTGTAGAAGAGGAGCAAATGAACAAGGTATCAGGAGAGGACAGCTCTGAACTTTAATCAGAGCAAAAGAGAGCTGAGGAGAGCCAAGCTCTGAGCTGAAAGGAAATGGAATTTGGGAGCCGGAGGCACCAAGCCACAGTGCTTTTAGCTGCCGTATCCAATAATCAGGACAACTGCTCTTTATCTGGTAGCTTTAATTGCCAAGCAGGTTCATGTCCACAGCTGTATTTTACCCTCATGTCACCTGTGAAGCTAGGAGGTGGGGCAGGGTGGGGGCAGGAGCAACCAGTCACCTCCCTTCCCAGATCTAGAAATCACAATTTGGAGAGCTCGTCATATATATAATCACACAGTCAGTTACTTCCAAAATAAGATAAAGACTATACATTCTGATGACTAATGCTGACCAATCCATGGAAATGGGGAACTGGAATAGTCTAAATTGCTATACTTCAAAGTCAATTTCCAAATTTCATTGTCTTCCTGAACTGTGAGTTTTTTCCAGTTACATTCTTTCAGTAGCTTATCAATAAGGCAGATCTGCTGGGATTCCTCTCCTTGCTCCCTCTCCCTTGAGTAAAATTAGGCAGCACAAGGGAGCTGGCTCATCTTCAAGCCCTTGTTTGAATGCCATTTACAAGAACTGGTTCGCTGGAGCCAAGGGACCGGCATCTACAAGGCTGTGAGTGAAGTCTGAGCCACAAGATGAACTGGCTGCAAAAATCAACTGCTTAGGGCCACTTGCAGGGGTAGGAAAGGTAAGGAGCGGGAGAAGGAGGAGTCTGGAGCAGGGGGCAAGGGGAGCTACCATGCTCTGGGCCCTGGCAAGCTTTGGCACAAGATCCAAGGCAAAAGAAAATGGGACCAAATGTATATACTCCCAACGGCTCCCCTCACTGCAAGGGCAGGCGGACTCACAACTGCTGAGGATCAGACCCTGAATGAGGATATGGTCCTGCCTCTCTGAGCAGAGAATGTGCAGAAAACACAGGCCAAGGGACTGTGTATTCCTCGACAGGCCGAACCACTGAAGAACCAGGGGGAGCTTGAAATGGCTTGGAAATCTAAGTGTTGGAGGAAGCTAGGGCCCATCACAAGCCCTTTAGGGGCTTCACACAGAGTGAGCTTGCAGAACGTCCACCCCCATGTGTATCCTGTAGAGAGCAGCCCACCTTTTCCTTTCCTCTCCCAAACCCCTCCACTGAGCGTACCACCTCTGAACGGGTCTCCATGTCAACCAAGAGATGGGAGGCAAAGGCTATGGAGGTTGTTTAAGTCATGACGTGTGCTAAGTGGGGAGTTCAAGTGGCCATCACTACCCTGAAACGTGAGACAGCCCAACAGAGTGAGGAACGGACTTCAAAGTACATTTCACTCATTCTATTTAATAAGAGAAAGGGAAAGAAAGTGAAATTTTGATTTCAGAGTTCATCCTTGGTTGAAAATTATTATTTGCAAAACACAAGTAACATTTTAATTATTTTCCACTACACACCATAACAGCTATCAAGGGAATGGATACAAAATAGAATCAACAGGGACTTATGAAATCCATAATTAATGTGCACTAAAATTAGCATATATGAATATGAATGAGGTGGGCCTATTCTGAAGTATGCATCTAAAATGTTACCAGCTGATTAAACTCAGTTATCTGCTACAGCTCCTGAACAAAGGAGGCCACCTCAGCAGGGGAGGCTCAGCAGCACCTGAGATGGCTCCCTGGTCAGATTTCCTGCTAGCAAAGGTACAGGGTGTTTTCATTAACCACAGTTTTGAAAAAGCTACAATTCTTTTACAGTGAAGCAACACAAGCCAAACTCTTGTCAGAAGTCATCGTACAGCCAGCATGGATCATGTGGTGATGTAATAATGTTTGAATCGTGCAATGACAGCAGCTGGCCCACTTGCAGTAGGGACTGTCCTGTGTGGCTTCTCGAGGAGGAGGAGAAAAGGCACAGTGGCCCCCACCTTATCCATGGGGGATACATCCAGGACCCCCTGTGGATGGATGGATGTGTGGAACTGTGGACAGTACCAAACCCTGTATGCATTGTTTTGTCCTACACATACACACCTATGATAAAGCTTACTCTATAAATTAGGTGCCGGAAAAGATTACAATAATAAAATAGAACAGTTGTAGTGATCCACTGTAATAAAAGTTATGTGACTAGCTTTGGGGCCACGACTGAGTATGATATGGGTGGCCGGAACACAAGCACTGTGATACCGAGACAGTCGATCTGATCACTGAGACGGCTACTAAGTGACTGATGGGCAGGGAACGTCTACAGTGCGGATACCTGGACAGAGGGATGATTCATACTCTGACAGGACGAAGCGGGAGGGTGGGAGATTTCATCGTGCTACTCAGAATGGCAATCTAAAACTGATGATTTATTTCTAGAACTTTCCATTTAATGTTTTCAGACGGTGGTTGACCACAGGTTAACTGAAACCTCAGGAAGTAAAACCTTGGAAAGCAAAACCGTGGATGAGGGGGGACCATTGCATTTCTCACTGCAACTTCGGCCTAGGATGGAACTACCCTGCTGGGAAGGGCAGTGGTGAGAAAATTCTGCTAGAAAGGACAGACAACCCCTGACACAAGCTGACCTGCCTCCACTACATGGAGGTGGTCAGTGTTGTGGCTACGCATTATCTTCTCATCACCTCACTATTAGGGGAAGAAAGAGAATAGCCTGGCATTCAGTCGTGGCCTTGACCCTGCCTGCCTGCCCCTGTACAGAGCACCCCGGCTGCCCACTCCACTCCCCTCCACCATGGAGGCTGCGGTCCCAGTGCAACTCCTGAAACAGTGAATATTATTTTTAAAGAACACCACACCAAGAGAGAGTTTACACCCTTGCTCTGAGGGTTTGCACTTACTGTTCTGACTTCCTGTGATAAGCAATTCATTCTGCACCGCACTATCATACGTGGGTGTATAACCTGTCTTCTGCTGGGCTGCAGCTCTTTGGAGAAAAAGGCTGTATTCTATTCTCTTATTCTCTCTGTATGTCTGGGAACACCTAGATCTGTCCCATCCAAGCAGCCATGTGTGGCCACAAAAGCACTTGGAATTTGGCCAGCGTAACTGAGAAATGAATAATTCTATTTCGTTTTAATTAATTCAAGTTTAAATTTCAAAACCAAAGAAATAGAAACAATTTTTCCTGTATACCCAGCTTTGTTTTGATAAGACTACACTTCACTCAAACCACTGAAAATTTAGCACCCAAACTGAGATGTGCCAGAAATACAAAATACATACCAGACTTCAAGGGAAAAGGCATGTAAAATATTGTGATATTTTACATTGATTTTATGTTGAAGAAATACTATCTTGCCTATTTTAGCTTAAATAAAACATATTTTGAAAATTAATTTCACTTGCTTTTTACTTGTTTAACGTGGCTACTTGAACGTTATTGCATAGATAACGTTTGTATCCTATGTCCGGAAGGGGTGCCCGAGGTACTGCCCATGTACTCCAGAACGCACTGGCTGCTAGTTTGGTTGAGCACTATAAAGCGATCATTCCATCACCTCTCACCTGGGCTCTGGTCTCCTTATAACCAGAGAAAAGCCATTTTCCAGGCCAGGTGTCTGGATCAGAGACATAATCCACGCCCGGGACACACAACGAAGAAACCGGGCAGCAGAGGAGTAGAGTCGCTGGTGCCAGTTCACGAACACCCTCCCTCCGCTGCAGTGGATTGGAGTGCGGTAAATGACAGTCTGCGGACCTCAGAAAGAAGTCAGAGAGCCAGACTGCCAGAGGGTGTTTCATTCTCATCTCAGCAGCATCGGGGCTCTGTGTGCGGAAGCCAAAAGAAAAGAAAAGGCATCCATAGTAAATGAAGAATGCTGTTCCCACAGCGGGGCCAAGCTTTGCCAGGCGGTGCATCATCTTAGTCAGGAGCACTGGGGGAGATGACCCTGGAAAAACCTGACAGTAAACGCTGCAGGGGTGTTCGTGCGACAGTGGATGTCCTTGCTTCAAAATCAAAGGGGCCGAGTGGATACAGACCTGTTACTGCGCTTTGCTCGGGAGATAGGTGCATGGCTCTCTACAGGTAACGTGGCGCCCAGAGGACAGAATGAGGAGCCTGTCTTTCAGCAGCTCTTCCCCCCACCCCCCCACCCCCCCAACATCAACATGATGATGAGTCTGCCGAACAATCCCCCGTGCAAGCCACCCCACCCCGTGTGGTCCCCCACTCGAGAACTAAGAAAACGAATCAGAACCAGGGAATGGCAACACAGGAATCCCTCTGTCCCATCCTTAGTTTATTTTAAAAAATTAATTACTTGAAAATGTTGATACTTAACCTACTTTATTTGTGATATATTTTGCCATTCAACAGCACTTTCTGCGATAACAGAACTGGTCTGCATCTGGGCTGCCTGCCCCACGTGGTAGCCATGGGCTGGTCAGCACTGGAGGGTCTAAATTTCACATTTCATCTGGTAAGTAAATATCCAACAGTAGGGCATTCGCTGGTCACGGAATCCAACTGGCCACCCCCTTTCTGACCCTACAGCCTGTGCTGGTCCACCGGGCCAGCAGCTGCTGCATTAGACAGGGCAGGTGGGAAAGGCCTCACCAAAACTGTGTTCTAGCCAGTATCTGCCCAGGCATCACTAGAAAGACAACTGGAAGTAACTGAAAACTTCTGAGCCCTATTATGAAAATGTGCTCAAATTCTCTGTTAATTTTTTTTCTCTAATTGACATAACGGGTAGGAGGATGACAGAATCTGGTAGATGTGGGAAGGAGCCTCGATTTTAGTGCTAATCCTGGTGCAGCCTTAATGCAGCTTACTTAACTTCCAGGCCAGAGAGTAGGCGATGGGCGTCCGAGTGTCTGCAGCCTGTGGCAGGAGTTGATAGACTCGCAAAGTTGCCCTGTCACTCACTTTGTGATCAGGCAGGGATCCCAGAGTGGTGACTTCACCTCCGGGTGCCTGAGCCGACTCTCACGCTCCAACCCAGCAGCGACATTCAGGAGTGTGCCACCAGCCTCTGCTCCAGCACACACCCCAGGAACACGATATGTCGAGTGAAATGTCATCTCAGACAGGAGCCCGTGCTAATTATAATGTCAGGCTTCCCACTGAGACATAGATAATTAAAGGAGACTATTACAGTGTTTCCAAACTCCTGGAGGAAATGAGAAGTGCCTGCAAAAGGAACCTGCTGGAGATGAAAATTCAAGTGATCAGAGACGTCACACTTGAGACCACCAAGACCAGAGCCAAATGACCCTGGAGGGTCAAAGCAAAGGGAAGACCAAGGAGGAAGGAGAAGTGGGTGCGGAGAGAGGAGGACACAAAGGGAATGAACATTTTCAGGTCCTGCTCTGTGCTAGGCGTCATCATACACACTTCTTAGAAGGGAACGTGGTGAGTGTCCCTGCGGATTGCCATCACTGCCACGTTCCAGCTGGGAAAGCTGAGACCCGCCCCTCCTCGGTCTTCCCTTTCCCTAAGGTCCTTCCCTACTACTTGACCTTCTTTAAGGTCACCAGAAGTCAAGTATTTGGTGGCTCCATGATCCAAGCCCCGGCCTTTCTAACTTGAAATCCTGTGCTTGTCCCATCTCCCCAAGTCACCTTCTTTGATGTCGTTGAAGGATTGACGATCTTTGGGGCCTGGACCATCCTCACCTGGTGGCGGTGGCGGTGGTTGTGTGGGGGCTGCAGGCATGCTCATTTCTACACAGCTCTGCAGAGAGCCCACAGGGACAGGTCCTGTGCGTGGACAAGGCTCCAGTCCATGTTTTTTCTGCCCAAATCTCCCTGCTGAATGGAGCCCATCGCCTCTTCCCTGCTAATCACACCAGCATACCAGTGTAGCACTGCAGACATGTGCATCTAATGTAGCAAGCTTCAAAGAACCAGAAGCATGTCCTGAATTTTTCCCTTTGCAATCTACCGGGATAAAGGAAGCAAGCTTGCCAAACAAGAGGGAGGCTGGTGGCAACATAGAGATAGAACGTAAAGCAACTCTAGCAATACCTGCTTATGCGACCTTGATCTTAGACTTGAATCCTGCTGGGTTGCAGTTTATAAAACAGAGATACAAATATCTAAATCGTATACATGGAGCACTTTATGCCTGGAACTTCAAAAGGCCCCAGGAAGTAGCAGCCTCTAGTATTATCAATGTATTTTATGACCACCAATGATTTATGCCGTTGAGTGGGGCTCAGTTTACTCATTCACGGAGCCTAGGTCTCTGGCTGTGGAGTGAACTCCTCCAGGTTCTAGATGCAAAGCAATGGGAAGCAGAGACTGTTACGTCAGTATTTTCTCTGGAAAAGTCCATGCCTAATAAAATTTTCTATTAAGTCTCTGTCCCAGGAAAATGAAGAGTCAGTAAGTTCTTCATTCCAGCCTCTGGCTCCTTCCCACAGAGTCTAGGTGGTGGCCCTGCTGCCATGGAGACCAGACAGGGTAACAAAAATGCCCAGACTCACACCACCAACAGCCCCAGAGCCTTTCATGACGAAGGAGACCAGCAAAGGGGGTTTTCCAGGACTGTCTGGGGTGGGGTGGGGTAGGGACCCTGGATTACTGGGGGGCCTAACTGTAATCACTAGCACCTCTATAAGAAGGAGGCAGAGGAGATTAGACACTGAAGAGGCAGCAGCGTGGCCGTGGGGGCAGGGACTGGAGTTCTGTGGCCACAAGGCCAGGGGGGCTCTAGGAGCTGGAAGAGGCCAGGAGCCTCCAGCGGGCACACACCCCCGCCAACACCCGACTTTAGCCCAGTGAAAGTGATTTCAGGCTCTGGCCTCTTTCAGGCTCTGTCTGTAAGAGAATAAATTTAGGTTGTTTGAAGCCATTAAGTTTGGGATAATCTGTTCCAGCTCCCATAGGGAGCTAATATAACACTTCATTCTGTTTTCAACCTGCAATGAAAACAACCCCAATATGATTATCTCAGGCATAAAGAAAGAGTCCCATACACACCCTTGTGTGTGTGTTGGGGGCTGGGGCACTGAGGCATCTGGGTGATGGAGGTGTCCCTTCCGAAAATGATGTTCATCTGATCGCATGCATCATAGATACTCATTAGAGAAAAGCAGAGTTCCAAACCTCACAAAAACACGAAGGAAATAAAAATCAGCCATAATTCCAGGATGAACCAACCACTGTTCATACTTTAGTGTATAAATCAGTGGGTTTTGCTCCCGAACCCAAACCACTCCTGATTACAACCTCAAGCATTTCGTTCAAAGGCAGAAATGTGGTCTACGAGGAGCCATCCATGAAGACAAGCCCGATACTTCAGATCAACTGTCATGCGGTTCTGGAGACACAAGCAGTGGCCCCAGTTCTCTCTGTGTCCTGGCAGGAGCCACGAGGTGACCTGGACCCAACTCTAATGAGAGGAAAATAAAGCGCATGAGATGCCCCAGACTCTTCTTCTACATGGACTTTGTAAATCGCTGCACACAAAAGAAAGCCCACCATGTTGTGGAAACTCACAGAAGTTAAATGCCATCCCCGAACCCACCTGGTGGCCAGGGGAGAGGAAACAGAGATACCAGACTCCCAAATGGCCTCTCCTCTCCTGGAGTGGAGGTTAGGTGACAAAATACACCAGTCAGTGTAGTCACTGGAATGTCTATTGCTCTTCAGTATGAATGGTAACACGGTAACCAAAAAAAAGATGGCACGGACCTTCCTGCAGGAAGCCCCATCTACCAGGGGAAACAAACATGGTCAAATAACTGCCATCTGGAGACTATCATTGCCATATCGTGACAGAAGAAGGCACAGGATACTTGCAGCAAGGAGCCCTAGAGGAAGAAGTGACTAACCTGCTGAATAAACGAGATCAGTAATGCACAATCTGTATTACGTGTCATAGCACCACCCCATTCGAGGGCGGGAAGAGATCACAGTGATCGCTTAATACGCCCCTCCCTAAACTGTCAAATGGAGCAGTGAGTGTTTGAATGAGATTACCTCTCGAATCCCTTTAAACTCCAAATGTAACTTTCTCACAACAAAGCAATGGATAGCAGTGCGCTTTTGAGACCATAAACTACTCATGAAAAGAGATTAGCAGGAACTCGATTGCTACTTGAGTTTTAATTCTACTCAGATATAGAAGAGGAGCCTGTTTGCCTCAGGCCCAGGAATCCCCCCTGGAAGGCTCAGAGACTTTAAGTCTGTAATTTATTGTGTGAAAAGCACTTTAAGAGACACTGTGTTCAGTCTGGGGTCACTGTCAGAAAAACATCCTTTCCTTGGGATATTGTTTACCAAAGGACTCGAGTGCCCCAGGCTGGGAGAAGGATGAGGAGTGAGGAGGAGGCACTGCCACCCTCAGGAGCGTTGGCATCCTCCGTCATGGCCACTGGCCTCTCGCTGCTCCTTACCACTTCTTCCAGAAACATTTCAACTGCCTGCGCACCTGGCCATCTGTTTCTCTAAAGCAGAGGTCTTTCCTGCTCTACACCTGTGGACAGACAGTCTTCATGAGGTCTGTGGGCACCCAAAACTGCCTGCAAATACTGTGTGCACAGCATCCTGTAATAAGAAGGCCACTGCGCTGACCAGATTCTGAAGGGGACCTGGGAGCCACAGACGACAAAGAACACATGTGTACTTTATTTGATCCACATGTGAATCAAATATTAACTCGAGTGCCCTGAGTGCGTCCACATGCCAACATGTATATGCACAGACTCCAGAAACCCCCAGGAGACAGGACACTCGCTAACAGGCTTTTACTTCAACATTAAAAAAAATTTTTTTTAGAACCTCTGGCCAAGATGGAGGCACAGGTAGGCACTGGGAGGCACTGTGCTTCCTTGCACAACCAAAATAAGGACAACAACAAATTTAAAAACAAACAACAACCAGAACTGACAGAATATTGAACTGTATGGAAGTTTGACAACCAAGGAGTTAAAGAAGAAACATTCATCCAGACCAGTAGGAAGGGCGGAGTTGGCGGCCCGGCAGAAAGGGGTCTCAGCAAAGCGGTAGCTGGCGGACCCCATGCGCACAGGGCAGCAGCTGTGAGGCAGTGGACTGTGGAGTGCAGTGCGGCGCACGAGGCAGCTGGTGGAGTGGGCGGTTCCACATTCATATGCAGATAAACCAGGCGAAACTAGGGAGCACGATAGACCACGCAACCCAGGGTCCCAGTGAGAGGAAATAAAGCCTCGGAACACCGATTTTAAGCACCTGTGGGTGCTGAGGTGCCAGGAGAGACTCCCAGCCTCAGGAGAGGCAGAAGAGGTCATTGGAGAGACTCACAGGGCCCTGGAATGTACACAAACCCACCCACCCACCCGGGAATCAGCACCAGAAGGGCCAATTTGTTTGTGGGAAGCAGGGGAAGTGACTGAAAGCCAGCACAGAGCAGAGCAAGTGCCATCATTCCCTCTCAGACCCTTTCCCCACATACAGCGTCACAACGCAGCCAGTGGGTTGCCCTGCCCTGGTGAACACCTAAGGCTCCGCCCCTCACTACATAACAGGAGCCTCGAGACAAGAAAGTGGCCCAAATGAAAGAACAGATCAAAGCTCCAGAACAAATACAACTAAGCGACGAAGAGCTAGCCAACCTATCAGACGCACAGTTCAGAACACTGGTAATCAGGATTCTCACAGACTCGGTTGAATTTGGTCACAAATTAGATGAAAAAATGAAGGCTATGCTAAGTGAAATAAAGGAAAATGTACAGGGAACCAATAGTGATGGGAAGGAAACTGAAACTCAAATCAATGGAGCAGACCAGAAGGAAGAAAGAAATATCCAATCAGAAAAGAATGAAGAAACAAGAATTCAAAAATATAGGGAGAGGCTTAGGAACCTCCAGGATGCCTTTAAACACTCCAACATCTGAATTATAGGGGTACCAGAAGGGGAAGCGGAAGAGCAACAAGTGGAAAATTTATTTGAACAAATAATAAAGGAGAACTTCCCCATCTGGCAAAGGAAATAGACTTCTAGGAAGTCCAGGAAGCTCAGAGAATCCCAAACAAGTTGGACTCAAGAAGAAATACACCAAGGCACATTATAATTACATTACCCAAGATAAAAGATAGGGAGAGACTCTTAAAAGCAGCAAGAGAAGACAGTTACCTACAAATGAGTGCCCATCAGACTGTCAGCTCATTTCTCAAAAGAGACCTTACAGGCAAGAAGGGGCTGGAAAGAAGTATTCCAAGTCATGAAAGGTAAGGACCTCCATCCAAGATTACTGTGTCCAGCAAGGCTATCATTCAGAATGGAAGGGCAGATAAAGTGCTTCCAAGATGAGGTCAAGTTAAAGGAGTTCATCATCACCAAGCCCTTATTATAT
The DNA here is from genome assembly GCF_014824575.4 of Sturnira hondurensis. NCBI lineage: Eukaryota > Metazoa > Chordata > Mammalia > Chiroptera > Phyllostomidae > Sturnira > Sturnira hondurensis. Next base: position 12,036,302 of record NW_028091359.1, read on the forward strand.
GAAATGTTAAAGGGACTTATCTAAAATAAATGAGAAGACTGAAACTCTGAACAGTAATGACAATGAACTCACAACTATCAACAATTGATAACAAAACAAAAATAAAACAAAACAAAAATAAACTAAGCAAACAACTACAACAGGAACAGAATCACAGAAATGGAGATCACATGGAGGGTTATCAACAAGGGAGTGGGAGGAGGAGAGGGGGTAAAAGGTACAGAGAATAAGTAGCATAGATGGTAGGTAGAAAATAGACAGGGGAGAGTAAGAATAGTATGGGAAATGTAGAAGCTAAAGGACACATAAGTATGACACATGGACATGAACTAAAGGCGGGGAATATAGGTGGGAGGGGGGCAGGGTTGAGGGGAGTGAAGGAGGAAAATGGGACAACTGTAATAACATAATAAAATATATTTAAAAATAAAAAATAATAAAAAGGAAAAAATTTCAAACAAAATGTCATCCTCAGGACATATAAAACTAAATGAGCAAAGACAAAAAATTCATAAAAAATCAATTATCCACTTAGTCACTTTGAAAAATCTATCTTGCAACCCAGAGTCTCAGGGAATGTCAAAGCTCTAGTTAAATTTTTAATAAACTGGAAAGGATAATGTTAAAGAAGAGACCTTTTCAAAGGTGAGCTCAGTTGGCCCAAAGGTTGTGGGTTTTTGCTAAAGAAACCACACACACACACAAAGGTAAGCTGGCGACAGACGAGTTGTGGTCACAGTTCTCAGCAAAGGGCATAAAGCTGCTGATGGCAGCTGAGGGCAAGCGACCCTCTCCTCAGACGAGTTANAGTCACTTTGAAAAATCTATCTTGCAACCCAGAGTCTCAGGGAATGTCAAAGCTCTAGTTAAATTTTTAATAAACTGGAAAGGATAATGTTAAAGAAGAGACCTTTTCAAAGGTGAGCTCAGTTGGCCCAAAGGTTGTGGGTTTTTGCTAAAGAAACCACACACACACACAAAGGTAAGCTGGCGACAGACAAGTTGTGGTCACAGTTCTCAGCAAAGGGCATAAAGCTGCTGATCCAGCTGAGGGCAAGCGACCCTCTCCTCAGACGAGTTAGATGCTTGAGACTCAAGGAGAGAGCCCCAGTGGGGTCTTCAGAGTCACGCCTATTTCAACCCTTGGTGATTTTATCCAGTGTTACGGGTTTAAATTACATCTGTATGCCAGTGATTCACAAATTTATCCTCCCAGTCCCCAAATGCACCCATCTCCAAACCGATCCATCCAGCTGCCTCGTTAATATCTCCACTTCAATGTCTAATGGCAATGGAACCTCAGAGTCCAAAACTGAATTTCTGACAGTCCCCCTTAAACCTGCTCCTGCTGCAAATTTCCCCTCTCAGTTGACAGCAACTCCACCTTTGTAGCTGGTCAGCCCTGAAATCCCAGGGTCCTTCTGGGCCCTCTTTCTTTCGCACCCTACATCCGATTCATCAGTGAGTCCCGTTGGCTCCACCTTCCATAGACATCAGAATGGGAGGCCTCCCTGCCACCGCCTGTACTGCCACCCTGATTAGCCACCGCCACCTCCACCTGGATTCCTCACAGGTCTCCCTGCTTCCACCCGCGCCCCTCCTAAGTCCAGTCTGAAGTCAGGGAACAATTCCAAATGAGCACATGGGCACGCAGCTGTGATATGAGAAGGGTATGTCAGGGGAAAGCATATTCCTGGGTCCTCAAAGCCCATCGCTATGAAATCTGCATCTCAGAACACTTTTGCTCTGCAGAGAGACAGAGAATCCCCACTTAAGCCAGTAGAGTTATTTTGTTTGGCTCTAAACCTACAAGACACACCTTTTGTTGTTTCAACTGATTAAAGAAGGGGTCTTGAACAGCAGAAAGACAGCTACTATTATGACCAAACAGGTGCCACAAGCAACTTCTCTAAGGACCAGCTTTGAACAGGATGAAAGAGACTGGAGAGACTTTCAAGTTTCCCTCTGCAGCGCCCCTGGTCTCCCACCAAGCTCTTTAAGACACTTAGGGGCGAGTGTGACCAGACCTCCCACCAAGGCAAATCCACACGATCGGCTTTGTACACTAGTGTCTGCTGTAAGACTTCATCCGAAGGCGTACTCAATAGCAAGCTCTGGAAAACCAACCGAAAGAATTAACACCCAAAGAGAAAAAGCCAAGAGGGAAGTGAGAAACAGAAGTCGCAGAAAAACCTGGGTGAGCCAGCCTATACGACCCCATGCCAGGGGTGCTCCTCCCCTGGAGGAAGACAGTAAAACATGACTGGGCAACACGGCAGAGATTTAATATACACACTGGAGTATGTAACACATCGCCACTTTCGTTCTTTAAACACGAGCAGGAACCGTCCTCTGGTGCAGGCCTAAGACTGTGGAGTTACCCCCAGGGAAAGGGACTCGGCTTGGCTGCGGCCTTTGCTCCCACATACCAAGCCAGAAGGTAATGGGGCGACATCCACAGCGGCTTGGAAGAGAAATATGGGCCTCCAGCCAGCTTTGCCCGCTCAAGTCATTGCTCCGGTAACAAGGTAACAGGTTGACACTATGAGCTCTGCAAGGACTCGGGTAATATGTCATCTGTGGACACTCCCTGAGCAACATTATTGCTTAACCTGTAGTTCCAATGCAACAAAAAATGGATCAGCATGTTTAAGACCTCAAGACTGAGGAAGTCACGGCTGGAGAGAACGGGAATATTGCTGAAGCCAGTAACAGCATGTTCCAAGCCCTCATAAGCCCCGGCTACTGTACTAAACACACAGATATGTTTAAACACAATAGAGCATATACATATATAACGTTTTATTTATCAGACACATATGATATACACACATAGCATCTTCGTTATCAAAATAAATGAAGTTTGCTTTGTAAAACACAAAGATCCTAGTTATCTCAGTGGTAGCATTATCCCCATTTCAGAGATGAGAAAACCAAGTGAACCCCACATGACCTGTTATGATATGCCAATGAGTAAGTAATAGAGCTGGAATTCCAAAAAGTAGCCCAAGGAGTTCCTCAGGTTGCCCCAATTTATTTTTTATAATACCTTTATTCTTTTTTATTTTTATCTGTGTTTTCTAGTTATGCTACCTAAAACATGTATGTAGCAACTGTACAGCTAAAACTGTACACTAATACATTTTTTTCAAAGAAAATAAATCCAAAGACACAAAACCAATTCTCCCAAAATGCTAAAAAGGAAAGGATTGGTAAGGACATTTCAGAAAAATGTCCCACGTAAAGAAAGCAGGTAAGACAAACGTCTATTTAAACTGTACTGAAATCCATATTTTGAAAGAGTGTGAAGTGGAACCAGAGACACCCATGCTTAGGAAAGGCCCATTCTCCAAAATTGGGCCACAGCTGTGGACATGGGCCCTGAGGGACTCAGCATCAAACTCGTGAAGAAAGGAACTTGCTGACAGGGATAGGAGTGACACTTTTTGAAGTGACTGGGACGGGAAGTTTTAACGTACAATGATCCCTTTAGATTCTAGAAGAAACCTCCAAAACACAGTCAAGAGAGACTGCAATTCTTCCCCCAGTCCCCTCAAAAAAGGGTCCACATCCTCCCGACTTCCCAGGCCCCCTTTCAAGCCAGGCAACAGAGCTGGCAGGGACCCCACCTCCAGGTAGGCGGCAAGACCTCACCTGGGATGTTGTGTATGGTGATGGCCAAGATGAGCAGCGCGATCCTCCTCCAGCTGCTGTCACTGCGAGGAGCCAGGTTCCCTGGAGAAGGCATGGAGACAGCAGGGCCCTCTGGAAGGCCGGTGGCCACCACCTTCCTCCTCTGGTATGCCTCACCGTTCTCACTTTTGTCTGAGCAAAAAGAGAGGGACAGGAAGAGATAGCACTTTGAACATGAGTGAGTACTTTGAACTTGGGCAAGCAGCAGCAGGAGGCAGCTTTCAAGACCAGGATATGAGCTACTTCCTAACTTTCAAGTGGACCGTGGATTCTCCTGCGTGCTCCTTCATTTCTTCACCCCTTCGATCACTCACTCATCCATTCGTTCACTCATTCAGCAGACATTCATCGAGCAGACATTCAGTGCCCACTGTAAGGGTACTGACAAGAGTAAGGAAGGTGAAAACAGCACATTCGTGGTGCCTGTCTTGAAGAAGCCATATTGAGCAGTGATCAGAAGCACAGAGTCTGGAACCAGATGGCGAGCTCACAAGCTGTTTAACCTCTTTGTGCCTTACTTTCCTGGTTCACAAAACGGAGTAACAGTACCTACTTCTGAGAAGGGCTACTCAGCAGAGGTTTTGCGAGGATTAAAGGAGAGGCCGTGTGAAAATACTCAGACTGCCCTAGATGCTGTGTGCATGGATCATAGCGGCTGTCCTATAACCTTCTCTCCCAGTCCACAGAAGTCTATCATGTGAGACTGCTGTCCTGGTCACAGTGACTCAGGGGGCACCCGTTCAAATGCCAGGCTCAGCCAATGAGATTCTCTCTCCGGGATGGGGACTGGAATGGGGAAAGAGCCTGGGACTCTAGTGTGGGTTTTCAACCAAAAGGTCACAGGAAATGAGGGCAGCCGTGATGTACCATGCACGAAGGGAACAAGGCAGCAGGTTGGAGATACACGGAAGGAAGCAGATGCCCACAGACAAGCAGAGATGGGAAATCACGTGTTCAGAGACAGGCAGAGGGACAGACAAATGGCAGCCTGGGTGTGGTAAGACCTTCTGGCCTCCAGGAGCTGACCTCAGTACCCAGCCCTTGACTTTCATGAACTAACCCTCCTTTCACAAAGTCCCTTTTGAGAACACAGTTGAAGGGTATCATTTCTTAGGACCAGAGAGTCCTAAACACCACTGGTCTCCTGGATCATTTGTTTATTCCTAATGGAGGTAAAATGCCTGGAAAAACATACAGGAGAACAAGGGTGAGGCTGAGCAGCCAGGCTGGGGGTCAGGGCACGAGTGGATCTGTGAGAGAGGCTTCCCAGAGCTGGGGCGTTGATCAAATCTAAAATACACGGGGGCACAAATGGAACAGCGAGTCTTTCGGCCATGAGTGAGCATGAGAACATGCAAAGCATAGCTCAGATGTCACGGACAGGTCACCAGAACACGTTTTCAGGGCACCACCACGAGCAGGGTAACGACACACCCCGGTGTGGCTTGCTACCACAGCAGGGCTATTGGCGGCCCTTTCCCTCTCAGACGTGTCCTGGTCTGGAGCATTAATCATGTGGCTCCCAGGCTGCGGAAACCACAGAGGCCTGGTGCAGGGACATCTGTCACTGAGGTCAGTGGTTGTCAACCTGCAGGGCAGGAGGCAAGCTCTATGTCCCTCCTTCCCTTGTCTACTCACCCATTTTCCACGAGGGAATGAACTCTCATCTCCAAGCTGAAAGCTACAGAAAATGTTCCCGAAGTGCAATAAAGAAACAAGGGGGACTTCAGGGATTCCCTTCCCTCCGACCTCACTCCCTGCTGTAACACAAGGCTGGGGTGGGTTATCCTGCCCTCGTGGTGCCTCATTTAAAGACCAGACTCTCAGTCCATAAACTTGACCATGTCCTTGATTCCCTTTTCAGATAAACTGCCCAAGTGGAATACTGTTTTATATTTCAAAATCAAGAAAAGAAAAAAAACACACTTTGAGAATCATTTTGGGTTTGTTTACTCAAATCAAGCCAGCAGGGCTTAAAGAGTGAGAAGACACCAGAGACAGGTGCAGCCCTCCCCAGTCCTGGTGGGCTTTCTAGGAACAGCTGACTCTCGCTTCCATGAGGGAGAAGAGGCCTTGTATCAATCCCTGGGAGCACAGGCCTTCCAGCCCTCCTGCAGTCAGCTGCCTCAACTCGTACACCGGCCTCTGGAGGAGCACACAACCGTCTCAGTTGGACAGTAACCCCTCCAGGCAATATTTGCACACTCAAAGCTAAACACCCTCTGTGTGGCATCCGTACCATGTGTGTGTGTGCATGCATGAGTGTGCAAGCATATGAGTGCCACGCAGTACAGTCTTGCTTGCCTCAGATATCAGACAGTCGTCATGTATGTTTGCATGTGCATGTATATATATACACAGGGGGGGTGTTGCTGTACGTTTAAAGTTGACGACATCTAACAACTCAGGCTGCAGAGGCTAGATGGGAAATTGAACTAAATATCTGGGATTTCAAGCACATGAATACTAAAGCCACGAGCCAGCAGAGTGGAGGGCTGTGCAGGAAACAAGCCGCACCATGATGGAGGCCACCCTGGCATCCCCTGTGCCAGCCAGGGGGCATCACTGCCTCCTTGGGCCTCCTGAGTCACAGGCCTGACCTAGATGCTCTTCAGTGGAAAAAAAAACAACCCCCAAATCCAACTCTTCCCTTTAGAATTTTATAATTTAAGGGACGACAGACAGGGAAGACATAAATTCCTTTAAGTCTAAGGAGCAGAGCTACTCAGTCTCTAACAAAGTGCTGAAGGCTGCGCTGGATTTTGTTAGCGACGCGGAGGGCTCGGATTCTGAACCTCCTGCAAACAATGTCCAGAGAGCCACAGAGATGAGACACACTGGCACACCCCAGCACCTAACATCAAGCATGGAGCACCGTGGACCGAGGGAAAGAAGCCTGCCTCGTCTTGGGCTCCCAAGGTGTGAGTCCTTCTCCTGTGGGAAGCGGGAGGCTGTGAGCCCCTCATATACTTCTGAAAGTTAAATACGCCACCACTAGTGAGCCTGCAATGAGGAAAATCCACCCAAATAAGCCACAAGCATACGGAGGTGTCCTGAGTGAAGACTGTTCTTGCCTCTCCTGGTTAGGGTTGGATGAACCATCACATGTCATCAGGTAAAATGGCAGCACCTGGTATGGGGACACAAGTGGGGCACAGTGACAGGAACCCAGGAGATTTTTTGAAATAGGGAAGGCTTGGACACCTGTGAAGTAGGACTGGGCAAGAGGAAGGACATTTAGGGATGGAATGACTGATGTCAAGGCAGAAATAGAAAACATCAATGCCCCTGGCTAGTAGGTGATACTGAGGACTTAGCGTAATACTCACAATCCTTACAGAAGCCCTGTGAAGTAGAGATCGCCCCCGGAACTAATGAGGAACTTGAAGAGGAGAAAGATGGGGGAACTGGTCCCAGGTCACAGAGCCCTGAGTCAAGCCAAATCCTCTGTCTGGAAACTGCCCCTGGCTGGGCCCCTTGGCCGACTGGCGGGGCGGCAGAGTGCTGCTCTCCTGTGCTCTCCAAAATGTGCAGTGTGGGCAGTCACTGTAGTGACATTTAGTGGCTTGAAATCCCAGAGGTTTCAGTTCAGACATGTGTACACAGCAGAGAGGTTCCAGTGAGTGACGAGAGACAGAAAGGCTCAGTGGAAGTCTTGGATCTACCACCATTCCCACTCACAGACAAGCACAAAAACAGTTTCTTAACCCAATCAACCCACCATTTCTAAGTATAAGTAGGAAATACTTATAAACACTGAGTATGGAATCCAGGGCTACAGTTCCTCCAGGAGGGTAGAAAAGAACCACTTTGAAGTGGATCATCATCAAAAAACCTTTTTTTACATCTGAACACAAGCATCTAAGAATCCACACAAAGACAGAGGCCCCAGCCAGACCTCAGCCCATGGTCCCTGCCCCTTCATCTTTGCATGGGGGCATCGCATTGCTGCATTTGAGAATGGGGACCCCAGGCAAACAGACAGACCAGTCCAAGGCTCACTCTTCCCACTGGATCGAAGGGTGGCCTGATGTGACACAGTGACTTCCTGGTTTCCTCTCCCCGAAACGAGCAACACAGTTCTTGCCCCAACACATTGGATCACTGAGCAACAGCAGACAGGGGTCTGGTGGTACAAGCCAGGGGCCACAGCCAAGGAGCCCTGCTGCGTGGGAGAAGCCTGCCCCTCAGGGCTTTGGCTCCTCCCCTGCGAAGGGAAAGGTCCCAATGTCTCTAGGTCAGTGGACGGAACCCATCTGGGATCAGCAGCTGCTTTTGGAAGCTACCATCTTCTTTCCAGCAAAAAGAAAAATGTACCAACATGGTTTTAAGTGGTTTTTGAATCCTTATGGAATCAAGGACCTTTGTTTTCATAGCCCACGGGCCCAGTCCCACCAGGGACGAGGGGTGTCTGAATCTAATAGGCCTCCCAGGAATACAGCAACACTAATTAACACATCACCAGCCACGAGAGCTTTAAAAATCATCCCCAAGATATCATTGGAGACGATTTGGTTGAATTAAAACAAATAGGCAAATCCTTAGCTGATTAAGTGCAGAAAATTTCAAATCCCTGGAAAAATACCTTCTCTGAAAGCCGAGCCCCTGTTCCAAAACAAAATGAAGAGTAGTCAGCAATACTTACTCACTGTGTACGACGTGTGCATAAACAAAATCAAAAGGCCGACGGAAAGCAGGGGGAGAGGAGGGTCCATGGGCAAGTACTTTTACTTTCTTCTTGTTTTCCAGAGAACCAGAATGACTTGGGGTAAGAAATTCAAGTATCTACATGAGTGTGACAATGCTTGCTAAGAATTTGGTTCTGTTTCTCTACTCATTTATGGGACTAGCATGACTTCCTTTATATATTATAATTGATGCTGACTTTGAACATGAACTAATTACTCAACATTGCTTATATCAACGCTGGCAGATGGAGAAACCAAGGCCCACAGAGGCCCTTCTTGCTGGTCCCATGGGAATTTAAGAAAGGCCAGGGTGGTTCCCTCCGTCTTGTCAGAGGGCCCTTCAGCTTGGAGACATCTAAATTTAAAGCCTATGACTGTCTCTAACCCTATCCATAACTCTCCTACTGTTTCCTCTTTTAAAGCAGAAACCATAAACATAACCTCATTAAAGGCCCTTGCCCAAACATACAAAATCCCCAGTATCCCTAAGACAATGGCTGACCCCATGCCCAGTTCATGTAGACTCTTTTGCATATTTGCAGTCAGCACAAAAGGTGACAAGAACAGGTCACACTGTCAGCCACGGGATTGTGGCTAGGTCAATCGTTAGCCATAAGGCTTCAGGCAAATGCTGTCTCTCTGCCTCAGTGTTATCATGGTAAAATGGGTTTGATAATCATATCTACTAGTAAGGTTGTTATGAGAACTAAACATACATCAAGCACGTGGCACATGAAAACCACAATCAATGTTAGCTATCATTATTGATGACATTTTAATGTACGGTTTCCTATACCACTTGTTTCACTTAAAATTACAGAAACACTTTCTAGACTTCTTAGCCTCTTCGACTCTAGTTTCTAATGGCTCAAGGGCATTTTGCTTATTTCTAAGCGCCTTCTTTTATTCAAGTTCGAACGGTCATTTTTTTCCAGATTCTAAAAGATGCAGTGCCTCACTCTCGCCATGTGGGGGCATACTCTTTCTGCTCCCTCCCACCCACAATGGGCACCCACCCAGGGAAAGTTCCTATCTTGACTTCAAGCACTAAATCTTTGTTTTATGGCTTCATGATTCATCTGCACCACTGAACATGGGAAGGGGGGCTGAGCTGCCCTCCAGAAATGGCTTAGTGCATGAGGGAAAGTTCCTATCGAAGATGGGAGGAATCTGTTCAACCCTTACATCTTCCACATGCTTGTCTGAACCTGACTTGCCCAACAACTGGTTTCCTAAAACTGAACCACAGTGGAGAGGTCCCCCATGTGCACATTACAGGCATCTGCATCTGAAAATAGATCAGAGAAAAGTCCCTTCATTTATCCAATACTCCCTTCCTACCTTCCACTACTAATCTTCAAAGTGATTTTGGCTTCAATTTTCAAAAAAAAAAAAAAGGAGAGGCACCAGTTGAAATGGAAAGAAAAAAGAAAATTAATTCTTGGCTTTTGACCTTCGAGGGCAAGGGGTGGCACCACCTGGTGGTTTAAAGGAGAAAATGGATTTTTTTAAAATTTAACTTTTGTTCAAGTACAGTTTTCTGTCTTGTATTCCCAGCCCTGCCCCGCCCCAGTGCTCCCCACCTCCCTCCCATCTCCGCCCCCAACCTTAGTTATTGTCCATGTGTCCTTCATACTTATTCATGTGAGTCCATCCCCTTTTCCCCTGTGATTCTCTCCCCTCTCCCCTCTGGACCCTGTCAGCACGTTCTGTATTTCAGTGTCTTCAGTTACATTTGGCTTGCTTGTTTGTTTTGTTGTTTAGATTCCTGTTAAAGGTGATATCATATGGTATTTGTCTTTCACTGCCTGACTTATTTCGCTCAGCATAATGCTTTCCAGTTCCATCCATGATGTTGCAAAGGGTAGGAGCTCCTTCTTCCTTTCTGCAGCATAGAATTCCATTGTGTAAATGTACTATAGTTTTTTGATCCAGTCATTCACCGATGGGCATCTAGGTTGCTTCCAAGTCTTGGCTATTGTAAATTGTGCTGCTATGAACATTGGGGTGCATAGGTTCTTTTGGACTGGTGTTTCAGGGTTCTTAGGATATACTCCTAGCAGTGGAATTGCTGGGTCAAAAGGCACGTCCATTTTTAGTTTTCTTAGAAAATTCCATACTGCTTTCCATAGTGGTTGTACCAGTCTGCAATCCACCAACAGTGAACTAGAGTCCCCTTTTCCCCACACCCTCTCCAACACTTGTTGTTTGTTTCTTTGTTCATGGTAGCCAATCTGACTGGTGTTAAGTGGTATCTCATTGTGGTTTTGATCTGCATCTCTCTGATAGCTAGTGATATCGAGCATCTTTTCATGTGTCTCTGGATCCTCTGTATGTCCTCCTTGGCGAAGTGTCTGTTCAAGTCCTTTGCCCATTTTTTAATTGGGTTGCTCGTCTTCTTTGAGTAGAGTCGTGTGAGTTCTTTGTATATTTTGGAGATTAAACCTTTGTCTGAGGTGTTATTGGCAAATATGTTTTCCCAAACTGTTGCTTCTCTTTTTATCTTGATACTGTTTTCCTTGGCCATGCAGAAGCTTTTAAGTTTGATGAGATCCCATTCGTTTATTCTTTCCGTTATGTTCCTTGTTCTAGGGGACGTATCAGTAAAAATATTGCTGCGTGGAATATCTGAGATTTTCCTGCCAAGGCTCTCCTCTAGGGTTTTAATGGTTTCCCGGCTTATATTTAAGTCTTTTGAGAAAAGGGATTTTCAAGGGGAGGGATTTCCAACTATGTGACATTTCTGCACTAAATGCTGTCTTTAGAAACTGCCAGGCACTTGAACCGTGACTCAACTGTCAGGAACTAGAAAGGTGGGAGAGCTGGAGACTGGCCATATGATGCCTCACATGGTTGAACAAGAGCCAATGGGAACAGGGGAGAGAAATAATGCTTATGGTGCCTTTTCATAGGGAAATTCCTTTGCTTCTCTGGGCCTTTGAAGGCTACACACCCAGGAGCACCCTTAGATCCCCCAGGACCCCTTTGAACCACCAACATACAGTCTGCAGATGTGAAGTCCTGGCATGAAACCAACAGCCGAGTGTTCATTTAACTCTCATCAACTTAATTGGGTTAATGGGTGTGAATGGTCCAGGGAGGGAGGACTGGCTGGCTATCCCATCCATTTTGCCATCAGGCAAGAGCCCCATATGAAATATTCCTGCCAATAGCCTCATTTCTGATTAGAAAGATATAAGATGCATATCGAAGCAACCTTGGAAAACCTCAAAGTACATATAAGATTTAAACCACATAATAATCACATCACTTAAAACAAATACTAGAGTTTGGCATATTTGTTTCCATGCTTTTTCAGGCTGTTTACAAAACTAAGATAGATTATACAACCGTAGACTTTTCATTCCCACTAAACATAACACCAGCATTTACATCAACAACAAAAAATCCTTACACTTCAAACAATACAAATTATTATTTACTTAATCTTGACCATTGGGCATTTAGGCTATTTCTAATTTTTTTTTCCTATAAAGATCACTGCAAAACCTTTAACTTGTATAAACAGTCAGAAATCTGGACAAAGTTCTCAGAAGCTGAACCTTGATCAAAGGCCTTGATGCATTTGTCTAAGTAATTTCTAGAAAGGCCACACCATTTATACTCCCATCAACAGAATCAGGCTGCTTCTTAGTCAGCCTGGATATTTCGCATTTGAAAATAAATGTCTTCATTTACGAGGGAAATGCTATTTCCCCTCCTTTGTATTTCTCTGACTACAAGTGAAGCTGAGTGTTTTTCATGGTTTCAGGCCTATCTTTTTTTCCTTGTTTGGGAAAGGTCCTCTATCACAACGAGGCCTTCTTAAGTCTTGGTAGTATGGTTAGTTGACTCCTTACAGACATGGGTAGTTTTGCTGTGATCCACTTACATCTGTCAGTGACTAAGGAGACCTGAGACCCAGCTGGGAGTCGCAGATCCGATTCCTAGTCAGACCGCTGTGTCTAACTGGTCAAGTTGGAGTTTCAGCCTCTGTGTTTAAACTCCTTCCTGAGATTCCTCAAGACAGCACGGTGTCTTTAAAAAGAGCATGTTTTGCCCTGGCCAAGTGCCTCCGTTGGTTGGAGCACCATCCTGTGCACCAAAAGGCTGCGGGTTCGATTGCCGATCAGGAGGCACACCTAGGTTGTAGATTGGAGCTCCAGTCGGGACACGTGTGGTGGGCAACGGATAAATGTTTGTTTTTCACACTGATTTCTCTCTCTCTCTCCCCCTTCCTCTTTCTCTAAAATCAATAAAACAATAGACAAAAAAACATTATGTTTTATTTATGCTACTGTCTGGTATGGTTCTGAAAGCTGCTTTTCTCTCTCCTTATTGAAATATCACTGTTTTGAAAAGCAGAGGGTCTATGAGAGCTTCCCCCGCTTCCCTGACTTCTCCCCGCATCCCACAACCCTGCGATTCTCAGATACCATACAGTGGTTTCACAACCAGAACGCAGAGTGAAAAGACTCTAGTATGGACAGGACCCTCGCCAGTTTCCAGACTGAGCAAATTAAAAGACAGGGTGTTTAGTTGTACTTGAATTTCAGATGTAAAATACTTTTAGTGTTAGTATGTCCCAGAAATTGCAGGGACTATACTTATACTAAAAGGTAGTTACTGTTCATTTGAAATTGGAGTGCAACTGGGTATCCCGTGTTTTATTGGACAGTGCTACTTGCACCTACCTTAGGGTCCAAGTTCTCCGCAGGAAGAGGGCCTACACGTGTCTCGGTGCAAAGCCTCTCAAGGATGGACTGTGTGGGTCACGCACAAGTCAGGGCAGGAAGAGATTCCATCAAAGGCCAAGGAAGCTTCGTGGGGAGATCACAAGTATTTATTATGCTTACTTACTGGCCTTTAGGCAGAGAAGCATCTGGAGTCTAAGAAGCATGATGATAAACCTACGTATTGTCTTTGTAACTATCCTAGACATCGCCATTGGTCATTCTAATAACCACAAGCCACATGATAATCAGAGAGTCACGTGCTGCCTGATTCTCTCATCTTTTCAGCCATACATATTCTCCAGGCACCCAAAGCCATCCACGCCCTACCTTTGCTGCTGATGAATAAGCAGTTGCTTAGTGACAACACAGACACAAATAGACCTGCATAATTGGTAAAAATTAAATGCACATCAGAAGAAGAGATGGCTTCACTATTACCTGAAGATTTCTCATCTGTGAAGCAAACCACCCACTGACATGGTGCTTGTTTCAAATATCTAAGTGAGGTAATAACTCCTATTCTCTGTCAATAGAGCCAAAATTTCCAGTAAGATTAAAAAGTCCACCTACCAGGTCAGCTCTTCTAGTTTATAGGCACAAAAACCATTTGACCAATCTGAACTCATTCCCAAATAATTGATTTTGAACTAAGACCAAGTCCTAGGCGGGCTCCAGAGCTGTCTCTATATCGCTCTTCAGCTCACCCTGCACGTATGTGTTCAATGCAAACACCACAATGGGAAACGGACCATTATATCTTTTGGGGGAGAGGAGGTCCACCAGCAGAAAATGACATTTACTTCCAAAGAGCCCAACACAGCCCTGGCTGGCGTGGCTAGTGGACTGAGCACCAGCCTGTGAACCAAAGGGTTGCCAGTTTGATCCCGGTCAGGGCACATGCCTGGGTTGCGGGGCCGGGGCCCCAGTAGGGGGCACATGAGAGACAACCACACACTGATGTTTCTCTTCCTGTCTTTCGCCCTCCCTTTCCCTCTGTCTAAACTAAATAAATAAAATCTTTTAAAAAAAGAGCCAACACACTCATTTCTAAAAGGACATTTCTGAAGAATGCTAATACTTTTAAGATCTGTGCAAAGGACTCAGCCCCTCCCAGAAAGATGGTAACTCCCCAGGAACCCACAGGGTTGGAAGTTCCCTGGTGAAGGAAACAGGTGTCCAAGAGAACAGCACCTGCCTCTGGATTTTGTCCAGCTGCTAATATTAACTTAAGCGTCACCGGGCTCACTTTCCTGTTGGAGGAAATATTGCTCTCGCATCTTCTCTGATTCTGAGAATAAAAATTAATAGCCTAGCCCACTACATCTCCAAGTATGGAGTGGAGGCCAACCACTGCAGTGCCATGGTGACAGCCCCCAACACGCCTGCTCCTGGAGCCCACCCTGGAGCTCTGAACTAAAAATGCAACCAGCAACAGAACTTAGAAAAAAATAAATTCCCCCAAACCAAGGCATTCTTACATCTTCCCTGGGTCCGTGTAGGGTCTACGGAGGGTCTACGTCACTTAGCTACTACAATACATATCGCCAACATTAACACATAGCATTATATTCTGCAAACTGCAATAGGAAAGCAAAATCTTTCTTTTGTCAAAGGCCGCATAACTGAAAGGAAACTGTGGTACTGGAAAGGTTTAAGGGAGACTAATGTTCTATAAACATTTCCTGGTTCGTGGATTTTTTTGCTTTTCGGATGCAAACAACTGATGCTCAAACGCAGGATAATCACCAGAAAGAACAACAACAACAAAGGGGAAAACGTAAGCACCTGCCTGAAACTTTAGGTCTTGCTTTCTGTCTCTGTTACAAAAAGGTAGAAGAGCTGAAACTGCAATGGATGCAAAGGAGAATCTGAGTCCACGCCCACGGTCAGTAGGAGAATTTCTCCAGATCATTCCCAAGTGGTGGGCCACAGAGACCAACTCATTCATCAAAACAGTATTTAGGGACTCATGGGACCAACCAAGGAGGCCACAGAACCTATCTGAAAGAAGCCAAAAAGAAAAGACCAGGACTTCTGTTCTACGAACAAACGTCACCATATCACCCTTGGGGAAGCACCTCTGTCCCAATACTAGAAACCAAATACCCCTGCTTAGGTGACTGGCACTGAATGCTGGCCACTCCTGCTGGAACCACTGGCCAGGCCATTGTCACCTCTAGGTGCAATAGAGGCCAGAAACCCAACTTCTATCCTACAAGGCAGGCTTTGCCTTCCACCCAAACTCCCAAGGTGGGGAGAAAGGTGAGTCCCAAACATGGTCAAGGGACTCGAGAGCTAAGCAGCTAGCTACAGGGGGAGGAGGGAAGGAGAAAAAGAGGGAAAGCTACTAAGGGGAAGCTTTATTCACATCCCCTGACACCCATGTCTTCAATGCCTGAATGCCACATTAAATTGTCACCAGGCCTTCCTCTCCCTTTAGGAAGATGATTAAGTGAATGAAATCCACGGCACAGACTTCTCCAACTAACTCCATCTTCTGTCTTCTGTGTGCAACCCTAGGAGAGTCCCAACTTCTCAAAGCCCAGCTTCTCCTAAGTGTAAATGAGCTGAATTAGTCAACTTCCCGGCCCCTTCCAGCACTAACGTTCTCTGCTGCCAGAGTCAGTCTCAGACACAGGTAGCCTAAATGATCACTCATCCCCGATGAGAATAGAGGCTATTTCTGGTGCCAGTGTTTACAGAACTCAGTAAGAAAGTCCCCAGGAGCTTAAGGGACAGCACATTCCGACTGTGTGTAGAACAAGAAATGTCCACTCAGTGAGGAACAAATTCATTAGCCCAGAGTAATGAACATCGCCCTGTGCCCTAAACTAAGAGGCATTATTTTCCCTTAAAATGTGTTATTTTCTGACAATATAAAAACGTGCATATATTATTTAAAAGGGGGTAATGTTAATTAGCACAAAGAAAAACTGAAAATCATTCACCATCAGAGGTAACCACATTTTAAAAACCCTGACAATCCTTTTTGCATGTATATACTCCACGTATAGATGAACACACGCATATAAATTTCTCCTATTGACCACACTGTTTCGAAACACAACGTTAAATAGCAATAAAGCATGAATACAGTCCACATTTTTTAAATTCTCCACATTGGTGGTTCTTTTCCTGAGTTCCTGTAGCTAACAGAGGTCAAGAGGGGCACAACGCAGAGCTCCCAGTAGCTAAACAGAGAACTAAGAACACACACGCAAGCTTTTCTTCCTATTAGAAGAAAAGATATGTTTAGTGTCCAAATCATTTCAAGGTCAGGCACAGACAGTTACCTTCCAGGCCTCTAGAGAGCTCTGGTGTTTAGAACAACAAAAGCTAGCTGGACAGAATTATAAATCACCACTTAAAAACCAGTCAAATGCTGGTTGAACGTAAAAGGGCCAATGTTTCTTGCTCTCTGATTTCTGTGATGTAAATGTTATCTTAGTGAGTGGTTTCTGAGCTCTTCCTTCCTCAGGCTCAATTTAAATGCTGCCTGGGGAAGTCTCAGCTCTTCGGCCTTGCCTAGCCCTGGTCTCTGCAAGAACCCTGGCATCCCAAAGCAATTAGCCTGCTTCAGGTGACTCTTAGTTATGTAAGCTCCAACCCTCATAGCAGAACAAAATAGACATCTGAAAGCAAAGTGGACTTGAACTTGGCCTTCAGCCCCAGACTTGGGTCCATCTTCTCATCCAAGGCTCACTGCCCATGCAGAACCCTAGTTCCTTACAATGGTCATCCAGCCATGAGTTCTGGCTAGGTTACCCACTCCGCCCAGGAAAGCAGCCAATCTTCTCGAGCTGGCCAGTCCTGGTCCCTGGTCACCCGCACTTCAACTCTGTCCAAAATCCTATCCAGAGAAGAGCCAGTTCAGGGAAGGTGGAGCCCAGAGGAGCCTGCAAGAGAGGCAGTGTGTGCAAGTGAGTACAGGCCCCCTTCCCTGCCTGCCCCTTCTTTCCCACCAAGACTGAAGGCTCCGAGATGCTGCTCAGATCCAAGAAAATCACATGAAGGATGACAACGGACTATGTGGGGATGGAACAGGTGGTTGAGTGGCATCTCAATAGATGAGCTTACTAACCAGGAAGAAATGCACCCACATTGGTGGGGCAAAGGCTGGCATTCCACAAGGGTCAGCAGACAGTCCCCCTTCTGGGCAAGAGGGTGTAGGGTCTGCCACAGAGAACCTGCAGAGGGCACAATCGCCTGCATTCCTTTGGATAGAGAAGAACCCCTTTGTTAGCACAAACTACAAGGCTAGAAAGGCAAAGCCATGGCAAGGCCCTAAGGGATGTTAATGGGTCAGCTGGGCTCATTTCTAATCAGCATGGCCTTATAGGTAAGGACCTATTAGCATATCATTGAGATGCAAATAACTTATACATTATGTAAATGTAGTGAAATGGTTTTCTCTAAAAGTTTGTTTTCTTAATTGGCTAACTATTTCCCCAACAATGTGTTCATGCTACCAACCTGTTCAAGAAACAGGCAGAGTCCTAAGTAATGAAGAAAAACCACTCTCCCAACCTGGGTGTTCTCCATGGAAGAAGCACCCAAGTCATATCAATTCTTATCACGACCAACTTCTGTCCAGATTTTACTTGCAGGTAGGAAGTGAACGTGGAGAGAAAAACATGCAGCCACTACCAGAGCAGCACAGTGATGGCAATTCCAGGCACATCTGACACTGGTTTGTCAGTTGTCGCTACCTCTCCATCCGCCAGGTCAGGAAACGTGATTCAGACATGGAGCCACCTGTGTTACTCCTCACCAGGAGTAACAGGCAAGGTACTCCAGCAGTAAGCCCCAGAAATGCCATGTGCATGTGTGTGCATGTGTGCACGTATGTGTTGTGTGATGGGGAGGAGACAGAATATGCACATATGTGTTCACATACAGATTATAATCAACACATTTGGCATGAGGTGCTCTGGCAGTTTCTCCCAATCCTCTTCTGGGGACTGTCAATCAAAGCAAAGGATGGGCAATGGGTGTGGGTGGATGGCAGGGGCAGGCAGACCCAGCCTAGAGGGGCAGCAGGCTGGCTGAAGGCAGCCCGCTCTCCAGCAGGCACAAACCAGGAGACAAGGGAAAATCCACGGCGGGGTCTCTGGCACTTTCCTCTCTCCCTACCTCTTAGGGCTTCTCTCTTCCCTTTTTCTCTAAGGTAATGACACAGAGGACTCTCCGTATCACTATGCAGAAAGAAGCAGGCAAGCGTAGTGCTGGGGGAACAGAAACCTGGGTCACAGGCTTTAAAACGGCTGCTTCCCGCCTGCACGACCACTTCCTGATTATGCATATTTGGGGATATCACTTGATACCCCTGTGCCTCGGTTTCCACATTTGCCAAATGGGGCTGATAACACTGCCCACCCTTGTAGGGCTCTTGTGGGGAGGCAATGAGAGCGGGTGTGGGGCCTCCCTGGCCAGCATGCACTGAGCCCTACACAAAGCACGTGTCGGCAGTCCCCACAATGAACCTGCGTTCCACTGACAAACAGAGAAGGAAGGTACGCGGCACGTCAGTGCACCCAACCCATTCTTCAATCCAATCCAAGGGGCAGGAGGTCATTAGCGGAAGAGAAAATAAGATCATGATGGGCTCCGGTGCAGAATTTTCAAGTACCATCAAGTCCCAATTCTCCTTGTCCTGATGCTTCTTAAGAGTCCACAGTCACGTTGGCATTTTCGATTTTCAGAAAGGATCACCTGCTGCTAGAGATAATAGAGACTTCCTGTCAATAAAGGGGAGGGCTACTGCCCTTTAAGATCATCTAGTTTGCTTAGGAATACAAAGTAACTTTCTTTTTTCCCTCTTTCCTTTTCTTTCATTTTTCTTTAAATAGTAGATTTACTCATCTAATGTAGTTAGGCTAAATTAATACTAGTTTGTACTTCCTAAAAAAATGGTACAACCAGGGAGATGGTGATAAAGTAGGTCACTATCACCCCTGAAGTATGCTTATTGACCAGAGAAAACTATGGCAGATACACAGATAGACAGAGAGGTAGAGAGATGGTATATGTGCACACATACACATACACAGATAGTAAGTGATCTGTATACTGTATATTATATATCTGATGCTATTTCATTGAGTCACTATATTTCCATTTTCAGGTTTGATATTTTTAAAAATTGCATACATATATATGGTTTTTAGAAAGTCACCTTGGAAACTGAAACTTAATGGCTTGACAGGTAACTGCTAGGAAGACTAAGCACCGCTCCCACTCCCTAGGTTTGACCAGAACACAGGTAAGAAGGGAAAAGGCTAGGAGGGAAACTGCTTTCTGGAAACCAATCGACCCATCAGAATGCAGCTCCCAGCAAGGGACCATATCTCTTTCTCTACCATTCTCAGTTAAGATTTGGGGGCACCGACCATGTTCTCAGAGGGGGGCTGTCTTTTGTGCAACAGATGGAGTGGGACACGGTGCGGAGAGCTCCGTGTGGACCTTTGGGCTCAGAGACTGAATTCTTGAGCCTTCTTCTCTGAGTTGGAAGCATCGGGTCAGAAAGGAGACTGACAGGCAAAAGTATCTGTATGGCCTGAGGCAGCCTGGAGCTAACAGAGCAGAGCAAAGAACTGGTTCTGAAAGAGCAGGAGTAAAAGACATGGGAAATTAAATGGAGTGGGGCTGATCAGTGAGATCAGCCAGGAGACAAAGGAGGCCCTGCCGGGTGCAATGAGAAGACTTAATGGGGCAGAGCTGAAGCTCCTGCCAGACAGGGCACTTCTCCTACTGTTCCTGCTAAGACAGTGACCTCCAGGGACACGGAAAGAATGGTGTGGTTCCTAGTGGGAAAACCAATGCCCTCCAGCAGAGGTTCCAAGAAGGTTGCAGACTCTGGAACTGACAGCTCTGCGTTCCTTCACCCTCAGCGAGAAGCTGACAGGCCTTCCTGAAAATGAAGGCTTCAGAAGGTGTGACTCTCTGAGTGATATTCAGACTGTTGATGATAGTTAATGTAGAAAAGGAGCAAGGCCACAGGGCTGGCAGACGGGGTGCGGTTATCCTCCCCCCACACTGCAGCACTTATTACAAAACAGAGGAGAGAAGCTGAGGTCACGAGAGTTAGTGGCCACGACCTGTGAGCAGCAGACGGCAGGAGACCCGACTGAGCCCAGGCCACGGTTACAGTTTCACTGCAGTTCCCAAACACGAGTGTGCACGAATGAATGAGTGAATGACAACAAAACCCCCAATTAGGGAACCTGAGCAAAGTGCAGATTCTTGGGCTCATTTAAGCAACACATACACTAAAACTGGAAAAGTTCAGAGATCCGCATGGCCCCTGTGCAAGGATAACACCCAACTCAGTGACATCAATGGGCATAAAATTTCAGTTCAGCAAGATGAATGAGATCTAGAAGTCTCAGTCATAACATCGTACTGTATAACATCATACCAACAGTCAACAGTAAGGCATTGTGCACTTACACACCTGTTAAGAGGGTAGGCCTCATGTTAATTATTCTTACCATAACGAAGTTAAAGAAATATCACCTAAATAACTTCTAGAAAAATCACGTTAAAAATATTTTAAAGTGCAGATTCTTAGAACACATGGTAGACCTGGGCAGGGCCCAGAAGTCTGCACATGAGACAGGCACTCTAGGTAACATAAGCAGAGAAAAAAAGATCCAGAAAAAACACAATGAAAAGCCATTAAGAATGAAATTCCGAGGTTGTACGTCTTGTCCAGACCACTTGCTAATTTGTTTACTGAGATTCTTCACATGGGAATCTTACCAGCATTTTGCTCATCTTGCACCAAATCGAATACATCACCTCTGCCTAGAATGTGTTCTTCCTTCTTATAACCTGTCTTAGGAGGACAGACTCCATAATCCCCTCCATTTACCAAACCAGGAGCATGGGAATGAGTGTCTGTGTAGAGAGCCCATGGAAACTGTTCGGGGAGGACCCACGGAATCAAGGGAAACCACGGAGAGACACTGGGTGCGTGAGAGCCAAGGGGAGGTGGCAAGGAGGTACTCTGCCTGTGGGATAACCTGAGACACCTTCCCTCACGTGACTACCGAATCCAGGCTGAACAGGGGAGCAGGAACAGAACAATCAACCCAGAAGAGCTTCCTGGCACATTTCTCAAAGTCACTAGAGTGCAGCCATTTACCCTCCATAAACCACTGAAGTGGCACCTCTCCCACCAAAATCTGTCCCACATTATGCCACTGTAGCCCCCAGCCTGCAGAGAAGTCACGTCTGGGCTCAGTAGAGCTTGTAGGACTGTCTGTGCCAGAGGCTGGTAGTGGGGTGGGCTACAAATAGCAAAGTGCCCGCTGCCATAGCAACCCACGATCAACTAGGGATGGGGAAGAAGGTGCTCTGCTTAATTGAAACCCAGGCAACGTTTTAACACAAACCCCAAGGAAGTTAATGCTCCATTAGATTTTCTCCTGTCTTCTTTCTCCCCTTTCTTTTCAAGTCACCAAGTGGCTTTTAAACACTCCTCCCCGCCCCCAAAAAAATCACCTGCAAAGATGGGGCTTTTGACAAACCACTGAGCCGAATATCCCTCCCCTGATCCTCACCTCACCAGACCCAAGCACAAAGCAATTAAGACCTCCTGTTCCCTCTGTTTGTAGCCCATTCGACTGGAGGAAATGCTGTTTGCCCCTGAAATACTCAGGAATGCACTGGCTTCACCACTACCACCTCCCTGCGGCCATCCGAGACAAATGTCTCACTCAGTAATATGACTGAGAATCACCTGGAAAATGTTAAAAGACAGATTCCCTGGCCCCTTCCCAAGAGAGTTGACTGGGGCAAATTAGAGGCAGAGCACAGCATATGTAGGTTTTTTTCCTAGCACCCCCAAAAATCCTGAGGTAAATAGATCAAGACCCACCCTAGAGAAATGTAGACTCACAGACTCGGGCTTTTCCCATAGATGTGCCCTTTACATGGCGGGCTGGGCTCAAGCAAAAGCTGGTCATCAAATGGTCTGCTGCTCACCAACAAGCTGTGGGCTGTGGCAGAGTTAACAGGAGACCCCTACTACTGCAGTGGGCAGTTCCCCAGCGTGTGGTTCGGAATTTCTCTGATGCACACAGAAAACACCTGCTAGGTCCTCATTCTCATTAGACCTCATCCGGGGCACAGGGCAGTATGGGAAAGCAAACATGCTCACAGCCCCAAAATGTTCAGGACCGAACTCGCCACTTACAAAATTAGCCCCACTCAAAAATCCCCTTTCTGCCTAACAGCTTAGCCAAAGTCCTAGCCCGCCTCTTAAATCAGTCTTGGTGATCACAAACATTTGTCCGCATTTCCATTTTATTGTCAAATTGATGGAAATGTCAAGACATGAGTCTGGAAAAAGATTCAAGTTCGTGAAGCCCCAGGAAGTGACACTGAAGAATGTTGCTAGGAAGGACCTGGGACACAGGGGCCTGGTACATGACTGAAGAAAAGATGTAAGCACAAATGTTTTTGCAAATTTACATTTCTACTAGAAATATGTCTGTCTCCAGCAAGATTAAAGATTAAGATAAAACCCGAATCTCCCGCCACAAACACTGAGAAATGATGGAGGAAATAAACAAAAAAGGGTTTGAAATGCAGAGCTGAGCTTGCAGCAAAGACAGGGGACTAGTGTCGATTAAAAGGCAGTAAGTCAGAGCCTAAACACCAACCAGTTCAGGTGCTGTCTGAGGAGTGACAAGGGTCCCCTGGGTGGGCTCTGGGTGTTACTGTCCCCCTCGGGCAAAGGTGAGGCCTTGAGCCACCATGGCAGGACATGACATTCTATAAATGTAAGATTCATGGAGTGAAATCCAGTGTCCCTGTGGGAAGGGTAGACTAGAAAGAAAAAAAAGCCATCTAGCATCACAAAGAGACAAAAAGGATAATCATACGTTCCTGCCTAGCCTCTAGAGGAAAAAAAAAACTGTTTGAAGAATAAAAACCATGGGCTTTCACCTTGAACGGGTCGGAGTCCTGAGTCTGTACTTTCTGTATGCATGAGGAAAATGCCAACCTGAAATGATGCCCACACAAAACCTTGTGCGGATGTTTACGGCAGCTTTAGTCACAACGGCCAAACCCCAGAAGCAACTGAGATGTCCTTCAGTAACTGAATGGACAAATGAGCTGTGGTCCATCCAGACAATGGAATATTTTTTAGAACTAAAAAAGCAATGAGCTATTCAGCTATGAAAAGACATGGAGGAGCCTTAAATGCATATTACTAAGTGAGAAAGAGCAATCCAAAAAGGCTGTATATTGTATGATTTCAAATAAGTGACATTCTGGAAAAGGCAAAACTATGGAAAACAGCAAAAAGATCAGTGATTGCCAGACGGTAAGGCAAGGAAGGAAGGAAGAGGTGAAGCACAGAGGATTTTTAGAGCAGTGAAAATACTCTGTATGATGCTGTAATAATGGCGGACACACGTCACTATACATTGGTCCACACCCAGACGATGGACAACACCAGGAGTGGCCCCTACCGTAGAGTATGCACTATGGGTGGTAATGATGTGTCAGCTGTAACGAACGTACCACTCCAGTGGGGGCTGCTGATAATGGGGGAGGCTATGAATGACTGGGCACAGGGGGTGCATAGGGAATCTCTACACCTTCAATTCAATTTTGCTATGAACCTAAAACTGTGCTAAAAATAAAGCCCATCAAAAAACAGTAACTGTATTACTGACTAATTTGGAAGTATCAAGTAGAGGTAGAACTGAAATATTAGGAAAATAAAAACATGAAAGATGATGGGAGTGAACCAAGCTAAAGCATTTGAAGGTCCTAAAAGATTGCTGGGAGGAGGTAGGAGATACAGATTAACTTTGAACATCATTAAAGCAACTTTAAAAAGTAAAGGGCCCTGCCTGGTATAGCTCAGTGGATTGAGCATGGGCTGTAAACCAAAGGGTTGCTGGTTCAATTCCCAGTCAGGGCACATGCCTAGGTTGCAGGCCAGGTCCCCAGTGTGGGCCGCATGAGAGGCAACCACACACTGATGTTTCTCTCCCTCTCTTTCTCTCTTCCTTCCCCTCTCTCTAAAAACAAATAAAATCTTTAAAAAAAAAAAAAAAGGAAATGTAGCCACAAAAAAGAAATTGAGTTTAAAACTCCCAAACTAATAAAGGGTAAGGAAACAAAGAGGAAGATACAGAAAAGCCAATAAAGCATAAGGAAAGGGAAGAGAATGCACAGCGAATAGACAGAGCAATATAAAACACAGAGCAGCAGTATTACCCTCGGACAAGGCCATCCCAACACCCACAGCACACATTCAAGATGAACAGCCTCTGGTGTGTTGAACAAACCGCACATGCACTCACATACACACACATGTGCGAGGTGATCTTACTGGTGAAGTTCACCAAAGGGGATCCGAGTATGCCACCCCAGATACACCGTTCGGCGTAAGGATTACTCTGGGCTTAAGGCACCTGGAACAGCAGAAGTGGGAGGAACTCTGCCCGCTCCCTTTCTGCCTAAAAGCAGGGCACACGCTTTCCTGTGTAAAGATGCCTCTCTCCGCTCTACCAGGAAGAGAAGCATCCAGCGATGACCCAGGTCTGCTTAACAAATCTTACTAAATAACCCTCCCCCACCATTAGTTTCTCCTGTATATTTCCTGCGCACAGTTTATGGTCCCTAGAAGCCCAGATCTTTTTTCCTTTGTCTAGTCATATCTTCACAATTTATTTCATTTTACTAAAATGGTAATACAAGCTCTCGACCTCCTTTGGGTTTTCATGTGTCTTGTGTGGCACCCTTATGCATGTAAAGTTCAAATGTGTGTGCTTTCCTCCTGTTAATCTTTCTTCAGCTTAATTCAGTCTCCAGGCACAGAACGTAAGAGAGTAAAGTTTTTTTCCTCCTCCACACTATCAAATTACCAAGGAACAAATAATCATGATCCTGTGATAACTATTCCAGAGTATTAATGGAAGGAAGAGGAGGAAGAGACACAGACGAAGGAGACCTCTCCAACTCTGGATGAGGCCACTATAACCTTAATATTTAAACCAGAGAAATAAAACATAAGGAACATAAAACCTTTTTAAAACACAAAGCCTTCTAGGCCATACTCACCTGAGAGCACAGTTGCAAACTACTGAGGATTAAAATCAACTACCTTTAGTATCTATCAAAAATCTATGGGAAGGGGGGAGGCTTGGTGGGTGGACTGGGATGGGAAAAAAGACAGAAAACTGTACTTGAACAACAATTAAAATTTTAAAAAACCTATGGTAAATACCATATTCATGGTGAAATAGAACTGTTTCACATTCAAGTGAGAGGCAGAATTCTAAAGATAGCACCCAGGACACTCCCCTCCCTGGTACTCTTGCATAAGCCCTCAGACTGTGATGACGTGGGATTGCACTCCTGGGATTAGGCACAACTGACCTTAACTAGGGAGACCAGGCAGATGGACCTGGCCAATCACAGGAGCTCTTTCAAAGAGAGCTTTCTCCAGCTGATCATCCTGAAGAGGAAGTCAGAGATTGCTCTGGGCAGAGGCTCAGGAATGTGCATTTGAAGTGGGCACACCAGTGTATGAGCCCTGGTGCTGTTGATCCCTGAGGGGGTACCATGGAAGTAACAGGAAAGCACCAGACAGCATCTGCTGACTGAGGAGGTCCTGGCATCTGTCAGGATGTCCATTTGGGAGCATTTGGGATTAGGACCCAGCCAGGCTCTTACAGAGGAGGGCAGAAGCATTGTCCACTGCCCTCCTAGGTTCCGCAGCTGGAGCCCTGGCCCTGGAAATAAAACTGACAAGAGCTAGATTAACAAGAGAAAAAGAGAGGTGACTGACATGTGCCACACACATATACGAGGGAGAAGCTGGTGGTGAGTAACTCAAAGGGGTGGTTAGAACTCAGGGCTTATGTGGCACCTTAACAAAGAACACCACATTTGTAGAGAAGTGATGAGACAAGAGAAAGGGGCTTAGGCTTTTAGGGAAGACAAAGTGTGGAAAGGTAAATAAATATACGGGGGAAGGAGTGGAAGATAAGGGTTGTTTCATGAGGTCTGTTACACAGATTCCTCTCGGTGCCTTCTCTGTGCTGCTAGGAGTCTCAAGGGATGAGCCTAGGAGTCTCTGCCCTTCCTGGTACAGGGAGGGTAACATTTTCACGGGGAATTTAATGTCCTGTTTTTAAGCAGAAAAGAGGAAGAGGTCAGAGAGCCCCTCCTGCACCTGCCACTGCTAACAGTCTTCAGCTGTAAATCATCAATATGCTGAAGTGGCATTATTTGGGGGTGGCATGCTTTGATCCCCCACATTCTCAAATGTCAGTGTCCATGTTAATTAAATACAGAACTCGGCGCTCCTTCCCCATGAGAAGGAACTCCGCACTCCTTCTCACATGTGGTACCCTGAGACAGTGGCACTGCATTTTTTATACTGCATTTTTGAAAACTGATTTTCTTCATACAAAAAGAGCATAGAGGAAAAAAAGGAACTGCTGTGTAATCCCACTGCCCAGATCATCTCAGCTGACATGGAAAAGCAGGAAAGTAACACAGACGCATGGTTAGAAATGCAAACAGAAGATAACGGGTTGAAAGGAAAGCTAGGAGCCCCCTCCCTAGCCCCAAGCCTCTCTTCCCAAGGCAACCACTGAGCAGATTCACAGGGATGCTTCCAGAAAAAAATACCCCATTAACACCAGCACATGTTTCTGTTGCAACAGACTGTTTGTTTCCCAAAGCAATGACATTGTTTCCCATTTTGTATTTTTTGCTTAATAGAACCTGCAGGCTTTTTTACAGCAGCAAGCCTACTTCATTTATTTAAATGGTTTTAAAGTAGAGAAGAAACCATATTTTCAATCAGTGCTCAAGGCAATTTTAATGTTGGGAGGTCCACAGACCACACTGAGCAATCCAGATCCAGAAGACAGGTGCACGCATGGGCAACTCTCTCTGGCTGTGGTGTCAATTCCGGCAGATGCTTTGAAATGCCTTCCCCATCTCCCTAATGAGCAGAGCCCTGGAATTCCTCTGAACATCCTACATTTAGATGTATTTCTAACTAGATTCTGTTTATCCACTTGCAAGGGTCTCAAGATAATTGCTGGGGGGTCAGGCAGCACTAGGCAGAAGATTATTCCTGCCTTTACCTCTGATGATACTGTGCCCGGAGGCCAGTCATTCATTTGCAGAGCATCACAGTGGGCCACTCGCTCATTTTTAATCTTGGTTCAATGCCAAAGCAAAGGGAGCAGCCAAGAAGCTGGTCCCACGCCCCAGATGCTCTCCAGATACAGAGGGATCCCTCCTTCCTTCCTCCTTCGGCCATACTCATGCAGATTGTTGGCTGACTGCTACATGGCTCCGAAGATAATGTTGCTGCTAGTTGGCCTGAAGCATGATTCTGCAGCCTCACTTACCTTTTAATCAATAAACGTTAGCCTGCTAATGAGCCTATGATACTCTTCACCTAATTATCTCCAAAAATCTTTGGTAATCCCCTTCCCAGGCTGCAGCGATGAGGCATATCACTCAAAGCCCACAGGTGGACAGGAGAGAGTATGCCCATGACGGTGTTTTTGCTCCCGTCCA
Organism: Sturnira hondurensis; assembly: GCF_014824575.4. NCBI lineage: Eukaryota > Metazoa > Chordata > Mammalia > Chiroptera > Phyllostomidae > Sturnira > Sturnira hondurensis. Next base: position 12,063,990 of record NW_028091359.1, read on the forward strand.
AATACTGGGTTTGGCAGCTGATCTTGTCTAGCTGACAGAGTCCAGGAGGTGCAGGGAGCTGGAAGCCAAGACTCACACCCCTAGATTTCTAGATCTTCTGGGGTGTGTTCCACCTCTCTGCTCACACCCCACTGGGTACCTTTGGAGGGTTCCTCCCTGATGCAGAGAGCCCAGGATACAGGAGAGCTCTTCTCCCCACAGGTGGTCAGCTGGACCAGGTGGGTACCACGCACCAACTCTGCCAGCTTCTCAGACTCAACTGTTCTCTTGAACCAAGGATGCAGCAACATGGGAGCTGAGGGGTTACCCTACCTGGCTCTCGCATAGCTGAGAAGGCATGTCTGCAGAGCAAGAAAGCAGATGGAAAGCAAAACAGAGATGCCTTCACGGAGGAGGCAGAGAAGAATGCAGAGACACGTGCCATCAGCATCACACTCCTAATTCCAGTGCCCCATGCAGCCCAACTGATCTCAGCACCCCTGGAGTCTGTGTCCTTCACACACACTCCGTCTTTGTCCCCCAGCCAGTCTGAGGTGGGTTGCCTCCCTGTCATCCACAAGCTCCTTCCTCAATCAAGACAAAACCTCAGTGACAATAAAGTCTGGATGGCTGACATTGGAACAAGAGAACAGCGGGCTAGAAATAACCACGAAAGTGTTTGCCCAAGGAAAGCAGCCTCTAGCACAGGGGAGTATGGACAGGTTTTGCTGCAAAGCAAAGAGAGAAGGCCAGGGTCCCCTCTGCATTCCCCGCTGGATGCAGGAACATCTCTCTGCTCCCTGTGCTCCCCAGACCCAAGCAGCCCCTTCTCTTGATGTGCCTAAATCGTGGGGAAGCTTGCACCTCAGTGAGACTGGATGCTCAGAAGACAAAAAGCTGGGTATCTATTTGCAAGGCCATCACAGGGATGTTGAGCAAAGCTCAGGCATCAGGAAAAAGGGGAGAGTCTGCTGCCTGGTAATTCTAGGTCCTATAAATCACTCCCATGCTACAGGTGATGGGGCTGAGGTAGGAGCGGCATGCTACCAGTCCAGAGGGAAAATTTAGATGTCTGTCTCCTATTTTAACTTTCAAAATCTTGCTTCCAAAGAAACCACCAGGGGCAACTCTGAGCGGAAAGAAAGTCATGGACAAATGAGCAGAAGTGCTGGTGAGGGGTTGGGAAGTGGCGGGAGGACATGGTGGTGATCTGAGGTGCCGACTGTATTGCCCACACCTCCCCAGGAAAAAAAGCACAGCCACAGTCTCCCAGCCAGTCAAATGTGAACGAAGGAAGTAGGACAAAGGCTGTAGAGTTTGGGACCCAGTGATCACCAGTTCTTTCCCCTGAAAACATGGCCTACTCACTCTGTACCCCAAATCAAGCTAAGGAATGTTACCGTAGCTGCAGAGTAAATAAACCGGGAGAAAAGAGGAACCTCACAATCAAAATATCCTAGGCAGGTAAATATATTTCAAACACAATAAGGGAGAAATAGCAAATCACTGCAAAGAGATGGAAGGAAATGCTTGTGCAATTAGAATGGATGCTGAAATAACATTTTGAAGGTGGGGGAGTCCAGGGGAACGTAATTAAGTGAACTGTATCCAATATTTTAAGTCCTGTTCACATTAACGCTGTAAATATTCCACTTAATTCATCATTATTGAATTTGCCCATGAAGCTGCAGGGTAGAACTTCAGCCTAAAGTTCAATTACACCCAGGCAAAGTGGAGCATTTTTCTTGTCCCTGAGAGCTGCCAAAGGAGAAAGATGTATCTTTCATAAGAGCCAGGGTGACAGGCACCTTCCTGAACACAGGAGCCGCTTCCCTGAGGACTCCAAGAAGGGGAGAGGGACCCTGGAAACCTCTGATTCAAGAACTCCAGCATACACCCACAAACTGGCACAGCAAGACAGAGTTTTATGGAAAAGCCACTCAAATCCAGGCATGCCAAATGCGCCACAATCCATCCACCTGCCTTTGTTCGTCTCCCACCAGTGCACAAATGTGTGCACACGTGTGTGCACACACACGCCGCTATGCATGTGTCTGCCTCCCTACGCTCACACGGCTCCTACTGATTACCCAGTTTGTATGTGTTTATTTCTTACTGATTATCTGTCCTGAACTCAGGGTTTCTTTTCTCATTTCCTTCCTTTTGCCTTTCTTTTTATTTAAAGATTATTTATTTATTTATTTTTAGAGAGCGGGGAAGGGAAGGAGACAGAGAGGGAAAGAAACATCAATGTGTGGTTGCCTCTTACGCAGCCCCTACTGGAGACCTGGCCTGCAACCCAGGCATGAGCCCTGACAGGGAATGGAACTGGCGACCCTTTGGTTGGCAGGCTGGCGCTCAATCCACTGAGCCACACCAGCCAGACCCCTTTTGCTTTTCAATCCTTATTACTGCACCAGCGCCACCTTCTGTGAGGTTGGGGAGGGGCGGTCAAAGTTAAATCCAGGGACACAACTAAGTGTGCTCTTTGCAACTTTTCCTGGTGACCAGGAGGGGAGCACCTCACTCTCTGAGATTTCAGGTACGAATCCGACCCCCCAAAGCCCTGAAATAACTGTGCTGCCTGTTTCTATGACTGTAACGGTTAACAGTCCACCATGAACTGACAGGCCCAGCAAGCCATGCAGTCGAGTGGGTGAGCCCAGACACAGTTCCTGGCAGCATCAAGGGGCCACACACAGGACGGAACACGAGCCTGGCCAGAGGAAATTTTCCCTTTTCTCTCTAGAGACGTTATCATGCTCTGCCATGTCCAAAGATGTCCAGATCACTTGGAGTAAATAAATAAAGGTTGGATTAGGATGGCTGCATAAGGAATAAATAAAGAGCTGTGGATGCTTACGGAGAGAAGTAGACAGCAGCCAAATGCTTCTTATCGGGGCTGACCTCCCCTGACCTCAAATCCAAAGTCAAGTAGGGAAGAGCCAAATGAGCGTGTTATTAAATTCTAAATGGCTGGCTGTGCGTGTAAGACCACAGTGCTGGCGGAACCATGGTCACACAAACTTGGAGCCTACAGGGACCTTTTCAACTTCCCTTTTCCCACAGCCATGAAATCAGCCCCTGGCCCCAGCCGGGCACCCAGGACGGACAGAATCTCAGTGATGAGGTGAGCAAAGAGACAATGCATGTGAGTCAGTGCTCTGCTTGGTTTAGACAAAGTCCACCTAGCACTATCTTCTCAAGATTCAAAAGCATCACCATCTCCATAAAGAAAAGCAGCAACACACATGCTTTTAAAGATCATGGTATCTGAGAAAGACACAGAAATCCCAAGTTATATTGAGTAAAACTGGTGTGTGTTAGGGGTGTGCTTTTGAGGGAAAATGCTTGAAAAGGCTTTGAGATCAAAGCCCATTCACATCTGTCCGATCACTCTCTCTCATTCCCCCTCTTCTAGGTTTGCTCCCATCTTCCCTCCCCTCTTCAGCCATCTCTTTGGGACCACTCACCACACTCGGTCTCTGAACCATAACTCACAGGAGACGCTATGGGTAGCTCTATAATCCGGCCTACCTCCCTGACTCCTGTGAAGGGTGGGGCATCAGACCCTCAAATGCAGTTATTTTCACTCCACTCCACAGGGTCACATGGATGTAGACAGAGCCCAGGATGAGGGTGTATGAGGCAGCTCATGTTTTCACACCAAGGACACTGACTGAATCAGGCTCCATCTTCATTTTGAAAATGGCACAAGGGGATCCCACCTCTCCAAAACCAGGGCTGTCCCCTGGCAGGAAAAGAAGTTCTTGGTGACACATTAACTGTCACATCCACACGGTCAGCTTTTGCTACCACTGTGGAATAGGCCCCTGATATTCCTCTTGGAGAGTTCAGGCCAAAAGGCAGCCCGTTACTATTTTCTTCACCTATTTCAAGATAATACACACATGTCCCAGCCCTGGAGGTCTTCTTCCTGTTGGAACACTCCAAGCCTGCTCCTGCCTCAGGGCGTGTGCTTCTGCTTTCCTCTCTCCAGCCGGCATTCTCGTCCTCCAGACAGCCGATGGCTTCTCACAGATGGACAGGCTCTGTATCCCACATATCGCATTGCTCTCTGGTTCCCACATGGTCTGCCTTTTCACTTTGTCTATCACCAGGGTTCTCCGTACAAGATAAGCTCTAGGAGGGCAGTGGATTGTTAATTTGCTTAGTGTTACACCCCCAGTGCCTGACACACAAAGGTTCAACAAACATTACTGAACATAGCAATGAGTGGAAAAACAGAAAAACCCATGTAATTAAACCAGTATGGGGTAATTCAGCTGCTCATGTATTTGTACCAGCAGCATTTAAAAATGAAGGCAGAGTCTTATATATAAAACCTCTGGGGCGGGGGGCAGGGGGGAGGTGGTCTTACTGCAGAGAAGAAAAGAGGGATAATCTCAGGGGAAAGCAAGAAAGAGCACAAGGCTGGTGGAGAGACAGGAACTTGAGGGCAGGAGGGGTCTTCTCACCAGTGCGTCTGCTTTCCTAGAAGAATGAGACAAATTTTGGCTTCTTGAGCTGCTTCTCCTATCCATTTCATGTAGACACATGGGAGAATGACATGTGGATCTTGATTCATTTCTAAAATTCGTTCCTAAATAGCTCGGAGAGGCAGGGACTACTACAGTCACCCTTGCTTGAGCACAGAAACATTCCTCCCAAGTCCACGGAGACCATGCCCAGTTGAGAGGTGTGGACCCAACAGAGCAGCAATGGTATTTCAAGGTAACACAGGGGTAGGGGATTCTCTTGTTCTTCCTGCTTTTAGAGACTCTAGTTTCTTTCTCACTTTTAAACCCTTCTGCACTAGGTAATTCTGCATTCCTCCTGTGCAAACAGGTTAAAGTAATTTCTACTCTTCTTTAATAATGAATTTGTTCTAAGCATTCTTAGCATCTTAAATGGTCTGTATTGTTGCTCCTTAAGTTTCTGTTAGGAAGATAAATTGAACATGCTGAACGTCAGCATCTCTCAGTGGTTCTTCCATCTATCACTGACAGCATGGTGGTCCTGGGACTAAAAAAAAAATCACATTCCATTTATCAAGAGTTCTGCTTTGGTTTTGGGTCTGTCACAGGTACTTGTTCTCAGTCTGAATCCTTGGCACTCCGGAGCTGATCCTCTGAATGTTCCTGTCTTGAAAAAGGGTTGCTAAAACGATCAGGACTTAGCTCCTCATAACCACCACCTAAGAGATTTCAGATTGGAAGACAGTGTCTGAGAAATAGGAGCTCTAACGAGACCATCTAGTTGTGGTGTCATGGCTCCTGTGTTTATACCCTTGGCTGCCCATGTGGTATCACCTTGACCCCAGTTTCCCAGAAGTCACTCTCAAAGAACAAAGGCAGAGAGTGGAGGACAAGGTTACTTATCAATGAGTGTCAATTCATATCAGTAGCATGCCAAATAAATATGAGCTGTCATCTCCCCACATGACTCCCACATCTTGCCCTTAAAAAGTGATTTCTTAACTGTTTCTATGATTACAGATGTCTTAGAGAATTTGATGAAAGGTACTCGCCATCTCCTTAGAAAAACATACACGTTCACAAACATGTCTTGCAACTCTAAGCAGTTTCTAACGAATCCTGGGTTACCGACTCCTGTCCTGGGGACAAGGGCTGCAGGGACAGGGGCACCGAGGGGCTGTGCGAAGGGGCTTCTGGCCAGCAAGAGCCCACCCTCCCCCCATATCTTGGAGCTAATACTCAGCTAACTCTGGTCCTATAACGAGAAAATCAACACCAAATTCTGAGAAAAGAAAAATTCACTTCGTACTGTACTTGAAAATTTCCCCTAGACTTGAAATTTAAATCCAATGAAAAATTAAGATACACGTAGATACAGTTTTCTGGGTTAATAACTTATGCTTTTCAGTATCAGCTACTACTTAGGGCTAAAAATGTAATGCACAGAAGTATGAAGACCGCTGTGGAAGGGCAGGACATCAGATTTGGAACAGTACATTTGTAGCAAAAGTACTTAAAATATTTTAGAGATGTGGTGGCATCACGCTGTGGTTACGCTCAACTGCTGCCATTAAAAAGGGGGAAGAAACCATATTCTAACATCCTTTACACCACCATATTCTGTTGCAGCTTTGCTGGCCCTGGGAACCGTGAGAGAAAGATGACCCTCATTTGGGGAGACATCACAGAAGGAGTCTTCTTTAAAGCGTTATTTAAACGTGGAACAAATATTCTAGGCTGGACAGTCACGGTGATCAAGAGCAACATGCGCCGCCTCTTTCAAAACCATACACAAACAAATCTTAACAACAACCGAACCCCACCTCATCCTGCAGAACTTACGGCCACTGACAGACTCCGACACAAAACCCAGCAAAGCTGAACTGTCTCTGGGAGAAACTGACAAGGGAGAGGGCCACGCAGACTGAAGGGATCGGCAGCTCAGACAACTCAGGAGCCTTGGCTGCCCTGACCAGCTGTCCTTCTCAAACAGGCCACAGAGACACCCGGACCCCGTGCAGTCAAAGCCCCAGTCCAGGCAAAACAAACACAGCGCAGCCTGCATGGGGATCCCACATGGATGCCGCCCTGACCATAGGAAAGCACTGCATGAAGCAGAGACTTGGTGAAGGTCTGCGATTCGTCCAGTCGTCTAACCGTGGCGGGCACACTCAGGAGGCTTTGCCTATGTTTGCTGATTTTTTAACAAGCTATGTCTGCACTGGGGAGTAAATAGGGTCCTTGAGGGGGCCCCTGAGTTCCAACCACTGTCTGAGGCATGTGGGAGATGGAGGGACGAACAGACACAAAGTCACTGTCTTCAAAACACTCACCACCCAGTATGTCTGGCAGATGTAAAGACGGATATATAGAGGGTGCTGATACAAATGGTAAGGATGGTGTTAGGTTTGCTGAGACACCACGGTAGCAAGAAAGTCGTGCTCATTCTGCCTGCAAAGTCCAGGGAGTCTTAAGATAGGAAAAGAGGCCAGAACCACCTTGAAGTTTAAGGGGTTCTCTAGACAGAAGGAACAATTCTTGAAGCAAGGAAATGTAAAAGAACAAGGGATTCTTTCTGCAATCACAAGTGGCTCCATAGGGCTAGAATGCTGGGTGTGTCATGGAGAAAGAAGAGATGACGTTATAAAGACAGGCACGAGACAGGTAATAAAAGCTTTTTGTCATGTTGAAGATCTCAGACTTTATCCTATAACCCTCGGAACAGAAAAGTCATTGCATCGATTCTGCACCTTTGAAGTTCACATTCATTCACAATATGATGGATTAGAGGTAAAATCCACATTAGATCCGATACCCAGTGGAACATCACTTGGATGTTTCAACGTGACCAGAATAAAGGTGAAAGGATATTTCTAGACCAAGATCTGCTGTGGATGAGTATGTCAGAGAGATATTCATTAAAAATGTGTGTGACATTCTTTCCTGTGTTTAGAATGGAGGAAATGTCATCTGCCTCAACTATAAACCTGATGCACAAAGATGAAACAGTCAATCACATACACTGCACACAATGAGAATGCAGGGAAGGAGTACTGTGGTAATCGTTCAGATAAATCTGCTGTGCCTTTTACGGTCCTAGGGCTCCTGACCGGTGTATTAACTATGATCTCATCTTTGCCAATATGTATTCCTTAGAACTAAAGTTCTGTGAGATTTAAAGAAAAAAAACAGACAGGAAAAACTCATTTTCAGAGTCAGATAAACTTAAAAATATGTTTAGAAGCTCTGTTTAGGGCAAAGATGGAGGAACAGGAACTGGATTTGCCCTTCCACCTGAAACAACCAAAACAAAACAGACAAAATATACAAAACATCATTTTCGAGTGAGTGGCGGGCAATACAAGGCAGTGATCTCAGAAAGGGAAAAGAAACAAGTGAGCCCGAGGGTTTTCCCAGCTCAGCACCTTGAGAGGGTTCCCAGGATGCAAAGCAAGGAGAGGGACCTCAGGTGGAACCCGGGAGGCCCCCTGAGCTGGGGAGGCAGAGCTGATGACACATAAGTACCTGGAAAGACGATCAATATCCTTAGCCACTGGGGAAAGGTGAATGAAAGCCACCAGGAAATACCAGTACACTCCCATTAAGTGACAAGTATAAAGACTGACGGTACTAAGCATTGGTGAGGGTGTGGAGGAACCGGAACTCGCATACATCGCTGACTTCGAAACAAAATAGCAGAATCACTTTGGAAAAATGGTTTGGCAGCTTTGTGTCGACTTAAACATACACCTACCCTATGATCCAGCCATTCCACAGTTAGGTCTTTATCCAAAACAACAGGAAGCATATGTCCAGACAGAGACTTATGTGTGAATGTTCACTCCAGCTTTGTCTGTGACCCCCCAAACTGGTAACAACCCAACGCCTGTCAGTAAGTGAATGAACAAAGATACCTGATACACCACACAATGAAACTGAACAGCAACACAAAGGAATGGATTATGGGGATATCCTCACAGGTGCACACACTGTACCCGTTAAATGTGTGCAGTGTCCTGTGTGCCAACTGTACCTCAGTAAAGCCATTAAAAGTGTTGGGAAAATTCTGGGTTAAATGATGTTAACCAAGTTTCTTCTCTGTGGGATTTCCAGAGCCTCTAAATGATAAGTGAGGATCATTACTCTGTCAAAAGGGAATATAATATGTGACATTTCCCAAACTTATTCTATCACAGAATCTTTTCCCCCTTTTCTTATTTTAATGAGTGTTTCATGAGGCTGGCATTCTGTGGGTCTCTTTGGGACACAGGACAACATCTGTGGTTGATTTAGAAATCTCTAAGTGGCTGATGTCAAGAAGACACATTCTAAATTGTCTTCAAAACCAGAGAGGCCTCCAGCTTCATGAAGTCGACTCTTGTATATTTGAAAACATGCCAGCTGCCCAAATAAACATGTGTACTTTCCTCGGAGACTGCAGAATTACTTCAGCTTCCCTCTTATAGATGTTTATTTTTTTCCTTCAGTTTCTACTTAATAAAAAGATATTGGCTAGGATTTATCAGTCTGTTTTATTCCTCCATCCCATGGCATCTGCTAGAGGTGGTCGCTATTGTTAATAATAGTAATGCTATTACCTGATTATCTGACACTCCAGAGTAGAGCATTCTAAGGAAGCAATCAAAACAAAGCTTTTTCAACTCCTTCTTTAAGAAACACATTGCATATACAGTAGCTGGTCTCTCCCCCCTCCTTACCTGCAATTTCTCTTTCTGTGGTTTCCATTACCTGTGGCCAACTTAGAGTCCAAAAATATTAAATGGAAAATTCCAGAAAAGAACATTTCACAAGCTTTAAATTGCCTGCCATTCTAAGCGGTATGATGAAATCTCGCACCATCCCACTCTGCCCCACCTGGGACATGAGTCATCCCCTTGTGCAGCGTCTCCACCGTATACACAACTCGCCTGCTTTTCACTTAACGGTCGTCTTGGTGATCAGACTGACGGTCACAGTACCGCAGTGTCTGTGTTCAAGTCACGTATTTTACTCCATCGTGGCCCCAAATTGCAAGAGCAGTGATGCTAGAAACTCAAAGGCACTGAAGAGAAGCCATGAAGTGCTTCCTTAAGGTGAAAAAGTCCTTGCCTTAGTAAGGCACTGTACCATCTCACATCATCCCAAGAGGGTGAATAAAGTACAAAATATTTTAAGAGAGACTGAGAGACACGACCTTTACAAACTTGCATTACAGTATAAGTGCTCTATTTCATTACAGTTATTGTTGTTCATCTTTCACTGTGCCTAATTTGTAAATCAGACTTTATCACAGGCATGTATGTAGTGCACAGGAAAGAACATATGATATACAGAGGTTCACTACAAGCTGCAGTTCCAGGAACCCACTTGGGGTCTTGGAACACATCCCCTGTGGATAAGAGGGGACCACTGTACCCATAATTCAAGAGACAGGGAGAAGAGGAACACTCAGGAAATCTAAGAGCAATGCCATTTCTGAGCCATACATGTAGTTAACTGGCCTGTGCGTATTTCTTGCAGCCTTGTGTGCCTGTCTTTAAACCCTATTACTAAGTCGGCCTACGGTTTTATTCATCCAAGTCACTTAATGCAATCATTTAATATCTAGTAGTCTGAGTTTCCCCTGGAGCTCTGATCCTTGGCAAGAAATGACGTCTGACTTGGGCAGGACTAGTCGACTGCTTTTCTTGATGAAACATCTCCCAGGCTCTGCTTGCAGCAGCAGATGCTTTAAGTGGATTAGTCACAGGGTTCATCGCTCAGCGCTGTACCCATTAGGTGGGCTGGCCTCATGCAAGCACAAGCACATGCAAGTGAAACTGCATAAAACACGGTCCAGAGCTGTGTTCCACTAAGAGCACTTGGCGTGCTGTCGGCACGCACATACCCGAGGCGACCCAGGCTCGCAGCCGTGGATGCTGTCCAAGCTATCTGCGCCAGCTCTGCATTTTCGGCACTGCTTCTTCTTCAAACCCACTGTAAAGCCACTGAGGGCTGCTGCCAAACGTGTAGATGAAACACAGAGACAACCCAGAATGGCACCTTCCTGATGACTGAGCCAGTAGGACACCCCCCTGGGTGATACTCAAATGAGCAGGCCTCGCTGAACCAAAGCCTTCTTGGGTTTCGTGAAGGTAGGGGACTGCCAGTTAGTTACAGGGAAGGTATGCCAGGTTCCAGTCTCTGTTCTCCTAGTGACTGAATCAGGGTGAGGTGACTGAGAAATTACCACTGTCAGCATGTTTTAAGAGAGACACAGCTAATAAAAATGCATTCTGGCCTCACGTGGGAAGCCACAAAGATGGCCAGCATCTATGCCGCATTCTTCCTCGTTTTGGAGGGAAGGAAATGCTATCCTTACGTATCATAGATCAAAGACTGAAGAGTGACCTTCTCTTACTGGATCCAAGCAGCAACAGGTCCAGGTTCTGCTCCAAGATCCAAGTTCTGCTCATGGAAAGGAGAATCTGTTGTAACTGATGGCACCAAGCGCACGCCACTGCTGACGGCCCTGTGCAGCCTGGCCTAAGGGCAGTTAGACCGCTGCCCAGCCTTCTGCACAGAAGATGGATTATTTTAAGTTGCATTTCAGATGATGACTCTTCAGAGTGTTATTTCCATTCTCCCTGTGCTTCATCTACTGCAGTATAAGGCTGTGCTCAGAGTCTTTAGTTGTTTGTTTCTTCGGAAGATGGCTAGCCCCGTGCACAAAACTGCAGCAGAATGACTACCCAGAAGCTCTCTGCTTTAGTCAATGATCGATGTGAAGAAACAGCACCTTGTTAATTTACCCAGGCCATACCATATTCAGTATCTTCTTAATCACCAGACTATCTTGCTATGGTGGGTTATGTAAGCAGGGAAGTTCTGGAGGTCTGTCCTGAACAGTAGATTTCACTGTTCAAGAAAACATGAGACAAACTGAAATATATAAAATAAAAAAGCTAACAAACTGAAATATATTTAGAAAATAGAATGAAGAAGCATTCTGTGTTCTTGAATAGAAAGTTTGTAGACAATTAAGCTACTCTTTTCAAGTTCATAGCTTTAATGATATTCCGGTGAATAACAATACAATTTTAAACTGAACAAAGAGATTCTAAACTTCATTTGGGGGCGGGGGGGGGGGAACAACTTCATAATGACTAGGACTCATCACTAAATATATGACAATTAAAATAAGTAATAATTAAAACTCTTTCTTGCTGCGGAAGGGTACCTGACTCCCCTCAGATCTATCATTGCCCCAAGTAGGCAATTAGACAATGCTGCTACAGCACTCGGGTGATTTTCGTGGGCATGTTTCCAGCATGCCAGGAAAACACGGCCATTCTCACCTGGTTGCCTCAAGGACTTCCAAAAACACTTGCAGGTTAGCTAAATAACTGGGTTGGCCAAAAAGTCCATTACGTTTTTTCCCTACGATGGTTCTAGTAGTGCTCAGTTGTCTTTAACTTCATTCAAAACAATTTTGTTAGATTGTATTGTGACAGCTGTCATATCAACATGCACTCAAAAATGCTTTTCAAAATTGGTGAGTTTTGTGCAACAATTTTAATATTGCAGATGGAAGAAGATACGAGTATTTGTGGTATGTTATGATTCATTATTTCAAGAAAAGTAAAAATGCAACTGAAACACACACAAAAGATTTGTACAGTGTATGAAGAAGGTACTGTGACTTATTGAATGTGTCAAAAGTGGTTGGCAAAGTTTCTCGGTACTATTGACTTTTTGGCCAAATAATTCTTTGCTCTGGGGCTGCCTTATGCATTGGAGGACGTCTAGGAGCACCCCTGACCTCTACCCACTAGAAGCCAATAGCAAGTGATAGCTGACATACTAAAAATACCCAAATCAATAAAGTTATTGGTGAAAATAAATTTTTTTTCACAAAAGAAAATGTAACAGACTTTTTGGCCAACCCAACAGAAAAGATTTCCTGTGGACCAGATTTGGATTCTAAAATCAGTTTCTAGGTCATTACTGCATTTTCAGACCAGCTATTTTTTTAGCTTCTGCTTCCTCTCTACCTTCAGATGAAATAGCTTGTTATGAAGCTCAGAATGTCAACGACTCCTGCATACTCAACTTAAGCTTCCTATTTTTTAAAGATCTCATTTATTTACTCTTAGAGGGGAAGAGAGGGAGAGAAACATCAGTTTGTGAGAGATATTGGCTGCCTCTGACAAGGCCCTCAACCTGGGACCCAGCGTGCAACTCAGGCATGTGCCCTGACTGAGAATCGAACCTTGACCCTTCAGTTCACAGGCTGGTGCTCAGACCACTGAGCCACCAGCCAGGGCTTAAGCTTCCTATTTATTTAAATTAAGTGTTGGGTCTATGCAACTGTGACTATTCCAAAATGAGATGAATTCCATTAGGACTTCAGCACACCCCTCTAAAACTGTTAGCTAAGAGGTCATCTCTTACAATCCTCTAGTTCTCACCAAAACCTTTCCCCCTTGAAGACTGAAGCACCATAATTAGTGATGCCAGTGTTCATGCAGATAAACCACTCAATACCTTGGCTTCGGTTCCTTATTTGGTTCTTCACCTGCCTCACCTCCAATGAACATGTACTACATGTTGTTTCAGCCAGCTAATCCCCTGGACATTATTTATAAAGAAACCACCTCCAAAATCCCAATTTCCAAGCATCCCAGATGGCTGGCCACCTGCCTCCTATGTTTATAGCTCCTTCCTTCCCAACCTTCGATTAGACCATTGTTTGGTCCCACTGCCACCTCTATGCTATTGGCCCAACCTCCCCTTTACTTTGAATCCTCACCTTGTGTCCTCATTTGCCTCCTTATCCAGCAGTGGTCCCTCATTATAAGCTCCAGGCTGCCTGGAGTTGCCCCTTGAGGAGACATGTTCCTACCTCCAAAGGTATCCATTTCACTCCTTCATTCTCAGTCTTCTAAAACTCCCCCCCCCCCCAGGGTACAGTCTTTTCTTATTTCACTGGGAAATCGGAAAAAAACTTCCTTGGCTTGCCACCACCAAATGCATCAATGTTCCAGTATCTTTGTCACCTATGCAGTCTTCTGTCCTGATACACAGATGGACCATCCTTCCTCCTAGAGCATCCCCTCCCACCTACCCAGCAACATTGCTCTTCAATTCTCCTTTGTCATTAATTTCTCCCTTGCTACTTAATTATTTCTATTGGCATGTGCCTTCTAGAATATCTCTCTCCCTCTTTTTTTTCAATCTTCACCTAAGGATACAGTTATTGATTTTACAGAAAAAAAACATCAATGTGGGAGAGAAACATCAATCAGCTACCTCCTACATGCACCCTGATGGGAGACCAAACCTGCAACCTATGTATGTGCCCTCACTAGGAATCGAACCAGCAACCCCTCAGTGCATGGGATGGAGCTTCAATCAATTGAGCCACACTGACCAGGGCTCTCCCCGTTTTTTAAAAATCCTGCCATAGATGTCACGTACCCTTCAGCCCCGACTCTATTCTTCCACGCCCTTTGTACAACAAAACTCCTCAACAGGATATTCTGTATTCACTGCCTTCACCTGCTAACCTCTCATTCTCTCTCTGACCCACTGCAATCAGGCTTTCATCTCCACCACCCCATTGAGGTGGCTCCTGTTAGGGTCACACTGGTCTCCATTTGGCCCAACCCAACAGTCACTTCCCAGACCTCATCTTCTTTATCCTCTCAGCATTTCACATGGCCATCAATTCCTCCTTTTTGGACATTCCTTATTTGGCCTCCAGGGGATTACCCTCTCCTGGTTTAACTCTGGTATCTCCAGCTCAAGCATCTCAATGAACTCCAAAACTGTGACTCCATCTGACTGCTGGTTACTGACACTTGGATATTTTTTTCTTTTGTTTTTGTTTGTTTGTTTTTTGACCAGTGTCCCAGTGCTTGAGGATAAAACTGGCAGACTGGAAACCGTTGGCACCGAAGACATGACGCCAAGGGGGCTAGAGCCCCTTCCCTCTGCCTCCGTACATTACAGGGGACCAGGAACGCAAGCCCATCCCCGCCAAGAAGAGGAGGGTCTGACACTTGGATATTACAAGGCATCTTGAATGCAGAACTCCTGATGTCCTCCCACCGCAAAACTTGTTCTTCTCCAGCCATTCACCCAGCCATTCAATCCAAAAGTTCTGGAAATCTTCCTTGGCCCTTCTTTTTCTCTCATAGCCCTTACCCATCAGCAAACCCCATCAGTTCACCATTCAATGCCACCACTACTTCTCCAGCCCAAGGCACCCTTTCCACCCCCACAAACATACCCTCCAACCTAGACTCTACTCTTATTCTTCAGCTCCCAGAATCTGCTTTTCAGATGGCCACCAGAACATTATTTTATAAGTTGGACTGACTCATGTAACTCCTCTGATCAAAACTCCCGATGGCTTCCTATCATACCTGGAATAAAATCTGAAGGTCCTAGTTGTCTGAGGTCTGTCCCCCTTGTTGGCTGTCTGCTGCCCACATTCCCCTATTCACACTGGTCTCCTAGATGCCCCTCAGAGACACCAACCATTTCCCAGCTCTAGGGTCTTTTCACAGATGCTTCCTCTAGCCAAGATGCTCCCCCCGGCCAGAATTCTCCCTCTAACCAGGATGCTCCTAATCAGGACTCTTTCTGCAGAAACACTCTAATGGTTCCCTCCCTTTCAACATTCAGCTCTCTTCTCAAAATCCACTCTCCCAAATAAGACTTCCCTAACCTCATCTAAAATATCTGCCCATTCAAACTTTCACCCTAGTATTCTGCTTCATTTTCTCCCCGCAAAGAAACAGAGAACATTGTACTTTATATCTCTATTATCTGGGCCCCCCATGAAATCTAAGTCCTATAAGGGAAGATGCTTTGTCTTTTTGGTATGCTGAGGTAGCCCCAGATTTTAGGATGGCACCAAGTAGACACTCTAATGTCCAGACACCAAATAGAGCAAGTGATAAATGAATGAATTGATCAGTCAATGGACCATCAACTAAAAGTAGGAGCTGTGTCCCTTGTAAAGCCTGTCTAGCTCTTGCACTCCGTATCAGAGGAGGGACTATGCAACAGGTAAAAGAAAGAACACCACAAACTCTGTTTTCAAGTCCATAGCCTCAAACCCACAAAGGAAATGACAGTGAACACCACGTGCATTTCTCCAGAGGATTTTGCACTCCTTCTCCTTCGTTTGTGTCGTCATCCCTGTGCCTGTGTGCATAGTGGGTGGCTCTGAGCATCAGACAGCGATGTCAGCATGCACAGCTAGGAACACTTCCCAATGCTTCGATAGCTCCCTTTCTGCTTGCATGATGAGATCAGTTGCTGCTTCATCTATAATTTTCCCTTTAGGTAGCATCTTATTTGCAGCCTGCAACCAGAGCCTCTTTCCCATTACTGATGTAAAAGATTGCTTCTTTCTAATTACGTTGCAGGCACTCAGGGAATTCAAAGAGCAGAAAATATAACAGGAACAATTTGCAAATTGTGGCTATTTGTGTGCATGTTTGCTTGGACTACAGCAAATATAGAAAGAAAAAATCCTCATTAAAAATACACACTCTCTCCTCAGCAGATCTCTGCTTCTATTTGTTCCTTCAGTTCTAACTACAAACCTCAACCCTAAATGTGAGTGTGCTTGTGAAAAAAATTATTTTTCTCTGTCTCTCGATTGATTTAAGTGGGAATTTAGAAACTCAACTTTCCACAGCTTCTCCCATCCCACCTTGGAAACCATTGCCCTTGCATTCGAGTCATGGATTCTAATCCCACACACTGTTTTTCTGTTTATGTTGATGGAGCCATCTCAAGAGCTGGGATATTCTTCCTAGAGCCATACAAATCAGGATTAAATAATTATTCCTTGGACATGGAGACGAAGCTATTGTGCATGGGATGGAAGACCTTTATTCTCATCTCAGACTGTCCTGACCGGTGTGGCTCAGTTGGGTGGGTGTCATCCTGCAAAGTCAAGGGTCGCCAGTTCAATCCCTAGTCAGGCACATGCCTGGGTTGTAGGTTCAGTCCCCAGTTGGGGCACATGTGAGAGGTAACCAGTTGATGTTTCTCTCTCACATCAGTGTTTCTCTCCCTCTTTTTCTCCCTCCTTTCCCCTCTACTTAAAAAAAAAAAAAGACTCTGAGATTAAACTTATACTTTCCTACATTTGAACTCCATTAAATTATGAGGTGCTCAAAGGTCTAAAATCTGCCTTCTATTTCTTTGGTATCTTACCACAGTGCCAGAGAAAAGATGCTACAGAACTTTCCCCTAACTTTTAATGCAAGAACTTTCACAGTAGATATGAACAAAGCCACTGAGCAGAACTCAAATACATCAGTTCTACTTATTACCCACAGATGTGGTGAGTGGTTGCTTGTTGACTTGGATGTGGGAACAAGAGATCTTTCAAAGGCCCTCTAGAACCTTCACCAGCCTGGACTCTAGAAAGAGTCCAGGGCCTTTCAAGGGCCCTCTAGAACCTTCCCATGGATTCTAGAAAGAGTGCACTATCACTTTTTTCTACCTCATCAATTCAAAGTTTGTTTCCTGCAAGGTCAATGCTGGGGAGTAACGAGGTTCAGTCCCAGCGACGTGGTGCTCTAGAGCTCAAGCGTGGTCATGAGGAGGCCTAGCAGTCAAACGAAGTTCCGGCAAACCCCTGTGCGGCCCAAATACACCGACTCTGAATATGGAACGGATCTCCATTTTGCCATTAAAGAGGACAGAGTTGGCCAACTTGCATACATAAACTTTTAGAGATGCAGATATGGACGGGACACTCGGATGTCTATGTATACTACTTAATTCACTCCCTTAGTTATGTATGCATAATTTAAATGAAGTGTTATATAAAATTCCAACTTAGAAATGCTGCTTTTTGCTCAATGCCATGTTTCACAAAAGTTTTATTCCTCTTCTGTGTCTTTGACACCAGGGTTGTTGTCTTCACAAGAGCGACTTCTTGAGTCAACAAACAATTTCTCAGCAGCACAGAAATTCCCACTTTCACCCAAGTTATTTAAGATTCGGCTCTTTCATAATCCTCATTCCATGCCATCACTGCTAATTTTACCCTGCGCCACAGTCCCCACGGGCGCAGCCCCTCACCAGGAAGTGTGGGTTTGTTGGGTTTCGTTTCGATTCGTCCTAAAGGAGTATGTTAGATTTGCCCTGGGCCACCACATGTTGGATTGCTCAGCATGGCTCTGACCCAGTGAAGGCAAGGTGGGTGAGACGGGGTAGGACCGGAGGCAGGGAAGCTCAGAAGTGGCCCAGACGAGTGACAACGAGGGATTCTATTGCAGTAGTCATAGTAGGAAGGGACTCAAGAAATGCTTATGAAGCAAAATCAGCAGGGCTTGGTAACCAGCTGGATTTGAGGGATTAGAAAAGAGGGAGAAAGAAAAAAGATGCGGAGGTTTGTGGTTTGAGAAGCTCAGTAGATCTGGTTCTGTTAGGTTCTTGCGGATATCAGAAATAAGGAGACAGAGAAAGCTGAGGTTAGGGGAGAAGGAGATCAGGTATTCTGATTTAGACTCACTGAATATGGAGGCTGTTGGACGAACAAGTAAAGGCATTTACTTGAACAAGAGGGGAGATATATGGTGCTGACATCCAGGAAAGAAAGTTCAACTAGATAATCAATTAGGGAGCGTCAGCCCCTAAGTTCTTCACTGTGAGCCAGCATAAGGTCCCAGGAGAAAGTAAAGAGAGAGAGAAAAGAGGGCTGCTGATGAAATTCGAGGACAAAAAACCAATTTAATGGACTGAAAAAGAAGCCCAGAGGGAGGGTGGTAAGACACTGCCAGAAATAGAAGATGAGAACCAGGAGAGAGAAGGGTCATAGAAGCGAGGGGAAGGCAGTTCCAAGAAGTGGCTGAGGCTCATCATTGCACATATCCTGGGAATTTCAGTTAAACAACATGATTCTCCATTGCATTCGATGTTTAGGAAGTCACTGGTCAGGAGGTAGAAAAATGAAAACAGCTCATGAGACCTCTACTTAGAGAAGTCTTGTTGAAAATCTGAGAAAAGAAAGTTGAATAGACAGAAAACTGTACTTGAAAAATAATTAAATAAATTTTAAAAAAAAGAAAGTCGGTGGCAGCTAGAGAGGGGTTGAGTTGAGAAAAGACTTTTTTTTTTTTCAAGATAAAGAGCAGATGAGCACGTGTGGACTGAATGAAAAAGCCAGGAGAAGAGGGGACAGAGGGGAAAAAAGGACAGTTGACGGAGCGAGGAAGAGTAGAAGACGAGGCAGGAAGAACAAGAAACTGACCCTGTATTGGGGAAGCAAACACCTCATCTTCTAGGGCTGAAGAAAAGGAGATGGTCAATAAGTGGGCAAGTCTGGAGCAAGGGGAGCAGAGGAAGCTGGGAGTGTCCTTGTATTGTCTATTATGAAGTTATTTGCCTAGAGAAAGGAGGGTGAAGGTTGAGAAGGGGGCTCAAGGAGTCTAGCGAATCCGGAATGGCACTAATCCCCAGGACTGTATGTGGTCACTCTCAGCAGCCTTCGGCAGCCCAGGACTGAGAGCAGAGATGGCACATAAGACTGGTCAAGGCCGAGGAAGGAGGACAAGGGGTGACAGTGATTCAGGTAATCATGGGAATGATGGGAAAGGAGGGTGATGCTGTTAAAAAAAGTCCAAAACAGAGGCTTCTGGAGGAAGTGAGGTAATGAGGGTGTAGAGAGCCAGGATGCTGTGCTCAGAGGACAGACTATTGAAGTGCATGTCTGAATGAAAAGGAGGAGCTCAGGGAGTGATCACGGGGGGCCCAAGGAAGAGCACACCAAGGACTGTCCACGTGGAAGCTGACAGCAATGTGGAGGGTGGGGCGGGGGAAATGGAGGCTGGACACTGCTATGCGTTCACCAAGTTCCATTCCTTCCTCCTCCTGGGCATCTGGGCAGACTGCACTTCTCAGCACTCCTGGCACCTGTGTGTGCCATATGACTTGGTTCTGGCCAATGGAATGTGGGCAGAAGAGCTATATAACATTTTGAGACTTGGCAGCTAAGAAAGTTCTCTGAAATTCTCCTTGCCAATGCTCTTTCCTGTCTGCAGGCCACATGCATAGGATCTAGGGGAGAACTCCAAGTGGGAGCCATGACATGAACGGAGTCTGGGTGTCAGAACACAGTAAGGAGCATGGCACAGGGCATGGAAGCAGAACACCCATTCTCCAAGCCACCCAAATGGGAACGTGGCTTGAGCAAGAAATAGTCCTTCACTGGGACTTTAGGGGCTGTTTTTTACAGATGTTAGCCTGTGCTGACTGACACAACATTGCTAAAGGCAGACAACACAAGCTGCACAGAAAGGGCTTTTAATTATGAGTGAAAATAAGGATGATGCAAACCCTGCCTCCTGGATGCATGGCAAGAGGGGCCAGAAGGAGGAGCCTCCACTTGGATCAGAAAACACCCAGTAGGTGCTCAATAAAGATCTGCTGAAAGAATGTTGTACAGGACCAATGTGAAGATGAGATCCTGATTTTTACCAAGGACTGCTCTGGATAAAATGAGCTTCCATGGCAATAGAAAGATTAGGCACTTATAATTTTATTTTCTAATTATGTAAGGTATTGGGAGACTAGAATAGCTGACAAAGAAAAACACAGAATCTCCTTCTCTTGAGAGTCTCAGGGGAAAGAAAATGAGACAATTACCTTCCTGGAGTAGAAAAAGGATGAAGAGAAATAGTTTAATAATACTGTACTGTTCCTTCCACATTGAGGAGTCGATTTCCCCATTGATTTGGGATGATCGTATTACTCTCTTTTCTAAGCGGGCAGGAGACTAAATTGAATCTCTGGGTTTCAGGGCTAAAAGATGCTATAAATTTCTGTGGATTCTAGGTGAGCTGCCCCAGTGCAGAAGCAATGGGTCCACAAACCAAGCACTAAGCTGATTCGCACACAAATTTTAGAGTTAGAAAGAGCTCAGAGCGACACTGTTCAGGGAGGTTTCCTGGCTGCTGCCCGCCAAACGCCTTCCTCCCACTAACGTGCTCATTGGACCCAAGAGACAGGCTGGAGGGAAGGAGCAAATCCAGGGTAGCTTGTCATTCACTGCCCCTATCGATGTATTTCCCAGATTTTTCATGTTCAGTTCTCTAAGAGGCAATTATGTTAAATCAATCACCACAAAATGAGGCCCTCGTAATGATAGTTGTGACTGTGATTTCAAATACTGTGCCAATCAGAATGAGGGCTTTTGTTCCCTTGTCAAAATGATCATTTACACAAAGTTGTAAGAAAACAATACCCCTACCACCACCACCACCCCAGCCCCCACAGAAGGAAAGAGGGGGAGAAAAGGAAAAAGAAACCTGATACCATTGAATGAAGACACGTGGACTGCAGAAACCCCATATAGCAGTAAGCCTCTAGCAACCTGTACTACAAATTTGTTCTATAAATCTCATTCCTGCTAGATTGCCTAAGACTCTTATGTTGAAAGAACAATGAGTAAGGAAAGGAATGGGCGGGGCTTTAATTTGGTATCAAAAGCCACAAGGCACACATAGTTGCAAAGAGACTGATTAAAATAAGACCTGGTTCTAGATCTCATGCCACTATCCTAACAGGGTGCTAGAAGGAGGGGCCCAGAGATGAAAAGAGGCGGGACCAGTCCTTGGTGGGTAGAAAGACGGAAAGTGAGTTCTCTTTGGTTGCAAAGGCACTTACGACCCCCACAAAAACACTGTTCTCCTTGTTGGTATTTCCTGGGTACCAGGCACTGTTTTGGGTGCTAGGCATACAGACAGGACACAGCACCTGAACTTAAAGAAGAAAGCAGAGAGATCAATGTGCAAATTCATAAAGTACAACAGGACAAAACCCATGCTAATGATAAATATATGAAAAAAACACTGTAGAGGGAATCTAGGAGGAGATGCTACCTCGCCTGAGTGAGTTGAAAGGTCTCACAGAGAAGGGACTAGATAAACTGAGTCTGGAAGAACAGCTGTGAGATAACCCAGCCAGTAAGAGAGAGCACAATGTCAGCATAACAGGGCGGGTGGTGCTGCCGAAAACACACCCAGGCTGATGGGCTGCGGGCGGATTGGGAAGGCACCCTGGGCAGAGCCTGAGTTTGAACCTGATCCTGTAAGCAGCAGGAACGGACCTGGCAGTGCTGTGAAAGTGAGGACCAGGGTTTGTCCACTGGCCACTGTTTCCCCAGGACCTAGCACAGGGACTGAACCAATTTCCATACCTTTGCTTAACTGATCAACTGAACACAGAAGAATGCTGCTTTGCTCTTTCAAGGTGAGCGCCACTGGCAGCACCGCAGGGAACGGGGCAGGGACAAGCGGGAGGCAGCTGCAGGATAGAGAGAAGCCGGCCTGTAAATACATTCCCAAGACGCTAGTACACAAACAAAGCGCCTCCCCACCCCAGTTTGAAGACTGCCTAAATGCACTAAACGCTTCTCTACTCGTGCTGTTATAGCAAGGAGGGCCTTTGCCCACCCTCCCCTACACCACAGATCTTCAACCAGTGTGCCCAAGAACTTTTAAAACATGAAATACCTATTTACTCAGGGGAACTGACTGCTTTTCCCTGAGA
Organism: Sturnira hondurensis; assembly: GCF_014824575.4. Taxonomy (NCBI): domain Eukaryota; kingdom Metazoa; phylum Chordata; class Mammalia; order Chiroptera; family Phyllostomidae; genus Sturnira; species Sturnira hondurensis. Next base: position 12,086,012 of record NW_028091359.1, read on the forward strand.
CTGTCAAATAAAAAATAACAGCCAACACAAATAACAGGCATTCACAATAGTGTTTATGGTGTGAATGCCCTGCCTTGAACCATAAACACGCATTTATAGGTCATCTCATACAGCTGCATCTTACTGGTCACGTTGCATAAGAAAGTCGTGTCTCATCTGCTAATTCTTGGTCAATACATGTATAGGCACCTGATTTTTTTTAAAAAGTCACTTTGGAGCAAAAAGCATTGGTAATTACTGTTATTATTATTCTTTGTAAATCAATCAAAATGATACCTATTTTTTGTCAGACTGGCAAAAAATATATACTTGGTGCGCCGCAGGAGTTAAGGAATTAGTTTATGTGTGTCGTGAGCTGAAAAGGGTTGAAGATTGCTGCCCTGCACAGACACCCGGGCTCTAGCCACTAACTCCCCACCCCTGTAACAATTGTCCCATTTCTCTTTTCCTCTTTCCTTCTCTACTGCCCACGCTTCCAAGTCAGTGCCCGCCACGGCGTGCTGGGATTTGAGGAAAGACACTTCCGTTCTAACATTACCTTCTGCAAAACCAAATTGAAAATGTCCAATAAACTCTCTCTGGCAAGAAGGGTAGGGAAGGGATATTTTTATTTCAGCAAACTTTAGCTAAATGAAAATTGCTAACATGAATCATATGCAAATTGCCAATTTTGAAAGAATTACTGCTTAATAAAGTGCACATAATCCCAAAGGCCTAGTACAGATTACGTTAATTTTTTTCTTGGTGTGCGTATGCATGACTCAGTATCTTCAAATCAGCAGTCTTCCATGCACCCAGCTTATTTCATGGCACTACAGAAACCCAGTTTTCCAGTTACAAATCTCTCAACAGATGGAATTTTTACATCAAATTATCGGAAGCATATAATGTACTCCAAAGCCAAAGGGACCACGTTTGAGGGATTATCCACATTCCTTTTTCATTTGTTCGATAAAAACTTACTAGTGCACTGAATGGTGAATAAATACCAAGCTGGTCCTTCCTTGAAGAGTTCCCAGAGGGTATTTTCATTAATATTTGTAAGACATTTGTGAACTGTAATAACAGAAATGGGGAAAGAGACACAGAGGTAACAGTGCTCAGTTCTGCCTGGTCATGGGGGTGAGACAAGGGAAGAGATGACAGTTAGGAAAAGCCCTAAGAAGTGAGCACGAGCCCACCAAGAATAGATTCCAAAAGGATGAGAAGCAGAAACCAACTTGGAAGGTACTATGGGAGAGAGACAAGAGGCCTGAGCTGAGGGAGTCCCTAAGGGGGGAGATGGGGACCAACTGGACACTGGAGGTAAGAGCAAGGAAGCCCTGTATACTGTGGTGTCCAATTCGGGAGCCACCAGCCACAGGCAGCCATTGAAATACAAATCAATTAAAGCTAAATAAAATTGAAATTAAATCTATTGCATTGGGTATATCTCAAGTGTTCAAAAGCCATATGCTTGCTTTATCACACATGCACACATATAAATTCATGTGTGGTGAACTGAACCTCACCTGTATGCATGTACATGTGTGGCATGTAGGTACATGCATATACATACACACAATGTGATGCAGATATGCATGCATATGCATGAGTGCACGCAGACATACCCACATGCACACTGCATGTGTGCACACGCTCTTACCCATGAGTGCATGCACCCATATCGGCAGCGTACACCCATGTGCATGCTTATATGTGTGTAGTACATGCACACACATGCATATACACACATACACACCACCCTTGTTCTCTTTTCCCTTCTACAGTGGCAGGGCCAGGTCAAGACCCCGGATCTCCCAGCTCCAGACCCAGCAGTCTTTCCTCCACAGCAGCTGCTCAGCACTCAGGGAAGCGACTGCCAAGGCAACACAGAGAAGATTTCTCACTAGAGCAGGAGGTAACATTTCATGGGCCATGAGGTGCCCATCCCAAAGTGGTGTGCTAAGCATCCAGAACTGTTTAAATAAAAGCCACTTAACCGATCCCCATCAGCCTAAGTAATTGGGCTGCACCCTCCGGCTTCATCTGGGAACAGTAATGGCTTTTTACAAACCCAAACAAACAAAAAAAAGGAAACAGTGACCGCCTGAGTGGACATCAGCTGGGCCATGCTTAATGGTGCTGGGGCTGAACCACCCTGTCCAGGTCCAAGGTCAGTAAGGCAAAGTTCCAGGGCCCTGACAGGACCCACCCACCCAGTAACCCCTGCCCCCACTCCTGGCCATTACTGCTAGGAAGGAGACAGAGAGCTAGGAAAAAGGCTCACCCTCCAATCTGCCCCCTAGCCTCAACTACAGCCTGAATCCAGCTTTGGCTTTGTCATCCTTAAACCCGCCAATCATGACCATCTAAATCTCTGTTTCCTTAAACCCCACGTTCTTTGTGTCGAATCCTAATCTGAGCAGGGGAGAAGGGGTCTCATGGAAACACAAGGGCTGAGGGACCTGATGATCGCTTTCATTCCCCCACATTACTTCGGCACTAGACTCCCCCTGCACCGCACATACACCTGTAAAGTAGTATTCTTATCACTGGGATTATGGTGATGGGAAAAAAGGGAGAGAGTCCAAGCTCTGGTGGAACTTACATTCAGCAGGGGAGACGGGCAACAAAGACACATGCATATGCCAAGATGTCTGCTGCTATGAATACAAGGGCAAGAGGACCATGTGTCATCTGGGTCCAGGGACAGCCAGAGAAAAGGCTCTGAGAATAAAGGAATGAGGGGCATGTCTGAGAACCTGCCAGGTCAGGATGAGGTGGAAGGACAGAGGGGAGGATGATAGCAGATGAGGCCAGCGGGACAGCCAGAAACCTAATCCTAAGGGGTCTTGAAGCCTGTGGCTAGGTCCATGGACTTCACTGTGACACAAGCTGATCTGCATTATTACTGGGTTACTCTGGTGGCTGGGCAGGGAACTGACTATGGGAAGGAAGGGTGGAGACAAAGGGATCAGTGAGAGGGCAGGAACAGCCCTCCAGGGCTAAAAAGAAAGTAGAAGTAAGTGGGAACTGTTAAATAGTGAGAGCCTTGTCTGTAGTTACTAATGCAATTGCAAACAGCGGAACCCATGCTGACAGGCATTTCTGCGTCACTGTGCTGGGGAAGTGAGCACTAATCACGGAGCCACAGCCTCAGGATGGTCTAGCATCCACCAGCAACAGTGTGGGGCATGGGGAGGGCCTGTTTTCAGCATTGTCCTTTTCTGATGCTTCAAATGGTCTTCTCCATGTCTGTACCTACTAGAGAAAGAAGGCACAGAGCCCTCCAGAAAAATTATGTGTCAGTAGATCATTAAACCAGAGAAATCAGATTATCAACAATGCTGATAAAATTTGAAAAATATGGTCTAAATCAAGTCGGAGAGAGATTCATCCTTGCATACTCATGGGAACAAAGGTTGAAAGCCAATGGGCTAGCCTCAGTGCCCAGAACTGCAGTGCAGGCTGGCATGGTAGGTGATGTGAGTGCTTTAGTCGCAGATGCTGGACCCCTCAGGTAGGAGGTGTCCTCACCCACAGTCCCCCTCCTGCTTGGATGAAGGCCTACTGCATCCTGAAGGTGACCAGTGTGTGGCTCAGTGTCCAATCTCCACACAATCAGAGGTGTGGGCTGCAGTGAAAAGTGAAAACCAGCAACAAGAGCCCTGTCCTCTTGGGTTGGGGACGAAGACAACAGGATCAAGGTGCACACTGACCCCGTATATGAGAACACAGAAGAGAGACTCCAGTTTGCAGTGGGTGTTTGCACGGTTTTGTCACTGTCTTCCCCTCAAGACTGTAAGTTCCAGAAGTGCAGGGCCATGTCTGCGTTTGCACACTAACGTACTCCCAGTAGAAGCTGCAGTGTCAGGCACATGTTACGCTTTCTGATGAATACCAGGTGTAGTGGGCTGAAGAGCACCCCCCATAATTCACATCCATCTAGAACCTCAGAGGATGGCCCTATCTGAAAATAGGGTCTTTACAGATATAATAAAGATGAGGTCCTATCGGAGAATAGGGAGCCCTAAATTTAATGTGTGTCCTTGTAAGGAAAGAAGACATACAAAGAAGACGGCCGCAGGATGACAGAGGCAGAATGGGGTAAAGCGTCTATAAGCCTAAAATACCAAGGATCGCACAAAGCCATCAGAAGAGGCCAGGAGGGAGCCTCCTCTCCCAGAACTTTCAGAGAGAACCTGGGCCTGCTGACACCTTGACTTCAGACTTTGGGCCTCCAGAACTGTGAAAGAATAAACGTCTGTTGTCTTAACTCGTCCAAGTTGGTGGTGATTTGCTACCGCAGCCTTGGGAAACTAAGACCCGGAAAGAATGGTGCACACCAGCACACCATGAACAAGTACACGTACCTGGGGTAACTGGGCATACTTTGAAAGCCAGTAAAAGAAGAACTAGAGTTAGCATGCAGTTGGTGGAGGTTATCCAGAAGGTGGAGTATTAGCTTAGAAACTCCTTTCTCCAGGCGGACACTCCTCTGCCCTGGATGGACACTCCATAAGACCCAGAGCCTGGCACTCACTCTGTCTCCCTATAGCTACTTCAGAGTGGATCTGGCCTACAGACAGGTAGTGGGCCTCGAGAACAATTTAGGTTCTTTTCCTCTTAGTCAAAGATGATAAATCGTAGTTAGGAAACAGTTGAAAAAGAGGTTGGTTAAAAACCCCATCCAAGTACGCAGGAAGGGGCCACAAGTTAACATGCGCCAAGGGCTCGTCTAATTTCTTGGATGGATGGTCCACAACGAAAGCCCGCTTCAGCCCTGATGCTGGGTATCTGAGCCACACCCCAATCTGGGACAGTTCCTAGTTCCTAAGACACCGCTTGTCAGGCATGAGAAAAATAACCATTGTCTTCTCATGCACTGCACGTCTGCTCCTGTGCTCCCACCACCACTTGTAATGATCCCAGCAACTGTGAGTCCCTCGAATGCTGTACCAGCAGGACCACGGTGGTGGGAAGCCTGAGCCAGACCTTTAGCACAAAAGGGCAACCAGCCTCAGAGTAATTAGCAGACCTCTGGGAGCCAGGGAGCACCAGATCATTCATCTTGCTTTTTCCCCCCATTAAATTTGAAGGGGGGAGGGTGGGAAGAGAAGATAATGGAGGAAAACAATCAGAATTTTTCAAAGTAATTGGGTTTGATTGGTCTTTTTATTTGTCTGGAGAGATCTATCTGCCTGGAGGAACACAAGACAAAAGATTCAGAGGTCTCAACACCCAGCCCCTCCCACAATCTGTGAACTCAGCCCCCTCGCCCTAAAACCAGTGCCCGTCCCCTCTCCACTCCTGCCATCTACCAAGGGGGAGCAGTGCTGCCGGCTGCATTCTTGTCACTGTTGACTTCAGGGACAGATGTTGAAGATTCACTCAACATACGTCAGGCACTGTACTGGCACAGGAGGCCCTGAGATGACACGGCTCAGACCTCACTGGGGAGATGGAAGTCATAAAGCAGTAATTACCAATAGGAGTTACTGCAGAGGAGGGGAAGATGACAACCAAGGAGCAGGGACTGAGAAAGGTTCCACCAGAAGAGGCAATTCTGGGAAGAATGTGCCAGGAATAAGGGTGCTGTAGAATGAATGTCTCCACAGCATTTGGCTGTTGAAAACTAATCCCGACATAATGGGATCAGGAGGTGATCAGGCTCCGACCTCATGAATGGAAACGGTGTTCTTATGAAAGACCCCAGAGAGCATCTGGCTCCTTCTCCCTGGGAGGACGCTGCAAGAAGACAGTGTCTCTGTAGGTATGTGTCAGGAAGCAGGCTGTCACCAGACAGCGAGTCTGCCAGCACTTTGATGTCGGTGTGTTGCCCCCTTTTATATCTTCAGGAAAATCATTTCATCACTAGGTGCTGGTCCACTTAAAGTTCTTTATAAAAGGCACTAAAAATATTCCAGCTGTCTACTCTACCATTAGCACCTCGGGAACGAGGGCAGGTATGTAGCACAGGGCACAACCTCAGGTAATGCTTCTCGGAGTCCATGGTCCAAATGCAAACAGCCATCTCTACAGACACACAGTCTCAGGCCAGCCCCCAATTCCAAGTCATCTCAGTTCTTTTTATTGGATGGACTGCTGCTTACCTGACTCCAGCAGATACTGGTCAGATTTGTATTTAAATGGCACTTTTCCAGACAGGTGCTTCTATGCATCCTGCAGTCATCTGTGCTGACAAACACACCGTGTCCACGCTGCTCTCACTAACATCTAGTCTCAACCCTGAACCCTACAACTATCGGTCTCATTACCTAATGTTTGGTTCAAGCTCATAATGAGACAGACCAGACCAGAAACGCCAGAATGAGGAGTCTGGCTGGAGGACACCTCAAAGTTCCTGGAAGTTACACTGGAAAGAGACCAGATCCAAAGAGGTCAATGATGGCAAAGAAAAGCAGATGAGGAAATGGGGAAATCAGCTGGGAGTTCACATCCACAGCCCTGTCCAGGAGCACAAAGGAGGAGAGGAGGGAGGCAGCCAGAGGTCTGAGCCACATGTTGCTGGAAGCCAGGCCAAGGAGTCTTACAAAATCAGGATCAAGACATGGGCACTGCAGCCAAGAATGGTACCCCCACCATAGGAGGCAATGTTTCCTTCTAGACTTCCTTTCCATCCAAAACCAGACCTAGGCTTGGGGCTTGGCTGGGCCTGAGCCCACAGGAGAAAAAAGTACACTGCTGAAGCAAAAAGCTGGGGGCAACACGGTGGGGAGGTGAGGGCCGGATGCCCTTGCCAAGGGTATTTCAGTTGGCCTGTTGGGCTACAAAGAATAGGCACTGACTCCTCCTGACTCCAGCTGACAACAGAAGGCAACTCATGTGAAACAGACCTCACTTAATGAAACACGGCTTTAATAGACTACTCAGAATAATATTCCCTGGCAGAGCTTCCTTAAATAAATCTCATTAAAGGCGTAAAATCAAAATCCAGTTATGTCTCCGATGATCCTTGCCCTCTACAGATCCCTACAGTATTTCTTCTCTTCCACCTGCTTGGATGTCTGGCTGGGAACCGACCGTGTAAACACAGAGGAAACCCAAACCACCCTTCAAGCGGCCAATCCTGCCGGCAACACCAATGAGCCAACTCCACACGCTGAGGCACAGCTGCCTTCTCCTGCCTGAACAGCTGACAGTGAGTCCACTACAGGGTGAGAGCGGGCATCCAGAACAAATGAGCCGGGCTGATTCCCAAGTCCCTCACTCACAGGAGGGGAGAAGAGGGGAGGGAGTGACCCTTGGGAAGGAGTGACATTTTCATTGAGGGGGTCTTTCCTGCTCACAGTTCTCTGGGTCCTGGTAGGAGGGTGGAAGAAAACCACAGTCAGGAAGATGGCATTAGGCCCCCTTCCTACAAGGAGCTGGTGGAACCTAAGTGGAAACCGGCACCTGACAAACACTCTAAAACAGCTGCTCTTTTCCCCTCCCCGCCAGAACAAGGAACAGACTGATGCAAGGCTCCCCATCCGCCTTCCACTCAGGTGCTCCAGTTCTGGTCCCCCCAAATCAGTCCAGGCACATCCTCCCAATGCAGATGAAGATGACAACCCAAACCACTCTCCAGCTGGAAGCCCACATGCAGGTCCCGTGCCGTAGACCATGTACCAGCCTGGGGTGGTCATGGAAGAAGGGGAGAGCTGCGCTTTCCCTGGGCATAGGAATGTACATGGTGGGGGGCAGGGGGGATGGGGGGCATGGACAACAGGAGAGAGCTGGCCACAGTGTGGTCCTCATCTGTCCATAAAGCACTCTGCTGCCCTTGGTAGGGCCTCAGAGCAGGCCTAGCCCTGCAGACCACTGTGGTGGAGGAATTTTCCTTGTGTCCTTTCTCTCTCTCTCCTGAATGCTGCTTTCTCCTGGACCAGCCAGGAGAGACCCCAGGATACCCTCTGGCATCCCAGGCTTGTCCCTTCTGTGACTGTCTTCAGAGAAACTGGAGGCTTCTGTGGCCAGGCCCCTGGGACCGGCACCCTCTGCCTCCTGGAAAAGTAACCATCCAGCTTAACACATCCCCTGGTGTGAGGGGGAGGAACCTAGGGGCCTCATTCTTCCTCAAATAAAGAACATCTTAGCAGTATTCTTCTGGCGGCAGAAGGCACAAGAAATCAAGGGACAGAGGTGTCAGAGGCAGGTAAGGCCTTAACGTCCCCTTCAAGTCGCTGCTGCACCTGTTTACCATAGGGACAGGGACAGGACAGGCTCGCCACTGTAGAACCTAAACAACATGGCTGTCTTTGACCGAGATAATATCTGATTAGCTGTGTGACACTCCCGTGCCAAACCTTTTTTAATGGATAGCTTGAGCATCTTCATAAGCAAATGAAAAAAAAAATAAACGCAGAGGATACTGTCAAAAAGGCAGCAAAGGAAATGCTAACAGTTGAGACAAGCTCCCTGAAGACCTGGAGGGAAATGAGGTGAGCCAGAGAAATTAATCCTGAAGAAAGGGAGGGGCCTGACTCCCTCCAAAAGGAAGGAAGAAGGACTGCAAGGTCAAGGTGCATTTCTGGCAAGGGGGGAGGAAGCTGCCGGAATTTCCTCCTGGGAGGCTCAATTTGCTCAATGAACTAGGAGGTGATGTCATCAGTTAAGAATGACAAGTCTAAAGGATGAAAGGGGGGGGAAGGGTAAAGATTTGGACTAGTCACCATGGGAAACAGCAAGGAAGCACATCTGGTGGGTGGTAAAGGTGCCAGAACTTTCACCCAAGGCTTGTCTGCAGTTAGACCATGACCCTGACCATCTGCAGGGACACAGGGTGCAAGCTCTCAACCAGGACACCTCTCCAGTTGGACCTGGTATAAAAAAACCTCAGTCTGCATACATCAAGATAATCTCACATACCATATTCTCCAACTGTCTCAATTGAGGAGGAGGAATATTAAATGTCAAAAAGCCTGAATTTCAGCATTGGAAAGTTAAAATATATGCAGTAGTTAAAGAGCAAGAAATCCATATATAAAAGTTTGAATATCCGAGCCTTTTTGTTCATGGTGGGCTTTGGGTTTTTTGTTTGCTTGGTTTGGTTGGTTTGCTAGTCAAGTCTTTCTACCACTGTTTCAGTGGCACAGTACGATTAGCTTCTTTTTATGGAGGAAAAGTGGGTTTCCTCATTATTTGTGGATATTTTGCTGTCCTAACCTGATCTTCCAGGTTGTCTCACTTGCATCCAACCTTGAAAGTCTCTTGTCACCCCTCTCCCTGTATTATGCTTTCTATTTTCTGCATCTACAGTTCCAGAGCCTTAAAGACTTAGACAGCCTGCCCCTCCCAGGACCAGCTAATTCCTATGGACAGTAAACAAGCTACCTGGGAGAATGCCTCTCACATGCAGGCCAGCCATGGCCTCGCCAAACTCGCACACCCTGAGCCAGTATTTCCCTGTGACATCACCCCAGGGCCAGGCACTTGATGGTTAGGGACAGCTCCTACACCCACAGCCGGCATTAAGCTCTCTGCCCTGTCCTGTCCTACCTTGTCCACAGAAACCTCAACAAAGGTTCTAGCCTGGGCATTGCCCTTGCTCCTGTCCTCTGCCTCCTCAGCCTCCGATGTCTTCCCTGCGGTCCTGTGTGGCCTGGCATGCTCCTCCTCATGGGACACCACAATAAATTCTCCTCTCAAAGGCACTGGCCTCTCCGTGACATAGCTCAGTCACCTCCATAAATTACAATCTCGTAGACACACCCCAAATGAGTCCCCCTCCAGCCACCTGCCCTGCAGGTCAGCACACGCTTCACTCACATGCCAGCACCTTGTCAATCCTGGTGGTGGGCAGAAGCCCAGATGGTCCCACGTCTGTCCTGCTGCCGCGGCTCACAGCACAGCGGCTCCTGCACTCACACCTTGGTGATGGTTTTAACTAAAATGTCCCTGAATTCATTATTTTAAAGTCTGCTAAGTAGACATTTCACAGAAACCTTCACTCTGTTGGCACAAACACAAACCAGCTACCTCCACCCACATAGCCATATGCCAAAGTGTAGTGCAGTCGGCTGCAGCACGAGTCTGCACGTCTGGACTCACCCGGGAAGACTCACATACACAAAGGAGGTCTGGCCTTTGTTTTCCAAAAGGGGATCCTGAGTGGGAGCCTGGTGGGAGCCGACCAACAGCCGTCCCCTGACACAGTCGGGATGGATGAGATGCATCTGCACAGCAGAGGCAACTGTGGCTGGACTTCCTGCCTGTCTCTCCCTGCATGTTTGTCTTTGCAATTAAAAGGTGGTGGGATTTTTAGACACCTGTATTTCAGGTCCAATGATGCGCAGAATTCCAATGAGGTTGTACCAAATGATTCCTTGGCCATAGAACAAAAGTGCCCCCTAATGAAGTAGCCCCTGAACATCTAAAAGTTGATGGAGTAACAGCCCCTCCTCTACCTTGGACAGGAATGTATATTAATGGCATCAGACAGGTAAAGAAACAGAAGAAGTTGGTTAACTATTACAAACTGAGCACATAGAAACAATTACTAAGGAGTTAGAATCGAAAGTACATAAAGAAACATTTAGACAAGAAGATAATAGATAGCTAAGTTAGACACCACTGAGGCCTTGTAATAAATTTCCTATAACTACTGTTCAGTCTAGCATATCCTTTTGACCCATGCCAAATTCTAAGAACTTTAATAAACAATAAAACATTTAAAACTCTGCACATACAGCTATTTCTAATTGTCTGATTAATGGCTCTCCTGGTCAAAATAACCTTTGTTTAACATAACTGAATCTATAGAATTTCCTGTACTTTTCCTAGTTACCTCTGTATTGATTTTTTCTGCTTAACTGATCATGCCATGCACCTGTTCCTTTAATGTTATGTAACAATCTCTATAAAAATAAAGCTTAAATCAAACTCTGCAAGTTTGGTCAGGCCCACAAGAGGCTGGCTGCTCTCCGGCATCCAATCGGGTGTCCGACTCTTCATTCGTCGCCTGCGCCATCCATCCTTCGGGGACCCTGAGACCTGCCAAGGCTGGACCCTGGCAGGAGGTGCTCCATCTTTTGGGACAATGGGGATTTCTGCTCCGCCAATGAGAAAGCACCGGAGTTCACTGCATTTGGATGCTCTGTTCATTTCAATACTGCCTTTTATGTCCCAGAAAGACATGTTGCGAGTTGCACTCACAGTAGCAAAATGCAAACACATGCAGGTACATGCACATCAACAGGTGCACACACAAGCACACACAAGGGGACATTCAAGAACAACTGGAATTATCCTCAGGAGGGTGGGCCCCCTGTACTATCGGTTCAGCGTCAGTGAAATCTTTTTTGAAGATTCTTTCAATGAGCTTGCCCATTTCACGATGGGTGATTTACCAGTGTACTTGCCCACACCACTCTGAGTGTTCAGCAGTTTTTGACCAAAAATGGCATAACCCCTGTGCATTACCCTCCCTATTCACCTAGTCTTGCCCTGAGAGACCTTTTTTTGTTTCCTAGGATGAAAAACGTCCTCAAAGAGAGACCTTGTGCCGATGTGGGAGAGGTGAAACAAATACTGGCAAAAGCACGAAAAGGCATCAAACTCAACGAGTTCAAAAGCTGTTCTGAGCAGAAGAAAGAACACCTCGATAAGTGTATCACATGAAATGGAGAGCACTTTGAAGGTGACTGAAGTTTAAACATGTAAGAATTGATAGTCTGATCTGACCTTGCATAGGGCACCCCAGTCAGCAAGACAGGATACTGGGACAAACAGACAAGGGCGGGACAGCACCCAAGTAATCAGTCAGGGACAGGACAGTTCCAGGAACTAGAGCTAGAAAGCTGCAGGAACAAGTCCTAGGAACTGGAGAGCCACAGGACAGAAGCACCCAATGAGAGAAAAGCAGAGCAGTCCAAAGTAACCAATGACAAGACTACTTCCCCATAAAGCGTTCCCCACCCTCCACCCCTTAAAAGCCCTGCACAGAACCACCCATACGGGAACTGGTCTGAACTGGGAACTGGCCTCAGCTTAACTGTTTCTCCTCCCTCACTCCCAAGGGACCCTGCTTTCAATAAACTCCTTGCTTTGCTATTAGCTCGCTGTCTTCTCATGGTTCCTCAGCAGCTCCAATCTCACATGAATAAATACACAATATTTTATAAATCAATTCTGGAGATTTTTTGTGCCCCCCCCCCAAAAAAAACTTGAGACCTTGTAACAGGAGAGGGAAAATAAGAAAACATTATTAGATCCCCTTAAACAGAAACATCACTGTATGTCACTAACTCTTGTCATACTGGCTGGCTAAGGCAGCCCTCCAGGCTCCTAGTGGGGGTTCTGGGAGCCCCCAGGCCATTCACAGGAAGTACACCGATGTCCCATGCTGTGCAGGCAGCATGTGCCGCACCTTCCTTTTCTGTCCTCATCCTCGCCTCTGAGCCTCCCACACTGGAGGCAGCCAGGCCCAGTTGTCTGTCACCACAGGAGCAGCCGAGGTGGGCACGGCTGCCACTCCTCCAGGGTGTCACTTCTCCTACTTCACCAACCCTCCTCGCTTCACCTTCTCTCTTTAGTACTTGGGCAGGAATCCAACAGTTGGACTTGGACCAGGGGTCAAGTTCAAGGGATAGACCCCAGCCTTCCCCTGGCCCCTGAAGCTGTCTTCCTGGGCCCATGTGTGTCCTAACTATACCACCTAAATGTTCAACACTTCCATCACACACTCTCGCTCTCTCTCTCTCTCTCTCTCTCTCTCACACACACACACACACACAGACACACACACACTCCTGATCCCCTCGCCTGCTTTGCTTCTTTCTTTTTTAGCAGTAACCTTCATCTAACATAGAATGTGCTTCACTCATTTGGAACCCATTATCTATCTCTCCCACTAGGAAGTCAGCTCTCTGTGTTGTTTTCATTGCTGGGTTGTTTGTCTTGGTTACAATGTACTGCCCAGTACCTAGAACACCCAGGAGGCACAATAAGAATTTGTTAATTGCATGAAACAGATGCCAAGGTACAAACACAAGCCAGGCACACTGTTCCCTCTCCCTGTTTGGGGGGCTAACAGCTACAGAACTGTGCTCTGTGAAAACTTGGTGCTAATGCTGGACTCAGGGGCAGGACATAGGCAGTCGGCCACTGAAGGCTAGGTTCTTCCTCAGCGGGGGTTAACTGGTGAGACTGAGTCAGAAGAGGGTGGACACTTGTCATAGAAAGATGATTACATTTCCTAACAAACGGAAAAACGAAAACAGCTACAACTTAAATGTGACTCCAGGGAGAATACGGAAAAATAAAAAGAAAAATAAAAAGAAAAATAATAATGCACGAGATCCATATTTTCTTCCAAGGGGCTAGGTCTAGGGAGGAGCCTCGAGGCATTCCATGAAACCCTGAAACCATAGGCAGAATTCTGTGGGAATGTGCACGCCTCTGGGAAAAGATCCATATTTTTCATCAGCTTCTCAAAGTGGGCCTTGACCCACACACGAACCTAGGGGAACACTAACTCACACTGGAATGTTTTCCGTAATTCATTCTAGTTTCATCAGCACCCAGTTAAGTGCTTATTACCATATGTCACCAAATCTTAAGATGTATAGTTTCACAATACACTTTTATTTTATGTGGTCAGTTGCACTGACTGCGGCCTATGACAATGACATGCCATTGGTTGAAGACAAATATGGATTCAGAGATGCTTATTCAGTTAAGTGCTTATTACCATATGTCACCAAACCTTAAGACGTATAGTTTTACAATACACTTTTATTTTATGTAGTCAGTTTCACTATGACATGCCATTGGTTGAAGACAAATATGGATTCAGAGATGCTAAAAATGCAAAAATGAGTGAGTCTTAGAATCTGTAAACTGCAGGGTGGGTCAGGTGCTGCAGGGGTCCCTTCACCCAGTCTGAGTCCCAGCGCAACAAACAGCAGTATTGCTATCTTGGAAGGACACACTGCCAGAATTCCAAACTCAAACCTTGGTCTCTCCAAAAGCCTCCCCCCGCAGCACTCCACCTCCCAACAAAGACATGGCTCCCACCTCTGCAGATCTCTGACCACATGCAGGACGAGCTTCCCACAGTCAACTGTACTGGGAGACACAGAGAAGTGATTACCATTGGGTACCGAGCAGTCACAAAAGCACCCAACCTGTATCAGCAGCAATGCTGCTTCAGACAGACTTCCCAAACCCAGAAGAGAGGGCCACATTTTATTATTCTAAGCAGTCCCTGTTCTTCCATCAACTCTACAGCATCTCTCACTTCAATAAAAAACTATTTAAGTGGAATTTAAAGATCCAGAGCAGACAGTGCTCTGTGTTGAAGAAGGGATTTGGAAACAAAAGGTGCAAGCTCCCCTATCAATCTCAAAACACATCCCTATCATCAAAGAATTAACCGAAGAATGTCTCAGCAGGTTGGGAGGGGTGGTGTGCAAGCCCATGCACGCGCATGCGCACACACGCTGTGGAGGGTGAGGGGCCAGGTTTTGAGAAAAAGCACTCGTCACATTCAGTGTCTTCAGAGTCAGGGCTTGCTGTTGCTCCCCCCGGGGGTTTAGGAGCTACCACCTGGAGGTAAGGGAAAAGAAATCTCTCTAGGAACACATGAACCCCGCCCCCAACACACAGAGTCTCCCACATTTTATTTAGTTTGCTGACATGCGTGTGACTTTATCTCTGGTGCTGGTGTCATCATTGTTCAGCATTTCCCTGTCATTCTGTGTCTACCACGGGTGGTAGACTGTGATTTTTTTTCCACAATCACTCAACACTCCCCTTCATTGTGGGAGAACTAATTATACATGCCTGCTCCACGCCACATGCCCTGTGGGGCTGTAGGCTGCCTACACTCCCCTGCCTGCCCCATGGTCAGGAGTGGTGCTTGAGCTGTCTGGCCCAAAGGCACAGGAGTGGATGTGAGATGCACAAAATCCAGGTGGAAGGTGCAGGAGGCGTCACACACAGCTGTGACCAATGGGGCTGCTGCTCCTTAGAGCAATTCATGTAGAGCAGAACCAGAGTAGCCTGCAGCCTACAGATGCCGTGAGCCGCTGGGATGGAGGACTGTATGTTGCTCCAGCAAAACGACAATCACAAAAACTAGTAGCAGAAGTGGGGTGCAATATAACAGAAAAACCCAAAATACTAGGCATTACTTTGGGGGCTGGAAAGCAAGGAGAACACCACCGTAAGGATCAGAAAAGAGTGACCCTCGTTATACAGCGGCCACACTTTTCAGAGAACTGCCCTGTGGTAACTTGAAAGGCAGATGGTACAACTAATGGACATGTGGTTTGAAGTGAAAAGGTCACAAAACAGAGCCCTCCTAATGTGATGAGTTGTTATTAGGTGCATTTGACAAAGTACTACAAGAAAAAGGAGCTCAGAAGAGAATTGGCTGATTTTCCAGCAGGGCTGAAAGGAAAAAAAGAAAATTCTAGAACATTTGGAACTTCATAGGTTGGAAGATACAACCGTTTCTCATCTATCAATAAAGGCAGGGTGTGGGGGGGAATGCTCTCTGCAGAAAAGAAGACTGAAACTTAACCTCAGGACACACACAAACCAAGGGCAAGTTAAGGTCTCTAAGAAGATTAAAATAAAGAACCTCCTCCACATCCATGGTAAATCCTTTTAGCTGGACAAAACGGGTATAGGAAAAGTGATTAGTGGCCTGGTCTCACAGAAACCTGATAAGCTTAAAGTGCCTGTAATTAAATCTAGAGAGAGAGATGTGTCTGGAAAAGAATTATCTCAAAGAGAAATGTGAATGTGGCTACTGACCCATGGAATAACTGAAATCAAAAGGAAATAAAAACTGATGGCAGTTTAGAATGAGTTATATCACCCAAAGAGACGCTGGCCCTGGCCCGGAATAAAAGAGATCATTACTGGAGATCTAAAACCACGTCAGGTCCCAAATTTCTACAGGCGGGAAGGGAAGCAGGCTGAGAAAGCTGCTTCTGCCCCCCAAAGTATGAGGATGGCATGTGCCCTCATCCTTTCTCAGATGTGTCCAAAGAGGATCATGGGGAAGGAAGGATCTCCCAAAGGGAGAAGCCAAGAGCCAGGGAGGAGAACGGAGCTTCCTCCAGAACCACTCAGGAAACATCCCTGAGGTAGAAGGCCCTCATGTTTGTTTCATGGGCTTTCAGAATTGCTAGGTACCAGGGACGGCCATGTGGCCACCATTCGTCCTCTTTCCAAGCAGAGAAGTGTCTACCATGTTGGACACAGGGGGACAGATAACTTGTGTTCGTTCACAGGCCTCCAGATCAAGAGGAACTAAATCCAGACCTGATGAAGAGCTTACCATGAGACCCTGAAATTCAGACCTGACTCAGTGATAGGATGAGAACTATGAGATGTATTCCATTGGGTGAGAAATGAATTTAGTTTTTGTAGAGATGGAACAAAAGTGATGACTTGTGACCGACCAAGAGGGAAAACTACACAGACCGTATTATAGTCATAACAACTCATGCCTCCCTTCCCTGCAGAGGACTTTTACATCCCCACCTGGACTTGCATCATTCTACCTAGAGGCCAGTATACTTCCCCGCACAACGTCAGGAGTGACCACATGGTTTGTTGGGCAACAGAATGTGCATGGATATAAACACACTGTATTTAAGCAGAACTCATAAAGGGCAAGTTTCTGCTGGCTTTTTCTTCCCCTCTATCATGCTTCTGGGTTCTCCTTATATGGGCTGCTTCTTCAGCCTGGGATCCAAAAGGAGAAGACAAATGCAGTAAAGACACAGCCAACCTGCAGCCTGATGCAACTTGAAAGCAAAATCAATCTGTGTGGCTGTAAATCTCTGAGATTTGGGAGATTCTTGTTATAAGGTAATGCTAACTCATACAGCCTGTTATGCTCAGATAAATTAAGTCAGTGTTAAACTCTTGGAAGCACACAATTCAATGCAATGGATATGCCCGAAGCCCCATGAGAGCCTTCAGGCCTGTAAATCCTCCTCTTTCTGGGAAAGAACAAATTATTAGAGCACAAATTTTGGGTAAATGCCTTCATCATTGTGAGTCATCTAACAGTAAAACTTAGTGGAACAACAAAAACAAAAAAATCAAACCATGATTTTTTTTTAAGCCAGCATACTCTGGACACCAAATCATGTCTAGAGTGTGTGTCCTCCCCCTCTTCTCACTGCATATTCTTACTGTACCCTCTCCCCTAACCTCGATGACTCAAGACCAGGAGAAGGCCAGCTAAAGCCACACGGACCAACAGACATGAGAAAACATCCTAACACACAGCATCACGGAACGACGTACCTTGGGAAGCCCCTGCCCCCGCCTAGTAGGAGCAGCAGGGACAAATGGGTGGAGGCTCCTCTGGCTTTAGAATAATTGTTTTGAAAGTTTTGGGTAAGAAGCCTGTTTTGAGAATGTTGAAGTTGTTGCTAAAATGATACCAAACCACAAAAAATTAAGACTGCTCTTGTTTCTTAAACGTGGATGGTAAATCAACCCTGAAAAGTCTTTTACAACACTTCTAAAAGTCTTCCAAGTAATGCCATCATCCCAAAGTGACCACTACCAGGGACTCATTTGTCCAGATGAGTCCTGCAGTGTTAATTTACCTATCAGTTCAATTACTTTTTAATCAGTTACTATTTTTTAACTCACAAAGAGATTACTGAGCATCTCAGAATGGAGCCCAGGGGCACAGTAGGCCCTAGAGGCTCTTCTTGTCCCTGACCCCAGGGGACCCCTGGGGATCGGGCTGAAGCAGAGAGCAGACTAAAAGTCTGGTAGCAAATCAATGCCCATGTCACCTAGCATAGGAGTTGCTAGGTGGACAAGACCACTCATTCTGACTTGAACAGCACTAAACACAGAGCCATGAATGAGAACATTTCCTCCGGGTGACAATGTCTGGCATACTGACCTGGGTGTGAACCTGTGTTCACTGAAGCACCTCCACGCCTGTTGCCATGCTCTTAAGTATACATTCCCACACGTCTTCTAAAGCGGGCCTTACCGATGTTAGAATCGAAGACAAGCCCGTGAGTTTCAAAAATACCATTTCTGCTTTTTAAAATAAATATACCAATTTTAAGGTTCCCACAGAGTAGCTGGCATAGTTCATACATGAGCGTTCATCGACAGGGACCAGAGAAACAGCAGTGCCACGTGTCAGTCGAGCCTCCTTGTCCACACACGTAGCTGACCTGTGCTTCTAGTACCTTCTACTCTCCTGTCAGATTTCAGGGGAAAGGTGCATTGGGCCCAAACAGCTGGTGAAATTAATAAGCACTTTAATTTCTTACATGCAAAAATATTCCATTCTATTGGGAAGAATATAGGTCAATGTGTACACATAAGAGCAAACACACATGTACGAGCACATGCGCACCTGTGTACACACATGCATATACTGCAGAACACCCCATCCTCC
Source organism: Sturnira hondurensis (assembly GCF_014824575.4). Classification (NCBI taxonomy): domain Eukaryota; kingdom Metazoa; phylum Chordata; class Mammalia; order Chiroptera; family Phyllostomidae; genus Sturnira; species Sturnira hondurensis. The sequence goes on from NW_028091359.1 coordinate 12,104,394, forward strand.
CTACACATGCAAGGAGCATCAACAAAACATGAGCATTCGCAATATCGTCCTGAACCACACACCTTAGTCCATGGTTAATGAAGAAAGAAACTAAAGTTGAACTTGGTGTGCTCAATAACACTCACTGGCCCAGAAATAATGATAAAAGTCCCTCAGAGAAGAGGATCCCAGACCTAGCAAGTGGGGTTCTTTTCTGGACAATTATAATCACCCTCTGGAGACGATGGAAAAAACCAAACATCAAAATCACTGTATGACTATCTGTAATTACTGTATAATGGTTTCTTTGAGGCGTATGCCTCTATCACAGACTTTGAACATAGGGACTAAGTTCACTGATCAGATTCAGCCAAGTAGACTGGTTAGCTTGATGAAGTATGAACAAATGAATGAAATAACAGCAACAACAAAAAGGAATGTGAACAAAAAGGAAAAGGAAGCAGTGATTCTTGGCAGCACCAAACCTGATCCTCTCCCACCAGAAACCTGGCCAGCAAATAATGAAACAAAGAGTTAAACAAGAATTCTTAGTCCAAGCTCTTAGAATAGAACACAGTCCCAACCATCTATAAAGAGATCTGGATAAGAAACAAGCATAAGAATGAAAGAAAAGAGAAGGCAGACAGGGCGGCAGGCAGGGAATGCAGAGATTCCGAATGTGACCACCAAGAAGTCCGGGACGTGGCTTGGAAGGAGAGAACTGAGCTTTCAGGTCCTCAGCGCTCGGAGTGCTGGTGTTCTCTCTCACGCTTCTGCTTCATGCCTGTGCCACATTCCCCCGGCTGGAGCATCCCTAACTGCACCATGACCCCCACTGTCTGCACCCCAAGTGTTAGTACAAGAATGAGAAGTCTGCCCTGGCCTGTGTGGCTCAGTTGGTAGGGGTATCATCCCATTACCAAAGGTGTGTGAGTTTGATTCCCAGTCAGGGCACATACATAGGTTGTGGGTCTGGTTCCCAGTCTGGGAGTGTAAGATCTCCTGGGCATCTTACAGGAGGCAACCACTCAATGTTTCTCTCCCACATCCATGTTTCTCTCTCTCTCCTCTCCTCTCTCTTTAAAAGCAATGAAAAAATGTCCTGGGGTAAGAGTGAAAAAACAAAAACAAAAGAAATGAGAAGCCTTCAGGCTGGAGATGATGGGAACCAAGGGAAGCCCATGCTTCTGGACCAGGTAGGAGCTTATCACCAAGGACCTTTGGATCCGCCAATAGAACCAATGGGCTTTATTTTGTTCACTCAGTCAACAGGCCCTTGACTCCTGCTGGGCTCTGGGTACTCTGCCAGGCCAGTCAAGAAGCACTCAGAAAGTGAATGTAAAATGTGTCTGACCCACAAAGGTGCGTTTTCTGGGGAAAGGGTCTCTAGCCCTGGTTCTCAGTCAGGGACAAGGGCAGGGTGGCTGCCACCCAAACAGCACTCAGCATACATTTCAAAGGTGCCCCTTCCTCTGAGCAGCACAGCCTGGCCCAGGTGGACCACTCCACAAGCAGAAGTTAGGCTGGAATCCAAACTCCTTGGGTCTAGTTTGTGCAGGACCCAGCCTGCCATATCGTATCTGCTCCCTCATGGACAGTCCTCCAGAAGGCCTTGGGAAATGTCTGGGGCACTTTTGCCCCACTGTCATCTTGACCAAGGGCGACCATAGGCATTTAGTGGCTGGGGACCAGGGTGCTAACCAACATACACCACCAAGAACTCTCCCACCCCAAATGCTAATAACCCATCAGTCTGTGCTTTTTTTCCATTAGGTGCTCAGGTGCTCTCCTTCTCATAAAATGTTCAAGGTAGATGTTCTGAGGATGATGGTCCAAAAAGGGGGCCATCATGTGAGGGTCCAAGCAAGGAAGAGGTTGGTAGCTACTTCAGAGCATAAAGACAGACAAACATCAAGGCCACCTTAGAAGACCTGCTTGCTACCTGATGTCAAGTCAACATTTCTATTTGGTTTACATCTTTTCAAATATTGAAATGTCACATCTTTAGTTTAAAGATCTATATCCTTAGGGAAGGGAAACAGGATTCAAAGCCCATTGCCAGTCACAGCAGATGACTCCCTTTCCCTCCAAACCCCTCCAGAAGTGTCCCAGGGGGATCTCAGAGCCCTTGGAAACTGTCGATTTCATTTCCATGAAGCACCCTATAGAGTAAAGACAGAAAGTGCCAATTGGTTCAAAGAAGACATCAGGCTTAGAAAATAAGCCCTTATAAAACACTTCTCTGTGTTTAATGTACGGTGCTGAAGAGTCCCCTCAGAGAGGCAATGTGTGTGCTGTCAACTTGCATGAACCCAGTGGGGTGTCACAGTGAAATGTCCCTGACTTTGCACATATAACTTCAATGGGGCCCAGGGTGGGAGGAAACGGAGAGAGGGGCCCAGCAAACAACCTCCACAGCCCTCTGCCAGAGCTCTCCCAATCAGGCTTTCAGAACACAGGCTGACTCCAAAGTCCTATTCCGCCAATCAAGTTGGATGATCAACTTGCCTTTGTGTAGCCTTCTGCGTTCAGAATTTTGAAGACGATTCTGGAGCTCTATGACCTCCCAGTGTGCCAGGAGCAGCTCATTAGTTCTGGGAGAGCGTTTCAATTTTGTTCCAGCTGTAGCCTCTCCTGTCCTCCTCCCACCCCCTGCTTTGATGAGAAGACATCTGCCCACTAAGGTTTCACTCTACTCGCCCAATCCTAAAACTTGGCTGAAAACAGGACTGCTTGATCCAATCACTAGCAAAAATCGGCTCTCTGATGTCTTGGCCAGAAAATGGCATCCTGCATTTGCCAGCGTGACGTCTCTAGGTTCATCTCTACTGTCCCTTTCCAGGTCAAGACGGGTAGAGAGCAGCAAGGGGACATGTGCAGTACCATTAGACTCCTTAAGTTGAGTAGTGTCGCAACATAAGACCCTGCGAAAAAGAGAATTAATATGGCAAATCTATATCCCCGGCTGCAGTAGACTTACAAGAAGCAGGTACAATTTAACACTAAATGGTTAATAACTCTCAGTAGGACTGGATGACAGCCCGGTTGAAGGCAGATTCCCGAGACACTAAGAAGAATGACTTCAAGGAGAAGCCCACTCTCCATAGTAAGTCTCAAGGGTGTCTAGACTTGTCATGGGACTCCACCCCAAATGGATGGCAGGGACCCTAACAACAGATCACTTGGATGAGTTTAATTAGCACTGCAGGTGTGTGCAGTTCCACTCTGAGAAGCTGACCCAAAGCAAAGGCCTTGGAGGAACTTGACCCAGATCTGATTTTCCATGAGTGGTATCTGTCCACATGGACCTCCATGCACAGAGGGAGGAAAGGGCTTCTGAAGAGCTGTGAATGACTGCACCACCCAGGAACACTGCACTGGGGCTGTAAACGGCTCCACAGGGCCCAAGAGAGCCCAAAAGAATTCTCCAAGGACTTCCAAAACACCGGCAGATCACCAGAGAGAGGGCATGAAGAGGTATGCAGGCACAAAAAGGGAGGCAAACAGAGTGAGATCAAAAGAGGCAAGTGAGAGATGGAGAGAGTGAGAAAGGGAGATGAGATGAGATGGAACCAGACAAAGGGAGACACGTTGCGGACCAAGCTGAGAAGTATGGGTGAACTGTGGCAAAGAAGGGGGAAGGTTACCATGGCAACATTGTGCCAAAAGCACAGGCTGTGTAAGGCTGTGAGAGAACACCCTATGTGATGACCACCCCTGCCATCACTGCTCACGTGTGAGACTGTGCTAAAAGCACTCAACTCTCAAGCTCCAAGACCTCAAACCAGAACCCACTGCCCCAGACTTGAAGGTCACATAAGCCTTTCTCACCCAAAAGATGGAGGAGGCCTCCCCCAGGAGTTCTTGGTAGGCACATGGGAGCAGAATCATGGAGCAGAAAGAGCATCTCACATGGCACAGTAAGTCCCTCCCTCTATAACTCCTCTGGCCACTGGTCACCAATCCTGTACTTGAATCCTTGCTCTGATAAGGAGGGAGCTCAGTCCATTCATGATTGTGTGAGTCCATGTTATTATCACATCTACCACATATTCTGACTCTACCCCCTCTCCTCTTCACTACACACACACCCCTTCTCTCCTCCTTACCCCCAACCGAATTCTCTATAATTTTTTACATCTATCTTATACTTTTTCCTTAACCACACATTTGTGCTTCTTTAATTTCCTTTTCCTCTGAGAAATCTTCTCATGCAGTTTAGGCACAATCTGTTCTTTCCAACATAACTACTCGGTCCTTGAGTTGACATCCGTCTGAGCACCTTGAGAGCATCGAGGGCCCACACGTGCTCAGTGACTGGAGAAACCACATCCAAACCCAAGCACTCTGCATTTTTCAATGTGGGGAGAAAAATTTTCACAGTCTGGGCCAAAACATCCCACACCCAGGCACCCTGAGCACTTTCGCCATCTTTACTTCTGCCCAAATAGAATAAAAATAACTAATATTCACTGAGGGCATGCAATGCATTAAGCACTATTGTAAGCATTTTACATGCATTCACTTAGCCTCTCTTCAAAGCAACCCCATGAGGTAAATATTACTATTCCCATTTTAGATACAGAAACTAAGGGACAGGAAGATTAAGAAAGTGGCCCAAGGTCTAGCAGCTGCCTAAGGGGCTGAGTCAGAATCCAAGCCTAATCTTGCTATAGAACCTATTCTCTGGCCCACTCCAATCTGTACCATTTCTGTATTGTGACATCTTTCAGGAACTTGCTGCCTTTTTAAATATATATGCCTTTCATCCACCATAAACCTATAGAAAACATCATAATTAATGGTGAAAAACTAAATGCTTTATTCCTAAGATTGGGAGTGAGGCAAAAATGTCTGTTCTCACCACTCCTATTCAATATCATATTAAAAGTCCCAGCCAGTGCAATAAGGCAAGAAAAAAATAAAAGGCATACAGATTGAAAGGAAGAAATAAAACTGTCACTATTCACAGACATGATGGCAGAGGAGGGTGCATTAGATGTCTCTGCAGCTCTTAGATGCAGTGGGCCAGAGGTCTCTGTTCTCTTCCCCAGTAGTCCAGGTGGCACCTGGCACTTCACAGTGCTGATCCTCAGCAGTCTCCACACAGTTTGCTCGTGTCAATCTTAGTATTCTTTCCAGTGGGGAGCTCTTGTCCTACACATAAAAGGAGGCATTTGCCCTAAAGGAGATTCAAGTTGTCTCAGGAATCAGGAAACACAAGGGCCCATTTTATGTGTTTCCATGTTATATGTTTCAGTGTAACATATGTAAACCTTTAATAATCTCATAAGTGGGTGTTGAATGTTCTTGCTGTGCCCACACAGAGCCCTCCACTGAGTTCTTTGTGGATAAGGAGTGGGGTAGAGTTTGAGGTTCAGTTCTTTTTCATATTGATAGTCAGTTGTGGCACCACTTGTTGGGAAGACCGACCTTCCTCCATTGACTTGCCTTGTGCTTTGTAAAAGAAGAATAATATTGGACCATATTTGTGTGGGTCCATTTTCACACTCTCCATTCTGCTTCACTTGTTTATGTGTCTGTTCACTGATATCACACTCCTTTTTTACAATAGCCTCATCTTAGGTCTTGAGATCAGGTATTGTGTGTCCTCCCACTTTATTCTTTCTAAGAGTTGTTTTGGTCATTCTAGTTCCTTTGTCTTTATATACAGATTTTAGAATCAGCTTGTTAAAATCTGCAAGAAATTCTGATGGGCTTTTGGTTAGAATTGCATTGAATATATAAATCAATTTGGGGAAAATTGGCATCCTTTTTTAAAGTGTATTTTGTTGATTATGCTATTATACTTGTCCCAGTTTTTTCCCCTTAATCCCCCTTTTGCTCTGCACCCCACCATCCTCCAGCATTCACCCCCCTTAGTTCATGTCCATGGGTCATACATATAAGTTCTTTGGCTTCTCCATTTCCTAAACTGTTCTTAACCGCCCCCCTGTCTATTTTGTACTCACTATTTGTGCTTCTTTCTCTATACCTTTCTCCTCTATTCTCCTCCTCTCCCTGCTGATAACCCTCCATGTGATCTCCATTTCTGTGATTCTGTTCTGTTCTAGTTGTTTGCTTAGTTTTTATTTTTTAGGTTCAGTTGTTGATAGTTGTGAGTTTGTTTTCATTTTACTGTTGATAGTTTTTGATGATCTGTTTCTTAAATAAGTCCCTTTAATATTTCATATAATAAGGGCTTGATGATGAACTCCTTTAACTTGACCTTATCTGGGAAGCACTTTATCTTCCTTTCCATTCTAAATGATAGCTTTCCTGGATAGAATATTCTTGGACATAGGTCCTTGGTTTTCATGACTTTGAATACTTCTTTCCAGCCCCTTCTTGCCTGCAAGGTTTCTTTTGAGAAATCAGGTGACAGTCCTTTGTAGGTAATTGTCTCCTTTTCTCTTACTGCTTTTAAGATTCTTTCCTTATCTTTAATCTTGGGTATTTTAATTACGATGTCCCTTGATGTACTCCTCCTTGGGTCCAATTTCTTTGGGACTCTCTGGACTTCCTGGAATTCCTGGAAGTCTATTTCCTTTACCAGATTGGGAAAGTTCTCCTTCATTATTTTTTCAAGTAAGTTTTGAATTTCTTGCTCTTGTTCTTCTCCTTCTGTCACCCCTATGATTTGGATGTTGGAGTGCTTAAAGTTGTCCCAGAGGTTCCTAAGCCTCTCCTTGTTTTTTTTTTTGAATTCTTGTTTTTTCATTCTGTTCCAGTTGGATGGTTATTTCTTCCTTTTGTTTGCAGTCATTGATTTGGGTCCTGGTTCCCTTCCCTTTACTGTTGACTCCCTGTATATTTTGCTTTATTTCATTTTGTGTAGCCTTCATTTCTTCTTCATTTTGTTCAATCAGAGCTCAATCAGTTCTGTGAGCATCCTGATTACCAGTGTTTGGAACTCTTTATCAGGTAGGTTGTCTATCTCCTTGTTGCTTAGCTCTTTTTCTGGAGTTTTGACTTGTTTTTTCATTTGGGCCATATTTTTTTGTCTTGATGCACCTGTTACGTTGTAAGGGGAAGAGCCTTAGGTATTTACCAGGGCAAGACAACTGTGTTGTGGCACTGTCTATGGGGGAGAGGTTAGAGAAGGAACAATGCTGCTCGCTTGCTCCACTCTAGCCCCACTTTCCAATGAACTTTCCTGTGAGACTGGGAGTTTCCCCCGCCTTTGCAACCCCCACAGAATTTTACAGCTAGAGGTTATGAGCCTTCAGTTTCCCAGTCAGCCAGCTCCTGCCTTGCTGTGTGGTCCACACTGCCTTGCCACACTTCAGGTCCTCTCCGCATGGCTGCCCATCTAAGCCCCTCCTACCAGTCTGGATGATTATTTCTTTAGCTCCTTGGTTGTCAGAGTTCCATGCAGTTTTATTTTCTGGCACCTATGGTTGTTTATTGTTTTCAAATTGGTTGTTATATGTGGTTGTGCATGGAAGTGAAGTGTGTCTTCCTACACCTCCATCTTGGCCAGAAGTCTGAAAATTGACATTTTAATATTGTCTTCTATTTCATGAGGATGGCATATCTATTTACTTAAGTGACCTCTGGTTTCTTTTACTATTGTTTTGTGGTTTTCAGCATATATATAAAATTTGGTCAGATTTATACCTAAGTATTTTTATGGTGTTATTATAAATGATACTGTATATTGAATTTCAATTTATAATTGTTCATTGCTAGTATACCAAAATATAATTGATTTTTATGTTTTAGTCTTGTATTCTGCAACTTGACTAAACTCATTTATAGTTCTAAGAGTTTTTCTATAGATTCCTTGGGATTTTCTACGTCATGTCTGTGAATATTTCTTCAGTTTTATTTCTTCCTTTCAATCTGTATGCCTTTTATTTTTTTCTTGCCTTATTGCACTGGCTGGGACTTTTAATATGATATTGAATAGGAATGGTGAGAACAGACATTTTTGCCTCACTCCCAATCTTAGGAATAAAGCATTTAGTCTTTCACCATTAATTATGATGTTTTCTATAGGTTTATGGTGGATGAAAGGCATATGTATTTAAAAAGGCACCAAGTCACCAAAAGCCTCTGCCTCCCCTACCAGCTCATGATGGATAATCAAGAAAACAGGAGTCCCAAGAGTTAGTTTGTCTTGGGAAGAGCAGCTGAGAGTGGCTAGCACATTCCTTAACATCTCCAGTTCCAAAATGCTCTGGTTCTCAAAATCATGTTTCATTGGGACAACTGATTTAGTCTGAGGGTACTTGGAGCTATTGTCTTCCTCTGGCCTCTGGACAGAAAATGCACTAGAGACAAGAAAGCAGAACAAAATGCTAGAATGCATACAACCTGAGGAGGACACAGGAGGGCTGAAGAGCCCATGCATGCTGACGGAGACAGCCCCGGTTGAACGGAGCTTGTCATGCACTCTTTTTCTTTAAGGCAGGATTGCATTGACCCCATCCCAGATGCCAGAGGAGTTGCTGTTGATAACAAAGGTTCAGACCCGAATTCCCCAGCTTCCCCCTTGGCCCATTCCTTCTCCAGGGCTGTCTGTCTCAGTCAGGGCCATCAACATCCTCCCCACCTCACAGGTGCTAAACCAGTTTCCATCCTGTAGGCACTTTCCATAAGAGGCAAAAGGAACAAGAAATAAATAAAGAACTGTGACCTTAAATATTTGACACCAAAGTCCCACCTCTACTTCTCCAGCTTATAGAGCTTCCACACACACACACACAAAAAAATCTGAAAAACAAAACAAAATGATGTGAAAAGAGCCCAGATTGCCAACTTTGGCAGCAACCCCCTAAATCTCTGGGTAATAGAAGCCTGGCAGGAATATCCTAACGGGGGCTGGTGCTGCCCAAGCCACTTGTCTGCAATGTTTCCCAAAAAGCCCAGTAAAAACACATTCCCTGGTTTAATAGACTTATGAGCTGAAATGAATGTGTCAGAACTCATAAAAATGATAGAACCTGCTGGCCCAGCAAATGTTAAATTTTGCATAAGGAGACAGTATCCCTAACTCCTCAGTACACACATAATGAATATTTCAAACAAAGAGCACAGCAGCTGTTCTAAATGCTCCCAATGAATTAAATGGGGTTTTTTTTTTTATTACTTCCAGGATTAGGCTCCTCTTGTTTCCTCTCATTTTCTCCCCCTCCCTCCCTTGTATGTGAGAAACAAAACCTTTCATACTAACCCAATCATGGAGTGGTCAAAGTATGGGATTGGTTACATATTGGTTAAAAAGTGTCCCCCCCGAAAAATTCACGTCCCACCAGAACCTCAGAACATGACCTTACTTTTGGAAACAGAGTTTTTGAAGACATGATTAGTTAAGAAGCATCGGACCAGGGTGGGCCCTCCACCCAACGACTGCTGTCCTTGTAAGAAAAAGGTGCGGGAGATTCAGACACAGACACATACAGGGAAGAGGGCCAGGTGGCAAGAAAACAGAGACTGGAGGGATGCAGCTACAAGCCAAGGAATGCCAGGAGCCATTCTGGCAGTTATGAGAATCAAGGAAGGACACTCCGCTAGAGCCTTCAGAGGCAGCGTGGCCCCAGTGACACTTCAATTTCAGACTTCCAGCCTCCGGAACTGTGAGAGGATGAGTTTCTATTGCTGTAAGGCACCCTGTTTATGGTGCACTGTAACGGCAGCCCTAGAAAATGAATACAGTCAGGGGACCGTGTCCATACTCAAGTGTATAATGATATTAATCCCCCCCAAAGTTACCCGAGTCTGTCATTTCAGGTGATGGGGGCAGCAGATAGCACTGGCAGGCAGTAGGTTGCGCCTACCAGCCGTCTTGTAAGAGTAGACTTAACATTCTAAAACTTTCTTTGTAGTTGCTCGGAGTAACTTTTCAACGTCACTCAACTCTCTTCCATACTGCTTCCTCAGCATCCTCTGCCCTCTAGGTGTGAGGTTAACAGATAAGGAGATGGGAATACAGTGAGGGAGCCTACAAGGTAAAAGGAAACCAAGACAACCAAGTTCTCTGGCCGCCAGGTATTCCTTTGGGTTGACTACCATCCACGAAAAGACAACTTTCCAAAAAATTGCTGAATGCTGTTATGAGCTGAGGGTTGTAACCAACCCCCCTTCAATTCATGTTGAAGGCTGAACCGAACAACCAGGACTTCAGAAGTTCAATGTTTAGAGCTAAGATCTTTAAAGAGGTGATAAGGTTGAAATGCGGTCTCTAGGGTGGGCCCTAACCCAACATGCCTCTGGCCAAAAGAGGCAAGAGGACACAGGCAGGCGGAGGGAAGACTGTGTGCAGACAGCGGGAGAAGACAGCCATCTGCAAGCTAGGGGGGGAGGCCTGGGAGAAGCCGAACCTGCCAACACCTTGACCTCAGTCCTTTAGTCTCCACGCTGTGAAAATTAAGGTCTGCTGTCTACGCCACTCAGCCTGCAGCACTTTGTCCCAGCAGCTGCACCACACGCAAAGAAGTGCCAAAGCGCCTCTAGGCCAAGGCTTTGTAAAAATGCACTCCAGAACGAGTGCCTGGCCCACATCAATTGGGACTCAAAACATAATCACAGCAATAAAAGGGCAAGTAAACAAGAAACATGCTATTTGAGTGCTTAAATATGAGTCAGGCAAAAATACAACACTCTTCAGAAGCAAAAGAATCTATAAAATGTATCCACTTAATAATGTTTCCACGAGCTGGGACACACTAACAGTCACTCAAGCCACCCACACAGCACGCTGCTCGAGGTGGTATTTCAGTATTATATTTAACATCCATGAAGCTGAAGGGCTCCCGGTAATCATCATTATTGAGCACTGCTCTTCATCTTTCAGCCAAATATTTCTGTATGAAAATGGGGCGCATTTTAATAGCCTCAGCACTACCGCCACGTGTGACAAGTTTGGTTCATTCCTAATCTTTTAACGAAGAAACCCAGGGTACAGAAAGGAGGCAGCAACGCCAGGCCCAGCCTGTCTTTCAGTCCCCAGACAACGCTTCTCAATTAGGACAGGAGAAGATGCTTAAACGTCCCTGAGCTAACCAGTTCCAGGGGGCAGGTGGGCAGGGGGATAGAATCTAACTGCTGAAACCACACAGCAGGACATAAATCTCTAGGAATAACAGGAAAGTCAGTCTTTCACCTTTAGAGATCTTACCAATAAAAAGCCAACATTACTAATATGTCCAAGACTTCCCTAAACACACTCATTTGGAGACCTCTTTATAAAGAAACATCCAGAATTTCTCCTAGGAGAAATAACAGGAGCTACGGCAGGCTGTTGATCACACTTCAGTTTCCATCACAATGGAAATATCGGTGACGGATTGAGCAGCTCCTTTGGGAAAACTGGGAAAGGTAGAAAACACGGGAGAAAACAGAGATGGTCACAGGGGCCCTGCAGCTGTTTCGGCAGGTTCCTCTTTGGTTCCCTAGGATTAGGCTATGCCAAGGAATTTCAGCACCAAGGAAATCTGGGGGTGGGGAGTTGAGTATGCGTGGTTGGCTTACAAAGAGAACAGGAGGCTGTCTTCCAAGCAAGGACTCCACGCCACTCAGCCCGGCCGCCGCCCCGCAGCCCCACGTGTATACCAAAGTGTGATCCTCCAAAGGCTGACTTGTGAAAATCCATCTACTGGGTTCCCTGCGCGGCTAAAGAAACTGTCCCCAGTTCAAATGCAAACATATAAGCAGGAATGAAACGTTGTCAGTGGTTAGTAGCTCCACATTTGTCAGTTTATCAAATCGTTTCCCAAGGGCACTTCCAGTAGGAAGTTCAATGGGGAAAATAGGGAGAGGAATGATTCCAAGTACAAGATTAAAAGAGGAGAGTATCGTATGATACCCAAAGGAGAAATGAGGGTGCCTTGAGGAGGGAGAATGACATCGAAGAACACCTGGACTAGCCCTACAGGTACCAATCTGGGGGCTTAGGCCTTAAGTTAGAAAAGACAAATTCTTTCCACCAAGATCCGTTCCATTTCCACAGAAGGATGCCACCCAGCAAGTCAGCAGAAGCACAACCAATAAGGAGATTGAGTTTAAGACTAAGATACAAACAAGTGTTGCTAATGACCTGGTGACAGTAGTTTATCCAAATCTATCACCCACTTAACTCTGCGTCTGCATCGTTTTCATTTTACCAACCGTGGTTTCAAATCTGCCAGGCTGTGTAGGCAAAATTATTACCACCAGGTGGATTCTCTGACTATAAAAGAACAGGACGTAAAGGAAACATTGGTTTCTAAGCAGTTTCGTACAGCTCATGTTTCCCTGACTTAAGTACCCATTCACTCCCCACCCCGCCCCGCAAGCTTTAGAATGACTTAAGGAAAATACATAGCCACTTCAGAACTAAATAATTCCCTAAATTAAATCCACCTCTTTTCCTACTGGAAAATGATGCCTACTCCTGTTCTTTCCACGCTTCCACAAAATCAGAGACAATGCTCCACCTGCCATGCTAATGGATCAATAACCAAAAACCTTCCCTCTTGAAGACTTTCAACTGCCTCTATCTAAATAAGCATGCCAAAATGGGACAGTTAATTAGTAAAAGAATGGATTGATTCACTTTTTACTACCATTCTGTAGCCAAAAGAGTGCTGGTGAGAAAGAAAATGCCCAGTTGGACAGCTGAGTGGGGGGAGGTGGACATAGTAAAGTTCACGATCTAGGTGAACTTTGGGGCTAGTCTTCTGAAGTGTAATGGAAATCATAGACCTCTGCCTCCCCAAAACACTTTTTTTTGGCATAAAAATGTCAAAAAGGTCCATCCTTTGGTGTTCATCCACAGACCCCAGATGTACAGAACCCCTGGCCTCACTTCTAGAATTTACTCAACAATATATAACTGTCCACAGAGATGTACAACTAAAAATGCTCTCTGCCACGTTCCTGATAATAGCAAAAGATTGGAACCAATCTAAAAAGCCGTCAAGAGGGGACCAATTAGGTAAGGTCATGGCCAATACAAGAATGGAATGAGTTGATGACTGTCCCAGAAAACAAAGACCAAATGCATGGTGAAGTGAAAAATACAAGGTACACATCAAAGCACCAAGTATAATTGTAAAACATAGTATTTCTGAAAGGATATAAAAGAAACTAGAAACACTGTCTGTGTCTAAGATGGAAGCCTGGACCATAATAAGGAGTTGGAAGCTGGAAGAAAACTTACTTCTTAATTTTTAATCTATGTTATTACTTTTTTAATTAACAGAAAGCTAGTTGGAGATAGTTAAATAGTTGAAGAGAGAGAAGGAGAAGGTGAGAGAGAGAAAGAGAAAGAAGACAGGTAAAGAGAGAGACCGATAGTTTTAGCAGAACTTCTGGTCCAGCTAAGTCCCAAAATAGCCCCAGCCTGGAGAACAGTCAATAACGTGAAACACTTGGCACAGAAACATAAAAAGGACGACATCTCATAAACGCGTGTCCCAGCTCAGGCTGCCGCTGCTGCTCAGAGCAGCTGAAACTTCCTCCCACAGTGCGGCTTTTCTGGCTTGTCCTCTTGCTGGACCAATTATGGGACATTATAGCAGCAGCACCAATATTATTTTTTAAAGGCTTATGTTGTTCACTAAATACCCATTAAGCCCATCTTCTTGCCCCATTTACAGCAAGCTTAAGGGCAAATCCAGATGGTACAAATAACACATATTCTGGCTTGATCTGCATGAGGCCAGTCATCAAATAGCCATTACCAGTGTAAGAGGTCATGACTGCCTGACACCCCCAGGTGTGCCCAGGTAAGAAGAGAGACCTTCTCAGGGGTGGCTGGGCTCTGCCCCTCTTGGCAAAGCATCTTCGAGCTCCCCCACAGGCTGCATTTGCTTTTATACCTAAACAGTTGCAGCAACCAAGGGTTGCTTGGTAACCTGGTAACAGGCTGTGTCTAGGTGTTCCTGAGCAGAGGAGGGCAGCATCTGCCTCCCCAGCACGGCCCCAGCTCACTGCTTCACTCTGGGTGGCCAAGCAGATCCTGCAGTCCTGGGAAACTCCCCTGCAGAGCCAACTGCCTCTGGCCCTATGTTTCCATGGTCCCTTTGGAAAAGGTCTGAGGACAGGATAACTACTGTTTACCTCTTGTGATTGACAGGCACTGACCCTTCCTCCTATGGCCTGAGGATAAGGTGGGGGAAGTGAGATAAAATGAAATCTGGCCAACTTTTTCACCCTCAAGAAGGCGCAGAATCAGGACGGGAGTCTTCCAAGGGATCGCCAGCCCAGGAGAGCTGGTGAGAAAGGACAGAGCCCTCTGTCCCTGCGTTCCCACCCTCGCCATGAAAAACGATGAGCTTTCCTGGAGGGTGTGGCCCACCTTGGTCATCAGCCAGTCCTGGCTGCTCCAGGAGAAGAGCAGCGACAACACCTAAGTCGCTCTGATTTGAGTATGAATAGCACGTCTGATTGCAGGCAGGGGCAGAGGTTTCCTGCTAAGCCTCTATCACTTAAGCTCATGTTAGATGAATTTTTATTTCCTGATTATATCCCACACAGGAAGTTGAGGGAGGCAGTGAGGACCAGCCCAAGTGGAGAACGTATTCAAGTTCCCCATGAATAATCCATGCAGGCCATAATCTGAACGTAGAAAGTTGAGAACTGGCGGCGGCATTGCTGTGAATTTTATATGCTGACTGGCCCTGAGGTCTAGAGATCCCCTTAGTCTACACATGGTAAAAGCATCAAATTAAAATGCCAGCATGAAAACGGGAAAAAACCTTTTTTTTCCTCCCTGAAATCCCTCATGTGAAGACAGGGCCAGTCTGCAGCCTGTTTCTCCCCAATTTGCTCAAGAGAGAACGCTGTGCAGGGGAAGGGGCACCCACTCTCAACATCCTTTGCTCAGTTCTAGGTCCTCCGTCCATGGTCCACAGAAGTGAGGAGGGCGAGGGACAAACGTCTCACAGTGCCCGGGGCTTGCAGGTGAACTGTGGGACTTAAATTTGAAGGAAAAGAAAGGCGGGCCCCTCTCCTCATGCTAATTGGCCCTTAAATGAGCCAAATGCCCCGAGCGAGAAGTGACTGAGCAATGTGCGAGGGAGGGTCTGCAGGTGAGACTGGAAGACAGCGTCATCTTTCTAGCACACCTTCAACTCCTGCTCAATGGGCCACCGCCCAGTCTGCCCCTCCCCACGGAGGAGATTCGGAAGTTGCTACCTGATTCCTCTCAAAGGACAAATTCCCTCTAACACAAAAGGCATGACTTAGCCACAAGTGTTTTTAGGTGTTCTGGCTCCAAACTAAATCAGTGAGAGAAATGGCCACAGTTTCCCAGACAAATCAAAAAGATGAATGTCACGGACATGGGAAGGGTCATTCACAGTCCATTAGAGACAGGGAGATAGAGGGCCAGATACCCACACACTCTAACAGAAATCAGCCCGATCCCAGCAGAGGGGTCCTTATCCACTGTCCCAGTTGGAAAGACAATCAAAAGGTACTATTACCTCCTGTAAGCAGGTGGTTTAGAAAATAAATGAGATAGGGAGGCCCAGGGCCAGATGCCAGTTCAGCCATGTGTAAAGTCAGGTAAAGCATTCGGAGGGAGAAGACAGAGCCCCTGGCACTTCCCATCATTCCTCCTGCCACCAGGCCCCCATCTATCCTGTCAAGCTCAGCCCAGGGTCTGCAGCAGAGAGCTTGCCTGAAAGAAGCCCAGCTCTACCTATCCGGATGGAAAGTTCACTCTCAGGGAAGAGCAGACTGGGACCCTCAGCATCAGACTTCTTCATCAACGCAGGGTCCAAGTTCAGTGCCAGGGCCATCTGGGGGTCTTCTGCCGCACCCTGAAACAAGAAGCAGTCACTGTAACACCTCCACTACCTTCGTTCCCCAGAGCCCTCCAGCTCAGAGCTGCCCAGGCAGCTTGCCAATCTCTACCAAGAGCACAGAGCTACCGGGCCAGTCCCTGGGACAGACCCAGCTGTCAGGAGGCTGGGTCCTTAGGCAGAGGGCAAGCTCTCTGACTATAGAACTTCTGGGGTGACTTAGACCTCCATCTAAGAGGTCTTTGTGGATCCTAGAAATAGTAAAAATGCATCAAAACCCTCCTCCATGGGGCAAATGGCCACAAAGAAAAGAAGCCCAGGTTTGCCTGGGTGGCAGCTCGGTACAGGAAGCAAACAAAGTCAACCTTTTTTGGCCATTCACCATCTTTACATTTCTTGTGAGACGAAAGGGAAAGCAATGCAAACAGCAGCACCTCAAAGGAGGGGAACAGTGAGCATCGTGGAGCGTACCTCCGTGGAGGTCACGACATACGGGAGCTAGGTCCAGATGGCCTAACAGCCACGTCACACTTCTGCTCTGTCACTAATTCGACTGGTTTTGCATTGATCAAGCAGAGTCTTCATTTTGAACCCCACCTTTACTGAGCAAACACTCATTGACCACCAGTTTTGTGGACACTTGGCAAGCAAAACCAAAGTCCCGGCTCTTAGGTTCCGGTCAAGAGCAAACAGAAGAATCCAGAACGGAGCTGTGAGCTTGTGCTGCCATGACATCAACCAGAACCCCGACCCTGCTGACAGCTTGCAATACACAGGGGCTTGAGGGGAACAGGAAGGGGGGACCCCAGCCACACAAACACCCCCACTTGCATCCAATCATGTGGATGCTAAAGGTAGGTGAGTAGAATCTTCTCCATGGGACTAAAAACATTTGATTTTTTTAAAAGAACAAAAAGAGTTCCAAACCAACAGAAGTTGCCATTTAAAAATATGTGTCTCTAACATGGGAGAAGAAAGGGTGTGTGATCCAGTCACTGAAACATGGCCACTTATAAGCAAACACTAAAACTGTTTCCTTGGGTAAGTTTCTTGCGTGACAGAATCTCACAACAATTATTATGCCTGGCTGTGTTTTACACACCCACAGGGATCAGAAAGAGAACCGAATGATTCGGACGTTTTATTTCACTATTTCTTCGCCATGAATTGTTACAAACAGAAACAGAAACCCTTCTTTCATCTGCTCATTTGTCCGATACATTGGTATTGTCCTGATCACTCATTTGCAATGTCCTCTGTAATGCATATAAGGGTAATGATGCCTCATTTAACTCTGATTTAAAAGGGGGAAATCCTCCTGACTCCCAGATCCCTCTGTAGAATCCTAGGGGCCGCAGGATGTCACCTGCTCTGTCCTGGGGAGGAGCACAAAGAGGCAGCCTGTCACACTGCATCACACTCAAGGTTGACACTACAGATGGACGGAGTCCTGGGGACAGAAGGGACTTAAGAAAGGCCAGTCTCTCCCGATGCAGAAACCCCCTCTAAGTACCCCAACTGACAGCTGGTGGCTGTGCCATGTGCCATGTGCCATATAGTCGCAGCTCTTTGTCGGTTTATGTGCTTTAATTATTTCTAATCCTACATCTCACGCTGACATCTGAGGAATCGCTGCAGCAATAAAAGATGTGCTTCTCTATGAGAGTGTGTCAGCTGATCTTCCTTCCTTCGTCCTCCTCCTTTGTACATTGTGATCAATGCGTAACTGAGGAAAGGCTATGGGAAGAGAAGCACTTCATTACAGAGAAACGCAGCGGCATTAATGGGCTCAAAGCTGTTATTTGACTGGAGCCCATTTAGTAAGGGGCAGCCTGGAGAGATACTGCTTTTAATTGACAACAGTGGTTTTCAACTGGGGTGACTTTGCCCTTACCCCCACCACCTCTAGGGAATGCGTGACAACGGGCATTTTTGTATGTGGGGTAGGGGAGAGGGCGCTACTGGCACCCAGTGGGTAGAGGCCAGGGACACTGCTAAACACCCTACAGCGCACAGGGAAAGCCCCCAACAAATGACCAGCCACATGTCAACAGTGCTGAGGTTGAGAAGCCCCACTTTAGAAAGATTTAGGGTGCTCAAGACCCCAAAGCCCTCTGTATTACTGGTAGGGCTGGGAGCTCACAGACACTCTTTTTACTGTAAAGATGAGACTTTTGTTATTATCTAGGAAGCCTGCCTGCCTTCGTGTTTTTGGCAAATTCTTATTAAGCATTAGAACAATTCCAGGTTCCAAGGATATAAAATAGCCAACTCCGCTGTCTGTGTGAATCCTCTGTTCTCCTTCCAAAGACAGACAATACGTGGACAATAAATTACAAAAGAGAGTGCCAGGTAGTGATAAGAGTCAAGAAGAAAACTAAAGCCCTAGCTGGTCTAGCTCAGTGGATTGAGCGTGGGCCTGTGAATCAAAGGGTTGCTGGTTCAACTCCCACTCAGAGCACAATGATGGGTTGCAGGCCAGGTCCCCTGTATGGGATATGCAAGAGGCAACCATGCACTGATGTTACAAAAAGAAGAAGACTAAGTCATAGCCATAGTGATCTAGCCATCCTGGTATGAAAGTACTATGTTCTAGGTCCCAGCACTTCACATGTGCCAGCTCATTCCAAAATGCAGAGATGGAGTGCTCCTTCAGGGAAGACCCAGGTGGGAGGATGGTGTCTGAGCGAACGTGCAAGTCAGGGAGAAGCCACACTGACTTCTGAAGACAGTGTTTAAGGCAAGGAACAGGAAGGCAAACATCCCCCTTCCTGCCACAGCCTTTTGCCATTTTATTCATCTATGTTCTGTTGGTAGTATTGCTTTATTTCAGTGCTGGGGTTAGGGGTGTACTAAGGAAATCCCACCCCAACTCCACATAGAAGCTGCCCTTTGAAATCAAGACAAACACCCAGCATCCCCACCTATACCCACCCTCTCCTATGTACTGGATCTCACAGTCAGCAGAACAGGCCCAGGTGTGCAGCTGGGGGCTGCAGGGAGCATCCAGACAGACGCTACAGACAGCTACCATACCCCACAGCCGGCAAAGCTCTCCATATTCATCCCTGAGCCCAAGCCATGCACAGCCAGCTTCCCAGGGCTCCGTTCCAACTTCCTTCTGGGATTTGCAGCATCCCCACTCTCCACTCAACTGCTGATGAGGAAATCAAGAGGAATATGCCACTTAATATCAAGGAAATACAGGTGGGATAAGCCTCCACCTGCAGGAAACACCTGCAGGGCCAAGGCAGCTATCACCCTGCAGGGATGGCACACCCCTCACTCCGTGGAGCCCCCTCTGCAGGCAGAAGGACTGCATTTCTCACTGAAGCCCTAGATACACACACCCTTGGCTTGTGTGGGAGTGACTGAGACCCCAGGGAGAAATTCCTTCTCTACATCCTCCTCCTGCTTGGCTGATGGCAGCTCACCCCTCTTTACTTGATATGATCACTTTCTTATATTTCTGTGGCCTTTTTTAAACCTCTGCAAAGCTTTTCCATTCACACCACCTCACTCAACCCGTGCAGCCCCACGAGGAAGGCAAGGCGAGAGCAAGAATTCTTCCCAGGCGGATATTTGACTAATGCCAGCTTCCCTGACTGCCCCTCTAGCTCTGAAAGCCTGCCTGCCTACCCCTCAGAAGGGTCTTGAGTCACCTTCTGCCCCTACCCTGGGGCTTCGGACAGTTCGGGGTGGCCGTGTCACCTTGCACCTCCCAAATGTCAAAGTGCCAGATATACAGGCTCCTTCCCAAGCCAGATGTCTCCCTTTCCTTTTGCACCACACCCTCCCCCAAGTCTTTGCCCTACCCTCCTCCTCCACCCGTCCCCACCCACTCCTCCAAACCCAGTACAGGGAGGGGCTGCTGGAAGGCACCAGGCAACTCCCATCAGGGCCATGGAACTTGAGATCACTGCCCTCTTGTGACAGAGGCTTTGGGGCAAGTCGAGGGGGCTCAGAATAAACACAGTAATTACCACCTGCTCTGGAAAGGCCATGGAGAGGGACAGGAGCTGTAGAATAATTAGCACCTCCCAGAAGGAAAGAGAGGGAGTAGAGAGAGAGGGAAAGATAGAGGAAATAAAATGAAGGGGGTGAGGGAAGGGAGGAGAGCAGCCCAGGAATATGCCTTACAGGAAATCAAAAGGGCTTCTGAAAATAATATGCTCATCTCCCACAAGAGATCCAATCTGGTGATTTCATCAAGGTTTGCTGTCCCAGGCACAGGCAGATGGAGGCTGATTCCTGATGTTCCTGGAGTCACGAAAGGAAAAGCCTAGAGCATAAGCGACAGGACACAGCCATGTCCAGATGCGGTCTACAGTGGCAGAGGAGAGCCCTATGCAAAGTGCACCTGAGTAAGTGCCATCAGGTGACAAAGCTCTGCCACCCTGCTGTCCCAAATCTCACTGTCTGCTCCTAGTCCCAGCAGCGATCTTCTGTGTGTCCACCTGTCCCTGCTTCTTCCCCCGCTGGGATGTCACTGCTCTTAGGGGAAGCAAAGCCAACCAACCTGGTGTGTACCTGTGACAAGCCTGACCTTCACCTAGCCCACACACACCTCCTATAAGGAAATTTGAGCCGAGGGAACTCTGTGATCACTCAGAGCTTCCCAGGTGGGTAGTTTACTTAATTGAGGTCTGTTAGCAGGTATGTTAGGTCTGTTAGCACCAAATTCCCTGATGAAGGGCCAGGGAAAGGTCCAAGGATTAATGGGTGTCCCCTGCCAGCTACAGCTAAAGCAAGGGAGTTACACCCCAGTGAAGAAGGGAAGGAGGATCTCAAGAGCAGTTCACACACACTCTGCCCACCCACAAAGTACTTAGAAACCTGGAGCCCTGGGAGGGCTTTGCCTCCCTCCTCCCTCCCCAACCACCCTGTGTCTCTCACCATCCCCACTTAACCCAGACACATGAGGTGACATTAAATAATTGATGCTGTTTTTATCACTGAGAAATTGCAATAATAATGACACTCATAACACAATCTTAAATTATTCCACATAATGGAAAAAATATTAAATGTCGCCCCTTATCACCAGTCAGAATATGGATGAAGCTTACATAATAGATGACCTTCTGTCCTGGGGAGCCCAGCAGTAGCCAGCTGTCCAGGGCCAGGCTGGCTCAGGGTGACAACAGCCGGCCTCAAAGCAAAGGGGAACACAGTGGCACAGACCCTGAGGCCAAGGGTACAATCCTGCCTCGGATCCTATTGGGCAAGTCGCTGCTGTCTTCCTGGCCTCGATTCGCCTTCACTTTCATGGGTCATTGGTCATAGCCAAAGGCCTAAAGACAAGAAGAGTGACAATCCAAAGAACAAGGTCCCTACTGGTTTCTGAAGCACAGTTCACCCTGCCCAGCCTAGGGCACTAGGACTGCACTCCTTGTCCCTTGTGTCCCTTGAGTCCCTTGTCCCTACCCCAATAGGGTGGCATCCAATTAGTGACCAGCAAGGCAAGTTTTCAAGTTTCTAGTTGTCCATACTTGATGCTTTTGAAATCCTGGCTGAAGAAGCCCAAGCTCCCTCCTCCAGGAAGCCTCCCTGGATAAACCTAGCCTAGTCTGGATTAAGTGTGCTGCCCTGACATCCCACATATGCTTCTATCACAACATTTGCAAAACAGCACAGTAACTTTGTGTTTCCTCGGCTGTCTCAAAACCACAAGATTCTTAAAGCAGGAGCTGTGTCTTGCAGCTCTCCTCTCAGGGCCAAGCAGAGTGTCAGCATTCATCATATTAATGTGCTTAATAAATAATAAGCACATTGTTTATTCCAGATTGGCTGTACAATATCACAAAACCTCCAAAATGATATACAACATAACAAAGATCCAGGTAAGTACACAATGTTCAGGCCCTGAGAAAGAAGGGAAGAGACATTAGTACAGAGAGGGAAGGAAAAGGCTTTAAAAGTATTACAGACATTCTAGCTAATGGCAAAAAGCACGATTTTCAAACCACCCCAGCTTCTAGCCACTTAATGATTGCGTACAATCCTCAGTATCAGCTCCGAGACTGCATGAGGATGTGACTCTCAACCCAGAGGTTCCAGCTCCATCTCCTTCTTGGCAGAAATACTGAGTGAGGCAGCCCAGATCATCCCCCTTCAAATAAGTTCTTCCCAACCTGCAGCCCCTGTTCCAAGACCACATCTTCCAGCTTCTTTCCCCTGCTGCCCCCCCCATCTCCTCCATGACCTTAGCCTGAAGTTTTGCATGGAGGAAGTTAATTACGGACTCCTAGCTATATTTAAGCTGTGTAAGTATGTTATTACCCAAACTATCTTTTTAGGGACAAAATCTTCTCCTATTTCTGATGTCAAATCAATATTTTTTTAAGATTTTATTTATTTATCTTTAGAGGGGAAGGGAAGGAGAGAGGGAGAGAAATATCAATGTATGGTTGCCTCTCATGCGTCCCCTGCTGGGAACTGGCCTGCAACCCAGGCATGTGCCCTGACGGAATCGAACTGCGATCGTGTGGTTCACAGGCCCATGTTCAATCCACTGAGCTACACCAGCCAGAGCTCAAATCAATATTTTTCATAAAGCTTATTTAATCCTATTAAAAAGAATTTAAAGCACCACACAGCTCTGCAAAAATTCAGTTCTGTGAGACTCTGCAAAGATGGCCCTCCGAAAGGTGTTCCGGGTAAGCAGCTCCATGCTGGTGTTCCAAAGAGCGGGTCTCCCACTAGCTGGGCTGACAGGGAGGGGGCCCTGGCAATGTCCCAGGCCACTGTGCTTTTTCTTGTAACTTGTCTCCTTAAAACAATACAAACCTAAAGGAATGCAAGTACCTAAGTAGAGTGAGGTATTTTATTTCTAGTTGTCAATGATTATCCATCACTCTTAAGCTACTCTTAGACCTAGTCCTAGGATTCATTAAAATACACCCACATAATCCACTCTGAGCACTTTCTGCCTTTTCAACAGTTTGAGAACCCCTAGCTGATCTTTTTCGGGCAACTTTTTCTGACCTATGTTATCCTTTTGGAGGATACCAGATCCCTACAGGAATCTGCTAAATGTCAAGATTCTCCTCAAAGGAAAAAAATGCATGTATATTAGACACTTGTTACTACATAAAAAAAAACCCCCAAACTCAATGGCCACAAACAACCATCAGCTATGACTGCTCCCAAGTCCACAGTCCCCTGGAGGGGGCTGCGGATCTGCCGAGGCTCGGTTACCATTGCCTGGTCTCACTTGCACGTATATGGCAAGCGAGTGGCCTGCCCAGGGTTGGATGGTTTAGGGTGGCACATGCACCCGGCTACGGGTCAGGAGGTGGCTGACTCATGGCTGGGAAACCTGGATTCTGCACCATGGGACCTGCCATCCTTCCACAGGCTAGACTGGACTCACTCGTGTGGTAAACTCGGGGTTTCAGGGGCAGCAAAAGGAGGCAACACACGTTGTCAAGTGCTGTTCAAGCCTCTGCTTTCATCACATGTTCTACCATCTCAGCAAGTCGATGGCCATCAAGAGAGAAGGGGTGGGAAAATCAATCCACTATTTCTCTTACTGGGAGGATCCGGAGTCACCAGAGCATGATAGCAGGGGAGGAATTTGTGGCTGTTTTTGCAATCTTACCACAGCATATACGCACAGACACACCTGCTGTTGCGTGAAGCACCCCAGAGCCCGTGCACACCACGACACCCTCCACAGATCCAGCCTGCAAACGACTGCTCTCAATTAAACCCATGAACTCTGTCTCACCTGCCTAAAAGCGCTGCTTCTCCGATGGGGACCCAGGGACACATTCTCAGCAGTCTAAAAGTTCTATATGAAAATTTTTTAATTTTGTATTTTCAATTACACAGCCATCTAAAGACAATAGAATACGACCAATCAGAATCACTACAGATTCAGATTGACCCCCTTTTAACCAAAGCCTACTGCTTGATTTCAGTGCCTTTGTTTGCATTCGTGTTTACGGTGCAGTTGGCACCATGCAGTCCCGCCTCAATGACGGGGGGCTCATTGTTGAGGGGCAGATTCAGTAGGTGGATGATGTTTGGGCCAAGCTCGAGCCAATGACTTCGTGGAGCTCTGCGTGGGTGACAGAGGTTCCCAAGCACTCCTGGCACAGCTGTGGGAGACCTGCCTCCATCCAGCAGCATTCACGGGACAGACTCGCCTGGACCCAAAGGAGCTGATGCAACTCTTGGTTATTTTTAGCCAAAGATCATCTGCCACAGCACAAAAGCATTGTTGGTTTCGATTTTATGGACTTTGGTATTTTGATGTGAATGGAAAAGTAACCATGGAAGAGCCAAAAGCATAGGGCCTACCATAAACCGAACTTTGGGCATGGGCATATTTATGTTCATAAATGAGTAGGCAGCGGTGCAATAAATGCAGCTGGAATCAAAATTGGGAATGTATAGGTTTTATTTCCTTTAAAATGAATACACATGTTAGTCTAATAGGAAAACACTGGCCTACAGCTCGAAATAACGGATTTTCCTCCTCCGGTGTTCCCCCTGCACCATCGATTGCCATTTAAAATATCGCCAGTTCATGCCCTGGCTGGTGCCACACAGTGGACTCAGTTCACTCAGCCTGAGAACTGAAAGGTCGCGGGTTCAATTCCCAGTCAGGGCACATGCCTGGGTTGTAGGCCAGGACCCCAGTTGGGCTCCTTATGAGAAGCAACAGATATGTCTCACACACTGATGTTTCTCTCACTCTTTCTCCCTCCCTTCTCCTCTCTCTAAAAGTAAATAAATAAAAATATTTTTAAAAAATAAAGTAAGTGAAATCTTTTTTTTAAAGGGTAAATGGAAATCAGGTGTGCGACATGACCATGGAAATCTTCGCTGCACCGTGGTACTTTAAAAATAAAAAAATAAAATAAAATAGAACAGCGCCAATTCTGCCTGCACACTGCACACAAACCCTGAGAACTGAACAGTCACAGTGACCTAACGATTGTTTTTCTCTGCTCAAAATAATGGAAACCGTTTAAATCAGAATTCTCTGTGCCTCCTGCAGTCAAAGTAATATCTACCTCTGTGTGGACGGAAATCTCCCTAATGACTCCTTCTGTCAATATCCCAGAGTCCTCTGCTCCATGAGATGCTGCTCCCAGAGCAAAGACTCCAGGCACGAAGACAGAAGCTCTGGGGAAGTCCACGCATAAGCAGGTAAAGGCTCTGAGAAATCCCCTAGCAAGAACCGCGTTTTGTTTCATCCCACGTTTCCCATTCTGATTTGGCCGTGTGTAGAAGCTATTAATATTCAGCAGATGAAGCTTCAGGGAACAGCGAGTGCCAGGAGGGATTCTCTTCTGGGCCCAATACTCAGAACAATTAGCAAAATAGTTCTCCTCACACTGGAACATGGTCATACTGTATCCAGAAAAATAAAAAGGGTGCCTGGAGTACCAGGGTAATTGAGGAGTACCCTGACCTCAATTACCCAGTACTCACACAGATAAAAGTCTGTTTGTCATCCTTGAAGGTGAGTCACTAGAATTTATTGTGTGTGTTTCTCCCCTAAGAGTCACACTAGCTTCGAATACCAAGAAAGTAATTATTTGATTAAAATCCACCCTTCCTTTTACCACAATAAAATAATCACCATGAAAACCCCACGTTTCTATGATCAGTGCTAGCAAAGAGATCTTGATAATAGCAGTCCTGAGAGGAAACAGCTAAGGTCTGGCTAACCACCGATCTTTATAGCTTTGACAACCATAAAATGAATTGTATTGACTCCAAGAAAATAAGAGAGAAAGCAAAAGAGGCAGCCAGAAGATAGTCACAACCCACGCCTCTCTTCCCATAAACGTCTGGTGGAGAACCAAAGCACTACAACAAAGCAACCCCTGATCCAGGGTGAGGCGAGGCAGAGGACATGGACTACGCGGAGAGAAGTACCCTTGGCCTTGACCCCCATGTTATAGAAAACAACTCTTCTGACACAAAGCCTCCTGTCTGTAGCATGCCCAGCTTCGAATGTGCCTTCTCCTGTATGATTGCATTTGAGGGTCAGTATCTTCGTGTGATGTAGACCAACGAGCAGCAGCAGCATTAGCCTTCTTGTGGGCCGAACAGTTCCCCACCCCTAAAATTCGTATGTTGAAGTTGCAACCCCCAGTATCTCAGAATGAGACCCTATTTGAAAACAGGCTCTTAGAGAGGTAACTAAGTGAAAATGAAGTCACTGGGATGTGGTCTCATCTGTATGACTGGTGTTCTTATAAGAAGGTGACCACCTGCAAGCCAAGAAGAGAGGCCTGGAACAGATACTGCCTCACTATTCTCAGATAGAACCAACCCTGCCTGCACCTTGATCTTGGGCTTCTAGCTTCCAGAACTGCGGGCCATAAACTTCTATTATTCAAGACACCAGTCTTCGGTACCCCATTATAGCAGTCCCAGCAGACTAACACGCCGCCCATCTTACACTTGAGGAAACTAAGTCGTAAAGGCAGGTGTCTTACTTATTAACATCACACCACTAATCAGCAGTACAAGCAGAAATTGCACCCAGAACCTCTGACTCCCAATGTCATGACTCCTCCCAGCATCATGCAGTGATCCACCAGCAACACAGGTTTCTCGAAGAAACCGCACCGATATCAATCTGAGGCTGTGTGTACACAGCAGACACGAAGTTGTGCACCCCAATGTTCAGAGGCGGGTGCTGTCTGAGCAGGCGTTCACACGGACAGGTGTCAGCACTCCTGTCTCTCCCGTCCTGGCAGAACCCCAGAGATAAGCGTCTCACATCGCTGGTGCAGAGAGATGGAAACTAACGCAAGATTCTAGGGGTAATGGCCCAACCTGAAAACCAGGTCTCCAGGCTACAAGAGAAAAGCTGAGAACAGTTACTAATAATGCTTAAGATGGCCCAACATGAAAAGTAAAGAGAGAGAGCTTGGTCATCAGAAGGGACAGAGGTCCCCTCAGCACCATGCTGGCAGCACTGAGCTATTAGATGTGCATCCAAGCAGTTCAAAGGGATCAGAGGGACAAGGACCAACTCCTACAGACCAGGAGACAAAGACTGCAGCAGGGTGGAAATGTCAAGGTGATTTCAATGTTTCTCCCCTAAACCAAGTCAGGCAAAGCATGGCTGGGCCCACAGGGCCCCGGGGAAAGGCCTAGATAGAGAGGGAGCTGAGGCAGGATACTGTGGGGCCCTGGGGGCCTGGGAGGACTTCACAGCAGTCACTGCACCTCACATTCACAATCAATGTCCTCATCAACTCCTCAGCCTCTGACCCCTGCTCACAGCCTTCTCAGCAGCATCCCGTTCCCACAGGGACTTAACCACGAGGGTCTGAAACCTCAAACTGTGTCTGACAATAGTCCTGTGCCTCCTGATGAACGGCTGCCCGCCAGGCTGAGACACAGCTTCCTAAACAGAAGTGCTGATCAGGGTATAGGCTGCTGGGAAAGGTGACGAATTAAAGTGGGGCGGGGAGGAAGAGGGCGAGAGGCTTCAGATGAAGGTAGAAATCCCTGTGGGTCTTTACACAAAGGAAATAAGGTGCAAATGACATGCAAACCTCTTCAAAAGAGGAGCTCTGGCTTTGAAGAACATATTTGATTTTTTCATAATAAGGCTTTATCCAAGACATCACTCTGCTTGAAGCAGAATTAATTATTCAACTTTTCCGGGCTTGATGAGGGGCTGGCGGCAGAAGAGATATTGAAGCAGCCAGCTTCTAAGGGCTGTTTTTCCGCTTCCTGTCGTTGGTCTGTGGGGACCAACATCTTCCCCTTTCCTGGCTTCTCTTAAGCCCAACTCCCCAAACCACCGTGCTGAGGCATACAGCATGCCTACGTGAGGTTCCTGCTACTGCAGACCAAACCGCCACAAATCCAACGGCAGAAAGCAGCAGTCATGTCTTATCTCTCGGTTTTCACCATTCAGGAATCCGTTTAATGGGTCTTTGGTCCTTTGCTCAGGGCCTCACCAGGCTGTGATCTCATCCGAGGCTCAGGGCCCTCTGCCAAGTGCACCGGTTGCTGGCAGAATTCAGTTTCCTGTAGACAAGGACTGAGGTCTCCCTTTTCTTGTTGGCTACCAGTAGGGGACTGCTCAGCCACCCTCGGGACCTGACCAGAGACAATTCACAGCATGGCTGTTGGCTTTTTCAGGGCCAGCAGGAAACGCTGCCTCTCTTCAAATCTGTCTGACTTCAAGAAGGGCCCAGTCCCCCTTTAAAGGTTCCCCTGATTAGGTGGGGCCCACCTGGGTAATATTCCTGCTGATGAACTCAGTCAGCAGACAGATAACCTAAGCAGTAACCTAAAGGGAAGGAGATGCCATTGAGGGAGGCGCTTCTATGGCCTGTACACCAGGGTGGGGTGCAGTTCTCCAGGGCCTTCTCGGAATTTACCAGGACGCCTGCAGTACAAACTGTCAATGTCACCTTGAGATTCCTAGAGTCTAAATGGTCCCTTAGATGGCAGAACTGGAAGCCCTCTGTTACAGAGAAGATGCAGCGTTCCACCGGCTCTTAGTAGCACAGATTTTCCATTGAAGCCCCAACCTCCCAGAACAAATCCAGCGTCTTCTGATGCACAGCAGACACTGGTAAGGTGGGTGAGTGTCCCAGAGGTTCGTCCAGGCAGAAGCTTTAGCCCAGCCACCACAGGAAAGAGATCTGTGGTGGCCTCAGGGCCACCTGATCCATCCATTAGGCACAAGAAATACTGTGTCTGGCAGCCCGATTTTGGGGTCCCTGAAAATGTTTACACTTATTTTACAATCAGAAGAAAACAATGAGTAATAATGAATACATAATAATGAATCCAGCCTGGGTCACATTCATCTTTATACCAACAGAGCTATAAAATGTAACATTTTATCTTTTTTTGGTAGAAAAAGGGCACCACAAAAACAAAAGCTTGTACAGCCCATGAAAGCCCACAGGTGGGCCTGGCGGTGGTGCCAGCACTGAACGTCGCTGTTCCCTGTCCAGCTCCGTGGCGAGTCTAGTGGGCCCCCGGGCCTGTCTCAGGAAGAAGGGCCAGTCAAGCCGGAGGTCCTACAAGCCAGCCTTTTGGACAACGTGAACTGAGAGTGCTAAGTGACATGTCAGGAGAGTCCCCAGGCCACAGCAGGACAGAGCTGATATGCTAATTAGCCTGACGGGAACAAATAAGCCCGAAGTTATAAACATAGGGCTCAGAAGGCCACCCTGGGTCCCTGGATGAGCCACTTAAGTATCATTTGAGCCCATGGTGATGGTGGCCTCCTAATTCCCATCCACCACCTCACAGCTGGGGGTGCGTGGCCTCCAGCCGGGTGGAAGGATATAAATGAAGCCATTAAAACCCTTCTCAAATGCTAAAAAATGGGCATAAAACTATTATCAATAATGTCAATAGGATCACCATCCCATTAAAGAAAAAGAAATTGACTGTGTCACTTGGTGTTCAGAGGTAAGTATTAGTGTGAAAATACTCAGGCAGGAGGGTGAAAGGGGAGTAGGAAATGCCAACAAAGAGGCAGGGGAAGAAAGGAAGGGAAGATGCCGAGATAAAAGAATAGGGAAGAGGGAGAGGCTTAACGGGTGGGGAACCAGAACGCATGACAACAGAAAGATCAGAGACACGGGGAGTCACACCACCCCAAGAGCTGTGAAGCCTGCACAGAAAGGAAGGTCAGGCGGTAACATCCTCCAACTACTGCTCGTGAAACAAGAATTACACTGGACAGTCCCTAAGGCCTATTCTACACCCAACCGTCTATAAATCTACAAATTTCTTGTTCCAACCAAAGGGACGATGTGTCCACAGGTACCTGGGACAGGTAAACTAGTCTAGGAGAGAAAAAGCACAAACATCGCTCCCAAACTAGAAAGATAATCCATCACAGAAAGCGCCAACAGCCAGAGGAAAGTGCCCTTTGCAAGGAACACAAACCCATCAGAGGCAAAGGTACTGACTGCTTTTCTCCATCACGCAGCTGCAGGTGGAACAACATATTCCCACTGTGTACCTTCAGAGTGGATGCAGGCGGCCAGCAAATCAGCCTCGAATTAACCAGAGGGCCCAGGGGGTCTGCCAGAGAGAAGGTCATTGCCAGGATATGTGAGATTAGCAAGAGAGGTTAATGCCAGGGTTCACTGCCCCAGACCACACTTCTAGGGAGAGCATTCTCCTCTGCCTGCTGGGCTCTTTCCCACTCTCCGTCCTTGCTATTGCCACCAAGGGGACAACTAATATCAAGCAAGACCCCACCTCACCCTCCTCCCTGTGGCATCCTCTTTCACCTGGCCTGTAACATCATCCCACGTGTGGCTCAGGACCAGGATCAATGTTCTCCCCTAGGGACCTGAAAACATTCAGGTTTTGCTTGTAGGAGTAAATGCATATCTGGAAAATGAGCTGTTGCCCAAGAAACCCCATAAGTTAAGGGGGAAGCAGGAAGGGAGGGTATCCGTCATTGAACTGAGAGGGGTGCCCTGTGATGGCAAATACTGAGAGCCCAAGGCCAAGTGCAGGAGAAGGTTTGCGACAACGCACTGCAAATTGGCTGCTTGGTGTTGTCTGCCTCCCACCACCATCCGCCACTGCGTGGAGGGAACTAGGTGCAAGTCTGAAGAGCTGCTGGCTGTGCTTAAGGTCACCTGGAGGGAAATGAGTAAGTGCTCGAAGGTATCCCAGCTATCCTTACTGTTGCCCACCTGCTTCTGCCCAGAGTCACATCTGTGGGTGCAGGTGGGTGGGGAGAGTGAAGGGACATGTGACACCCACGGAGGCCCCATCTTCCATGTATACCTGTACTTCTGATGCCAGAACCCCAGACCAGGTGCAAGAAAGGACCAAGGAAGGGGCGTGGTGCTTACCCCTGCTGAGTGAGAAAAATGCCAGAGCAAGATGTGACCAGTCTCAGCCACAGAAGAGTCTGCATGCAAGCTGAGGACACAGTCCTGGGCATCACAAAGAGCTGACTAAAGGGGGAAAGTATGTATTTATTTAATGTTTTTTCACTGACTTCCTAAGCTAGGGTTGTTCTGACCCCTCACCATCCCCTGCTGGAGCAGAAAATCAAAGCCCACAGATGGCTCCCCAATCTGAAACGCCCAGGAGAGATGTCACCACGGGAAGCCAGGGCCATGGAGGAAGCCAGGGCCATGGAAGCCAGGCCACAGTGTTCCAGGTTCTGGGAGGTGACACACCAAACTCATCTCCCCCGTTGCTGGGGAGAAGACACTGAAAAGAGATGATAAGATGATAATGTTGGCCTTATCTCTATTATTTTTTAAAAATATTAGAAGCCCAGAAGGCACGTATCACACATAGAGGCCACAGTGAGTACAGAGGCCTCCCTAAGCCTGGCATTCCAGCCACCAGGGCAGTTTGCAGTTTGTCCTCCTAAAATGAGATCACCCCACCAGAGTCTGGGGATCAGTTCTCAGGGAGAAAGAGGCCAGTGACACCATGCACCAGCTTGCTGCTCTTGAACCTGGGCTTCCCAGGATCTGCAGGGCACTTGGCTTTTGCTCAAATAGTTTTTAGAAGTCTCTAAAAATTAAAATAAAAATAAGCAAGAAAAATCATCACTAAGTAAACCAGAGTCATTTCTGGAGTTAGTGAAAAGATATCAACAGAGCATACTTACTCTCTCTCCCCACTCCCAAGCTTCTCCTCACCGACCCCCCACACACACACACACAAAAAAAGGAATCAAATTTTTCCTCTAGACCAGGAACCAGATGCCTAGCTTACAACTTTCTGCTTCTGGTGATTGTGACTTTCTCACCTTCCCATTTACAATACAATTTATTTGGGCTGGGAAATGAGCTGATGACAGACAGGTGACAAGCCCTTCATGAGAAGCTACAGAACTCAGGAATCAGCCACTTGGGCTAACTTAGGATTTCCCTTTTATACCCGAGACAGACTCCTGAGAATGTGTGCCAATGAACTGTCAGGGACAGGGGCACAAGAAGCCACTAAATGAAAAAGCCCCGTCAGCTTAATATCTACATGAAAAATCAAGCTTTTGACATCTTGCTCAAGGAAAACTCACTGATGAGAATGAAGTTAGCTGTGATACACCAGGACATGGCCCTGGAGGCTTTTTTTCCCCCTTTTTGACTATTAAAAAGGAGACTGGAGGATTACCTAAGAGAATGGCTACCGGGGTTGGGGGGGTGGAGTCTGAATCAAAGGACCAATGAAGTCCTGGGGTCACATGGGGCATCTAACCTCCCCACGGGGTGAGAGAAGCCCCCACAGCCCATCAGAGGCAAAGCAGAGAACCCATGGAAACACCCAGCAGACAGAGACAGAGACAGAGACAGACACAGACACACACACACACTCCCTCTCTCTCTGTCTCCCCCCGCCTCCCCACCCCCTCTCATTTTCTCTCTCTGGAAATCACTTGATTTCTCACATGGCAAGAAAACAGCTCTGGGTGGATTATTCAGCTCTACATCCCATAGGAAATGGCACAAGGCCCCCGATTTTAATGAAAGCCTCAGCCCTTATGTCCAAACCCCTTCTGACTGAGAATGTGTTTTCTCCTATTTTCCATCCAGATGGAGGGTAAACATAAAAATCATGAGAGTGAGACCGCCATCAGTCCTTGTGATGAACAGCTCAGCAAGGAATTTTGCGAGAGAGCAAATCCGAAGTGTTTCTGAAGCGGCTCCCTCCATTCCAGGGCGGGGCCGGTGGGAGGACTGCACCTGTGGGTGAAAGCCTTCCTTCCCCAGAAGGGTGACCCCCAAGGTACCACTGTTCAGAGCCTGTGGCGTCCTGAAGGCCCCCACCCAGTATAACTGGGCACTAACCTGGTTAACAGTTTATTTAATTAAAGAGGAGCAGCTTTAGGCAATGGAGAGCCCGCACACCTCTATTTTAGCCATTTAGGGAGACGATTGTATAGCTACAAAGCACCTGTGGTTTGCACAAAGCAGCCGAAATTCCAACCCAGGGACAAAGCACGCTTCCAGCCTGCTCGCACTTGAGCCTCTCTCTAGAAGACATTCACGTAGCAAGTTTAGCAGGACACCTGGCATGGAATAAGCCCTTGGTGAACATGAGCTAAGGCTGTCACCATCATCATTATTGTTACTAGACAGAAAGCTGTGGCTGGGCCTGTCGTAGCTGTGGAAGCAACAGGAAAGGGGAAAGAAAATGGACTCAGTGTCGTTGGAACAGAAACTCAGTAACTCGGATCTCAGCGGTGGGGAGGGTGGGGACACACAGCACATCACACCGAATAAACAAAGACATTTTATGATGGGGATGTAAAGTGCGGCACAGGAAATATAGTCAGTTATATTGTGTAACTGTGTGTGGTGCCAGGTGGGTACTGGAAACATCAGGGGGAACACTTTGTGAAGTGTATGATTGTCTAGCCCCTATGCTGTACACCTGAAAATAATCCAAAATAACACTAGATGTAAGCTACAATAGAAAGAAAATTGTTTAATTTTATGACATTTTATGCTTGTCAACGCCATCACTTTTCTCCTTCGCCATCGTGGCCAGTTGCAACCCATCACTTTAGGAAAGGGGAAGGTGAGAATCAGTGGGAGGTGGGGGGAAGGCTTCACAGCCGGGCCAGGTTTGGGCATTACGATATAGATCGCTCCCTCCCACCCTTCCATTTGATAGATTCACTCTGCAGTCTCCCCGTCCAATCAAAAGCCTAATATTTACCCAGTGAAAGCAGTATTTGTGTGCGTTGCCACCTAAAATCCAATAAGTACGGAGACAGAAAAGAGGCTACCTGCTTCGGAGGCATGGGAGCAAACACAGTTAGCTCTTTAATATGCCATTGAGCTAATCAATACCCTCTCCCATTTCCACTCAGCGGCCCTGGGCCAACCAAAACTTAATCATTCTTTTCCATCATTACATCCCTCAGAGAAGCTTAAAAAGAAAAGGTCGCTGTTTTTCAGTTTGTTCTCCTTTATTTGCTGAACACCGGTGACTTCCTGGGGTCCCTGAGGTTCCCCTCCCAGACTGCAGCACCCACAGACAGTCCTCACTGGGCCTTTTGGAGAGGACTGCAGAAACAGGACATGGTCCTACCAACGGGAACCACTTTACTCATTACCTTCAGCTGCCTTGTGTCCTGCCTGCCACCCTCTCTGTCAGGGTCAGGTTTTGGACAGACCTCCCGTTGGACACTCTTCGTCTTTGTTTAGAAATCAAAATATAAACATCACACCCTGTGGGAGGTCAGCAGGAAGGGAGGGAGGAGGCTGCAGGCAGCGGGATACCACGACCAGCCCCTGGCATCCGACTCACTCCTCTGCTGAGACCACACAGGCTCCCAGCTGAGCCCTTGTGCCCACCATGAATACCTCCAACCCTCTTCTGCTTGTCCTTTTTTAAGGGAATTTAAACAGTAAAATGGGAAAATTACAGAAGCCCTCAATTCCTTGCACAGAAGTTGGCTCAAATAATTAGTTAAGATTAGGTTTGTGAGGAGAAACACAAAACCCTACCTCAGTGACTTAAACACATAAAGGGCTTATTTGTCTCCCTCGATAAAAAGGCTGGGAGTCAACAGTCCAGCTGGTTCAGTGGCCGGAACACTGTCAGGAGGAACGGGACCCCTTCTGGCCCCCTACCCTGTCAGCCTGAGTGATGGGTACTGCGTACCCAGGGGCTGCCATGTTGTTCCAGGAAGGAGAAGGGGTGAGGGAGAAGACAAGAAGAGAAGCCATTCCAAAAACTTCTGCAGACCCTGTCACATGGGCCTGCCTAGCTGCAAGGGAGGCTGCCACAGAGAGTATTTATAGCTGGGCACATCACTACATCAAACAGCATTGGGGTTCCGTTAGAAAGGGAGAAAGGGGAAGTAGATATTCTGCAGGGTATCAGTTCAGCTGCTGTAACAAAGGTAGAAAGTTAGTAACGGCTAATGTATGGTAGCAGACTATTTCTTAGGAAAACATTATCAGTTGGCCCAGGGCAGATGCAACGAATAGGGCAAGTATCAGCAAGGACTCCGGCTTTGAGAAAACGAGATGGAAAACGGCAAATATCTTCATATTGTTGCAAAAGTTAACTTATTTTTTAATGATTGAATCTGTTGTTATCATTTTAACCTCTCAGGTCCCCCGAAAGGATTTTGAGGAACCTCCAGGAGTCCCCAGACCCCCTGAGAACCCCCACTTTAGGGTCACACCACCTTAATAAATGAACAAAGAGGCCTAGACATCACAAAAAGTAACTTGGTTTCCAGGTCAAGCGCTCACCTTGTATCCCAATTTCCCACTGAGACATTTTTTTAAAGCATAACTGACACATTAGGGAAAATGTGAGCTCCCCCCCACCGCCCCACGGCTGCCCCCCATGGGCAACCACAGTGGAGAGAACTGCACTGCGGGGAGGGAATCTTTACTTGCAGAAAGGCCAGAGGACTCTCTGCTAGGTCTCTGCATTACCGCTGGCCTTTGAACACCAGGGCACAGGTCCACTTCTATGCAGACTTTGTTCAATAAATGCTGTAAATGTATTTTGGCTTTCTTATGATTTTCTTAATAACATTTTCTTTTCTCTATCTTACCTTATTGTAAGAATACAGTATGTAATGACATACAAAATAGGTGTTAATTGTTTGTGCCATCAATAAGGCTTCTGGTCAATAGTAGGCTACTAGTAATTAAGTTTTGGGGAGTCAAAAGTTAACACATGGATTTTTTACTGCATTGTGGGGGCGGGTCGGAGACTCTAACCCTCATGGTATTCAAGGGTCAACTATATACATTTCGACCCCTGGGCCAGGAGTGGTAGGCATAATGTTTTAAATGACCCCCCAGGATATCTTGCCCCGATCTCCAACACCTGTGACTATAACAATGACCAGTCCCAGGACTGTGGCAGGTGGTACAGCACAGTTGACCTTAGGAAGGGAGATGACCTGTGTGGCCGGACCTGGTCACATGAGCCCTCAAAAGCATACATCTGTCTGTGGTGATGTCAGAAGATTTGAAAACGAGGAGCTGATGCACCCTTGCTGGTCTGAAGCGAGGGGAGACCATGT
The DNA here is from genome assembly GCF_014824575.4 of Sturnira hondurensis. NCBI lineage: Eukaryota > Metazoa > Chordata > Mammalia > Chiroptera > Phyllostomidae > Sturnira > Sturnira hondurensis. Next base: position 12,140,103 of record NW_028091359.1, read on the forward strand.
GAGAAGGAACCAGGGTGGCCTCAGGCTGCTCAGAGAGGCCCTCAGCTAACGGCCCGAGGGGATGGGGACCTCACTCCCACAACTCACCACCTGCTGAATTCTGCCAGCAAGCATGAGCTTGGAAGAGCAAGCCAAGCTCCAGGTGAGAAAGCTGCCAGCTGACATCTTGACTTCAGCCTCTGAGGCCCTGCAGAGAAGCCCATGTCTGCCCAGACCCCAACCTGCAGCTCTCAGAACTAATACATGGGTGCTGTTTAAAGTCACTGAGTTCGCGCTGATTTGTCACGGAGCAAGAGACACCTAGCAGTTTAGGGCAGGGAAAGCAGGGTGGCCCAGGGGCCTGGTCCCCTCAGGGTGAGGCCTGCCTTGTAGATGGCTGAGGCAGGAGAGAGATGTCCCCTTGCCCGGTGAGACAGGGCAGTAACAAGACTTGATTAACCACCTGCAAAAACGTCAGAGAACGTGAAGCAGCAGAGAAGTTTCCCATGATGCCCAGAGAAAGGGGCTCAGGAAGATATGTAAAAAATAACCACAGGGTGCTTGCACTTTACATAATCCACACAAACTAAACAGCTGACACGGAAACACCCACGCAGCAACACTGAGTTGGGGGAAAGGAGAGTCACATCGGTGGCAATTTCCAAAGGGCAACAGCTCCCCAGGTGCATGAGTGCCTTCATTCAATAAGGCGATGAAGCAGCTGAGCCAGCCTGGAAAACATCAACCCACCAGCAGCCTTGGGCGGCCAATGTGCCCAGGAAATCGACACCATTAGCATTTGTTCCCAGGAGCCTCTCTCACCAGCGAAGCTGTGGAAATGACAACCAGCAGTGAGTCAGAGGGCCACCAGAGAAAAGCTAACAAAGTGACAGTCCCCAAGGTTCTCCATCATCTTTGGCTTTCTAGCTGGGATGGCTACTGGGAAGCTTAGGGTCCATGTTCCAGCCTGCAGGCACGGCAGGGCCACGGGGACAGAGAACCCGCTGGCCCTCACTTCCTGGAGCTAGGCCCCATCTGGAAGCCTTAAAAATAGCCCTCATCTTACTTGCCCCTAGGCTTTCCTTCCTCCCTCCCTTTCTCCATCATCAGATATTCTGATATTCTGATAAACTGAGCATTTACTGATGTCAGTCCCTGTGCTAGGTGCTGGTGACCCGGCTGAGAACAAGCCCAAATGGTCCCCCTCCTCAAGGACAACAGACAATGAGGAAGTCAAGCACAAGCACATGAGGAAACAAACTGGATAAAGAATGGTGATGCCAGGTTCTACAAAGGACAGAAACTGCGAGACCCAGGCAGGATGCAGGGGAGTCAGGGAGGGGCACAGAGCTGCTGAGGGCCTGGAGCTGGGACAGGGCTTGGCTGGGGCTCAAGCTGCGGAAGGCAGGCGGCAGAGCTGGAGATGTATCAGGGGAAGAGTGCATGCCATAGATGGCACAGGTGACGTAAGCAGGAGCCCAGGCTGTGGGGTGACGTTTGTCCGTAACACTAAGTACAAAGGGAAGCTGTCAGAAGGTTCTTAGCAGAGAGTGATATGCTGTGATTTATGCATGTTAAAGAGCCTTCTGATTGCTCTGCAGAGTACAGACTGATGGGGGTGGGCTGCGGAAGCAGGAAGACTTGTTGGGAGGCTCCTACAGAGGGAATTCCGGGAAAGAGCGGATGGGTGATGGATTAGGATGTCAGCAGTGGGGATGGAAAGGAGTGAATGGATTCAAGAGAACTTAAGGGAAAAGAGTCAGTCACACTCATTTGTGAGAATGAGCCGAAATGACAGATGGTCTTTATTCTTATCAAACGTTCAGTGTGTGCAGACTCGGGATAAGGCGCTGCCCTCGGCCCTGGAGTACATAGAGGCATGAGCTCTGGTGCTTGCCTTCAGAGAAGTGGCTGTCAAGCCAGAAACACAATTAATAAAGATTCAAGCAAGAGGCACCCACTTGGGGACAATAAACAACAAGGATGACTCATGCTACACAAGAGTTTCAGAGGAGAGGAGTGTGAGCTCTAAGAGCACTTCTGATCAGGAAAAACTTCATCCATCCTCACCTGACCCTTGAGAAGCAGCGAGGCGACAGGGGACCACTCTAGGGCAGGGAACCGTGAAGGTAGGGAAACATTCAATGCTGTAAATACTCCTGGAACCATTGGCTTCCTCCCTACTCAGTTGACTGCAAAGGGGCCATTCAACAGGGGTTCCTACCAGTTGAATGGCCTACCTCCAACATCGCACTAAACAAATTGTATCTAAAGCAGGTGGCCTGCCAGGACACTAAGGCCTCAGCCCAACTGGCTGGCAGAGTCTCAAACTATTATTGCTGCAAAGCAGCCCACCCACTTCCTATGAGCCGCTACCCAGCACCTGAATCTACTGGTCTGCACACCTGCTCTCCACTGGGACAGCAGCCCTTCCCAGCCAGCCTGCTCTGTTGACCATGACATCCTATTTGCATCTGTAATTCCCCCCAACAAATGTAGTACAGGGATGCTGGCTGGGAATCCTGGGTCTCCTAGAAGGATCCACCAGAACCAGTCCCAGGTCCCATGTGAGTCCAAGCATCTCTCCTACATATAAGCCCAATGCCACCTCCTCACAACTCCTGGGCTGCAGACCTTTCCAGGTATAGACACTGGCCTGAGCTGGCTAAAATTCCTCATATCCTGTTAGACACTGTGGTTCAGAAAGCTCGACACCGTTTCGGAGAGTTTTGCTGAAAGCCAAGTACGCTCCTATCCTCTCCACCTACCCTATTACAGCCAGCTTTCTTCCTGGGTCACCACCAGCCCATGCCTCTAAAGTTCCACAACAATTTACAGCTCACGTGAGGTACAGAGAAGGGGAGCGTAACTGCTCCCGAAAGACCCTGATTAAATCCTTTAAAGCCATCTCAGTCTTTAACGTGCACCAGAATCACACGGGGATCTTGTTGAACTCCGATTCTGATTCAGTGGCACAAAGTCGGGGCCGACATTCTGCATTTCTGACAAGCTCCCAGGTGTGCTGAGGAGCGGGTGGGGGCCACGCTTTGAGCAGGAAGGTCTCATATCTCTCACAATCCTCATCCACCAAATTGCCCAGCCTGCTTTCTAATACAATCCCATAGACATGACATGGTAATACTTACATCGAACCCAGACAAATGCACCAACAGCGACGAATCATCTTGTACTCACAAATATCTGGGGAGTTACGTAAGAAGTGAGGGTCAACGCACCCAAGATGAGCCCTACTTCTGGCTAAAAACTTCAGTAGCCCCTGTTCTTTCACTCTCCTGTTACCATTGTCCACTAACTTCCAAAGCAAAAGAACTCTCCATCTTTGACTGTGGTGTGCTTACCATCAGCTTTGAGGGATGTAATCCATGCTTCTGAGCAAGGATGTAGTGGGATTACCACTGACACCACTGGACTGCTTTCTTAATTGCTGCAGAATCTCTGCAGGAAGTGTACAAAGCTAGAATATTACAAGCCTGGAAGAGCCCCAGGCTCTCCACAGTGATCACTGCCATCAGATGTGCCAGAGGAAAATACTCAAGTCTTTGTAACATGAGCCAGCTTCCACACAGCTGCCGGAGAATCCAGCAGGGAGCAAAACTGAGTCAACAGCAAAACGTGCCAGCAGGAAAGCTGCTGGAGACTGAGCACACCCAAACAATAAGTTGCCTAACTCGACTGCCTTCCCTGTGGCTGGAGATAAACTAGGGATGGAACAGTCAAATCCACTTGTCGAACTACTTCCACCTGTAAGGAGAGGCAGGACCAAGGAGAACACTTGGAACTGAAGCCCTTTTCTATGCAGCTGAGTCACAATTCCTCCCCTGACTGGAATCCCAAAGTGCGAACCGCGAAGTGCAGCCAGAACCCTATCCACACCAGAGCAAAGGCTGGCCAGCACACCTGGAGGGAACAGGTGCTGTGACCTGGAGCAGAGAACCAGCAAATACTGCAGAGGGGACCTGGAGAAGTCAGGAAGAGGTGTAAATAGGCAATGTGATGTGTCCTACATAAGGTCACAAGTGTCTTCATAGTTCAGAAGGAAGAAATATAAAAAGGTGGAGAAGACCACATTCTATCATGAAACGAAGTCCAGACTCTCTTTCAAATGGAGAAAACTTTCTAGGAATTCCTGACCATTTAGGGTCTTTCACTGGTCCTCCTACAGAGGAAAGCTGAGAGTGAGGAAAAACAAAATTAGGGCAACGTGCCTATGACGCTAGTCCAACCCTTTGGGGCTAGATTACGGGCGTCTCAGCTGTCACATGGAAAAACGAAGGCCCCGAGGTCCGGGGAGAGGTCTACACTCCGTAAGCCAGCTGTCCTCTGTTGGGAGTTAACAAAGTCTTTAAGAATGTCAGCCTATCTCAGCAAAAAAGTATCAGGTTTTTGGGTCCATACTTTTGTGTCAAAGGCAGAGGAACACTGATCAAAGTGAAGATCAGGGAAAGAGCTGGATTTCATTAGATGCTTGCAATGGAGCTTCCCTTCGATCTGAAACTTCAAGGCTCACAGTTTTGCTTCAAGAAGAAGCCAGTCATTTTTGCTAGCTAAATGAGTCTCACTTAAGATAATAACACCTAATATTAATGAGTGTCAGGCACTGACTGAGGTTATTGCATTGGGTAGATATTTTAATTTAGTCCTCTCCAATAATCCTGTGCAGCCAGCGATATTTTTATCCTCATTCTACCAATGAGAAAACTAAGACGTAGAGACCTGATCTAACTTCCTCAAGCACACATAGTGGGTCCTGGAGGAACTGGAAAACAGAAGCCAGCAGTCTGACTCCGGACCTCCACTCTCATTACCACCACCCACACCACCCGCCACCACCCAAGATGCTGTAACAGCCATGATTCCGAAGCCAACACTGACTGTGAAGTTAACAGGACAAGGGCAAGGAAGCAAGGCGCATAAAGAAGACAGGGTCACCAACTTTGTCAGGAGTCCCCAAAGAAAGGTCCACTTCACCAGTCCCTCAAGATTCCAGCAGAGCCACCTTCTTCCAAGACTTTCTGGACTCTGAATGAGCTTGTTTCCTGGTCACCGCTTGAAGTGCAAACACAGCTCTTTCTTCTTGACATGCACGAGCAGTAATGCCCCAGATCTGGGCTTCTGCAGGGTCACCTCACTGAAGCTATGAGGCCCACCCTCTCAGGAGGCCACCTTCACTAAATGAACCAACACTCACTGAACCCCTTTCTGTCTGCATGGGGCACCCCATTCTGGTCGCAACCTGGTGCATCTCCGCCAAAAGAGTCCAAGATTTTTTTTTTCAATTCGGATTCCCAAAATGAAAATGCAATTGCTCCTTTGATACTCAAGCCCAGGATAGGTCACAGAAAATCATGTCAAAGGATTGATTTCTTTGCATTAAACATATGCACTCCAGCTCAGTTGGGCTTTAGTCTGGTTGGCATTTGAGATACTTTTGCATTCTTGGCTTCTTCCCTGCAAAGCCACTGACATCTTCAATGGGCACGACCCTGAGCTATGTTCCCAGCTGACAAAATGCCTCCTGTCACCCAATAGTCTCAGAAAGCCTGTGGTAAAGGAAGGTCACTGCTGAAGTCAGCAGAGCCTCAGGGGGTGGCAGGACAAATCTAAGAGACAAAGTCCTAACAAATTCTGTTTCTCAGTAAGCACGTGGAGTCCCACGTCTGGCCACAGAGTTTAAGCCAGCAGCACGGGCAGAAACTGGACGCCGGGAGGTCTTCGGAAGTCTCCTCTAATTGTGTTTCTTTTAAAGACAATCCCACATGAACTGAAAAAGAAGAGAAACCATATTCCCTCAGTACCAGACTTCCTCTGACCTCCAAGTGGTTTTCCACAGAGCTTGCGCCCACCACGAAGACGGGGCTATTCAGCAGGAACACAGCTCAAGACTGCTTTCCTACTTGAGAACTGGGCTCAAGAGCTACTCAGGTATAAAGCCAAACTCAATCTTTAAAAAAAAACTGTGTACTAATGAACTTCCCACATCTGCCCATCTTAGTGTTACAGATTTTGCATTATCGGGATAGATTCCAGAAGGTCGCTGCGTCTGTGAGCTTTCTGCTGTGCCGGGGCAGGCAGCCCCATCCCTCAGGCTGATCGTCAGACCACTCAGGTTGACTTAAAAACACCGCAGCTCTAAAAATAAATGTCAACTCCTCACTGAGTGCAACTCAGGAAGGAGAAAGGACAGAAGCAAACGCAGGAAACGAACAACATACGCCATCATTAAAAGCTGGGTTTTCAGTGCACTAGAACACCAGACAAAAAGAGAGACAGAGAGAAACGAAACACAAGGTACACTAACTGGGGGGCAAAGGTAAACTCTAATTGTTTATGAAGATATTATTGAATATAGACAAATCTCAGAGATTCATCCAAAAACAATTACTAACAATAATAGTATTCAGTTTGAAAAAAAGTTTTCCTATGCAAAGCAATAACTAAACAGAACATACTATAAAAGAAAAGATCCCATTTACAACAGAGATAAAAGGAAAAACAATACCCAGGAATACACTCAAGCAGAAATATGAAAAGTCCCGATGAATAAACGTGAAAAGTCACTGAGGAGCATAACCGATGACTTGAAAAATGGACTGGCATACCTTATTCTTGGATAAAACTTTTGCTGTCATAAAAATGTCACTTCTGCCTAAATGAATCGACAAATCTGAACCAAATCTCATAAAAATATCCAGAAGATGTGATGGGAAGTAGAAAGCTGATTCTACTGTTCACATGGAAAAACAGGCTGTAAGAACCACCAGGAAACATTTGAAAAAGAAAAGCAACACAGAGGGACTAACAGATAAGAAAACAAAGCCCCAATAACTGAGACAGAGCAGTATATGAACACAACAAAAAAGATTAAAGCAGCCCAGTACAATAAAAATATGTGAACCAAGAATATAATTTTCAGTTTTCTAGTTGCCACAATAAACACAGTAAAAAGAAAACAGGTGAACATCAACCTTGGTATTTTATTTTACCCAATATATCTGAAATATTATCACTCCAATATGTAAGCAATATAAAAACTACTAATGAGCCCTGGCCAGTGTTGCTCAGCTGGTTGGAGCACCAGCCCACGCACCAAAAAGTTGCGGGTTCGATCCCCAATCAGGGCACCTACAAAAGGTGGCCAGTCAATGTTTCTCTCGCACACCAGACATCTCTCTCTCCCCCTGCCCCACTCTTCCCCCTCTTTAAAAGCAATGGAAAAGTGTCCTTGGGTGAGGATAAAAAGTAAAAATTACTAACGAGATACTTTACATATGTATTATTTTTAGTAACTCTTCTCATCTGCTGTGTATTTTACATTCACAACACATCTCAACTTGGACTAGTCACATTTCAAGTGCTAAATAGCTACATGTGGCTAAGGGCTAGCACATTATCCACCCTAGGACTAAAAAACCAGAAATGAATAAATAAATACATTCTCTAATTTAGTAAGCAATAGAGTCGGCATTTCCTATCAACGGAGAAAAGATGTATTATTCAACAAATTGGGTATTAGGACTTCTAGTAGCCATCTGGAAGCCATCTGTTAGCACTTTAATCCTTACCTCACATACCAAAATGGATTCTAGATGGATAAAACGTTTAAATGTAAAAAAATAAAACAGAATCATAGAAACAAATAGGTAATATTTTAAACTACCTTGGTATGAGGAAGACCTTAGTAAGTGTTATTCAAGAAAAACTACTAAGTTCGAATACATCCAAATTAAATGAGTTGACAAACTTAGAAGCACAATAAACAATCATAAGTGAAAAACTGAGAAAAAATGTAATAATATGATAATTTCCTCAATGTATAAGCAACTGGAAAAAATAAGAACAACACAACAGTTATTTTTGCTATGAAAGTTATTTTTGCCAGAACAGTTGTTTTACAACAGAAAAATAAAAGAAAGACACAGACAGTTCACACAAAAGGACACACAAATGACTGATGGGAAGATGCTCGAGCCGGCTTACAAGACAAATGCCCAGTAAGACTCCACAAAATACTGTTTTCACCTAGCCCTCGTCACCCAAAAACAAAACATCTGCTAAAACCCCATAGTGGTGAGGGTGTGAGGAAAGCCATTCGCGATCTTGGCTGAGAAGTCGTTACCAGCTCTGGAGGGCAACTTGAGAATTTCGACAGAAGCGGACCGTTCACAAGGATCATTGTACAACGTGACCCTACTCTTAGGAATGCGTGCTGCAGACGTGTTTACGTGGACCCAAATGTGCGCAGTTAACACTCTCCTGATGTAGCCAAACTATCATTAGTGGGTAAATTTTTACAGTGGACAAAGGGAAGAGTCCCCCAGAAATAATTTTAATTTCAAGCAAATAAATATACATTAACTTGCCCATTCTATGACGTAAGACAGAGGCCATTTTACTGCCCAGAGTTTGACATCAACTGATCAAGTTCGGCATCATCTGCCGAGGTCCAGCCGCAGCCCATCTAAGGGCCCTCAGGTGAGAGTAGGCGTCGGCGCTGTATAACAGGCAACTACACAGCTCAAAGGCGGGTGAAGCACTGTTCCGTTTATTGCAAGTACAAGCTGATTTTTTATATTTTCATTTTTGGCATAGATTAACATTTACAGGTGTACAGCATGATCAGTTAAGCAGAAAAAATCAATACAAAGGTAACCAGGAAAAGTATGAAAGTTCCCATAGTTTCAGTTATGTTAAATAAAAGTTATTTTGAACAGGAAAACCATTAATCAGACAATTTGAAATAGTTCTATGTATACAGTTTGAATGTCTTATTGTTTATTAAAGTTCTCAGAAATTGTCATGGGCAACAGGTACGCTTAGACCGAGCAGAGGTTAGGAAATTCATTGTAAGCCTTTGTAATATCTAACTTACCTACCTATCTTGCTGTCTAAAATGTTTTTTGTACACTGAGGACTCTAATACCTTGGTAGTTGTTTCTAAGTGCTTAGTTTGTAATAGCTAACCAGCTTCTTCTGTTTTTATGCCTGTCTAATTCTAATTGATATATATTCCTATTCGAGGTAAAGGAGGGGCTGTTACTCTAACAACTCTTTCACAATCAGGGGCTATTTTCTAAAGGGGTTTTTGCTATTCTATGAGGCAGTTCTCTGGGAATACATATTTTTCCCTGAACTGTTCTTTCTTGGGTGGCTTTCACAGGAACAAATAAGTAAAGTACAATGCCTTAATTCAGCCAGGGTGATATTGCTTAGGACTTGAGCCAACTGTTGTTTTTTCTCTGAGAGTGGTCATTAATTCTAGGAGATTCCAAATTATCAGAAGTGTAAAGGTTAGAATACTAAGAAACAGTAAGAATAAAAGCAACACCATATATCCACTAATGCCACGTCCGTCCTGCTGGAAAACACTTCTGTGAAGCCGTCATCTCCAAGTCGTGACTGTGTCAACCAACATGGTTAGAAAACGCTCTGTGAAGCCTTTGTCCCCAAGCCATGACTGTGTCAGCCACCCTGGTTAGCACTGGACTCGGCATCCCCAAGCCGTGACTATGTCAACCAACCTGGTTAGCACTGGACGTGGCAATCATCTATTTGGCAAAACCCACACCCAGAACACTTCACTTACAATCTTCAAATTTGGTTTCTTCCGAGTGCTGTACAGACTTAAAGAAACGCAGGGACAAATCTGAAAACAGTCATTCTCAATCTTTCTGACTCGCTGCCCAGTCTTTGACAGCTGGCCTCCACTATGCCTTATGAGACAGAAATTTGGTGACTGATCTTTAGCAAATCTATTCAAAGAATCCAACTGAACTTTCATGAACACTCCTCTTTTTTTTCACAGTCATACTTCGTCAGTTTTGTAATACTTGGTGAAATCAGATTACTGCAGCAAGTGGAACCGGCATAAACAGTACCGTTAACAAACAACGGGCCCAGGTGAGCTGACGGCAGGCCAGGTCTCGCCCACAGGTGTTCGAGGGTTACAGGCCGCAGAGACATAGAGCGTCTGTTAATCAAGCGACGCCATTAAGTCAAGGTCAACAAAGAGAATGTCTATCTAATGAACCAACACAATGACCATATCACTGCTTGTAAGAGCTAAAGGCATGAATCAACCTAAATGTCCCTCAACAGGGAACTGGTCAAATGAGTCGCAGTACTTTGGCTTGATACGGGATACTATGCAGTTGTTAAAAGAAATGAGTAGCATATACAGATGTGCTGATATGAGACCCTTTCCGAGACATAGTGAAATCAGGGTGCAAAGCAGTATTGACATGTTTATACTATGTGTTTACACAGGCGCAGCGTACCTCTGGGAGAATAGAGAAAAAACTTGGTCACAAGTGGTGGTCTCTGAGGAAGTGAAATAGGTAACTGGGAGACAGGGAGAGAGGGAGAAAGACTCAGCTTTTTTATTGTCATTGCTGTTTTCTTGGTTTGAGAGAGAAATTTGTTGTTCCACTTATTTACACATGCATTGGTTGATTCCTGGATGTGCCCTGACCAGAGGTCGAGCCCACAACCTTGTAACCAACTGAGCTACCTGACCAAGGTGAGACTCACTTTTCACTGGACATCCTTTTTTACCTTTAGAATGGTAAGCCTTGGACATTCAAGTTATTTTTTTCAAATATGAGCCAGTACTCTCCACGCAGCCTGGATAAACTTTCTCAATAGTGGGAGAGAAGCCAGGAGTGAAGTGGGGAGGGCTGAGAAGGGTGAGTCCTGAGAAAGAAGAGCCCCACACTCTGCCCACACTGCCTGGGCCAGGCCCCACGTGGGGTGGGAACACCAGAGAAGCCGCAGATGGATCTGGAAATCAGAGAGTAGGGCCTCCAAGGCCTCCTTCCTTAGGAAGCCCAGAGGACGGCTGCAGGGGGTGTCCAGGCAGAGAGAACTTGAGACGGCCTCATGGTTTCTTCCGACCCAGGGCAGTACTGGAATAATGGAATAAGCTGGGAAGCCTCAAAGCCACACTGACAGAGGAAGAACTGGGGGCAAGACCATTAAGTTTCCACTACCAGGGGTGGGGGCTGAGAACAGCAAAACCAGCCCTTGCCTCCATGCCTCCCCCTGAAGGAGAAAGGCCTTTGAGGCTCACAGAGCAGAAGGACAAACCCAACCCACCCAGGATAGGCATGCAGGTAGCCAAGAGATCTGAAGACGTTCGGAACTACTACACATGGGCCAAATGCAGCCCCCTACCTATTGTTGTAAGTAAAGTTTTATTGACACCCAGTTGTGTCCACTCATTTACCTATTGTCTAGGGCTATTCTCACACTACAGTGGCAGAGCTGAGTAGTCACCACAGAGACCAGGTCATCCACTGAACTGAAACTATTTACCATCTGGCTCTTTACAGAAGAAAAAGAACAAAAAAACTTTGTGGCCCCAGGGCCAGGGAGCAAAGAACAACTCAGCAATGACCTGTGGGAGCCAAAGAGGACCAGATCAGATGTCTGTGGCCCTGCCCCTCTGAAAGGATGTGCAGGCTGGGGAGTGGGGAAGAACTCCGAATTCACAAGGACTGAATTTGGCCACCCCAAGAGAATGAAAGCTCAGAAAAATACATTATGTCGACAGGGGTTTGTAGACCTGGATTCACACCCGTGACTGCCATCACAACCCCCAAGGAAGTGGGCCTTGTTGGAGCCATCCAGCATAAACTAGGGCTCTGATGAGGACCAGCAGGCAAGCCGAGTGGAAGCCGGTAAATGCCCAGGCCCATCACCATCAAATGCACATTATTTGTAACATTGCTTGCCAATGGTAGGGTCAGGTAGGTTGGCACTTATTGAAAGCTCAACAAAAGACTCTTCCCTGAGAGTTCTGGGGTACACGTAAGGCCCAGGCACACTCAATCCAAGAGGCTTCCCAGCAGCCTGGGTTCTACTCAGGAAGGCAGCAGTTCGCATAGTAGGGTCCCCAGGCCAACACCAGTGACACCTGTGAGTGTATTAGAAATGCAGATTACAGGGTCCCTTCCAGACCTCCTGAGCCAGACACCCCAGGGGTGGGCCCAGCAAATCCAGGTGATTCACAGGCTGAAATGTGAACGGTGCCAGTAAGGCAAAGTCTTTTACAGGAGCTGTGAAAATAGGCAGTCAGATAGCATCTGGTGGCCAGTCCTTTGTGCCCCAAAGTATTTCATCAGGCCCTGAGTCATCCTCCATTTTCCCCTGGAAACAGAATGCTAAACAGATACGAAGGAAGGCCATTTGTTTATCTGAAACATAATAATATCCCAAGTCTATTTCATTTACTCCTACAGCTAATGATACTGCTAACCAATAACTGTAGCCAAATTGCATAAGCAGCAATAAGCCTCTTATGCAATTGATTTTCTCTGCTTAGGAACAAAGAAGTCACTCCCGCTAATGATTCAGCCTGCACTGATCAGTACATCAGACAGAGCACTAGAAGGCCCAGGCGAGGGGCCAGGCCCAAGCACACGGACTCTTCTGGGGCTGCACCCACCCAGCGGGGAGCCCACTCGGCATGGCTGATTCCCCTCCATTGGGCACCAGGTATAGGGCAATGATCTGCTTGGGACAGGGCAGAAAAAGCTGGGGGTGCCTGTGGAGGAAGAAGTCACACCATCACTCTCTGAATGTCTGCCCTCAACTCTGCTGACAGGGCCGGTCACCTAACCCCAATCTGTTGAGTGGCATTTATTCGCAATGTTCATTTCCATCCTAGCCCTTATTTGCAGTAGGCCCCAATTTCGACTTCCTCCTACAAATGCCAATGGCTGACACTTTAATATTGTATTTGTAATCCTGCAGCTATCTATGCCCTACCTCCCTATTTGGGTTGAAATGTTACCCCCCCAAAAATGGCATAGTCCTAACCCCCAGTACCTGTGAAGGTGACCACATTTGAAAAGAGGGTCTTTGCAGATGACTGAATTAAGGCACAACCACTAGGGTGTCCCTATTAAATGGAAAGGGGAAATTTGGAGACAGACTCACACACAGGGAAAATGCCATGGGAAGACTGGAGTTATGCCATTACAGGCCAAGGACCAACCAGAGACTGGGAGAGAGGCCTGCAAGAGATCCCTCCCTCAAGGCTTCAGAGGGAGGAAGGTCCTACCAACACCTTGACGTCAGACTGACAGCCTCCAGAAGTGACATGATGAATTTCTTTTGTTTAAACTACTTGAGTGGTGGCACTTTGTTCCAGGAGCTCTAGGAAACTAACATACTCTCCAAAGAGACCCCAGGTGCCCCCAAAGGCAGAATGGCCCCAGAAGATACCTCTGAAAGCAGGACTTCCCCATCTCTGCACACCTTTCAGGACGACGCTAAAGCAGTGATCCAAAGCGCAGCTGGGGAGCTGGATAAATCAGCCAGCTCCCAAACCTGGCTGTGCATCCAAAGCCCCCTGGGGAGCTTTTCAGGAATCCAGACGGCTGAGCCACGCCCAGGATCCTAAATTGGAATATCACACCATTGGTCATGAGACGCCACCTGCCAGGAACTAACCCACAAGGCCTTCCAGGGCCCCTCCAACCTGAAACTCCATCGCTGCTACACTGCTGTGTCCTCCACGCCCTGGCCATTCCAAGGGGGCTCCATGGACCAGCAGCATCAGACTCACCTGGGAACTTGTAAGACACAAGAAATCTGGGGCCCATTCCAAACCTGCCAAGTCAGATAACTGGTGTACACAATCAGGTGTGAAAAGCACTTGTAGATGCTTGATGAACATAAGACAAATGACTATGAGGAAAGAATAAATAAACAAGAATTATTTGAGAGGCATCTGTTGATGAGCATTACACGGTCGTCAATGTCACAGACCCTGTAGCTGGACTCCTTCATGTCAACAGTCTGGGACTCAATTCCCTGATCTATACCATGGGGAGAATGAAGTACCTGCCTCCTAGGATTGAGGACTGAGTAAGTTAAAACAGAGTGCCTAGGGCGTAAGAAGAGCTCAATAAGTGCCATCTAGAAACCGCTAAGGGATGGCCTGGATGCTGCCTTCAACCACAATGACCACAGTTGTTTTATACAGAAGAGGAAGAATAAAAGGATACAGTACTACAAAGCTCTGTGAGGACCCAAAGTTTTCTCCTAGTAGATAATTACTAAATTTGTGCAAAGTGTATCCAATCTGATTGAATGGGCACTTAGCAAAGACTCTTGAATTTGTGACATAAATAAAACAGAATGAACAATTAACCCCACAATCCTTAAAGAAATGAATGAAGGGAATCAATTACCTCGGTGGCAGAGCCAATTTGAACACGCTGAAGGTGCTCTGCATTCCCCAAGAAAGGAATGGAGTGGGCTGCTACGGGAGCATGCAGATGGTACCAGATTTCTGGGGAAATCTCTGAAAAAAATTTTTTTTTTCTTGGAATGAAGACAAAGACCTGAACCAGAATACCTTCTCCTCTTCCTTACCAGGTCCTTGCCCTCTCCCCAAAATTCATGGCATTAACAGAGAAAGGTGAAGTTCTAAAGCCAGGCAGACTTGGATCCCCCTCAGCCTTGCCCCTTCAAAAGGGACACTTTTAAATAGAAACATCAGCTGGGAGCCATTTTTTCCCAATGAATATTACATTTGGCCCCTGGCAGGGATGGTTTAGAAAGAGCGCCCCTGAACCAGAAAGAAGACCATATAAAAGATGGCAAGGAGTCTCTGTTGGGCTTCGCTGTTTGTTGGCGGCGCAGATCTAAAAGGAGGGAAAAATCCTGAGGCCTGTGTTTTGTTTCAAAAGGCAAATGTTCATTTTGCGAGGATAGCTCTCTTCCATTTTATGAAATCAAACCCTTTTTTAAAACACTTTATTTATTTATTTTTAGAGAGAGGGGAAGAGAGGAAGAAATAGAAGGAGAGAAACATCAATGGGAGAGAGAAACACTGACCAGATGCCTCTCAAATGTGTCGTGGCCTGGAACCAAACCCACAGCCCAAGCATGTGCCCTGACCTTTCACTTTGTGGGACATTGCCCAACCAACTGAGCCACGCCTGTTGGGGCTCAAACCTGTTTTTAAGATTAACTATAACCAGCTGATTTTTAAACAAGAAGATCTAATTTTGCCACTAATCTCCACTTTCAAAGTTAGCGATACCATATTTGAAAAATTTCTCCCCCAGGAAATGACATGGAAAAGCCCAGAAAGGAAAACAGTTTGTCAAAAAAAAAAAAAAATCAAATAACCCTATTAAAAAATAGGCAAAGAACTTGAAAAGACATTTCTCCAAATATGTTATACAAATGGCCAACAAGCTTATGCAAAGATGCTCAACACTGCTAATCATCAGAGAAATACAAAACAACAATGATATGTCATCTCACGCCCACTTGGATGGCTACAATTTTTTAAAAAACAGAAAATAACAAGTGTTGACAAGGATGTGGAGAAACTGGAACGCTGTACACTGTTGGTGACACTGTAAAATGGTACAACTGTTATGGAAAACAGCATGGAGGTTCTTCAACAGGTTAAAACTAGAACTACCACATGATCCAGCAATCCCACTTCTGAGTTTTAGAAGAACTGAAAGAAGGGTCTCAAAGAGATCTTCCACCCTTGTGTGCATAGCAGCTCTACTCATAATAGCCAAAGGGTGGAAGCAATCCAAACACCCATCGACAGAAGACAGACAAACAAAACATGGATATATACACACAGTGGAATATTACTCATCCTCAAAAAGGAAAGAAATTCTGACGCAGGCTATGACGTGGATGAACCTTGAGGACATTATGCTCAGTGTACTAAGCCAGTCATGAAAAGACAAATATTACATAATTAATTCTACTTATATGAGATATTTAAAGGAGACGAATCCATAGAAACAGGTAGCGGAATGGCTGTCACCAGGGCCTGGGAGTCGGAGAGCAGAAAAGGTAAAGCTGCGGAATGGGTGCTATAGAGCATCGGATCTGCAATATAAAAAGTTCTTGAGATCAGGTTCACAGCAGTGTGAATGTACTTCACACCACTGAAATGTATGCTTAAAAATGGCGAAGATGGTAAATTTTGTTATGCGTTTTTTACAATAAACAAACAAAACAATAACAACAAACAAGAAAGCAGTTGGCCATCCTCACTAAAAGCTGGAGGATGGAGTTCAATGGCTCGGCCAGACCTTGGATGCATTTTACAGTATTTTCCTTACTTTGGTATCGCCTTTCCTCTAATTGTTTAATCCTTTTATTTGCAACGAAATTATTTTTGCCGTGATAACCACCAGCACACAACACAAGTTTCTCTTAAAATGCCTGGAGCAACAATCATGCCTTATAAGAGGATAATAGCAGAGGGTATAAACACTCCGTTTGCGACAAATCACTCTGTTTACACCACCCTAAGATGTGTCTTAAGGATATAGATTACCTTTAAACAATCCGGGCTGCTGTCTTCCTTTTTGCCTTTTAGTGGAATTTTTAAAGGGCAGCTACTGTTCTAAGAAATTACCATTGAACTTGGGAAGTATATTAACCTAAAATGACAATTTGTCATTTAGCCTCACCTCCTGGAGTTTTACCAAGCCAAGCTTTGAATGGAGACAGTTTTTCTCATTCCACTGTTTCAAGATTAGAGTTTTGCATTCCTAAGAGAAAAGTAATCAGTCCCCAACTTGAAAATCAAACAGAGGCCACAGCACATCCATCAGCGTTTGAGTTCTGGGCCGCTGCTCTTTCAGAGATGGGCTTCACACATGTGGGTATCAGAAAACTTAATGACTGGGACATTACTGTCATCTAGGATAATAAAGTGAACATTCTTATTAGACGCTCGCTTGTATTTTCTTCTCTCTTCATCAACAGAGTAATTTTCTTTTACGATGAGAAGTCATTGAAATTGCACGGCATAGAAACGGATAATGCTGCATGCATTGTCAGACTATTGGCAAATGATGCTGTAAATGGCTTATCTATTTCATTACATGAAAGGCATAATATCACAAAGTAAGAAGGAGGCATTAGACTGAAAACCTAATGAAACAAAATAAGAATTCATTGTATGCGCTACTCTTGTGTCCTGCTTGGTTTAAAGTCAGAATGCTGAAATACAAATCGGCATAGTGTCTTGATGAATACTATGAAAAATTCTTACCACTAGCTGCAAACACAAAGACCGCCAAGCTTAGACAACTTCATTAGTAGTAGTTATGAAAATTAGAAATGTAACAATAATCACTACAAAATGACCTGTAAGAAAAAACAGGAGGGTTCCATGTTTAATGGTATAAATACATTCAGGAAGGCATTTCCTTTTAATACTGAGATTTCATGATAATCCCCCCTCCCCCCCAATATACACACCCACCCCCAAAATCTGATAGATGTGTTTTCAAATATCCTATACACCAAATATACAAAACTTTAAAGTACTTAAATTATATAACCATCCAAGGCCAGGAACAATTACTACAAAATGTGGAAGAGATATTTTGGTAACCATTAACATAAAAACACAAAGTCCACTGTTCCAGGGTCAGATACAATTTTTTCCTTCATTGGATGTCATTTAGTGATATTATTGACAATGTCATTTATAGTTTTTAAGACTCCTTCTTTAAAGAATGGTTAGAGAAAAGTACAGAGAATAACAAGAGCAAAATCCTGTACCTCCCAAATTTAATAAAGGTTAGCCATTTACCATATGTGACGTAACCAAAGAACGGGAAAAGGAATATATGCAAAAGTCACTGACCTATTCTGGCTTTTAGATGTGCAACAGATATTAACGAAAAGCAGCAAGTCGGTCAGAGTCAGAGAAAGGACTCTCACTGCCAAATCCCTTCTATGGCACAGAGCAATGCCATCTCGCCTGACTGGTGGGAGGAATAAAGATGCAAATCATCAGTTTCCTGTGGCTGCTGACCAAGTTAACACAAACTTGATGGCTTGAAACAACAGAAATTCATTCTCACAGTCCTGGAGGCCAGAAGTCCCAGATCAGTATCGCTGGGCTGAGATCAAGGTCTCCGCAGTACCGCACTCCTCAGGAGGTCCTGGAAAGAAACCATTCCTTGCCCCTCCCACCTTCTGGTGGCTCCTGGCTTTCCCTGATTCTGGGCCCCATCACTCCAACCTCTGATTCCATACTCACAATGCCTCCTGTCCTGTGTCCAATCTCCCTCTGCCTCTTCTTCATAAGGACACTTGTGATCACATTTAGGATTCGCCCAGAGATGCAACTCTTCTCCCTCAGGGGCTCATCTAAACCTAATTATCTCCCAAAGGCCTCACCTTCAAATATCATCACGCTAGGGGTTAGGGCATCAACATATAAATGGGGGTGGGGGCACAATTCAGTCCTCGGTAACAGCCTAGGTGTCAATCCAGGTGGACAGCCTACTAGCAACCTGTCCTGTAAGGGAGGTAAATTTAGTTATTTCAAGTTAAGACACCAGATAACTGAAGGTATCCACCTCCCCTGGTCAAATCATTTTGGTCTCTGAGTGGCCAGTTGGTCATTGTTACTTTGAAAAATCCCTCTGAAAGACACCCAGGAGAAGTGGCAATGCTAGAGACGATGGTCCCAATGGGAGAGGGAGACAGAAGGGGGCCACCTGCTTACAGGATATCTGAACAGCCCATGAGGGGACATCTCCCTCTTTACAGCCTCTTCACAGATTATTAAGCCTGAATCCACAACTTGTGAAAATAAGAAACATGATCGAAGAGTTATCCCCAGCAGCTTCCAATTTCCTGATTTAAGGAAAGTGAATTTTATTAAACACTCACTGTATGCCAGCCAGACTATGTGTTAAGTACTCTATATGCTTTATTTTAGTTAACCCATTTCCTATTTAGAAAAAAAAAGTGTAGCTCACTGCCAGTGTTCATTAATTTTACATAAACAAGCTCTTTGAGGCTGAAGCAAATCTGACTGGTTTTCAACGTGAAAATAAAATATAAAAACTGTTCTTGGAGTAATTTCTAAACAGGACTTGCCTCTAATCCTAATGTAAACACTGCAGCCACAAACTGGAAATGGGTTAGTCCTCCTGGCCACGCTCTCAGGGAAGATCATGTCCATTTTACAGATAAGGATACTGAGGTTCAGAGGGGTTAGGTTAAGTAACTGCCCCAAAACCAATACTCCTAAGAATCCAGGGTAATTTGATCCAAATCCCATGTGTATTCCACCAGAACATGTTGCTTCTAAAGATTTATACCAACCTCCAAATGTAGACTTGGATAGGTAGCACAGGGGTATCAGAAAGAATTAAGATACAATATATATAATGATATATTATTACAGAATGCAATCATGGAGTATCATTTTTAAAATATACATGTATATATATATATAATATACATATCACATGCTATTATATAATAAAATAGTACATCTCAACCCCCAATGGTGATGCAAAACCAAAACTGTCAGCAAATACACCTAGCATTAGCTGGCACTGCCCTAGGGTCACTACCTACAAGTTTTGCCCTAAACCACTTCTGCCCATGACTCAGAGGAACTTTGGGCATCATCAGTGGACCAGTGTCCTGGTGGTACTGTAGACAGCCAGGGAGTGCCAGGGAATCCCCCACTATGGCCAAAATGGTGGCAGGGGAGGTTCTTACACTGAGCACACCAAAAGCTGGCAAGATGAATGGATAGGGACCGAGCGTGCCAAAATCTAGAAAGACAAATGGACAAGGCCCAAGCATGCCGAAAGCTAACAAGGTAATTGGACAGAAGAAAAAAAGCTCTCCTCTCCCTATCCCTACAAGACCCACAGGCTTGAGCAAGAAGGGGAGATGGTCTTTGAGACCAGAGTCCACCATTCTCCCAGGTGTGGCACCTGAATAAATATCTTTCCTTTGCACCAGCACCTGTCTCTCAAGTTTGGCTTTCATTGCACCAGGCAGCTGACCCTGCATTTCAGTTACATTGGGACTTCCAACAGCCACTCACTCCACTATATGGAAACTTGAGATGCAAACAACTTCTAGCAAAATGGGGAGGGGTGAGCGGAGTCAGGATCAGGGTGTCAGACAAAGCAGGCAATTGCTTTTATGAAGCTGTCAGGAGAAAAGGAGAAGAAAGGCAGCTGTAACAGTAAAAACATGCCGAGAGGAACCTAGAGCTCCTATAATAATAGAAAACACAAACACACACACTGATCCACACTTCAGAGCACCCTGAGATATGGGTCCTCCAGACAGAGCTCTCCACCCTGGCTGGTGTAGCTCGGTGGAGTGAGTGCCAGTCTGCGAACCAAAGGGTTGCCAGCTCGATTCCCAGTCAGGGCACATGCCTGGGTTGCAGGTCAGATCCCCAGTAGGAGGTGAGCAAGAGGCAACCGCACACTGATGTTTCTCTCCCTTTCTTCCTCCCCCTCTCTCTAAAAATAAATAAATAAAATCTTTAAAAAGAACGATATAGGCTCCCAGGGTCCTCCAGGACTACTATTCATCTTTCAGGACTGTTCTGTGATTCTCTCACTGTGGTGAGCACCAGAATCCCCCAGAACCTGGTTTAAAATGCAAGTGCCTGGGCCTCACCCCAAGAGCTTGTAAGTCACAAGTCCAGGATGGGGACCAGTCCCCTACATTCTTTAAGTCTCCAGGTGATTCCGGTGTGTTCTTAAGTTTGCAACCCATAGATCCTTTCCCCCCTTCTCATCTTGAGACTGTCCCCTCATCGCCTGCAGGAAATCCTCCTTTTCCCTCTTTTCTGAGTCTTTTGCAATAGTAAGACTTTGGCTCCCAAGGGAAAGAAGGTGGCCTTTGAATTGCGGTGAATCATCTGTAAAACAGCACCTGAATAAAGCAAGTAATGAGTAGCCTTCAAAGGGCAATCACCAACCTTTGCTGAACATCAGAGCCTTCCTGGGGAAGTTTTGTTTAGATACCCAGGCTTCACCTTGGAGCCAATGAAAAGGAACCTCCAGAGGGAGGCTCAGGTGTCAACATCTTTCTAAAGCACCAAAGGCAACTTCCCTGTTCCTTCCCAACTCACCCCACCTCCCTTCTAATACATTTCGTGATTGCCTTGTTTGTAAAATGCTCATTCTAAATGACAGTGTAAGTCTTTAGCTCCTTAGGCAAACATAATTAAGTAAATAAAGCATGAAAAATCATATAACAGACTCGGATTTCAGATTAAGTTTTTCTATTTTTTGCCTGCATGTTTAATTATCTGTGCCTCTTGTTTGTAGTGCCACATATGTGGTCACTTGCAAAGGGGATGGATCTGTTTCCAGAAAATAACTCGCAATGTGTAAAGCAAGAAACTGTAAGGAGTTTCCATAAAGATGATCTCATTTGATTTTCCCAGCATCTCCATTCATTCATTCATTCATTCATGCATTCATTCATTCATCAAATCCCTCCTGAACACCTACTATGCCCTAGGCACTATGCTGGTGTGTAGGACATGGGAGACCAGAGCAGAACTGTCCCTGCCCATGCTCCTGCCTTCAGGCCACAGTGATCAGGTCCACAGGTAATGACAACACAACGGAAAGAAGGGTAGGATGGGGGACGTGCAAAGCAGAACCAGACATGGGGCTGTCAGGGAAGCTTTCTGGGGAAGGCACACAGACCGCATCCCACAGGGTAAGAAGGAGAGAGCCAAGCAGATGCCGGAGGAAGAGTGTCGTGAGCTGTTCACCACTGCCATCATCTTTGTAATTATGTGTTGGCTTCTGCATTATATTCAGCATCCCCCCATCATGCTCAGGTCAAGGTAAGGTAAGGCCTCCTACTGCGTGCCCACGTCTTCAGAAAAAGGAGGCTCCAAAGTGGGTGGGCCATGATTTGGGAGACACGGCGTGTTCTGAGATACAGGGAGGAAGATCCCTTCCCCCCCAGCAGCCCTCAGATACAGAACAGCGAAAGGAACCACAGACATAGGGTGGCAGAGTGTCTTCAGAGGGAGGTGCCGGTGCTACTGTCATTGATATGCCTTCTGTCCTTAGTCCCCAGTGACTTTAATCTAACTCTCTCCTCTCTAAGGAACTGACCAGACCACATCGCTGTCCCCAAACTTCCCTTTCTTCTCTGCTACCAGAACTCTAAATCCCCTGGGACTTTGATTCCCCAGCCCTGGAACCTGCCATCAGCACCCTCCCCACCACCAATACAATCCAAGAGGAGATGAACAGCACAGGCACGGGCAGCATCTGCTCTAGTGGGCAGTGACGCACAAGGCACCCAGCAGGGTGAGCCAGACACACACGTACCACTGCCCTTGGGAGGAAGGAGTTAAGACTTGACACACGTCATATTCCTTTAGCAATCCAGTCTCGTAAATCATCTTTGCCAGCCACCTACCGGTTCCATCAGTCTACACAGTGGCTTCTGTATATTTCTCGTAAACATGTTTCCTGGCTCAGTAGATGGCAAGAAGGGACAAGTATTCACTCACAACTTTATGGTCCAAATGGGGAAAAAATCCAAGTCCTCAAGGTTCCAACCAGGCCTATTTGCACTTCGGAATCCCTGCCACTTTAGTACAATAACAGGAATCATTCCATGCCTGGGGAGTCCCCTTCAGCAAGCCAAGCCTATACTGAAATGGCAGTATGTGCAAGCACATGTGTGTGTTCATGCCAGACCCACTGAGGGTGCTCCAGGAAGCCACATCACCAGTAGAGGTGTGGGGGCAACTTGGCCTGCAAATTCCCCCCCATCTGCCACGGATGAAAGTGAAACTACCAAGACATGATCTGCTTGGGGAGGAAAGGTGGCCAATCTCTCAAAGGAGAAGAGCCAAGAGCCCCTTCCTCAAGCGGCTTTTATTGGTTTCGTTTGCACAAGAATACAGGTAAGGATTAAACAATAGATAGCATTCAAAGAACTATGAGGGCTTATTCTCAGTCAGGGTCAGATAGCTAAAGAGCCATAAAACTTTGAGGAACCAACTTCTTGCTTGGACCCTTATCATTTAAATGAGAGCATTCTAAACAAAGCAGGTTTCACAGGATTTTTACATTTTCTTTCTTAGGCCTGATCACCCTGGAGAACCCGCCCTTTCCATCACAGGTTTTTAGGCTTAAGTGGATTAGAGCCAGGAAGTGCTTCTCCCAGAAGGGAACGGGGATTCGAGCTATGTCAGAATAGCCAGGGAGCGAGAGTCCATCCCTCCATCTTTGTCACAGCCCCCCCCCACCCCGCCTCCGAGTCCTTCTATGATGGCCTCCCAAGTGATCATGTCTGGCTTAGGTTGCCCCTCTCTTTGAGGAGTCTTACCCGTCTCTGACTAGCCGACCATGCTTTGGGGGAAGCGGAGTAACCTGAGGCAGCATTTACTACAACAGATGAGCTTTGTCTCTTTGTGGCTTGTATTCCAGAGGTTGCTCACTCAGCCTTAGCCACGGAGGCAGTTATAACTCCTGAAACCAGGCAGAGCATTTTCCAACAGAGGTGAGTTTCTGGACCTTGGTCAAAACCAGACAGCAGGCATTCTTGGATGCTCTGGCTGCAGAGCCACAGATATTTTTGCCACAATGAGCCAGGATCAGGTACACAGCTAACATGCACACGCACACAAATGGGGAGCGCAGCATTCACCACCTGCCCTAGAAAACAAAGAGCACATGTGGAGGGAAGAGAAAGCAGTCACGGGCTGCATTCCCAGCAGCTAACGGTGAGCTGCAAGCATCCACAGAACGGTTCAACCTGCTGTTTCTCCAAGGGACAACAGGCACACCATACTAGGAGATTGCCTCAACACCCTTTTAACTCCTCCGCCTGCCAACAGGACCAAAAATGACACCTGAGCACCATCATGAAGATTGCAGGAGGCTGCAGAATGCATCAAAAGGCAAGAGATACAACCTCAACTGTGGCTGCCTTTGCCTTGTACCTTCAGAATGGATGCTTAGAACCCGGGGCAGGGGGGTTCTGAATGCCACTCTCTCCAAACACCACATTGTGAAGGGCCTGCAACATCAATGTGCCAAGAGCTCCCCAGTATGATGAAATGACCTGTTTTACAAAGGACTGGATACTTGCTCTCCTTTGTCAATGAATCCCTTCCAAGGACAAGCTTTTCAAAATATTCCCACCTAGACTCATTAGCTGCTGCTATCACTGCTGGTGAGCTCACAGGTTTGCTTCATTAGAAACAAAGGCTTAATCAATATCCAGATTGCATGACAGCTTTGCTGCTGGAAGCATACCCTCGCCCCCGGCAGGGGCCAGGAGAATTACACCTTGCTGTTGTTGTGAACACCCAGTGCCTAAACCAGGGGTGTGAAACTCTTTTCCACCGAGGGCCACATCAGCCTCACGGTTGCCTTCAAAGGGCCAAATGTAATTTTAGG
Source organism: Sturnira hondurensis (assembly GCF_014824575.4). Lineage (NCBI taxonomy): Eukaryota > Metazoa > Chordata > Mammalia > Chiroptera > Phyllostomidae > Sturnira > Sturnira hondurensis. Next base: position 12,164,321 of record NW_028091359.1, read on the forward strand.
GCTGTATAAAGGTAACTATTCCTTAACTAGGGGCAGGGAGCTTGGCACTGCCACTGGGTAGAAACAAGGTGCCGGGCCAGATAAAACAAGGTAGAGGGCCTGATTCAGCCCTCAGGACTTGTGTCTGCCACCTTGTGACCTAAACTGATGGCCTCCAATGACATCCACGCTATGAACTGTGCCCCCACCCCCGACAATTCATCTGTTGAAGCCTTAACCCCCTTTAGCTCAGATGTGACTATATTTGAGACAGGGCCTTTAAAGAGACAACTGAGTTAAAAATGAGGCTGTTAGGTTGTCCTTATAAGAAGAGATTTGGACACACAGGGAGACACCGGGAACACAGCCACACAGAGGAAGGACCAAGTGAGGACACGGAGAAGACAGTCATGTATCTGCAAGTCAAGGACAGAGACCTTAGAAGAACCCAAACCAGCTGACACCCTGATCTTAGACTTCCAGCCTCCAGAACTATGAGCAAATACCTTTCTGTTGTTGAAGAATGAAGACTTCCCCCTCCCTACTGGTCTGTAGTATTTTGTTATGGCAGCCCTAGGAAATGAATACAGACGTATGTATAGTTAAGCAAAAGGCCCATTTGCAAAACCTCGTCCTTCTTTGACCTGGTTCCCCAAACAATGGAGCTGCCTGACCCACACCCAGCCCAGCCTCTGCTGACAGCACAGTCTTGTGCCCACATTGGAGAAACCACTGCCATTGCTCTGGAGCTCTCTCCAGCCCAGCCAAACGCCAACATGGATAAACCCCAGGATGCACCTAACAGGAGCAAGAAGAATTGTGTATCTCAAACCTCAACAAAGCCTAAGAAAGAAGGAAATACTGAAACTGAGGCAGAGGGTCAATTTCCACTATAGATAGTTGAGCTTGTCTGATGATATCAGGCTCATGCTAAAGACTCTGCTGTCTCTCTCTGTCTCTGTCTCTCTCTCTCTCAGTAAAACATACAAACCCCTCTCTGGGGAGGGAATTAATCACTTCTTGTGACATTTGTCACCTCCCAACCTGTAAGATGTGGCCCCTCCTAGCAACTGCAGCCAACACATATGACACCAGCAGAAGTTAGGTGCACATTAAAAGAACAGGCACATACCACTCGTTTCACTTTTCAGCAGAGGCATCTTCTTTGCCATTGTGGAAAAACTAGGAGAAACTGAAACTGTGGGCACACAGATAAATTAGGGAAATTGCTGAGGAAAAAGCAGTACCCTACTGCTGGCTGGAGTCCCCTGGAGCCTGTGTGGGCAGGACTACCTTCTAGGCTCTCACAGAGTCTGAGACAGAGTCACAGGGACCGGCTCCCATCCCACCCCCTGCAGCCTGGGCCGACCTTCTCAAGATGTCAAACCCCAAGAGAGGGCGGAATGGGGGTGAAGAGCACACATCTCCCAGGGAGCAGGCTGCCAGGATATAAAGTGAGCTGAAAACAGCACGTGGCGACAACACAGACAGTATGTTACCGTTTGTTCTGCAGAAAATACAAAACAATCACATGTACACATGTACACATATACATATGGAAAAGCACATAGCACTCTAACCACTGTCACTCTAACAATGACATTAAGATGGCCGGGTGCTGTACCTGCATTAAAATAACTGCCAATAAAAAGCATTTCAAATTTAAAAATAACACAGTGGAGAAAGCACAGCCTGATTCCAACTGTGTAGAATGTGCACATGCACATACATAAGTAAAAAGAAGACAGAGCTACCCGAGTCTGGGCTTCTGTTGCTATGGAGTTGGTTTAAAGCGCACTCAAACAATATAGGCAAGTGGGGAAAGTGTTTATATTTCAATATCTAAAAACATACATAATTCATTTTCCTAAAGAAAAAAACCTGGAGAATACCCGCTGAACTGATGATGAAGGCTGACTGGCTAGCCTGGGGAGAGAACGGGCATAAGAAAGTGTCTTAACCCATTAGGACTGTCACAACAAATTACCGCAGTCTGGGTGGCGTACAAACAACAGAAATTTCTTTTTACAGTTCTGCAGACCCAGATCAAAACTGACACATTGGGAGCCTGATGAGGGCTCTCTCTCCTGTTCACAGCCGGTGACTTCTCACTGGGTCCCCACATGGTGGAAGGGAGCTCTCGGGGTCTCCTTTAAAGGGTGCCAATCCCATTCAGGAGGGCTCCACCCTCATGACTTGCTCACCTCCAGAAGGCCCACCTCCCAATACCATCACCTTGGGGATGAGGTTCAACATAGGAATTTGGGGGAGACAAGGTCTATAACAGGAAGACCCTTTCACATAATTTTTTTACTTTATAACAAGATTTCTACATTATATTGATGTAATACTGATATGACTAGGAAGAAAGAGCCCTTGGGGACACACACCTGAGCCCCCCTTCCCCACCTTCCCCTTCTACCCACCAGTAGAAAACCTCTCCTTCAAACTGAAGGTAGAGGCTTCCCACCTCCTGCCATCCTTACCTTCACAGAGAAGCAAAACTACAAAGACCAGAAAAATGTCAATATCTTTGCCATATTTGTCATCTAAATGTCAACATCAATAGCTGTCCAATGTCCCTTCTATTTCTCCTTACGGCCACCCTAAGGGAGGAACACTGGGCTCAGGCGAGCCCAAACCTCATCCCCCATCACCTGGCCTCTTGCCAGCCCCATTCCCAGGCCAAGCAGGTTACACCCTCCCACCCACCCTCATCCTGGTCCCCACCCCCCTTTCATAAAGACACCATTTGGTAAATCCCTGGCAGTTCATTTCCCACTAATTGTCACGGCATGAGCCCTCTCTACTCTGCTCCCAGATAAATAAATAAAAACCAATACCCAGCTCAGGAAGACATTTGATGCATCCCAAGTTAACAAAGCCACAGTGGCTTCAACCGAGCAGGCTGTGATGAGTAAGGCCCTTTTCATGAGCTATATTTTGCTTCAGCTCCAAAGGGGGACAAATACATCTAAAAGGCCAAATGAAGAGCAGGAGAGTCAGAAAACAGAGTCCCTATTAACCATTTCCTTCCCACCAACCCAAGAGTCTTGCTGCCCTTTGGGCCCTGAATCTATAAAGACATTCAGGGTGAGCAGCTCTGGGGTTGGCGGGCAATGCGGCAGCGTAACCGCTGTTTGAATGGCGAAGGGCAAGGGCTCACGTCAGGCAGGCGTTGCTGCGGAACCCTTCCAGCCACACCTCCACCCTACTGGACTTCCTCAGTGCTCATTTCTCCAAGAAGTAACGCAGAGACTGACCCCCTTCCTCTCACCCCTCAAACTCCACACACTGCCCCAGAGGACAGAAAGGAGGTCCTGGGGCTTTCTGCAGGTAGTCCCCTCCTTTATCCCAGGGCCCCTCCATCAGGGCTCCAGCCAAAGCCTTCTGCTCTCACAATTTCGTCCTGTCCGCGGGCCATCTGCTGAACAGCGGGGTTTTATCATAAGGTGGAAAGTACCAGAAATTGAAATGATCTCAAGCTGAATTTGCCCACAGAACTCCCCACGGCCTCCAAAGCCACTGCCTTATAAACTCCCAGAAGAGTGGCCATTGTGAAACCAAATTCCAGCCCCCAGAAGACCACACTCCCAAGGGCGCTCAATCAGTGCTGGACAACCACGCAGACTCAAGATCAAAACCCATTAACCCAGACTCCATGAAGCCCCTCCATAGATCCAGGCCACTGCCCTGAAGGGAAACCTCTACTCTGTCTCAGAGTGATGGTGGACAGACTGTAGGGCCTCCTCTTCGATGGCAACATTTGTATTCAGTGACCGTGGCAATTATAAATAATTCTTATCTATTTATAAGACCCTCTAAGACAAATTCCCCTCCTCGTACCAACAGCTGAATTACTTTCTTTTCAAATGGCCTACAATAGAAACTTACTGTCAGGATGATCTTTCTGCCAATTAGCAGGGTTCTGGGCGTTAATGGTTACTCTGCCCTTTCAGACCCTTTCATTCTCTCTTCAGATGTTCCTCTACCATTCCCAAGCCTTTCCTAATTTTCTTTATAGTCTATCCAAGACTCTCCCCACTGGGATCATCTTCATATTCAAAGCATACATTAGAACAAGCATGAAACAAAAGGGCTCAAGAGAAAGGCTCTGCTGTACAGAACAGATTGGAAAGTGACTGTTTACACTGCCCAGAGAAAGCCCCTACTCTCGGATGGCTGATCAAATACACCTGCCCCCAGCATGCCCCCTACCAGCAGTGAATGGTGACCCCTTGTGACTGCAAAGAGCTCTCTGCAAGAAACTGTCCTAGAAGCCCAGCAGGGCCCAGGTGGGAAGGCAGAATGAGACCCAGCAGGGGCTTGAGGAGCTGCTGAGCCAGCCCCTGCCTGCTGGTTGCAAGGTAAGGCCAAGGACCCACAAGATCTTCCTGCCAAGAGCAAGTTCACACATTCCCCAGGGTGATTTGAGAGCACAGCACGGCAGCCCACATCAAGGACTGCTCAAAGGTATTAGCACGCAGCAAGGGAGCCCAGGGTCCAAGAGGCGGAAACTGAGAGCCATTCAAGCTTTTGATGAAAAAAAAAATGACATTATGGTTTCTCCTCCAAGACTATATCGTGGCTCCCCAAACAACAATCACATCCAGCAGTCTGGTCCTGAGAATGGTGCTTCTACGACATGAGTAATCAGTTTCTCATCGGCACCAGGGCCAAGTTCCAGGAATTCTTTCCTCTCTTTCTCCAGCTGGGAATTTCAGGCAAGAAAGAAGGCAGGTAGGCAGGGATGAGAACATCAGCCTCCTTCCACTGGTACCTGCGCAGCTGAGTCCAGTGAGCCTGACCCAGTCCACAAGTACCCTCGTCCAACAGAACAAACGGCCTTTGACCCCTCGTTGTCCCTCACAGGGTCTCTCCTGCGCCTTCTCCTTCTCTGGGACAGCAGAGAATTCTAGTACCAGCTAAGGTTTCACAGCAGCCCCTGCTCCCTCTAAACTTGTCGGGACACAGGGTCTGACAGGCTGCCTGTGCCTGCACTGGGTTCTTATTGACATTGATTCCTCTCTACTGATGGCAACGCACGCAGTGTTATAGCCGCTAATAGCCTTCAGTTAGAATCTCAGAGCCTGGCCTTGACTCTTTCTCTCTCTCTCTAGGGATACAGCCAGACTTCCAGCTGCAGTCCTTATCGTGCTTTGTGGCACATGCTCATTCCCCAAACCCAACCCACCAGGCCTACTCTGGTGCCTTGTCAGATTTTTTCATTTTGACTTTGCAGCCACTAAAGGGAGTTATCCTCAAGTTACAGGAAGGAGAAGTGGAACCAAGGGAGACCCGCCCAGTGGATGGCAGAAGCAAGCTCCACCCAGAGCCCTGTTGCCCGGGCTCCCTCCCTCATCCTCCTATAACAAGTCCTTGTTGACATGATGCTTTGTCAATGGTCTTATGCCATCATTGGGTGTGTCGTTATCTCCCAGGTGGCATCTTAAGTTCCTTACGGATCAGGACCATGATCACGGTCACTCACTTCTCCCAGTTCCTAGGTCTGTTCCTGTACACAGAGCCACACAGCGGGTTGTCAGCAGCACTCCATACTTACAATGAAGTCTGACATTTAAAATCTGAACTTAGCAAAATGTAACCAAGGGGACGATTAGTCATATTACCAAGAGCTTATTTCCTTTTAAGAAAAATGTCAAATTCAATTCCTCTACATAAAAGCCCTAAATGACCTGTTTCGGCATCACTGGCTGTTTAACAGAGGCATGACTGGGTCCATCCCGTTTCAAGGGTGGCACTCACCAGCTGAGGCATCACGAGGTCGGCCAAGTAGACGAATGCAGCTCCGAGGGTGAAGCCAACAGCCACAGGGAAGAAGGCAAAGGCGCCAAAGCCCCCAGAGGACGTGGCCATCTCAACCGCAGGGGCCAGGAGGGACCAGTAGGAGGCTGCTAACATGACCTGCAAAAAGCGAGCGGCAAACTGTCAAACCAAGTACAGAAGGCCTCCCAAGTAGGGGCTTCACTGCTCTCTGTGGACCAAACTGAACCACACAATCTCACATGTTACGTCTTTAATCCTCCATGGTGGGTACCATCCCAAACCAAAAGGCCACATCAGAATTCCTGAAATTAATGTTGTAAGTACTCACCCTGGGGTAGAATGGAGTTGACCTTGGAGGATGGAGTCTGATTTGCTGCCATCTAGCCTCTACTTCAATGGTTCTCAATCAGGAGCAATTTTTCCCTCCAGGGTAAATGTCTGGAGACATTTTTGGTTGTCACACCAGGGGCATCTAGTGACTAGAGGCAAGAGGTGCTTGTAGACATCTACAATGCATAGCTCCTGACAGCAAAGAATTATCTGGCCCCAAAAGTCAATAACGCTCTTAAGAAATCCTGTCCTAACTGAATACCTCCAGGACACGTTGCTTCGTGAGCATAAGCCACTGCATGATAAGACAAAGGCCTACCTTACATTCAGCAGGAAACTCTCTCCCTCCCACTTTTACATGTTAGCCCTAGCCCTGTTCTCTCGAGCAGCAAGCATTGTCTCTCCTCTGTGATACGGGATAGCCTTTGAAATATCTGATGAAACCGGGACTCAAAGTCGGCTTGGTCTCATCGATTTATGAATCTCTAAAAAGGAAGAAGAGAACTAACATTTATTGATCACCTACTATTTCCAGAAAGCAAGTTTTACATTTGATATTTTATCATCACAAAAACCTGGAGAGGTAGATACTGTTTTCTCTTACTATTTGTAGGTAAAGAAATTGAATCTCCAAGTCATAAGATAATTTGCTCAAGGTCACATAGCTAACAAATGGCAGATTCAGGGAACTGAGCAAGCAGGACCATAATCACCTTGACGAGGGGACAAAGACAAGCAAAAAGGAGAGAAATGAAGCTTGACCCAGATCTCAGTGAGGTCAATTCAATACAAGAGTCTCCAGTGTTTAGCAAATTGAACACTCACACACAGTCACTTACTCCTATAGGTGCAGCGGCATCTTCCCAGCTGGAGTACACCCACTACCCATCATAACCATACGACAGTCATCGCTGACATGTAAAACGTCGAATGGGTTTCTAAAAGTGGCTTAATTACGCCTCGTCTTCAAAAAATACATCTGCATCATCCCTCTCCAAAATAACACGCAAAGTGACAGAACCGAGCATTACAAACGCAACAGGAAAGAACAAATCCAGGCCAAAGTGACTTCCCTCCTGCCAGCCACCAACCACACACAGCCAGCGGCTCTGGACCAGATTCTCCCAGAAAAAGTCTTAGCACCACTCCTAGACGCTTGCCAATACTTCAGAAACTCCCCAAAAGAATGAATATGTCTCATCGGGTCAGCTCCATGACACCACTGAAGAAAGCTTATTCACATCTAATTCACCACTTTGAAGTCTACAATTCAGTGGCACTAATCACCTCCAGTGTTGTACAGTCCAAACCTTTCCCACCATCCCAAACAGAAGGTCTGTTAACTATGAAGCAGTAACTCCCCATTTTCCCCTCTCCCCAGGTCCTGGTGACCTCTGGTCTACTCTCCATCTCCATGAATTTGCCTATTCTAGGTATTTCATGTAAGTGAAACCACATAATATTTGTCCTTTCGTGTCTGGATTATTTTACTTAGCATAATGCTTTCAAGATTGATCTGTGTTGTAACAGATGTCAGAATGTCATTCCTTTTTGCAGCTGAATAATACTCCATGTATGAAGCTGTGACTATTGAACTAACCTAAAAAATATATAATGTACCCCTAGCATAGGATGAAAGTAGGGATGAAAGAACCAGATCCTCATCTTCCACACTAGAAAATCATTAGATACATTTAAAGCTGAAAAAGTCAAGAAGTGTCAAAGCAATCGCTGCAGCTGAGACATGTAGAGACAAAAAAACTGAAGGAACAGCTGAAAGAGCTGTTCACCTTTATCCTGAGAAGCAGGAGTCAGGGTGGGGAAAGCCAGCAGACTCCTGGTTTCTGTTATAAACCCAGTAGAATAACCTGACGTTTTAAACTATATGTGTGTATCTTTGAGGGGAATTTTTTAAGAAACTGATAATATCACTTGAAAATATACAAAAGAAAATATTATAAGTAAATTTATCATATGACATAATTTTTATTGTTTTAATAATAGGAGATCTTTATTTCACAGTGAATATTCAATGAAAGAAAATGCCCCTATTTACAATGCGATTTCCAGAAATGTTTCTGCCTGATAGAGATACCCAACTAGACTGTGTGTTTTTGTTAAATGCACCTAATTCAATCTTGACACCAGGAAATTGAAAGGGAATGGAGGAGACATTTTAAATGAGCAGATAGTGCTGGCTGGTGTGGCTCAATGGATTGAGTGAAACCCTGTGAACCGAAAGGTCACCAGTTTGATTTCCAATAAGGACACATGCCTAGGTCGCGGGGCAGGTCCCTGTTGGGGGAGTGAGAGAGGCAACAGACTGATGTATCTCTCCTGCATTGATGTTTCTCTCCTCCTTCTCCCTTCCCTTCCCCTCTCTCTAAAAATAAAGAAAATCCTTTTTAAAAATCTGCAGATATTTGCAAGCTCTGAGAGAAAATCCCCCATTTCCCTTCAGTAATTCACAAAACCTAGCAAAACTCATATGATCCTTTTTTGAAAATATCATGCAAACTACCACGGGGATCCGTACTTTATAATGCTATTACTTTCCCTCTGTGTCAGAGGTACCAGCACGGAATAATCAAAAACAATAAGCTAACTCCCTAGCCTACAGCAGGCAAATCTTTTCATTTCTGCTTAAGTGCTCATTTTGGGACCATTTCAATCTGAAAATATAAATGAATTGGTGAAGAGTTCCTTAAGGAACACATCAGAATATCTGGGCACAATGGGGCCAGTTAAGCATTTCTTTTATGACAGTAATGACAGCTTAAAGACTAGAAGGAAATCCAAGCCACAAAATAAAATGCTCCCCTTAATAAAACAGGGAGGGGAAAATACTGCACATCAATCGCTTACAATGCACTGAGCATCAGCATCCGAATTCAATGGTAATGCCTCTATAGGTAAGGTGTGTGAAAGTCTACAGAACATCAGCACCCAACTCAAGGCCTGCTCAAGTGGGTCCTCCATCAACGTTTGTTGAAGCAAATGAACATGGACTCTAACCTCGAGGCCACTGTATAATTAAGGAGTCCGCACAAACTTGCAATCCTTATAAATCAAGGCAATAATTACTCTGAAACTACAGAAGCCAAGTAATACATCTAATTCTGTCTCCAAATCAGATATAAAATTAATTTGTAAAAGTCAGTTAATAAGTACCCAATTAGTGACTATTACACAACCAACATTATGCTGGATCCTACGGGGCTGAGAGGGAAGAAGAAAGATACAAAAGCTGATCTGGGTCCTGCCTTTGAGGACCTGGCTACGCCGTCATAAGGGAGACTACAGAAGGTGTCTGATATGCAGGAGATCATTCTGCATGGCCTGGGCCCAGCCCCCAGGGGCAAACATTTACTGCAAAGTAACTTCCTAAAATCTGTCCTAAACCTTCCAAAGGATGAGTGTGACCGGTTCAACCACTTTTGCCCTTTTCATTTGTAAATATCACTCTTCTGTGATGTGATTAGCGGCACTGGCTCCTTGGTTTTCTGTAAAAGGTAACCACCTAAAGCAAACCTGTGTGTAGTAAATGAGGACCATCAGGTCATGTGCCTGGAGACACTGCGGGCCAGCGTCCACATCATGATATGATAACCAGAGAAGGTATCAGAACTGACAGATGAGTTCAAGTCAGTGGTCATTCCAAGTAAGGAGATGGCAACACTGTGACAAAATAGAACATTGAAGATAACACAGTGGAGAGCACTTGAAAGTTGGACAGGATTTGGAAAGGAAAATGAGGTGAGGCCTTCTGGCTAGAAGGAGCCCCAGTGTGGACATAAGGTGACCAGCTGGCTGAAAAGCAAAGTGTGTGCTGGGGTACCGTGAGATGGTGGGGTCTAATTAAGAAGGCTGGCAGAATGGCTTGGACTTCAGACAATAGGTGAGCTGTTCACAACTCTGGCTGCACAACCAGAAGTGCCTGGAGTTTTTAAAATACAGAAGCCATGGCCCCTCCACAACCTACTGAAACAGGTTCTCCCGGATAGGAAACCAAGCTGGGTTACTGACGTAACCTACGTGGGAGGCGAGGTAAGTCCCGGTCAGAACGGAGGCAGAGGCACAGCAGAGAAGAAAGACATATGCATGCAACTCTACACTACAGGACAAGGTTGCCCGTGCCCACCCAACATCGAGTCACCCGTCAGAAAGCCTAAGGGGTGGCCACAGGAACCGTGCAATGAGTCAGCTTTCCAGTTTGGCATGTCAAGTATTAGTCATGTCTCAAGCATGAATCAAATTCATACGGGGGCTACCTCTGCACCTAATTTGCCTTCATCAAACAGTCCTCATAATATACCAGCTTCATGCAATTTTATGGAGTTAAACCTAACAGCTCAAAATAATAATCATTTACATTCAGCTTCAACTGTCACTATTAATTGATGCAGATCTGCTTAACAACCTGACTCTTGTTAGCTACACCTACCCAGTGAAAGTGAGGGGCAGGGGCTTGGCCTACAAGTTTGTGTGCACTCTCCAAACTAGGAAAGAGTACCTGAGCTTAAAAAAGAAAGTCTGGACTTCTGGCCAAGATGCAGGTGTAGGTAAACACACTGCGCTTCCTCACACAACCAACAGAAGGACCACAACAATTTAAAAACAAAAAACAACCAGAACTGACAGAAAATCAAACTGTATGAAAGTCCAACAACCAAGGAGTTAAAGAAGAAACATTCATCCAGACCGGTAGGAAGAGCGGAGATGGGCAGCTGGATGGAGAGGACCCATGGCAAGGCCACACCTGGTGGATCCCCAATGGGTCCCACATTTGTGTGCAGATGAACCAGGAGGAACATCTGTAGAGTAAGACAGATGCACAACCCAGGGTTCCAGTGTGGGGAAATAAAGCCTCAAACCTCTGACTGAAAACACCTGTAGGGGTTGAGGCGGCAGGAGAAACTCCCAGCCTCACAGGAGAATTCATTGGAGAGACTCACAGGGTCCTAATATACACAAGCCCACGCACATGAGAATCAGGATCAGAAGAGCTCACTTTGATTGTGAGTAGCAGGGGAAGCGGCATTGTTCTCTCTCAGACCCCTTCCCCACATCCAGCATCACCACACAGTGACGTGGTTGCCCTGCCCTAGTGAACACCTAAGGCTCCGCTCCTTACTATGTAACAGGTGCACCAAGACAAAAAAAAAAAAATGACCCAAATGAAAGAACAGATCAAAGCTCCAGAAAAAAATACAGCTAAGCGATGAAGAGATAGCCAACCTATCAGATGCACAGTTCAAAACACAGGTAATCAGGATGCTCATAGAATTGGTTGAATTTGGTCACAAATTAGATGAAAAAATGAAGGCCATGCCAAGTGAAATAAAGGAAAATGTACAGGGAACCAATAGTGATGGGAAAGAAAATGGGACTCAAATCAATGGAGTGGATGAAAAGGAAGAAAGAAACATCCAATCAGAAAAGAATGAAGAAACAAGAATTTGAAAATATGAGGAGAGGCTTAGAAACCTTGTTGGGAACCCCCCTGCCTGGTTTCAGGAATTGTGACTGCCTCCCATGGCTAAGTGAGACACCTCCGGAATGCGGGCCACAGGAGACGAAGCTTGTCTCTGGCAGCAAGCTCTGCTTCTGCTTCTTCCCCTGCTCCCAAAGCATGGTCGATGTCCATGGTGGGTACGACCCCTCAGAGAGGGGCAGCCTAGGCCAGACACAGTCACTTGGGAGGCCATCATGGAAGGACTCGGGGGGTTGCGACAAAGAGGGAGCGATGGACCCTCATCACCACCCCCACCCCAGCTATCATGACATAGCCTGAGTCCCCATTTCCGTCTGGGAGAAGCACTTCCTGGCTCTAGTCCACTTAAGCCTAAAAATCTATGATGGGGAAGGCGGGTGCAGCCCTGTGCTGGAAAGGGTGGGTTCTCCAGGGTGATCAGGCCTAAGAAAGAATATGTAAAAATCCTGTGAAACCTGCTTTGTTTAGAGTGCTCGCATTTAAATGATAAGGGTCCAAGCAAGAAGTTGGTTTCTCAAAGTTTTATGGCTCTTTAGCTATCTGACCCTGACTGAGAATAAGCCCTCATAGTTCTTTGAATGCTATCTATTGTTTAATCCTTACCTGTATTCTTGTGCAAATGAACCCAATAAAAGCCCTTGAGCAGGGAGCTCTTGGCCCTTTCCCTTTGAGGGATCGGCCACCTTTCCTCCCCAATCAGATCATGACTTGGTAGTGTTTACTTTCATCCATGGTGTATGGGGGCACTTGTAAGAAAAGTCACCTCCACAGAATCTCCAGGACATCTTTAAACGTTCCAACATCCGAATTATAGGAGTACCAGAAGGGGAAGAGGAAGAGCAACAAGTGGAAAAGATATTTCAACAAATAACAAAGGAGAACTTCCCCAATCTGGCAAAGGAAATATACCTACCTCCAGGAAGTCCAGGAAGCTCGGAGTCCGAACAAAGGTGGACCCAAGGAGGAACACACCAAGGCACATCATAATTACATTAGTCAAGATTAAAATTAAGGAGATAATCCTAGAAGCAGCAAGAGATAAGGAAGCAGTTACCTACAAAGGAGTTCCCATCAGACTGTCAGCTGATTTCTCAAAAGAGACCTTACAGGCAAGAAAGGATGGGAAAGAAGTATTCCAAGTCATAAAAGGCAAGGACCTACATCCAAGATTGCTCCATCCAGCAAAGGTTTCATTTAGAATGGAAGGGCAGATAAAGTGCTTCTCAGATAAACTCAAGTTTAAGGAGTTCATCATCACCAAGCCCTTATATGAAACATTAAAGGGACTTATCTAAGAAAAAAAAGATAAAAAACATGTAAGGTAAAATGATAGCAAATTCACAATTTTAACAACCACACCTAAAACAAAAACAAAAACAAACAACTAGAACAGGAACAGAATCACAGAAGTGGAGATCACATGGAGGTTTAGCAACAGGGGAGTGGGAGGAGGAGAGAGAGGGGGGAAAGGTACAGAGAATAAGCAGCATAAATAGTTGGCAGAAAATAGATAGGGGGAGGTTAATAATAGTGTAGGAAATGTAGAAGCCAAAGAAGTTATACGTATGACCCATGGACATGAACTAAAGTGGGGGAATGCAGGTAGAAAAGGGTGTGCAAGGTGGAGGGAATAAAGGCGGGGGGGGGGATGGGAAAACTGTAATAGCATAATGAATAAAATATATATATATTTGACCCAGTAATTTCTCTCTTAGAGAGCTGCCCCAAAAGAAATGAAAAGAAAATGATATGTCCACACAAGACCTACACAAGAATGTACACAATGACTTTATTCATAGGCCAAACCTGGATACAACCCAAATGTCCATCAAAAGCAGAATCTGTAGTGTGTTTACAAAATAAAGTACTCTTTAGCAATAAGGAAAAACTACTGATATCACAACATAGATGAATCTTTAAATTAATAGACTGAGTGCAAGAAACTATGTGTGTGTCTGTATATATGTGTGTGTGTGTGTGTATATATATATATATATATATATATATATATTATAGGCAGCTTAAGCACAAGATTATACAAAAACAACCTATGGTGATAGAAGTCATAAAGTAGTCACCCCAAAGGAGGGGCAGCATTGACTTAGGTAAAAGAAGCTCTTTCTATTACATAGAGACAAAAATGTACTCTATCTCATTTTGCATGGTGATTACACAGGTATACATTATTGCCAAAATGCACTGAGCTGATACCTTAACATCTAGGCATGTATGTAAATTATATTCATTTTTTAAAAAGTCTTAGGAAGCCTGCCCCTGGATCTGATGAGCCACCTTTGCACTGTGGAAAGTATATAAGGAATGAGGTTCTCAGGTCCACCCTAAAATGGACCCTCTGGGGAGGGGTCATCTAATACAACTGTCAAGTACTTGACAAGGCCAAGGCCCAGAGCTAAGAGTCAGGCCATCCTTCAACACTAAGTATATGCGGTATTAGACAAGCATAGAAATCCTATCCAAAAGGATCTCTTAGCATCCTTTCTCAGTGACCGCAGGTCTTTGCTGGTGACCCCTAAGCTCCTTAAAGAAAGGACCATCACCCAAGACACATCCAGGACTCAAATATTCTGACCAGCAACCAAATTATAATCTCCTCTGCCAAAACAGAGGGAAGGGGCTAAAAACCAGTTAGCCATCAAATCCAGTCCTGCTCTAAATCTGAGTTCCCATTCCCAAGCACAATTCAGCTCAAGGAATATTTACTCAGCAACTCTGGTGTGTGAGATGCCCACCTGGACTGGTGTGCCCACTGGCAATGATGGGAGCTACACCTAAAATAAGACCACAGTGCTCCAAGGACAAATATCATTCAGACTTTTTGTTGGGAGTTCACCATTTCTCTTCCAAAGACACACTATATAAATGATGGAGAGGGGCAAGTATACTAATTACTTCAGTCCTTTCAATAGATTCACACTAGCTAGACGCCAAAACCATCAACTCCATGTAGACTTAAGGGGGGGGGAGCCTTATTAAACCTTTTTACCAGCTTGTCACCAAGAGAGCGAGAACATGGTATTACCCAAAGCAACCTCTCCGTGGCACCCAGCCACCAATTCATCAGCACCCTCTCAACTTCAGCCAATTGAAAGGCAGTTGCACCAGCTGGTCAAGCCCTCCCCACCCTACAAGCACCACCCACTCACACTGATCCAGTCTGTCCCAGATCTGGCTGCTCACATTTGGAGGAGGAGAAAAGAGTGAGCCCACTGAGAACAAACTCAGACACCTAGAGAGGAGAAGCGTTTGCCCTGCTTTGTTGAACCCCCTCCAAGGAGGTGACAAACCACCAAACTACTGACTTTGTGCCTCTCTCTGCTCAAGGGGGAGGCTTTGGGACAGGATCTCCATGGTCAAGAAGAAGGAAAATGCCATTCCTTATTCCAGACAAAATCACATTTCATTTTCACTACTCATGAAAACATGACTTGTCAAAGTGTGTTGTGTCCTAACTCATCTGAGGGATGCAAGAAACTCCCATCATAATGGTGGCAGTGACCTTGGGAGATGAAGGGGAGTGATGGGACTAGGAACTAGAAAATCTCAAGGGACTAGATGGAGCATGGAAAAGCCCCCCATCTAGGTTTGCTTCATCTAGCAAATAAAATACGGGAAACAGCTAAATTTGAGTTTCAGGTTGGACAATTAGTAGTTATTTTTATTTTAGACATGCTATACTAAAAAAGAAACAGTTAAATATCTGAAATTTAAATTTAACTGACCATTCTGTTTTACCTGGCAACCCTGGCTAGCCCCACCAGCCACTCAGGGACAGATCTGCTGTCTTTTTTATTTCCTCTCCTTCCTTCTTTGCAAAAGTCAATAATAATACATCACAGTGGATAGAAGCCATGACTCTGGAGTCAGAACACCTGATTCAAGTCTAAGCTGCACCACTTCAGGCTCCCAGCTGGGAGACCTTGGGTGAGAGCAGCATGTCTCCAGGGCTATTTCTTCATACGGAAAACAGAAATAATAATATAGTAGCACTCATAAGTGAAATGAAATTCATAACAATAACAATATTTACATAAAGACTCACCATGTGCTAGGAATTTTCTTGGTCCTCCTAAACATTAAGACTCAGGTACATTTGTCCCTATTTCACATATGGGGAATTTGAGGCACAGAGTGGTGAAGTAATTAACAAAGTCATACAATTAGTAAGAGGCAGAGCCAAGATTCAGTCCTGGCCAGGGTGGCTCTTGAGTCCCTGCTCTTGACCTAATGACCATCTCCAAGGTGGTGTTTATCTCCTATAGTTGTTAAAAGAACTAAATGCAATAATGCATGTAAAATGCTTAGCACAAAAACTGGCCTAAAGAATCTATAAATGCTAGATACTACATTTATGTGTGATATGTCTCTATTTTTTTACTATTATTAGGGCAAATGTTATGTGTGGAAATAACCAAACAGAAAATCAAAGGATCTCAGAAAGAACCCACAAAACTCTGGGAGGCAATTTTTTAAATTAATTGTATTAATTATGCTATTATACTTATCCCAATTTTTCACCCTTTGTCTCCCTCCACCCAGCACCCCCCACTTCCTCAGGCAATACCCATACCACTGCTCCTGTCCATGGTCATGTATAGGTTCTCTGGTGACTCCATTGCCTATACTGTACTCTACATCCCCATGGCTATTCTGTAACTACCTGTTTGCCCCTTGCCTCTTCATCCACTCCCCTACACTCCCTCCCATCTGACAAACATCAAAACGTTCTCCGTATCCATGATTCTATCTCTGTTCTTCTGTTTGCTTAGTTTGTTTTTTTAGATTTAATCGTTGATAGATATGTATTTATTGTCATTCTGTTGTTCATAGTTTTGATCTTCTTTTTCTTAAGTAAGTCCCTACGAATATTGGAACGCTTGAAGTTGTCCTTGAGGCTGCTTACATTATCCTTGTTTTTTGGATCCATTTTTCTTCTTGCTGTTCTAATTGGTTGTTTTTTGCTTCTTTATGTTCCAAGTCATTGATCTGATTCTCAACTTCATCCACTCTCCTGTTGTTTCCCTGTAAATTGTTCTTTATTTCAATTAGTGTATCCTTCATTTCTGACCAGATCTTTTTTATGCTGCTGAGGTCCTCACTAAGTTCCTTGAGCATGCTTACAAACAGTGTTTTGAACTCTGCATCTGAGAGTTTACTTATCTGCATCTGAACTCTGCATCTGAATATTTTGAACTCTGCATCTGATATGTTTACTTCTTTTTCTGGAATTTTGGTCTGTTCTTTTATTTGGGCCATGTTTGTCTCCTCACTTTGGCAGCCTCCCTGTGTTTTTTTCTATGTATTAGGTAGAGCTACTCTGACTCCCTGTGTTGGTAGCATGGCCTAATGTAGCAGGGTTCCTTTAGGGTCCAGTGGCCCTGCCTCCCCTACCACCCAAGCTGGATACTCAGGTACACTGTTTGTGTAGGTTGAGTACACCCTCCTCTTGTAGTTGAGCCTTGACTGCTATTGGCAAGTCAATGGGAGGGATTTACTGATGCTAATCACCTGTAAGGACTGTCAGTGACCACTGCCCACCAATCTCCACCATCTGTGGAAGATCAGCTGTGCAATGGGCAGGTTGGTGTGACTCCAACATGGTCTGTCTGTGAGTGTGCAAGCTCTGGAGTTTCTTGGATGGTGCAGACCAAAGTCAGCCCCGCCATCTGTGCTTTGCCTGGGGCCATCCTGCATGAGCTGTAAAGCAATCTGGGATGGCTGCTACTTGTGCTGGGCTTGGAGATTCCCAAGCAAAGGCAAGCTTTGAATCTAAGCTGGCTACTGTTAGTGCCAGGCCTGGGGCCACTGAACAAGAGGTACAGGCACTGGGGGCTCACTAAGGCCACCTGTTGCTTGTTTGAGAGGATTTAGGAAGTTGTGAAGCAGAAGCCAAGACCAGCCATTCATATAGAAAAGTCACTGATAACAGCTTGTGTGAACCCGTAAATTGGGTGGGATGGAGCTTCAGGGGATCTCCAGGGTGGGGCAAACAATGTTAGCCAGGTTGATGGAGTCTCAGATATGGTATCCTCCTGCTGGTTCTATGGCTCTGTGGAAGGAAGGTTCAGAAAAGGAACAATGGCCTCTGCCTGCCTTTCTGTCTGGGAGAAAGCTGTCCCCCAGCTCTCACCTTGATGCCACACACTTCAGTTCCTCCCCATATGCCACTGGTGCCTTTCAAGCTGCTACCCTGGTGCTAGAGTTCAGGAGCAGTGAGTCTAAGTCCATGTATGGGTTCTTTAAAAGGAATTGCTTGAAACTCCAGCAGTTTCTTCTACTGACTTAATCCCCACTGGTGTTTGCAGCCAAAAGTTATGGGGACTTACCTTCTTGGCACTGGAACACTGGGCTGGGACTCCTCAATTCTGAGGTACCCCTCAGGGAGGGAATATTTATAAAGGGAAAACCTATTATAAAAGGGTGCAGCCAGGGGCCCCCCAAAGAAAGATTTGTAATGGGATCCAGAATTCAAGGTTTCCAGGAAATATTAAAATTATGGAATATCCTCACCCCCACAAGTCTGAACTAGGGGATGGGACACATGGAGCAGGGCCTTTGAGAGTTATTTTGCATGCAAATTTTGCAAATAACTTCAGGCATGGTCATTTAAAATATCTATAAGTTTTAACTGGTTTTCATGGATATGTTAAATAGCTGTGGCTGTGCTTTGAGCCAGGGAGATGGGAGTGACTTCCACCCAGGATGTAACTAGGAGGTAACTCCTGGTTACAGAGCCTGTGTAAGAGCTTGAAGATGACTGGCTCCACGCCACAGGCCCACACCTGCCCAGACTCACTATGGCATCCCAGAAAAGCTGGAAATATATGCGAGTGCTGGCAGGTTTCAGAATTAGCCCATTGTGGGAGGAGTCAGAAATGGTGCTGCAGAGGAAGACTGGCACTGGGCTTTAAACCCAGGTGTGGCAGCCGTGATGAGAAGAACCATGCAGCTTTGGGTCTCCATTTGCCACTCAGCTTAGGAAGCTGGAAAGCAAGATATAGCAGCGATGCAGAGCTCTCTCTTAGCAGTCTGGAAGAATGCAGGAGAGATGCTGCGGGAAGGAAAGGGGCGAAAGGACTATTGCTGGTGGGCCACAAGAAGGTGTCACGTGGTTTTGGATTAACTGGTGATCGTGGCGGTGACACAGCTGACAGTGCTGGGGACTGAGGCAGTCCTACCAGCAGAGCACGGATTACTGGGAGGAACTGGGAACTACCTGACTTCTATTTCTTTTCCTGAGATATGGTACCCCTGACTGGGCGAAAGGGGGAAGGAAGGACTGTGTCTGTTTGTAGGTATTTTAAGGGCCTTTGGGATTTTAATGAAGACATTAAGTCATTACTCTTAAGTCTGTATAATTTTTGAATAAATAATTCCTTTTCACCAATCTCTGACATGGAGACCTATAATTTCCTGGTGGCAGGCAAGGCAAACCTAGTACAAGGGACCACAGGAGAAGAGGGGGTCCATTCAGTAACATTATACAACCCCTGCTCTGGTGGCCAATCAAGGAAAATCATGGAAAACCATATGCGAAGTAACGTTACAGTAATACAACTACTTGTACATGCTCAATAAGAGCCTGCCAAAAGTAGCCAGGAAGGATCACCCTGTAATAGAATCCCTCCAGCCCCTGAGGTCAATCTCTGCTTGGAGTTGGTCTGCTCCCATGTTCTTTGCTATAAACTCTGTGTATTCGGTTCAATTCTTTGTCCCGATCACCAAGAGCCTGGTTACCTGTGCCCACCTGTGACACTATTATTAATATGAGAGGGATATGAATGTGTGGAATAAATCTATGAAAAAAAACAGGATGTTGGATGGAAAAAAAAATAACAGGGAGAATAAGAAAGACTTCTCAGAAACTGAAACCATGAAAACAAAACAAACAAACAAGCAAAAAAACCTTTGCTCTATTTATGGAGTTAGTCAATGAAATTTCCCACCATGCAGAACAAAACAGTAAACAGACTACAAAATAGCAAGAGAAAGGGGAAGAAAATGAGAGGCTCAGTCCAGGAAGTCCAAGAGCCATGGAGGAGAATGGAGGACCAGCGGGGGAAACTACTAAACTATTAGCTGCCAGAACTGAGGGGCACTGGTTTCCAAACCAAGAAATTGCAGAACTAGGGGGGAAATTTTCTCAAGAAACAGACAAAAACGGTAACTTCCATAAAAGAGGACGGCCATGGAGGGGTTGGGGAGGACTGCTTTTTTTCTTTCTTTATAAGCCTTTTACTAACATCAGGTCTTTCTACATGGGTGCATCTATTATCTTGATAAAAATAAACGATGACTCACAATACCGAACCCAACTAAAATGTCCAACAAGTCCTTAGTAAAAAATATCACAGTCACAGGTGCAGCTTCGTATAATTCAGTTATACCTCAATACAGGTGAGAGCACATATCACGGTCAACGTGTGTGACACAGTGCCATGCACCCACCTGAATGAGAAAGAGTTCAGGACATACTAAGTGCAGAAACATGTTTTTACACATGATGTGCAGTATGATCCCATTTCTAAAATTACATATAAGCAAAAAAACACAGAAGGTCGTGCCACTGAGAAGAAAGATTTGGAGGTGTGTGGGGGAAAGATCGTCAATTGAAGATGAAGAAGAGAGATCCAAAACCGTAATACCCAAGTCCGCTGACCCACACCAATCGCAAATTCCTCATGTGTCCTACATCCATTCTCCCTTGATGTCAGATAATAATAAAGATGTACTGGGCATTTACTAAGTGCCGATCACTATACTAAGTGCTTCAAATATACTTACTCATCTTCACAACAACCCTATAAAGGATGAGGACGCTGAGGCCTACAGTCTAAGGAACTAGCCCAAGCTCATACAACTGATCAGCTGAGAAGCCAGGATCACACCCCCAAAATGTGGCTCCAGAGCCCATCATTCCTAGAGGAGCACATGCCCACCAACACAAGGCTGCACCACTTGGTGCCCAATGCCCCTCTGCCCTGGGCTCGCCCCACACCACTGATGCTTTGAGACATTTCCTGGCATGACCACATCCTGGGAAGTTCATCATAATTAAATTGTGGGGAAATTTTCAAAGTGCTTCAGCGATGTAATGAGTTTACATTCAATTAGTTTCTTCCTTCACTGGGGAACCAGAAAGACCGATATCCTTACAGAGTCGGTGGGAAGGGGTTTCTCCCTATTTTTTGAGATTTCATTCAGGTGCTCCAGGGATATAAATCAGTGCACACAGAAGATCTGGAGAAACCGGGCAACCTAAAAGCAGCCAAACCCCAAAAAACCTCCAATGCATACACCACCATGCTCATTCGATACTTCAAAAATGTTTTTGTATGCCAACTATGTTTTAATGCCTGTAGTAGGGAACGATACTCGCCAGTGAAGAAGACAGTCCCTGCTTTCCAGATGCACCTAGTCTGGAGAGAAAGACGTGAACAAGCAATTAGAATCTACAAACAACTGCCATATCGAACAAGCACAGAGAGCCACAGATGCCTGTCAAGTTACATTATGGTGAAGAAAATGAGATACTCAACTTCCTTAAGGAGAAAACACTTGACGACAAGGCTCTGGGAAGAACTATGCTCCCAGAGAGATGATCAAAATCCCAAGGCTTTGGGAACCAGGTCCATGATAAGAAGGCCAAAGTGAAATACACGATAAGGTGAACTCTCCCTTGACCAGTTGGCAACAACTTACTTCCCATCTCAACCTACACAGTGCCAGGAGCACACCTGTTCCAAGTCAGTTGGATGTTGGCTCTCTCCAGCTGGGAGGGGCTACTCCCTCCAGGGAGCACATGAGATGGGGCAGGGGAGAATGAAAATATTTAGGCTCTCAAAGGAAGCACAGATCTATAGCAGGTAGGACTCACCCTCCTCTTCCTTCCACGCACCCCTCCATATCCTTCTACAAGTCATCAATCCATATCCATCCATCTATCCATATCCATCCATATCCATCCATCCATCCTCCATTCATCCATCCATTTGAGCATGTTTACTAGTTCACTACACCAAAAAAATTTCTTGTAAGCCTTCCACACATCAGAAATACTTTCTTAGCATCTGTTCTGATTTACTCTTTTTGAGATTGCAATACTCCTCAGTCCCACCTCCGCCAGGACTCTTGCTATCCTCCTCCATTCCTTTGTGGTTCTCCATCTCACTTACCATCTGTCTGACATGCTCTACCTTTTATTGTAGCGTTTATTCAGCAGACTCTCCCTGCTAGAATGGCAGTCCCACAAGGGCAGGAATTTTTGTTTGCTGTTTCGTGTTTTATCCCCAGTGTCTAAAACAATTCCTGGCAACCCGGGGCAGGGGAAGGGTACAAGAGGGCCACTGGGGGCTCCCTTCATTTTCCCACTGCCCTACATCCCATAGCCACGTCCCATCCAGAAGTCCAGCACTGAAAGCAGCACAACCTTCGTCTATTATATGCAAATAATAAAAGCTCCAGCTACAAGATGAGTATGAGGGTCAGATGAGGTAATGGATGGGAGAGTGCTTTGGAAAATATAAAGCAATAAACTTATGTCGCATAATAATATTTGGGGCTCATGAGCCCACAAGATGCAAGTGTTCCCTGCAGTCAGCTATGGGCACCCCCACCCCATGTATTTCTTCATGCATAATTGCAACAAGTTGTGCAAATTCGAATCAGTAATCTATTTAAAGTCTATGCCCAGGCAATGACTCTGCACCCCTTCGTCCTGCCTTAAATACCATACTAATCTGTTTTTCCCTTGCTTGTACATTTCACAAATATAAATTTTTCCCACCCTCCTAGAGAACTAACTCACTTAGCCCCAGGGCTGTCGTGGTTAATTTCTTCACAAGACCAGAGCTTCAGAAGCTAAGACAGGTTTCCAGAGAAACACTACAAAAAAAAAAAAAAAAAAAACATCTGTGCACAGGTAAGTGCGAAGGCTTCCCATCACTTGCTTGTCAAACGCAGGAATCTCCTGGAACTGAGTCTCCGATGAGTGTAGGGGCTCTACTCTGTTAGCTGTTCCGCCAGTCTGGGGAAACAGCTCATGGTCCGAAGCCAAATGTGGGATGAAAAGTCGGAACACCCTGACAACAAAGATCAGCTTCCACTAGCAAGCTCTTAAAGGTTTGCCTCCCTGGTATTTTATTCTCTGCTCCAGAGGGCACAGAAGCATCAAACAGTCAGGGCTGGATTTTTCCTCCCACTATTTGCAGGAGGTAAAGGGGTGGGAGTGGATTTTAGTCTCGGTGGAGATAGGAGATGCCTGGGAGTGCAGGTAACAGGACTTGCTGCTAACTCACGGGGATTGTATGCAGCTCAGCTAGAAATTCAACCCAAGGACTCAGGACTCCCTGTCTGAGCCCAAACTCTCTATTACTGCGGAGGATCAGAACTCTGCTTCCGGGCCTCCTTGGCTGCCCAGAGAGGGGTTCTTCTGCCCAGGGAAAGAGAAGTATTAATTACAACAACCCTACAGAAGGCCCATCCCTCTGGTGGGGAGGGGAGGGGAGGGAACCGGGAGAGGGAGTGGAGGGAGGCCAAGAAAACCCCCAGCTCCATCCCGCACCCAGCACTCCCCGTACCCTGGGAAAGGCAGCCGGGGAGGCTTCTGGGCCCATGATTATAGCTCCATAACCTCCAGTTTGTCACCACACTCAGGGGGGCAATGAAATGAACAGGAACTACAGTTTGGCACTGTCCCTGTGCTCTGCCCACACACCCACCCAAGAAACACCAGGACGGGCTTTCCTCCATTGCTCTACCCTCAGCCAAACGCTCTTTATACCCATAAATAACGTTCATAAAATGAGGCCAACTCCTGTGCAAAGAAGGAAGAAGACTGAAGACTGAATTGGAAGGAGAATTTTTTTACCCTTAAAAAAAATCAAAGCCACACATGTGCAGTTAATAAAACCAAGTGATCCTGAAGCAGGAATCATAAGAAGCGGTAGTTCTCCTGGCCCCATCCAATTCCAAGGCCTGGGCGCACTTGCTCTCAGAAGGGAGTGTGACCAAAAGATTTGGGGGATGTTATGGCACTGCTCGCCACAGAATGCCACCTTGCCCAATGGCTAACTCTTGCTCTCAGAACAACACGGCCCTGCAACTGAGAAGCATTTAGCCCAAGCCCTTTCCTCCCAGGAGACCAGAACACCTATGACTAACCTGGGCCCATAAAGGTATGGCTTCTCTGTTGTTTACTGAAAACAAATTAAGCTTCACTGGATCTTCCAGTTTCTTCCATGGTGTTTAAGTTAGCAAACTAAATAGAAATTCAGAAAGCCATCGGTGGGAGTTGAGGGAAGGGAAGGGAAGCTGAGAGGCAGGATGGAGAAAAGACAAAGGAGGGGCCCTGTAGGGGGCCAGTGACTGCTGGCAGTGGCCACAGAAAAAGGTATATGGGTTCTGGAAGGACAGACTGTCAACAGGCCTTACCTCACAGAGGAGGTGGCAGGTGCTATAGCAGAACCAAAATATTTTGCAGGCTCCTCCCACCAAAAACTGTAAAGTATTTCTCCAGCCACTGAACCTGGTGGGCCTTGTCACTTGCTTTGGCCAATCAAATGTGACACAAGTGATTCCGGGTCAGGTCCAGGGTCTAGGCCTCCTGAGACCTTGCAATTTCCACCTGCACCTTCTTGGAACTCTTCCACAGTCCTGCGAGGAAAGCTGAGCCAGACTACAAAGGCCCAGACAACTGGAGACACCAAGGCCTCAGACCCATAAATGAGGCCCTCTTCCACGCTCCAGCCTCAGCGAGCTGCCAGATGTCCACAGCCTCGTGAGTGGCCCTGGGCAAGACCAGAAGACTCACCCAGCTAAGCCCAGCCAACTCAGAATCATAAGAAATAACTGACTCGTGCTGACGTAAGCCACTAAGTTTCGGGTGGTTTCTAAATGACACAGGGGTATGGGGGATGGTTGCTGTGTGTCGGCTACTGAACATCTATTACAACTCTCCCCCATTGTCGGTCATATTATCTAATGGGAGGAGGGGAGACAGGACACAAGGCTCAGGCCTGGCCAGTTGACACACCACATCCCTGTGGCAAAAAGCTTTAGCATTCAGGGGCGAGCACAGAACTCAAGTCAGGCCAGTCACCTGCTGTCCATGAAACTCAATTTTAAGATCATTTGCACTATGGTGGGAAGACTTCCCCTTCCTCCAGACTTGAACCTGAGAGGCTTTAGAATCTCTGAAGGTGGAAACACATAGAGAAAAGAAGAGCCAGGAGATGGAGAAACCCAGGTCCTGGTGACCTGGTCCTGTGGTCCCAGGTCCTGTGGTCCTCTGTCCACAGAATGTACCAGTATTTGAGGACAGTTCTACACCTGGATATATCGACTGAATTGGCCAGTGCGTTTTCTTTCTTCCTTATGCCCGAGGGAGTTTGTTTTTCAATCATCCATGAACCTGGATGATACAAAGAAATGGAAGAACTGATTTTTTATTGTATACCCTCTGTACTACTTGAATTTCTGACCAACTTCATGAATTATGTCTCCATTTTGAAATAAACTAGTTAAAGAAAGAAATAACACAACTCATTTTAAAAACAGCCCATAAAACACGTACACAGAGAAGCTAAAAGTCGGTAATAGTGTTAGGGCTCAAAATTCTCTCTGCATTAGATTGTGTGGCCAAAAGTGTTAACTGCATACTCCAGTTTCCGTTATCCCTCTCTTCCATAACAGAATCCCAGTGTTTATCTGAGCACATTATATCACAACTAAAAGACTATGTATCCTAGCCTTCCTTGCAGCCTGAAGAGGTCATAGAAATAAGTTCTAGCCAATAAGATGTAAGTAAAGCTATCATGCAGGACTTCCAGAGAATCTCCCCCCTCCTGCCATATCACTGCCTGGAAGGCAGATGTGATGTCCTGAGCTCTAGCAGCCATTTGGGGACAGAAAGATAAAGGCTCATCTCTGGGGCAAAGCAGTGAGCAAAAAAGGAGTCTATATCAGACTCCTGGTGACTCTATGAACCTACTTTCCCAGCCATCGTCTCTGGATTTCATCTACCCAAGAGGCATCTTTCTAGTTTAAATCAGTATTTTTCAGGTTTCAGTTACTCTCAGTCAAGCCCAATCTTAAACAGAGCAGCAGGAAACATCACCATCAGTACAATTAGCTGTAGGTGTCTGGTTGCCATAGAGACCACCCCAACACACAGATTCCAAAGTATAAACCCACTCAAATGACAAAGGCCTGATGTAAACCTAAGATACTCCCCCAACCGCACCCCCCCACCTCTCCATTTCTGAGAGAATCCCTGTCAGTCCATAAGCCAGGAAGGTGACACCCAATTCTCCAATAGACCCAGGGAAAGTAGCCCCAGGAACGCAGGACTGCCAATTCCTTTCCATTCTCCAGCAGGAGTGTCCTTTGCTCTCTCCCTTCTTAACTCCTCTGCTTCTCCCCAAAGTCAAGGTCTCTAATGAGTCAAGGCACCACCTAAAGCAATACAAGAGCCTCCAGCCTGCCTCTCTACCACCAGCCTCCCTGCACGCTCCCAATGGCTATGCTATCTGCGACCCACAAAATTCTCTTCCTGAAAGTACAGCTCTGATGATGTCACCCTCTCAAAAACCTCCAGGATGTCCCCACCAATCTAGAGAACGAAGCAGAAATTTTTTACCACGAGACCCCAGGTTGCCCATATCCGGCCCCAACCTACTTCTCTGGCCCCTCCTCCCAACCAACCCAATTGCCATTCCCTCAACAGCCCAATGTGTCCTATTCTATGATTCCAAACTGCTGTTCTTTCTACTTACAATTCATTTCCTTCTCCTGCTCCCTCCTGACATCTTCAGAGTCTCCTGTTTTTCCAAGCTGAGCTTCATCCATGAAAAAGTCCTCTCTAATTCCCCAACTAGATATAAACTCCCAGTGTCTGGGTTCCCATCACCTTTTGCCCATTGCCTTCTTACAACCACATGATGACCTGTCTCATGATTACAGGTGAATGTGACTTCTCTTCTATTCCCTACCTTAAACCCTTCACAGGGAGGGATTATATCTTGCTTCTTTGCATACACCTCACAATGCCTTACACACAGTAGGTGCTCACTAAATGGTTGTGATCAGTTGGCCCGAAGACAGTTCTCTCCCTGCTCCCACGTTCTGGGCAGGCACTCTCAGATGGCTATTCCGCAAACAGAACACACGTCTGGGCCATTTCTAAAATTGCACAAGCCCTTGAGAAAGCTTTAATTACTGGCTCTTCTTCTCCCTGTGAGTAAGCCACTGCTGAAAAGCAAGAATATGCAATTCAACGGCAGCATTTCCACAAAGCACTTGTGTCAATAACATGTATAGATTTGCTCTTGTCACACAAAAGCTAAAGGAAAAAACTTAACAAATATTAATTTTGATCCCTTGCATTCAGCATACCTTTCAAAAGAATTGACACTCACTAAATGCTTTTTAATGTGATTTGTACTAAGATGCCTATTAGAAATAACGTTCACTACCCTCTTATTATTTAAATTGCAGAAGGCATTTAGATCAGACAAGTTTCTAACAACTAGCTAAACATTCAATTGAGTTACCAAAAAAGAAAAAGAAAAGAAAAATGTAACATCTTTCTTCACCACAGTCTCTGGGAACAAGCTAAACTCCCACCATCTGTCTGGATTTCGTGAAACGTCACTTTGTCTGATGGCAGAGGGGTGACTGAGATAACTCCCAGACGGCTCTGCCAGTCCTGCAGTTTTTCAGATACAGGATGTGATCCAACAAGGACGGTGCACCAAGTTGGATTTAAGTTCAAGCTCAAATTCTCCAAGTAGTAAAGATCTGGCTCCCATCTTTCTTTTGCAGATGAGCCAGGGAGCCCAGAGGAAGAGCTTGAGATCCCAGCTGGCAGGCGTCCAGTATCACCTGACCACCTAGGAAATGAACTTGACAGTAGAAAACTGCCCCCTCCCCACCCCAAGCTACCATCAAAATCAACCAGGCTTGGGAGCCAAGACAACTGCCAAGAATGTGGTGGGCTGCCATGGAAGCCTGCAGCGGACAGGGCTGTAGCTAGAGACCAGAGGCAGCAGCCCCCCTTTGGATTTCCCCGCCCAAATTCCAAGGCCCCATCCTCCACATCCAGTGTTCCTTTAACCATAACCCCATCCCTACGCACTGACTCCGCTGGAGTCTTGGTCCCAGAAGTACAGGGACACTGCTTTTTCCAAACACCAGCGTATCCTTTATTAAAGCAGCTTCACGAGAACAGGGGTTCTCACCTTGCAACTGCCTGGGAACTCTAGAAACTACTAAAGCCTCATTGCACCCCCAGAGATTTTGATGTAGTTAGTCCAGGGTATGTCCAGGCCACTGGGCTTTAAATCATTCCCGGTTATTCCAACATGCAGCCAAGGTGTAGAACCACTACATCAAAAGGAAGGGGGCTTCCCCAAAGCCAGAGCGCACCCTTAAACCAAACTGCAAAGGACGTGAGACCAAGTTAGCTCAATGTGCCAGACCACGGAAGCTAGTGACAGTTGCAACCTTGTGTTTGGTTCCAGCTGGGAAACCTAGTTTTATTTCACAATCTCAAATTGCACACTTTGCCCTGAGCCATCTGTCTTGACACAATGTGACAAGGCGAATGGAATAAAAGGGTCTACCTACTTCATCATGCTTCACTGCAAAGCCGGGCCCTGAAGATTCTTCAAAGGTCCACCCCAGCAAAGGGGGGCAGTAGCATCGATTTCATGAGCGATGGCCAGGTGCCCTTTGGAAGGACCCACTACCATCAGAGACCCTCAGGAAATCACCTACTCAGGAACCCCGGACATTCCAGGGAGCGTTCTGAGACCTCTAGCTGGGGCCTTGCAAGACAGACAGCTGTGATCCTAATGGTCATAGGCAGTTCATGCTGCCACCAGGCCTCAGAAAACCCTGCCATAAACCAGATCAGGACTGGCAAACTTCTGCAAACAGTTTTGTGGACAACGTAGTCCTGCTACAGCTACTCAGCTCTGCCACTGTAATGCAAAAGCAGCTGCAGACAACATGTAAACAAAGCGGCATGGCTGGGTCCCAATAAAGCTTTACAGCAGCCCCCCTTCATCCCCAGGGACACATCCAAGGCCCCCAGTGGATGTCTGATACTGCAGGTGGTACAGAACCCCATATACACTGTTTTTCCTACACGTACATACCTATAACAAAGTTAACTTATTAATTAGGCATAGTAAGAGATAAGCAATAACTAATAATAAAACAGAACAATTATACCAATACATTGTAATGAAAGTCATGTGAATGTGGTCCCTTGGTTCAGGGGGTCCCTGCTGAAGTCTTCACAGAGGCTCAGTGCATTCTGGCGCAGCATGTGGCCATCATTCTGAACACGTTTTCTGTCCATGTCTTGCCCCGCAAATTGAATGCCTTTTCCATCTTAACTAAGTACTTACCACCACATGCCGCGGCTATAACTTTTGCAGTCTGAGCTGGGACAGCAAAACTAGCACAAATTTCTTCCCAATGTCAGGGATAGGAGATGCATTATTACTGTTGAGCTTAGCAACCTCAGCAAACAATCCTGTTCTCTCCTGATTAAGAACTTTGCACCTTTTCATTCAGAGGAAGCACCTTCTGGCTTCTCTACAGCATATCTGAACCACCAACATCACTACTCCTGCACTTGGGGGCTATGATTAAGTAAAACAAGGGTGACCTGACACAAGCACTGAGACACCACCACAGTCGACCAGATCACCGAGACGGCTACTAAGTGACTACCAGGCAAGGAGTATGCAACAGCATGGAGACGCCTCACAATGGCATGACTGAGTCTCATGCAGGGTGCAGCTGGAAGCGAGATTTTATCACACCCCTCAGAATGGCGAGCAATATAAAACTTATTGTTTACTTCTGCAATTTCCCACTTAGTATTTTTGGACTGTGGTTGACTGAAACCACAGAAAGCGAAGCTGCGAATAAGGGGGGCTACCATATTTAGAACAGGTGTGTGCTGGATTTGGACCACTGGTATAGTGCCCACCTCTTGACTAGATCAGAATTTCCTTAAAGACAGAAACTGTCTCCTGGCACTTTTTCAAATCCTCAGCACTTGGCACAGTGCCTGGAATACAGCAGGTTCTCATTAACTGCTGAATGAATGAATGAATAAAAAATGTGTCAATCATCTTAAAAGAATATCTATTAAACGTCTACCTGTTCCTACAGAGATGTATAAAAGTTACTATGACTCTGGAGTACTCACATCCGACTATTGAAGCTGAATCTCTAGGCCCTTTGTAATCTGCTGCTCATTACTACACACACTCCCACCTCTCTTTCATCGGAACAGGGAGGGATGGAGTGTGTGTAGATGGAGGGAACAGGGAGGGATGCCCCACAAAGAGGAACAGATGTCCCCAAGGAGAATGCCCTGACCCAGTCGGTACATCAGACCCAGGCCGGGAAGGAAAGGCAAAGGGATCAAAGGGGAGGCAGGGTTTCCAGGCCAGGAGAGTGAAGGCGGCCTGAGGATGAGAAAGGAGGGGAGAGAGGACACGGAAGGACCATCCAGGGGACCTTGGACAGGCCTCAGGGCCACACTGCCCCCAGTGCTCACGGGGAGAGCCCACATGAGCACTTCTGCCAAGACAGACGCTGTTCCTCTCCATCCATGTGGAGAAAAGGTAATCTATACCATTTCTCTCTCCCTCCCCACCCTGTGCACCATTTATAATGACAATGGGAATCTGAAGCATGAAATTGAAAAGAGAAAAACACAATATTAAAGTCATAATAATCCGTCTCTTCCCGAGTGGTTTGCTTCCATTTCTCCTCGCTTCCTCTCTCACCCACCACACCCTCTGGCAGCAAAACTGCTTTCCCCTGTGTGGGGCCAGGAGTCGGGATAGGCTGGGAGGGAAGGCCCATCTTGCTGGTACGTGCTGCACGGCACAAGGTGGGGGAGGTGCCACCATGCTGCTCTTGTGCTCACAACCTCCACTCCTGTTTGGGTGCCAGGAGTGCTGGGCCAAAAGTCAGGCTTATCTCCCATGATACGCTCAGTGTCTCCTGTCCCTGCCTGGCATGGTTTGGGGACAGTCATCTCAGCTAAGACAGTTATCCCGTTGGAAACTGGCCATTTGAGACCTTTAAAAATAAAAACGCAACAAGAATTAAATAAAAATTATATTAAATAAATAAATAAATAAATAAATAAATAAAAACGCCTCAGCACACAAACCTTAAGGGTCCCAACCCCTCAGTTATGAGCATTTAAACTGTCAGTGTCTCATGGCATCGTT
The DNA here is from genome assembly GCF_014824575.4 of Sturnira hondurensis. NCBI lineage: Eukaryota > Metazoa > Chordata > Mammalia > Chiroptera > Phyllostomidae > Sturnira > Sturnira hondurensis. Next base: position 12,195,194 of record NW_028091359.1, read on the forward strand.
ACGTAGGAAGCAAAGGTGGCAGGTGTCTCCTAACCACTGTGCCAAGAGTCCTGGAACAAGGCTGTGACAGCCCCACTTAGAGAAGGGCCATTCCCCACATTGCCTTCATGCACGCCAACTTAGCTTGTCAAATGACACCCCTGGGACAGGTAGCTCAAAGTCCACTTCCTCACTGGGTGCCCGCTTAAAGGGCAGCTTTACCCCTAAAGCACACAAACATCACCTCCCTGGTCCCTGCAGCCCAGTGCACAAGAAACTTGCAGAGAGTAGAATCCAGAAGGCACTGGGGTTCCCAAGCTCCCCAAATCTTGACAAAGCAAATTTAAGAAAGGAGCTCCACTTTGGACAACTGCCCCCAAACTCCCAAGGTGATTGATTCGTCCAGTCGCAAAGTTGCTGCGGTGAGACAGGCTTTGGGTCTAAGCTTGTTCCGCATCCCAGGGAGGTCGTCTCGGGCCCTTTGCTTCTCTTACCCTTCCTGTGGAGAGGGAAATCCTGGCAGAGAAACAGAGAGCAACGACCCTTGCAGGAGCTCTAATGCCTGGTTAGCACACTCCTTTCACACTGCCTGCTGGTACTCAGGCTGGGGCCCAGCCCACTTCAGTGTGGTCCAAAAGACCTCATGTTGCAAATCTCCATTAGGACACATCAGGCTTCCCTACCTCTCAGGCAGTAAGATAAAGGTAACAGCAATGATTACTTCCCAGCCAGGCCCTTTAGGGCCAGTAGTATAAAAGCTAGGATTTCTGAAGACCCAATTTAATGGCTGCTCCCAACCCTGGCTCTTCCCCCTCTCCTATTTGCTTAGAAGAAACCTTTCTAGTGCATCTGGCTGAAATCTTCCTGAATCTCACATGCTACAATGGAGTCCCTTTCTTCACATCCATTTTCCATAGAAATGGAAAACAGCTGGTCACCATCATCCCTCCAGACTGAGGGGCCATCACTGGACAGCATCATTAATTTCCAACAGTGAGCCAGTTATTTGCAGAAAACATTATTCACCACTTGCTGCACAGACGCAGCAGACTCAGCCAAAATCTCCTTAGGAAAATCCTGTCCTTCATAAGAAACCAGCTTCCTATGGGGTTAAATAATAAATGTTAAATTGCCTTTTCATGCCTAGAAGTGAAGTGAGCTTCTTGATAGGTGGGCTGTCTTTCTCTCCTGCCGTTCTCGAGGTCATATTTAGGCCTCACATGTGCTTCTTCCTTGATAGAATGTAGATTAATTTCGAGCTCCTCCCTGAGTTCGACTGATTTAGAGATCTTCCAAGAGTTCGAACCTCACCAAATAGAGACATCAGAACCAGGGCCAAGAAAATTAAAATGGCGACCCTGGCTGTTTCAGCCTCTCCAAATCCATCTACACATTTATCTTTGGAGACAATGGCTGCTTTCTCACTCAGATGAAAACCTATTCAACTTCAGGTTTACATGTACCATTGTACAGGGGAGTGGCTGAACAGGTGAAGCCAAAACTAATGACACTTCACCATTACCTTACGACAAAAGATCATGCCGACTTTTGCTGGGACTCACCCCTTGAAATGTGCAGATCCAAGAAGCTCTTAAAGAAACATCGGCCCGATGCCTTCAGTTCCTGGTAGAGTCAACTGAGGGCCAAGAAGGCTGAGGAGCTTGTCCAAGGTCACACAGCTAAGTGCTGGCACTGTCTGACTTCTCAGGTGCTTGCTGTGACCCTACCTGGCAACTTTGCATTACGGATAAACCACGTGCTCTCTCTGGATGCGTTTCCTTTGTGAAAATGGCGGCAATTGGACCAAACATCAGCTAGAAGGCATGGCAGTTTAAGAAGAGGAACTCCACGGTCAGAATGAGGATTAGAATCCTTGTTCCACTCACTGTGTAATCCTGAACAATTTACTTATCATCACTGTGCCTCGGTTTCCTCAAAGCAAAGTGGGGGGGCATGACAGTACCTGGTATACACCTCACAGAGCTATTTTGAATATTAAATCGCAAAGTGCTTCTGACAGTAAGGACTCGGTAAGTATTAGTTATAATGTCTTTTCCAGGTTTAAAGCTGCATGACTCTGGGACTCTAATAGGGAGAAATGGCTATCCCTTGTTTTTAATGTAACATTTCTCCCCATTAATTTCATGCCTCAGGCAAAAATCAAGGCCAACATGAGTACTGAGAAGGGCAAGATGATTACTAGAGACTTGGGGAGTGATTCAAGGAGTCAGGAGGCAAACAAGCAAATGGATTTGAAGAGGAATCACTTAAGGACTGATTAATGCTTCCAAGGTCCTGCTAATAAGAAAAAAACAAACTATAAAACATATTGCTAAGCACATTTAAAATACACATGACCCTTTGTGCCAGGAATTTCTCTTACAGAAACACTTGTTTCGGTGCACAATTACATACTGTATGAACATGTCACTGCAGCATTTTACTGGAATAGGTATTTCGACGCACATATGACACATGGGTAAACTTAGGCAAGACGGACTCTAAAAACATGCCACCTCTGTGCAAGGTGTTTACAATGGGACCCCAATCAACAGAGGCTGGTTTTCCCTTTTTCAAAATATTTCTTCAGAACACGGCCGAGTTATGTGGAGGAAGCAGCGTCTTCAAGATAGTCGCACTATGGCACCGTTAGCTGTTCCGACACTTGGTAAGTGAATAATACAAATTCTCCAAGGCTCCTGCTGAGGGCTAACCCTGGTGACCTCTGGAAAACAAGGGGCACAGGCAAGCAGGCTTTCTTCTTTTTTTTAACTTTAAAGACATCTGAATTTTTAGGCATTGCACTCTATGACTAGAGATGACACACCAGAATTCTCTAGACCAGGGTTTCTCGGCTTGGCACCAGTGACACTGGAGCTGGAAGATTGGGGGGGTGAGGGGTGGGCGGGGGCTCTCCTGTGCATGGTGGGGTGTTCAGCAGTATTCCTGGCCTCTAGATGCCAGGTGTGACAACCAACATGCCAAATGGACCCTGGGGGGCAAAATCGCCCCTGGTTGAGGACCTTTGTCCCAGACAACAGATTAGCTACGGTAAATATACATCATTCAGTGCGAAATACAAGCAATTACTACAGCTCAGGCCACCTGGACCCTACTGCCTTTCCCGAGGTTGGGAAGTTTGAGTCCCACCTGCCTCCCACATCCTGCTTTGACTTTCTGTATCAGGTGGCCTGCCAGGACTCACTCTGTGCAACCAGCTCACATTCAAGGTCAATTTTAGAAAAGCAGATGGCTTTATACTCTGATAAAAAGACATAAGTAACTTGTAGAATTTCTTTTTTTTCTACCAACTACTTTAAAAATCAAAAGCAAAACCATTTTAGATCCTCACAGTTAGGTAAACAAGACGATACCCTGGTCTGATGATGTTTTTAAGCAAGGAACATCTTAAATGTTTGTGTTTTGATGCTCCCAAATTTATTCTTACATGTCCTAAGGACAAATACACTCTGTTTTTATTCTTCATTTCCTTTTGGTTTTTGCCTTTGGTGACGTAAATCTTACAACGGCTTGTGGCCTGAAAGAGTATAAACATACAACAGGACACCCCCACGCCTGGTCAGAAGCATGAAGGCAGCACAAAACCAAAAAGTTTTGGTGTGCCCCCTAGGAGAATTGAAAAAATAGGTACCCAGCACTCATTTGGAACTTGACATTTAAAAGGCTTTCATCTAAGTTCATGGAGTTGCAAAAGATACCATTTCTGGCATCTAAATACTGATGTATTTAAACAAAACCGCTGGATCGGGCGCTCCTATGCGCCTAACCAGCACAGGGGTTTGGCTCCCACTTCTATCCACCCGAAAGTTCACATAAACCAAGCCGTGCATTTATGTTTCGTGCATTTTTCCGTCCGTGGGCTACATTCTACACACACCAAAATGTACAGGCGAGCTCGCCTCAGAAGTCAAAAAATTTACATCATTCCTTTTTTTTCCCAACTTCTATTTAATTACATTTCCCCACAGACTTTTATCCTAGAGCAACTCATATTTTAGAGTAGACAGTCTATTATTGATTTCCCTATGATATGTGCTTTTAATATATTTATATACATTTCAATTAAATTTTTAAAAATTCCCTGTGAGCCTAGGGCTCTAACTGCTTAAATAACAATTTTCCTGGATTGAGTTACCATTAACAGCTACTAGTGGGAGAGAATAGATTCATAACAACAAAGTTATAACACATAAACATTAAAAAGTAAGATACTCTTGGAAATGCAAGTTTTCATGGATGTGGGGCTTTTTTTCTTGGGTTTTTTTTTTCAATTCATTCATATATCCATGAGTAAATATTAAGTAGTCATTGGTAGAAAGAGACAGAGTTAGACATCAATTTATTTCTATTTTTCTGTTTTATTTTCTTTTAACAGAAGATGGGGAAAAGTGGATAGTTTATTATAATATTGTCATTTTGCTCTTTGAACTCTTTCCAAGTGACAGACCCAAAATCCCACTCCATCACAAAAAAATTACGCTTAAGGATCTCTCTGCTCACAATTTGATTAGATTCCCATCAAAGGACAGGGCAGCCCCTGGGATGCTCAAGGGCTGGTGCCCAGTGATGGGCAACGAACAGCCTGCACTTTCTCCACACCTGTACCAACGCACACACGCCAGGGCTCCCTGTCTATGCATGGAGACTGTGCTGCCCCGGACAGGACAAAAGGCAAGAATGTGTCTTTCTTTTGTGAAACGTAGAGGGCCACTGTGTGAGGAAACCTGGGAAAGGAAAACCAGCTGTCAGGGCACCCCAGGCGGACCAGCTTTGGGAAAAAGAGCAAACCTGGGAGCTGAGTACCTGGGAACCAGCTCTGTGAACCCTCCCGGTGCACCTGTGTAACACTTGGCGCACCTCCGAGTGCTCACAAACGCAGAGACCAGTCTTATGCGGCTGACTTAGAGGACTTCAGGGAGGTCCCACCCCCAGCCTAGTCCAGATCACAGGACTATCAAAACAGGAGAAAGGAACTAATCTGACCAAAAGGGAAAACTCACTGCACGCCTTCTGAAGTGACTCACAACCGGAATACACACAGCACCACTGTGACACGCTCATTCCCGGGAAATGGCATCTGAATTAAACAAGCCTCTTGGTCCCACGCTGAGCTCACAGTAGATGTGGCAGACAGAGGGACAAGTTGTACTGCTGCGCCAAGGAAGCCATCAGCCAAATTCCAAATGTGGGACATTCAAGAGACAGTGGATGTGGTTTCTCTTAACAAATTACCACCATGGGGGAAAAATGGGACTGTTAAAGAATAAAAAAAGATTCAAGAGATGTAACAGTCAAATTCAATATGAAACTCTTGTTTGAATCTCAATTCTAACAAAACCATTTTAAAGACTTTATTTATTTTTTAGACAGAGGAGAAGGGAGGAATGTGGTGGCTTCTCATGCTTCCCCTACTGGGGACCTGGCCCACAACCCAGGCATATGTCCTGACTGGGAATTGAACCAGTGATACACTGGTTCTCAGGCAAGCACTCAATCTACTGAACCACACCAGCCAGGGCTTAACATAACCATTTTAGAAGACACCCTTTCAAAAAAATGGAGATGTGAATGCGGACTGGGTATGGGATTACAGTTAGTGTCAGGGTGATTGTGCTTAAAAAAGAACAGGTCATTCAGTTAGGGATGTGCACTGAATTTACAGATGCAATTTCATATCTGGGATCTGCTTTTACAAACTATTCCAACTTCCCGAGAAAGTCGGGGAAGACAGATGAAATGAGATTAACAAAAGATAATATTGATTGAAGCTGAGTGGCAGTACCTGGGGTGCGTCACAGAATTCTCTACGCTTTTTTAGATGTTTGAAAATATCTGTAATAAAAGGTGCCCTACGAGGGAAGAAGAGGAGAGAAAGGGAAGTTTAACTAGTGCCAGCAAAGCCCTGTGGTCGGCCCTTCCTAAGTATTACCTTATTTTACAAGTCCTCGGCAGCTGCCCAGGGAGCCTCTTTCACTGTCTATAGAGACGCAGGGGAACTGAATACGCTGGAAATAAACAGGGTCAGTGATCAGGGGGAGGCCTTAGCACCTGCACATCAGAGATGCATCCTGGTCACATGGAGAGAGACTGGAAATACCGTGCAGCAGAGAAATGTCAGAGTAAACATGTCTCAATTTATTCCCCCTATAACATGCTACTTACCCCTGCAGCAAAGCCAAGACTTCCATCTAAGATCCGCCTCTGAAAATGAAAACAGGATGTTTCAGTTTCTAAGGGATATTTCCCAGAACGAGAGGAAACCATTACCCCTAAGAGGGCCGCATGAATAAGAGTGGACCATGCCTGAGTTTCCAAACTTGCCGGGAAGCCTGTATCCAAGCCTTTATAAAATGGATCCAAAAATCAGGGGAACAAAAATTTTTTTAAACTTCCATCCATCCCACAGCCAGTCAGAGTCTTCTTTCAGTGTAGTACACAGCTTGCACTGGCCCACGTGCTGCCTCTTACTCCCTCTGTGAATTATGACTACGAACCTTTAGTAAGTAGTTGGCCTAAAAGATGGAAATTGACAAATGTTGGCAAGGAGCATGCAGACCAACCAAAACCCTCCCACGCTGCTGGTGGGGGTGCAAGCTGGCACAGCCACTGGGAGTGAGCACAGGCACAGCCTACGACCCAGCAGTGCCACTCCTGAGTAACTACCTGACACCAACACATGCACAACTTCACCAAAAACACATGTACAGGAATGCTCTTAGCAGTGCTGCTTGTGAGCGCCAAAACACTAGAAACTACCCATGTGGACACATCAACTAGGATATATTCATACAGCAGAACACCATATGGCAAGGAGAACACACAAAAAATATATATGAATGGAGCTCACAGTCAGGCAGGGGTATCCAGTAAATTGCAAAATAAATAGGGTGAAATCAGCCAGCCACCGAAGAGTACACACTGTATGATTACTCCATTTACAATGTACAAAAACAGAGAAAACTACTCTCCCCTCTCAGAGACCAGGAGAGGGACTGCCTTTCACTGGAGGTTGGGGTGGGGGTCATGACTAAAAGAGAACCTAAAAGGACTGCAGGGAGAGGGCGGGGGTGGGCGCTGGTACCGTTCTAGTGCTTGATCTGGGTACTACTGTATTTTCGTGGGCATTTGTGAAAAACTATCAGGCTGCAAACTTATAAAATGTGCTTTTTCTACATGCAGCTTATCTTTCAGTCAAAAGTTTTTTAAAGAAGTGGCCTAAATTAGGGACGTCATCTATAACCACGTGAACACATTACGGGCACGTTGAAGCGTCAGTCATCTGATCTGTGAGACTCCTGCTGAGGTCCGGGCAGATGGAGCCACCAGGTCGGTCACCTCCAACTGCAGCAGCCTCTTCCTCCCTCTGAGTGACTATGGGTTGGAGGGAAGGCTTTGACCCAATGAGCCACACAAATGACATTCTTCTCTAAGCACACCATGACAAAAGCCACGTCAATCTAACTGATTAATTTAATCAGGCTGGACAGATATAATAAAGAAGTCAGGTAAAATCATCCTATTGGCATTCAGCTGGATCTCCAAAGAAGAAACATTATACTTTTTTCCAAGGTCAATAAATCTGTTATTCCACTTTTAGACATTTATTTCAAGGAACTAAACAGATATGTGCTTAAAGATTTGTGTTCATTGTAACACTATTTCTAAAAGCAAAAAAAAAGGACATAACCTAATTGTCCAGCAGTTGGGTGGAGGATAAATAAATTTCAGCACATCTTTATGACAGGGTACTATACAGCCATTTACGTAATCCATGTAATCAAAATATTCAGAGCAATCAAAAAACCACTTAGGGGTATGGGGAATGCTTATGATATCAGCTGAGAAAAGCTGGTTATAAAACATTACAGGCAATTTGATCCCTATCATATAAAGAAAATAGGCCATGTATATACTTATGCATATTCAAAGGCAACTGAACAAATTTGAACAAATGATTTTTCCTTTCTGAGTAGATTAGAAATTTTTGTAATTATTTCTTTAAGCTTTTCCATATTTTACAAGTTTCCTAGAATTAAAATATGATTCTTAGGTCAGGAAAACCAATTCTGAGTAAAGCTACCCCAGTGCTGACAACAGAGGACAGAACGTCCAAGTGTCTCCGGTCTCAGATGACCCTCCCTGCAGCCCCAGTTTCAGCTGGGTGAAAACAGCTGGGGGGCAGAGCACACCTCTGTGGACTCACACCTACTGTGGCCTTCGTCTCCCCAGACCACTCACACCTCCTGTGCAGGGAGGGGTAACACAGCCCACCTGAGCCTCCTCTCTTTGGAAGGTCCTGCTTTCGAGGCCGGTCTCCAGCTGCCTTCTGGGAACTAGGAACTGCAACTGCTCCCTCCTTTCCCTAACTGATAAGGATGGGTCACTGCACCTGTTCTACAAACACTGCAATTTACACGGGACACCTGCTTTCCTTCCGCGAGTCTGCAATGTGAGCGGTCGCAGCAGCTGGCGCCCATAAAAACCTGTCTCTCCTGGGCTGGGCGCCGCTGTGCAGACACATCACCATAGTGCTGGGGAAGGCCCACAGGAGGGCCGGGGCATCGGAAGACTGTGCACACATTTCTCCAGACTCTGCCTGTCTTTCCCTTGCTGCCCTTGTTCTGTGTCCTTTTACTGTAATAGACCTTAGGCAGGGACAACTACACGCTGAGTCCTGTGGGTCCTCCTAATGAATCAGCAGCTGTGTCGGTGGTCGCGGGGACCCCCTATATGCCTCTACATAGGGAAAGGTCTTAGCAATTCCTCCTCCTGACCTGAGTGGGTACCTGCCCAGCCCCAAGGGGAAGGAGGTCCCTCTGGGATGGATTGCCACTTCTGAGGAACCCACAGCACTGGCCAGGGCCACACGGGGCTGTGAGGTTCTACTCATCACAGTACTGCATTGAATTCAGCTCTCAACAGCCAGCTGGACCCCAGCTAGTGCGACTCAGACCTTTCCTTCTCAAAGCAAAAGAATCTGGTAAAGGAGATAACATGGGCTGCTCCACCCCTGAAGGGCACCAGAACAGGACCCCGGGAAACCTGGTGTGGCTGTCATGAAAAAGGAGAGGGTTGGGGATCCTGGAGCCCCCTCCTCTGGCTCCTGGGTGTCTCTCATTCAGGGGCTGGGTATCGAATGTCCCCACTACCAGTGGACGGTGGACAGTAACCTGGGGCTGTGGGTCTCGAGTTCCAGGCCTCTGATGGCCTCCAAACACCCATTGAGGAGGGAGGAGAGTGCAGCAGCAGGGGTCGGATCTTATCGCCGACATCGATACCTGCTCTACCGGTCTCTGACACAACACTGACTCGCTTGCCAACTTCCTAGACGTGTTTCAGTTTCCAGATACGCCACACAGGGTGTTTGACTAGATCTTAAATCACTTACTCGCTTAGCACTCCTATAATTTCTAAGACTGCATTCACCAAGTTACCCATGGACCACTCTAGGCCTGGGGATGGAGGGAATCAAGGGCTGAAGGAGCATAAGGAACTCAGGCCCAGGAGGAGAGGGCTGACATATGTGGAATATGTGCTGGGGGGAGCGTGGGGTGTGGGTGGGAGGGGGGTGAGCATATGTGTGGAGGGGTGGGAGTGTGACAGTATGTGTGGACTGTGTAGGAGGGATTAGGATAGGAGGAACAGGTGTGGGCATATGGGAGACATGGTGGTGCATGGTGTGCAGGGGTGAGTAAAGGAGGTGAGGGTGGGGTGGGCGGGTGCTGCATTCAAGTGTATTTATCACAAAGGTGTTGGGGGAGGGAATGAAGAGCCCTGGATTTGGAGTAAGAGAGAGGGAACAGACGCCCCTCCCTTCCCCCAGATCTCTCCAACCATCCCAGCTAACTCAAGGCCACAGGGAAGAGCAGTACAACCAAACCTACTCTTCTTCAGCCATGCACATCACCATGTGCACCAGGCCCTGAAGAGACTGGATGGAAGATGGAAACAGGGCAGGGGATCCAGGAGGCTGAATCACTGGGTTTCTCACCCACTGGTCCCTTGGAATCCGGAGGGGAGAGCAAGCAGTATGGGGGCTATAGACACCTGCTCTCCAGGTCTGGTAGGGAGAAGGGGAGCAAATGAGAGGACAGAGGACAAACATCACCCACAACCTGGAGGTGTGGCCAGTGGCATTCGAGAGTGTGCCACCCTGCTGGGAGGAGTGGAGATGTTCCAGAGCCTGCTAAGAGAGTCCCCACGAACTTCCAGAACCAAATCAAGACAACTTGACTCACCTGTCCACTAGAGAATATGAACACGAGAGCCGCCCCAGCTGCCGTCATCCCCCAGGTGAAGAAGGTCCCCAGCAAGGCCTGGAACACAGTGCTGTAGCCTTGGAGCATGTTGGATACAGCTGTGCGCAGAGGAACAAAAGATGGTTAGTGTCAGCGGTCCCCTCTGGTGACACGCACATGTTCTAAGGCATCCTAACCCCCTCTACCTGAGCTGGCCTCTGTCTGGGTTGGTCTATGCACCTGTCCACCATGCTGCCCCTCAGTGAAATCATCTAATTCTGGAAGGAGAGACGTGGGGACACCTAGAGAGACACCAGAGGAGAAGATACCATGAAAGAGGTTACAATATTGGGAAGTAGTTCCAAAGAAAAGCTCAAAGAATGTGAATTATTAAGCCTGGAGGAAGGGAGGGTCTGATCACAGCCTTTCACCTTTCACCTACGTCTCCTGCCCCTGCCAATCATCATCCATCTTCTCCAAATACTGGTGACCATCTCAGGTTCCCCCATGAAACTCATCCAGCTAAGTCCTGATCCAACCTTCAATAGCTCCCCATGAAAGCTCCGGTGGCGGCTCCTGTGGCCTGCCAAGGGTATACTCCATTAACTGAACTTCAACTAGCCCAGCGACAATTTAAGCCCCGTGTCTCCATTACCACTATGCCCTAAGTGGGTACCAACTCAACCAAATTATTGATGGCACCTGGGACAAGCCCCGCACGGTCCTGCTCCAAGTCTTTCTTCACACGGTTCCCTCCCAGAATGCCTTCCTTCCCCGCCTCCAGTCATCTGATAGAGAGCATCCTCTGTTGCCTACCTAATGCCAACATATGCCAACTTCAATTCCATGCTTTTCCGATCCCTCACCACACCTGTCGCTGTGCAGGCGCATATCTTTGGTGCCTTCTTTGTGTGGGCTTGCCTCCTTCAACTTTTACACCATTAGCTGCTTAAGAACAGTATGATGCTTTTTCACATTTGGCACACCAGTACATAGGGCTTCTGGCCCCCCAAACTGAATTATTTGTGGCACCTTGGACAGCTTACCTCAATAGGACACTCAGCGAGAACAAGGAAACAGGGTTAAAAGTAAAATGCCCCCAGTCAACCACTAAAGCTGAAGTTACACCACTGCCCACTGAGGAACATACGGGAAGGCTCATTCCCTCTTGTTTTTGCTCAGAGCCTCCTCTACACTTGAGTGTGTTTTAAATCCTAGCTCTAAAATGATAGGGAGTTAGACTCTTGCTGTGGAAAATTACAGGGCAGAGAAACCCATTTGTTGAAAAGCCCTGTGTTCTGGGTACACAAACATTGGGCCCAAGGGCCTCCTCATCTCAAAGGGCCCATTCAGCTCCTCACTGGTTGTCCAGCACCCACAGGGCTGGACACAGCCCCACTGGGCTTAGCCCTGCCAGGCCCCAGAGCTCTGTGAGGAGCCAGCAACCCAGGGCAAGGAACTCTGGCTCTATTGACCCTGGAAGGAAACCATGACAGAGGGAGTCAGAGGCTCTCAGGCCATGGGGCTCAAGAGTCAAACCTAGTAAGGCTGTGGGTCCAAGTAAACCCAGATAAGCCCAGGTGAGCCTGGGTGAACCCGGGCTTGACCCTGGTGCCAGGAAACCTCCAGGACAGATGGCATCTATGGATTCAGACTGTGTCTCCATAACCTAATGGAACTCAGGATGCTGACTGCACCAAAGGAAAAAAAAATCAGCCCTGGCTGGTGTAGCTAAGTGGATTGAGCACTGTCCTGGGAACCAAAGGGTCGAAAATTCGATGCTCAGTCAGGGTACATGCCTGGGTTGTAGGCCAGGTCCCTGGTGGGGGGCACGTGAGAGGCAACCACACATTGATGTTTTTGTCCCTCTTTTTCTGCCTCCCTTCCCCTTTCTCTAAAAATAAATAAATAAAATCTTTTTAAAAATTATTTTTAAAAACACCCCCTTTTACATTCATCATCTTGTTAAGTCACCTTAAAAAGAGTGGTTTGTGTTTGTTTTTACATCTGGATCATGGCAACTACCTTCTATGTCTAGCTGCCGGTGGATAAAATTTCGAACAGCATTTACAAAGAAAGGCACACAGCTATCACCCTCTTCTTATTTGTCACCCAAGGCAGGTCATTAAAAAAAATACGAAAAAGCAGTATTGAATGTGCCTTTTAACAACTATAGAAGAGAAGAAACCATTTGCATTTGCCAAAAGGCCAAAGTCAAAGAGGGTTTGGTTTTGGAAACTTGTGGGTGTTTGCGGGGGCTAGTTGGAGGGAACACACTCTTCCAAGCCTGTGCATTTACAGCTAACACCCTGAGACATAAAAGGGGCACATGGGGAAAACCACGGGCACCATCCCAACAGTTGCAGCGTTTATCCTTGGCCATGCAAGACCAGAGCCTCTTGGGGAAGTTTCTTCCCTCTGCTGCCTTAAAAGGGGTGGTCTGAGAATCCGCAGCGCTGGCCCCCTTGGGAGCTAATTAGAAATGCAGAATCTCAGGCCCCACCCCAGACTTGTTGAATCAGAATCTGCATTTTATCAAGTCTTATACACATTAAAGTGGAAAGCCCTGGTCTAAAACTAGAACAACTTCGACAAGACCCAGAACTTAGAAGGTGATTCTGCTGTCCAGTGAGGGACTGGCAAGGCCAGCTCAGAGCCCCAAGAGAACAGTTTTCTCCAGTAGCCCTGTGGGGACAGGGTGCAGCAACTCCTGCACCTCAAAAGCAGCTTCCACAGTGGGGCCCAGACTTCCTGGTGAGCTGGATGTTGATACATAAACCTTGATTAGATTGCACGGGGGAGCCGGTTCTCTGCTCACGCCCAACTTCAAAGATGCCACCACCACCCACAGGTGCGCACTGTACTACAGCAGCACCTGAGGCGCTCCCGGTTGATCCAGGTTTTCTTTCTTTTCTCTCCCTTTTAAACCCGTTGCTGTACTTCCAAGACTCAGCTGCAAGATGTTGATGAAGCTGCAGGGCAGAAACAGCACTTAAGGCAAGTGCACATACAGGCCCTGGCTCCACTAGGGGAACCCAGAAAAATGATTCGGGCTTGGGCTGCTACGGATGTGCAAAAGTTCTCCAGCAGCTCGCTACTCAGAGTGGTCCGCATTCCGGCTGGCCTGGCACTGGTTGGAAATGCACAATCTCGGGCCTGCAGCATCTCAAACAGATCCCAAGTCAAGTTCCAGAGGTCCTGCTGACCCCCAGGGCCGGGGGAGGGGGACAGAGAGCGGCCGGAATTGTAACCACCTCGCTCCCCGGGCTCCAGGGTCGCCACACGCCCTCCGTTAAGCGCTGAATGAAGAGGATCTTGGAGAACCACTGACAAAGGAAGGCAGGACGGCACCCTCCAGCTAGCCTGGGAGAGGCGGCTGGGGGCGGGTGGAGCCGGGGGTGTTATTCTCCCTCCTCAGCCACCTGCCGATGCCGCCCAGCTTCCCCTCCGACCCCCTCCAGTCCCTAGGCACTCCCGTTTGAATTCCATGTTGCCCTTCCGAGTCCCACACTCTGGCCCTGATGGCCCCAGACCCCGGGCCTTTGGCCCAACCGAAGATGCTGAAGGAGAGAAAAGCCGACTCACTACGGTGCCCTCTCAAGCCCCCACTCCACTTCCATCAGCCCCCGCTGCCGCTCGCGCGCCGGCTCCACTCCCGAAGTCACTTCCTGCTTCCCTCCCCGCACACGTGTCCCAACGCCCACCAGGCCCCGCCCCTCCCTGCTGTGACTGGCAGATCCTGCCGGGAAGATAAATTCTCTGGTTCACAGCCTCTGCAGGCTCAGGAACAGATGGGGCGGGTAGACCAGAGCCCCGGGGCCAAGCGGAAAGGACGTTATCCGTGTATAAGCCTTGGTAGTCTTATCTGAAGCCACAGAAACCCGAGGAAAGAGACTGTGTAACATCCCTGATATCATTTATTTCACAGTGGAGTCCCATGCCCTGAGGGAGCAGATCAGAAGGCGTCTGAGAGGGTCGTAGGGGTAGGGGGGAGGCTGGGACTTCCCACTATCGCATCCATTCCCTAGGTCGATGGCCCTCAAACCACAGTTCCCAACAAGGTCACCAGGAGCGACGTCAAAACACAGAAGGTCAGCACCATCAGAAGTTCTGGTTCTGGAATTTCTGGGCCCGGCCCGAGATTTTCTGTTCTGAACTAGGGGTTGCTGGGATCACTCTTGAGAATAAGTGCTCCAGCTCAAGACCTTTGCTCTCAGAGCCTTCTATAAAAAGACCAGAGAGTGCCCTGGCTGTGTGGCTCAGTGGATTGAGCACCAGCCTGTGAACCAAAGGGTCCCGGATTCCATCCCTGGCGTGGGTACATGCCTGGGTTGCAGGCCAGGTCCCCAGTGAGGGGCGCAGGAGAGGCAACCAAACATTGATGTTTCTCCCTCTCTTTCTCTCTCCCCTCCCCCTCTCAAAAATAAATAAAATCTTAAAATAAAATTTAAGAAAAAAGACCAGGGAGTCTTTTTTCTTAAATTGCTAGATTTAGCCAAAAATTTTAAAAGATGTTTGGTTAAATTTACATTTTAAATAAACAACAAATAATTTTTTAGTGTAAGGTCGTCTCGTGCAATATTTGGGACAATACTCTACTAAAACTTCTTTCATATTTGTTGTTTATCAGAAGTTCAGATTTAACTTGGCATCCTGTATTTTATCTGATGACCCTACCAGAAAGTAATGGGGACAGAAAAACCACCCATCAACACATGGCCATGACCAGAGGGTCCTATAGGAGGAGGCCTTTTCCATCCCGCAGAAGCCGGTGGGTCATTCACGCTGAGGATGGCACCATATCCGTGCACTGCATCAGGATGAGGGCATTCGCACTGTAGGGTGGTCTCTGCCCTCAGGCGCATGTCTAACCAGGGAGAGCACCAGACCAGCTGTCTGGGTCAGCTTGGGGTACCCTGAGAAATGTTCCGGTTGTGTATACCCTACCCAGTTTGTGGGATCTTGTTATAGCAGCATGAACAGATGGCAACACCCTACTTTACAGATAAGGAAACTGGGGCTCAGGAAGGCTCTGTAGTAACCCCAGGTTGACAGGGTACTGTAGGAAACCAAGCCCAGCTGACTCCAGAGATGGTATTGGGATGCTCAGTGCTCACAGCATGGGACTCAACAGCATGATCGGCAGACCCTCTCACTTCTCTTAAACCACACCAGTCCCTAAAGTGGGGTACCCAATGCCCAAGAGACAAATCGAACCATTTACCATCTTTCCCAATGCCCCCCCACCCCCAGCACACACATCCATACACACCAACCCAAACTGCCTCTGTCTTTCTCACATTCCCTTATTGTAAGAAGCACCAGAGTGTTGACCAAAAGAAAATGTAGTTTCCTTAAAGCTAACTGCACTGGCTCTTCCCTCCAGCCCACTGCCAGCCCATCCCTAGTTCTCTCCCACCAGGCAAACTGCCCTGCAGGCTCCATAAATTGGGAGAGGGGTGGAGGGATGGGGTGTGCAAGATCAAACCAGAGCACTGGTTGACTGAAGGGTGGCAGGGTGCCTCACAGGCAGGAGGGCTGCCTCCCAAGTATGGAAAGGCCATAAAATTAACTGATCTTGACAATCAGTGAAGGGACCTTGGGGCAGCAGAACAGTGGCCCTTTCCAGAAGAATCACCTCCCCCTGAGCATTGGAATGGGTGAGCTGCCGCCTTTGCCCAAAATAACAGCTCTGACTCCTCATCCCGCCCAATTAATCTTCCTGGCTCCCCATTGTGCATCCCCCCAACAGTCCATTCTTCACACTACAGCCAGAGTGATTTTTTAAAGATACAAGTCCAATCACATCGGTCTGCTACTGCAAACCCTTGGAGGGCTCTCCATTGCCCTTGGACTCAAGCTCCCACCCTTAATCTATGAAGCGCTATGTGGCCTGGCTGTGCTCACTCTGGACCACTGTTGCCCTTCCTCACTCTGCTTCAGCCGGGCTGGTCTGCCTTCTCCGTGAACACCATGCTTACTCTTGCCTCAGGGCCTTAGCACTTGCTGTTCCTTCTGGAACACATCCTAGAACGCTCCTCTACCCGGAGCGTCTGTCTCCAGAACTTCAACTGGATAGAGCCTTCTTGTCACTTGGATCTCGGCAGAGGCCTTCTTTGAACACTCACTCTAGCATTGACCTTCCAGGCTCTTCTTCACTCTCTTCAGGGCACTTCTTGGTATCTGACACTCTTATTTATTCAGTTCCCTTCTACTGCAAGTTCTGTGACAGCAGTACTCTGTCTGCCTTTTGCACATGTTGTGTCCCTAGCACATGGCACATAGGAGATGTTCAGCAGTTACTGAATAGGCAAGTCTCTCAGATACAAAAATATTATTTGTTGGTTGCACTTTACATATTGAAGGCCTTCCTGGCAGTTATGAGAAAAGCAATATTTGTATATTGGATCAGATTGTCCCAACTAGTTCAATTGTAACTGGATAGTCACCCAGTGGCCCTCAGCCAAGGACAAGTTTGTCCCACAGGAGACAATAGACAAGTAGGAGAGCACTAGTAGGGAGAGGCCAGAGATGCAGCTACCCACCCAACAATGCCCAGGACAACCCACACAACAAAGAACTATCTGATCCAAGATGTCAGTAGTGCCAAGATTAAATAACCCTACTGTAATCTCGTAAAGTAATCTTAGTATGAATTATAAAAATCACTTTTTAAAATTTAACATGGCCTTCAAGAAGCATCTAGCTTCAATCGAGGCACCAGGTGGCATTTGATTCACGGTAAAATGCAGGAAAGAAGAGAATTGACTGCCCGACCATCTTTATATCCCAGCACGGTCAGTGCACCAACATCTGCACAGTCGAACCTCCCAGGCGCCCAACTTCCTCCACCCCTTTGGGTCTTAATTATTAAGGTTTCTGATGACATCATCTGGACACTATGATGTCACACGGTGTCCTAAATGGAAATTCGTGGGAGGGCTTTGGCAGTGACTCCCCGAAAGGTAGAACAGATCTGGCTGCCCTTGACATTTGCTCCCCGATGTCACTGATGAACTGATGAAAAGGACATTCCTAACTGAAGAATCCCATGTACACACAGGCTGGTCCAGCAGTATCCTTGATGATTCTTTTTTATCCATTCTGGATTTTTTGTAAAAAGTAAATATGAAAAGGAAAAAAAAAGAGGACATTGCTAAGCACCATCCAAAGGAGCCAAGATCACCCTGAGCCAAGATCAACCAAGATCACCTTTCTGAGCTTGGTACAGGGAAGAGCTGCCCTTGAGGACTTCAGGGAGACACTGAGTCAGCAATCAGGTTGCTTCTCACCTTTGTCTAAATGTTTGATTCTGAACCTGAACCACTGAGCGCAAGCCGGGGCACAAAAGTACAGGCTCTACTGACTTTGTACAAATCTAGTGTTGGGAGAGAAGTTTTTAGCACTGTGACAGGTATTTAAAATGCAAATCTCTTGTTCAAGTGCCAGCTTAATAAGATTTGGAATTTTGCTAGAAAAAAACCACCACTAATTAAATTGAAATCATGCCTGCCTCTGAGATGATAATCGGCATCAATCAGTTTTGCAAATTTTCCACCTGTGCTTCAAACACGTGTTCTGGCATCTCATAAGTAATTCTATGAAGGCCATTTCACCAAGTTCATGAAGGGGAACGCTGAATAAATACATTCTATGCCAAGCCTGTTCCTCCATAGCTATATGGATCACATGAATGACCTGTTGATTCATTCAATCATTCTGCAAATGTGTACTGTGTACCTACCATGTGACAGGCATGTTTGAGGCGCTGGATCCACACCACTAAGTAAGACAGACACAACCTGTGCCCTCACCATGCCTCCAGTCTCGACGCACTGGGCATTGCATTGGCTGTACATTATAAATGAAAGCTTATCATGAAAGCTGTTGTGTATTTTCCAGTTCCTTCTTTCCTTCTCTCATTCCTCAGGAAACACCCACCCCTTCCAAGGCTGGCTCCAGCCAGTGAGGACAAATCAGCAGGAGATAACCCTCTCCCTTTGGTGGCTAGACAGGCAGTTGACCAATTAACGTGGCCCATTCAGGGCCTCGCCTGCAAAGGGGTTGCTGGGAATGGAGAGTGTTCTAGGTGGGGAAAGGACCAAGGTGCTTGTCATCATTACTGATAACTGCCAAAAGAGGCCTCAGAAGACAAGGACCTCAATCTAATATCTTGTTATTTCTTTTTCATTCTAAAGTAATATTTACTTTAATGACAAAATTTCTGGCCCTGGCTGGCAGAGCTCAGTGGATTGAGCGTGGATTGAGCTGCAAACCAAAGGGTTGCTGGTTTGATTCCCAGTCAGGGAATCAATAGGTTGCAGGCCAGGTCCCTAGTGGGGGCCATGTGAGAGGAAACCACACATTGATATTTCTTGCTCTCTCTTTCTCCTTTCTTCCCCTCTCTATAAATAAATAAATATAATATTTTTTTTAAATTCTAATTTTTTGAAAGGCTGTTAAAATTGTATAAGCTTCAGAACCCCCAAAACCTGATGGACCCTGGGTAGATGTTTAAAGATTTAACCTGGAAAACAAATAGCTTTGTCTAGTGGCCAGAATATTGCCCCCCCCCCATGAAGATATCCATGTCCTAATCTCTGAAACCTGTAAATAGGTACTTTACATGGCAAAGGGGTCTCTGCTGGTACAGTTAAATTAAAGATCTTGAGATGGAAAGATTATCCTGGATTCTCTGGGCAGGCCCACTGTCATCACAAAGGCCCTCAAAAGGGAAAAGAGGGAGGCAGCAACATCAGAATAAGAGAAAGAGACATGCCCATGAACGTGGGTCAGAGCAATGCACCCACAAGCCAAGGAATGCAGGCAGCTTCTAGAAGCTGGAAAAGGCAAGGACTTGGATTTTCCCCCAGAACCTCCAGAAGGAACATGCAGCCTTGCTGACTTTAGCACTTTATTTTAACACTTCTGACATCCAGAAATATAAGATTTTAGCACTTCTAACATCTGGAAATGTAAGATACATTCACAATCATTTGTTATAGCAGCAATAGGAAACCAATCCTCTTCCTTTTGCCTGGAAGCATCACATTTCAGATTCCTTTCTCCAATGATGCTAAGAACCACCAAGACAGGCCCATCCTTGGTCCTTGCCCACTGTCATTAATAGGCAGGACCAGCTACATAATTTGCTGGGCCTAGTGTTAAATGAAAGTGGGAGGTCCCTTATTCAAAAGGTAGGTAAAAAGTGCCACTGAAAATACAAAGGTAGCCCTGGCTGGTGTGGCTCAGTGGATTGAGTGCCAGCCTAAAAAACAAAGTATCACTGGTTCGATTCCCAGTCAGGGTACATGCCTGGGTTGCAGGCCAGGGCCCCAGTAGGGGGTACACAAGAGGCAACCACACATTGATCTTTCTTTCTCCTTCCCTTCCCCTCTCTTTAGAAAATAAATAAATAAATAAAACCTTTTTTTAAAAAAAGAAAATACAAACATACAAAGTCTCATCCTTTCTTCTGCGTGTCTCCTGTGCTCACTACAGACTCCATTGTCTCGTCAAACTTTGCTTACAAAACATTAGTTCAGAGATGGAACTTTTAGGAATCCCAAGATGGTGACAGCAAAGCACTAACCCACACATAGAGCCTTTCTGAGTGAGGGGCCTTCTAGGACTCTACAGGTCATGTGAGGCCCGCTCTGTCGCTGAGAATGGGGTGGCAGGGCCAGGCAAGGCCAGGGGTGGTTATTCAGCAGAGAAGTCCACCGAGAGATTCAGAACTAGGATGTTCAGGATGGAGGGAAACAGTAGGTGAGACCAGGAGTAGAGCCCCAAGTCCTGATCTAACCCGCCCAGGGAGGGACACAGCAGACACCCTGCTAGGAGAGCCTAAGATTTGGGAAGGAGAACCTCCAGTTCCTAGTGGGAAGGAGCAAGGAAGCAGAGCAGGGCCCTCTCAGCAATCAGAAACCAGTGAACCGGTATCTGGGGCCTGTAGGTTTCCCAGGGGCCTACGAAATAGTTAAGCATTGAAAAAAATTAAAATATCGAATCTTGGGCTAAAAAATTGTAGAAATATAAATTAATAAATGTTTCACTGAATGCATATAAAACCTTGTTAATTGTTGACTTTGGTATTCATAAAAATTTAATTACATTCAAAAAACAATCTGAGGCTTAGTTTTTCTCACTTCGGGAGAACTCGTAAGTATGCATAATAGCTAAAAAAAAAGTCACAGCCAATCATACATTAAATAAGCTTAGAGCCTAATAATTTCAAAAGCAAAATTGTCAGAACCTGATTATTTTTATGAGGGGAAAAAAGACTTAATGTGGAATGATGGAGTGTTTTAATACTCTTGGTGCAATACGGGGTGAGATCTCACAAATACAGGAGTTCTTTAGGGGCCTGCAAGGATCCTAGGAGGCCCCAGGGAATAGGGAGGCAGCCGGGATTCTAAAAAGCTTTATTCTTCTCCCCAGGAGCCCACAGAGGACAGGATGGTCAGGAGGGAATATCCCTCAAGAACAGAAGAGAAGAAGGTATGGAGGTGGTCCCTCGACCATCTATAATCAAAAAGAGGAGCAGATGAGGCCCCATCAGACTGAACTGGGGGATTAGACCAGGGCTGGAAACGTGTGGCTGCTGTGTGAGGTCATCTGAGAAGCTCTGCGTGGTGCGTTGAATGATGGCCCCCAAAAGATATGTTCAAATCCTAACCCTTGACACCTGGGAATGTGTCCTTATTTGGGAAAAAGGTCTTTACAGATCTGATTAAAGATCTCAAGATGAGGTCACCCTGAATTAACCAGATGGTTTCTAAATCCTACGATGTGTGCACTACTTAGAAGAGACAGAAGCGGAGAAGGCAGAACACAGAACAGAAGGTGGTGCCCAGGCGGGGCCAGCACCCACACCTCCCATTGGCCGTGTGAAGACAGAGGCGGAGATAGAAGTGATGCAGCCACAAGCCAAGGAAATGTCTGGAGCCCCCAGAAGGTGGAAGAGACAGAGAAGGATTCTCCTCCAGAGCCTTCAGAAAGGGGGTGGTCCTGCCGACATCTTGATTTTGGGTGTCAAGACTTCTGGCCTCCAGAGCTGTGATAGAAAACCATTTTCTGTTGCTGTATTTAAAGAGTTCTTTTGTAGTTTTAATTTAAGAAAGACAGAGAGGGAGAAGGGAGGGGGGAAGAAGGGAAGGAAGGGAGAAAGGGGGAAAGAGGAAGGGAGAAAGCCACCTCTCTGTGTTACTGGGAACTATCTCAGCCAATCAGGGAGGCATGCATGCTTCCTAATTCAGCTTCCACTGGTTAGATTCCACTTATAGGTTAAATTGTGTCCCCCACAAAATTCACATGTCAGAACGTGACCTTCTCTGTAGACAGTGTCTTTGGTAATCGAGTGAAGTAACCAAGTGAAGGTGAAGTTGTTAGGGTTGGCTCTAACCCAGTACGACTGGTGTCCTTAAATAAAAAGGAAATCTGGACATAGAAGGAAGGCGATACGTCCATAGAAGGAAGGAAGGCACAGGGAAAAGACAGCCACCTAGAAGCCAAGGAGAGAGGCCTGCACAGATCCTTCCCTGGTAGACCTCAGGAGGAACCAACCCTGGCAACATCTGGCCTCCAGAACTGGGAGAGAATGAATGTCTGTTGTTCAAGTCACTCTTTCTGTGGTATTTTCTGTGGTTAGGCAGACTTAACTTAAAACAGGGCTGAAGGTGACTGTCGAGTACACCATAAAATTGATTGCTGCGAAGAGCCTCCCAAATCTCCTGGTCCAAGGCTTCACAGCTGGCCGCACATGCCTAGAGGCAGAGCTGGTGGTGCCCGGGGCGGGGGCCGGCACCCACACCTCCCACTGGCCCCCTCTCCCCCACATTTCACATATTTGTGAGTCCCCAGTCACCCACAATCCTAGCTGTTTCCATCTCAACCGTGAAAACGATTATGGCAAGCAAGACCACAGGGAATGGGTCAGAGTACCAACGCTAATATGAATGTTTCAAGTACCTCCCAGGCATTCCCACTAACAAACCGCCGAGGTTCCCGTTCCATATCCTGACACGTCCCGAAAACAAGAAGTGTGAACACGACAGTGATTTTCATGACAAATCAACAACTGTTTTCAAATAATATGTCACTGAGACTGCACAGATTCACACTGACCTTTTAGCTAATGTCATCGTAATTGGTGAGGCTTTGCAGTCTTCCCACGTGGCCAGGAGCCCTCAGTGGGGGCCCTCTAGAGATAGCAGCACAGACAGCCTCCCACACGAAAGGCACTCAAAAAATCATCCATCCAATTTAACGGAATGATGGAGTCCCCAAATTGCCCGGTGCCCTCTGTTCCTGCTAATGGAGTTGGCTCTTCAGGACGATTTCCCAGGAACATGCCTAAGAGAACTATTTAACATATGGGGGGGGGAAGATATTGGTCACTCTAATGCTACACAAGAGGATAGTTCAACAAATTACAGAACATAAATGCAGCAAGTCCAAATGATAACACCGTAGCAGCATAGGAAATATTTATGACGCCATATTTTGTAAGAAAAGCAATATACAAAATGATATGGCATTTGTCATTACAATGGTAAAAATGCAGGTAACCAATGAAAGGGGATTCATACAAATTGAAGTTGTTGGGACATTGGGTGATGAGAGTGGAGAGTTTTTTCCCCTTTCTCTAGTGTGACGTCCCTTTCACAACTTAAAAACATGTTAATGAGGTGTGTAAAAGGTGAACACAGAAAACAAGGCTCACTGAGCTTGAACAATAAGACCTCAAGTCAGTAGTGAAATTCCTGATTCTCAGCCTAAGACTCTCAATTAATAAAACACACTCTCTGTCCTTAAATCCAAAGCCACCTGGATATTCAAAACACCCAGCTCTCTAGAAAGCCAAGTCCCCTTGAAATTTTCCATGGTTTGTTTTAATCAATCATGTCCTCAGAATTTTCTTCACCTCATTAGCTCTTCCACAGGCAGCTGCAGAACGGGGTAGATGGTCTCTGAGTGATGAGAACCAAAGGCCAGTGGAAGGTCCCTCCCTTACTCCCACTCCCAAACACTCCTCCAGGAGTCCCTGGGGACTGCCTGTCACCACCAGGCAAGCCTGTCACACTGCCTTCCACTTTCACAGACAGATGGTTGGCGGGGTTTTGGCTTGGACAGAACATATGATCCCCGAGAAGCCCACAGATATGTGGGCTTCCACCACCTCCCAGAGACCCCATCCCTCAGGCCATCTCAAATGTTCCCCAGGTACACCCAGGGAACCACAAGTTCACGGCAAAGTGTTTAAGTCGAAGGCTCCTTTTCTCCTCCCACCAGAACCAAAAAATTACAAAAAAGTGGGGCCTCATACAGGACCTTTTACCCCAACCCAGCTGTCATCAGGGGGGATACATGGAAGTTGGACTTTAAAATGTTGTCTCCTGAGGTGCCTGCTACTGCGGTTGAGAGGACTATGCCCAGTTCTTCTGGAACCTTCTACAGCCATAGTGGGGAAGCACTATGATACAAAAGCACTATGACTTGTTAGTACCAAAATCTACTTAATCTACTTAGTATTCATTTTAGGAAGCATTGACTATCTGCCCTGGCTGGTGTGGCTCAGTGGATTGATCATTGGCCTGAGAACCAAAGGGTCTCGGGTTCAATTCCTAGTCAGGGCACATGCCTGGGTTGCGGGCCAAGTCCCCAGTGCGGGTGCTCAAGAGGCAACTACAAATTAATGTTCCTCTCCTTCTCTTTCTCCCTCCTTTGCCCTCTCTAAAAATAAATAAATAAAATGTTTTTAAAAAAAAAACAGAAGCATAGATTATCTAATAAGTAATATCTCTATGCTAACTGTAAGCCACCTATTATTATTTCTCGAACATCACCCCCCCAAAATATACTTTGAAAGAGTTTTTTCAAACAAACTATGTTAAGCAAGAATCAATTCACTCCCCCATTTTTCACTTACCAAAGGCACACTTGTGTAATTACCAGGCAGAGCTTCCAATCAACGAGAGATGCCAGGGCTACAGAACTGAGAGACTCCAGCCCAAAGTGGGGAAACTGGGTTTTAATTTGCCTTTGCCTCATTCAGCTCTTGGAGATAGTAATAACTGATTAACACAATACCAGGCAGTCCCTCCAAGCCCAGCAAGTCCACGCTGGGAAGCTGGGATGATTCTCGGCTGCAGCGGGTAACGAATAAGAGAAACATGCAGTCCTTGGCTTTGAGAAACCAGGGAAATAATAATGTAAAATATATCCATGCAGAAACAGTTAACTATGTGGATAGCTCCCAACCCGTGTCCATTGCTGTTCCAGCCCATAAAGCAACTAGGTTTTTCAACCTACAGGCAATTAGAGCGGATGTGTGCTTTCTCACTGGTGACTAGAGAAGACACTTAATGAATATTTTTCAAATAAATGAGCAGGGACATACATATTTCTGAGACTCAATTCTTACAGGGCACACTCCCAGAAAAGACTTCCAGAGCATGATCACACACACACACAAAAAAAAACAAGCCCAAAATAAAAAATTGACCAAAGAATTTAGTGCAGCTCCTGCCCCAGGAGGCTAATGAGACTTGAGGCGACCAGGTTGGGAGGAGCTCACCCTAAGGTGATCTCCCCCTAAAGTGCTTATTCATTCCCTTCTCTCCGAGTGCCTTCCCCATCTTTGAACCCTTGTTGGGCCGGATGGGCAACTACTCGGTTGGAAACCAGGGCCACTCGGATTGAATGTGAGAGCATTAAGACTGGAGGAGTGAAGAGGAAAGGAGGGCGCAGAGAAAAGAAAAGGCATTCTTGGCCCTGGCTGGTGTAGCTCAGTGGATTGAGCGCGGGCCTGCGAACCATACGATTGCGGTTCGATTCCCAGTCAGGGCACATGCCTAGCTTGCAGGCCAGTTCCCAGCAGGGGACTCACGAGAGGCAACCATACAGTGATATTTCTCCTTCTCTCCTTCCCTTCCCCTCTAAAGATAAATAAATAAAATCTTAAAAAAAAAAGGCATTCTTGATCTGGAGACCAGTTTAAACAGAGGCCCAGGGGCAAGGATTAACCAGGAATGTTTGGCCAACCACACGGACGTGGGTCAAGCTATATTGAAAAGGGCTTAGACAATGTGCTTACTACTTCTACCTCGATTCACCTGCCAATCCACATCAACACAGACCTTACATCTAGCACACAGTCCGCCCTTTATTGTATAAAATCTCGGGCCTTATAAAGAAAAGACCCATGTGTATTTGTCACCCATGGTCAACACAAGCTACTTAAAAGTGTGGAAATATCTCACACATTTTGTCTACCAACTAAAGAAAGTATTTCCTTCAGGGCAGAAACATCAAGAACTACATGGGTGAGGAAATACTGAAGGTTTCAGAGTAGAGGACTGGTCTGCTCAAAGGGCAGGGACGAATCTGGGGTTCAGAGGGGAGCAGGGATGGGAGGCTGAGGGATCTTTTGCTGAAGAATACAAGTCACAGCTAAAGGATGAGAAACTCAATCCATCTGATCACAGAAAATGTGTCCCAATATTAGGCAGTGAGATTTCCTGACTTCATATCTGCTTCTATTCCCAGAATAAGAAGAGAAACAAAATAACAAAATAAAAGGCCTTCTTTCAGTCCCCAACTCAATCAGCTCCTCAGAGCCTTCCTCGAAGGAGGGACTCGGCCTTCCACATCAAAGAAAGATTGAAAGGTCCAGCCATGCCTTTACCCAGGAGATACGGCAGGGCTCATAGAGTGATCAATCACCCTGGCTTCAAAAGACTGAGGAGTTTCCTGGACACAAGACTTTAGGTTTCAATTGGAACAGTTCTGGGAAACCCAGGATGAGCTGGTCACTCTACATCCCGTCATGTATGTGAAAAAGAGCTGACCATTAGTGCACAGAGCTTTGCGAAGGGTTTTCCCATTACCTATCTGCATTTAAATGGCCAGTAGAAGCCGTAACCCCAGTCCCTCCGCAGGCTTGGGAATCCCACAGGTCAGAGCATGAGCACCCCCTGGGAGCCCCCAGGTGGTGAGCCTAGGAGAGATGCAAAGTCTCAGGCCTCTCTCCAACCCGACGAACCAGCACCTGCATTTTAACTAGATCCTGGGACTGTTCCTGTATACAATCAAGTGTGAGAACAGGGTTTGGGGATAAAAATCTGTTCCTTCAGCAGTCTGAGTCTGTGCGTGTGTTATTTCCTTTATTGTTCCAAGACCAGGGAAACCCTCCAGAGTGCCTAGTGGATTATAGCTTTTTATTAGCAATTACAGCAACGCACTGTGAGAAGGCCGTGGCGCATTCTGCCCAGAGAGCATTTCATTTCCTCTCTCCCTTCTTTTCTCCAGATCTCAGAAAAGAGAATGCAACGGTCCAGAACAACATCTTGGACTCAGCGGTTGCTTTGTTCATCAGCATTTCTCAACCTCAGCGCTGCTGACACTTTGTCCGGGATCATTCTTTATTGGAGTCGGGCAGGGGTGGGGGTGTCCCGTGCATGACAGGATGTCTACTGAGCAGCTCCACCCACTAGATGCCAGTCACACCCCCACCCGGCTATGACAACCAGTAATGACTCCAGACACTGCCCAGTGTCTCCTGAGGGGAAAATAGCCCCCAGTTGAGAACCAGCATCTCAGACAAAGAACAGACACTCCTAAAGCAGCAGGGACCACAGGGAGACATTAGGGCGCTTCTTTCTGCCAGGGAGTTCATTAAAGTTTCGGAAACTAGGCCAAGCTGATCCCTGCAGGCTGCTGGAGAGAGCCATCTGGGTGACCTAAGGGCCACCTCATGTCTAAGGTGACGCTTCTCTGTAGATGACATTAATGAAGACAAACAGCCCCTTTGCCATAAGCTCAGGCCACCTGCCCCTCCACTCACAGCTGCTCTGTATTATTTAACCCTCAGAGCACAAGGAAGGTCTTTTCCCGTTTTATTGGAGTGCCAGGCTGAATGGTACTGGAGGGTTTTTAACAGCATTTTTTTAAAAAGGGGCACTGGGTAGTTGCTGTTAGAAGCACCAAAAGAAATAGCTGGTTCACTCCTCAGCCCTGGTAGCAGGAGGCACAGGGCCAAACCAGCCAGGCTCTGGCTGCTCCGTCGGCCCCAGGGCTCTTTACTGCCCAGTAGCCCCAGCGCCCCTCTCCCTCCAGGCATGTCGAGAAGAGTAAGCACAGTATTCTGTTGATGCGAAGATGCATGAACCACCATCCTGCCCCGACGCTAGCATCTCAGAAACGTGACTCATCCTGCAGTGCTACGCCTGCCACCAGCAAGGTGGTGGGTGGGAAGCAGCCCTTGTGCTTGGTCAGGCTCCTGCAGAGAAAGCACAGGCAGAACACTCACAGCAGGGCCCCAGAGACGGACAAGATGCAGAGGGGACTCTTTCAGCCCCTAGGAGATAGATGGTCATCAAGAATGGGAGAGGGTAAGCAAGTCATATAGTCTGGGGCAGTGTGTTGGTCTTTGTCTTTCTTGATGGTTCACAAAACCATGGTGCATCCTCGGGTGGATGTAGCCTCAGAGTCAATAAAACGCAGTCGTCTGCTCTCCGACTTGGCTGGGTCTAACTGAAATCTCTCATGATCCCGTTGAAACCCTTTCTTCAGCAAGGCTAGACCGCAATTAGTCACTGTTTTCCACACGATAATGTGTTCTGTGCTCAATGATGATTAATGGGCCTTTTCTCAGCTTGGTTTTCCTCCTCTAGGCTCCTCCTCGGAACTCACCATTAGCTCCATTTCCAATCTTTTCGGCATCATTGTGGCTTTCTTCTGCATTCCTGCCAACTAGTTGGTGTTTTCCTCCGATTGCAGAGTGTCTATAATAGGAATGGGGTAAGCTGTCAGGCTAAGGAAGTCAGACACCTGGGCCACAGCTGCACACTGCTGGCAGAGGCTGGCTTTGACCCCTGAAAATGAGCTGGGTTAGTGAGGGCAGCATCAGTGAGGGCCTGCAAACCCGTCTGCAGGAGCCAGGACTCCAGAGTTCTCAAGTAAGTCATGAAACCAGAGAGGAGAGTTAACACATCAGCCTGACAGGCAGCCCCCAGTAACATCTATGCTCCCAGCCATCGGCCTGTGGATCTTTCAACCAGATTTCTCTCTTAGGGCCTGTCTGAGCTCTGAGGTCCATGATGATTCAATAGGAACTCATAGAGGCTAAAATAAGTGCTGCATAGCCAGATAAAGACAACGTAGATGGATGTGAGCCTGGTGGGTGATGTGTTTCGGGGAGCAGCAGTCATCTGAAGCAAACCCAGCCGCTTTTTCCTCTTTGGGCATCAGGAATCAGAAAGTTCAGCTGCAAGGACAGACTTTAGGAACCCAAGGCACCAAGAAGGAATGGTGACTCCTCACACAGCACCATACAACATGGGGGACTTTAAACACTTAGGGGTGGTCCATAAATATTCATCAAATGAAGGGGCCGTGGATGGGGCTGTGGATCTTGGGATCAGCATATGGAAACTTAAATAACTTGCACCATTCACGTTATTTGTTTTCAGCTGTGGGACTGTAGAGGGCTGAGTGTTGTTTTGTGATTGATTTGTCTATGTCTTCCCTATGAGAACATAAGCTCCATAGCACACGGACCATGCCAATACTGCTTAGCCTTCTCATGCCAGCACCTAAAGGCAAGAATTTGCTGAATTCACCAATGAATTCATTGAGTCAGAGACCTTCTAGCTTAGCCTGAAGATTCTCAACTGGTCAGGCTGGGGATGGGGTGGAGAGGGCTGGGAGCATGTAACAGGGCTGTTTTAGGGACTTTAATAAATTACATGATAGCTAACATTTTCCCATGTGCCCAGTACCATTCTAAATAGTTTATCTGCCAGAACTCATTTCATCTTCACAACAACCTTACGAAGCTAGTTACTGACACTATGCCCACTTTACAGATAAAAGAGACTAAGAGAGTCTAGAGACTCTCCTAAGAGACTGAGGCATGCCCCACATGAATGCCCAGAGTGTCTAAGATACATCTCAGTTGGCAAAGTTTTATAATTGAGAATAACTGTCCTGNTTACATGATAGCTAACATTTTCCCATGTGCCCAGTACCATTCTAAATAGTTTATCTGCCAGAACTCATTTCATCTTCACAACAACCTTACGAAGCTAGTTACTGACACTATGCCCACTTTACAGGTAAAGAGACTGAGGCATGCCCCACATGAATGCCCAGAGTGTCTAAGATACATCTCAGTTGGCAAAGTTTTATAATTGAGAATAACTGTCCTGGGGACTCTGTTGGGGATGGAAAGGCCACAGGTCCTTTAGTGTGCCGGGACAGAGACACCCAGTGAAGAACCAACAGCCTGAGCAACGTGGAAAGCTGAACCAATCAGTGGTCTCTGCTGCGTTGGGGGGCGTGGCACACCAAACACACACTTGTCGGCCACAGTTTCCCCTGAGATGGATGTGTGGCCTCTAGACCCCAACCTGGGACAGGGACCCTACTACCAATCTAGCCACAGTGGCATCTTCCCCCAGAGAATGTCTACCCAGTAGTCTCAGCTTTGCCTCTGGAGCCACCTACATACTTTTCCTGTTACCGCCTCCAACCTTAAACACGGTGTTTTCCAGCTGTCCTTCCCAGTGACCATGCCCAAGCCCCTCACCACCCCAGCCTTTCCCCTGGGAGTGTAGTACAGCTGAGCCAACACCCTCTCCAAGTGCTCACAGGGACCGGTCCCCGTGAGGGCCCCGCCCACCCTCCTTGTGGCACAAAGCTTCAGCCTGTGCATTCTTACTGATCTACTCCTGTTGTACCTTATTGAGATGTTTTCCTTCTTGACTCTTCAAAAACACAGACAAAGGTGAGCACCCCTAGTCTGTTGCATACACAATCTCCCTTCTGTATGTTCTTCCAAAATCCTGCTCAGCAAATCCACAATTCCATCTCCCTGTCGTCTCCAGGCATCCAATTCATCTGGGACAGAAACACACAGCTCAGCAGTGCCTGCCAGAACTTATACTAATTCCATGGTGACCATTAGAAATGACTTATCCCCATCTCCTGCCCCCACACCTTAGCCTTCACGTCCATAAATAAGGATTTGCAATGAGTGTTGTACCTGGTATCATCCACATGCTAATTCCATCCCCAAATCTAGAGCAGCCAGCAGAAAGCAGCCCTATTAGCTACCCCAAGAACAGGCTCTGCCAACGAGAAGATTGGTGTTGAACTTGAACAGAGCCAAAGCAGCTTCAGGGTGATTTTTCCGCTGGGTGCTGTGACCTTTCGTTCCATGTTTATTTGGTAATGACCTTTAAAGAGCAACCAACAAAAATGAAATGCTTCAAAGGAATAAATTAGATAATGCAGATGTTCCCCAGTGGTAAGTTATGCCCAAGGAGAGCAGGGACACATAACAGCAGCCATGCCCTGGGAAGCCACTGTCTGTTGTGTCCATTAGACTAATATGTGAACAGAGTTCTCAAAAGCCTTTTCAATCAGACCACTGAGGACCTGAAGCCAAGCTGACCGGAGCAGAAAACATGATTATTTCCTGAATTGAACCCAAATTACCAGTTGACATTTCATTTTGATTTTGTTTAGAGCAGAGGTAACTTGCATTACTTGGATGCCCAACAAGTGATTTACCACCTGGGGTATAGGGGAGGGGGAGTCCCAGAGGTATGGGTCAGGAGGCAGCTTGGTGAGATCTGCCTCCTGACCCAGTGAAGACCTCACTCATTTAAATCAGTGATTTTTAGCCCTGGCCGGGTAGCTCAGTTGGCTAGAGCAGTGTCCCAATATGCCAAGGTTGTGGGTTTGATCCCTGGCCAAGTTGATACAAGAATCAACCAGTAAATACATAAATAAGTGGAACAACAAATCTATGTCTCTCTCAAACACACTTTCTCTCTTTCTCTCTATCCCCCACAGCCCCCACTCCCTCTCTCTAAAAATCAATGTAAAAGAAAAATATTTTTAACAAAAGAATAATTTAAATCAGTGATTTCAAACCAGTGTGCCACAAGAATTTTTAAAACATGCAATACCTGACGATTTAGTCAGGGGCACTGACCTCTTTTCCTTTAGACTGTCAAAAAAAATGACAACAGCCAATACAACGATAGCCATCTAGTGTACATGCATCAAAATTATACCTACTTTTTGTCAGATCAGCAAAAAACATAGTTTTTGGTGTGTCATCCAATTTTAGGGATTAGTTTGTGTGTGCCATGACATGAGATGAAAAACACTGATTTAAATTAACTCTTAAATTCTACTGCGTACTGGGCTCCTTGCTAAGTGCTGGAGAGGCTTAAATATTAAACAAACTTCGGCTCCTCAAGGTCAGGGCTACTGGGCCCATGGAGGCAGGACCCTCCCCACCCTGGTACACTTCTCTTGTGTACATGTATGTCTCCTTCTCCTGTGTGTGTTCCATTCTTCTTTTTCTCCCACTCTCCCATTTTCCTCTCACTCTCCCATTTTCCTCTTTCTGGCTTGCATTTAATCTAACCAAAAATGGTGCTCCCAGGAATTACCGAATGGTGATCCTTGGAGTTTAACAAATCACTCACCCTGAAATAGAAGCATCTGAAGATAGAACCTTGGAACCAAGGACTTTGGCCTCCTCTTCCACCTGATTAGAAAATGATTCAATCGTTTGAACCTGGGACAATTACCTCTTCCCTACCCTGGGAGAATTTGACGGGGGGATCCATGGTGGGGGAGACGAATTGGGGGAGAGAGCGTGACTTCCTCCTGGTGAAGGGGCTTCTCCAGCATCCCCTGACCACCTCTACTGGCTCATAACATCTACCACTGCCCTCCAGCAGAGAGTGCAGATGTGAAGTCAGAGCCCGCCTCCACCTCAGCCCCCAAGACAGCCTAGTCCTACGTCCAGCTAGCTCCCTTAGGAACTGTAGAGGAAAGTCAGGGCCTCAGAAGATATCAACTAAGACCCTGCAGAGCCCACCGATAGGAGCCAGACAGCCCAGAGTCCTGGGACTCTTAAATGTCTGGCCACATGGACCGTTCCTGTCTGTGGATGAAGTCGTTTTGGGGAGCTAAGGGCTGGTGAGAAAGGTAGGGACTTTTCAAGATTCAGAACAGGAGGGAGAGGGAGAGTGCCTGGGCTCAGTCCCTGCTGAAGGCCCAGCCTGGATCAGGTCAGGACCGTCCACGGACTCCCTGTGCAATTGTGGCACTGCCCTGCTTCCAGGGACAGGGTGGAGCCTGAGGGACTTCTCTGCTGCCAAAGTCTGGGATTCCAAACGCTGGAAACAGGTGCTCAAACAGATCCTGTATGCCCACGCTCACAGCAGATGCCCATCACCTAGTGACTGGGTAAACACAATGGGGTACACATCTACGAAACAGAAGCTTATTGACCTGTACAAAGGAACAGGGATAAAGCCTTGACATTGCTACAGTGTGAATGAACCGTGAGTACAGGACACTCGGTGATAGAAGCTAGACATGGCCAGACAAAGGCCACATGTCTGATCCATTTACATGAAATAGGCAGAATGCATAAAGCAGATTGGTGGGCGTCAGGGGCTGGGGGCCAGGAGGAATGGACGGTAACTGTTTAATGGGCCTGGAGTTTTGGGTTGGGAGGAATGAAAGTGTTTTGGAATGAGATAGAGGTGGGGGGTGCATGACATGGTGAAGGTACTAAATGCCACTGACTTGTTCACTTAAAGTGGTAACTTCATGTCATAAGAATTTCACCCCGATGTTTTAAAAAAAGTCTGTGATGAACTGGCTCACAGCAGTTAAGCTCCAACTTAACTGCCGGTGCCTGCAGATGCCTTTGCCCAACTTGGAAGGGCACTAAGGGAGAGTGCTCCCTCCACGTGGATCCTGGAGCTCCGATGCCTCTTCCCTCTCCCCAACTGGCCATCTCCCCAGCAAGGCTGTAGCTTCAACAGGGCGAGGATTGGTCTGGTCCAGCGGAGTAGCACCATGCCTCGCCATGGGTGGGCACTCAATAAATACTTTTAAATGAATGAGGGAATGAAACTATGTAGACTATCCAGTTTGCATTTTTCCCATTTTTAAAAATAAAAGCTAAAGATGCACTGATGTGAATGTAAAATGGTATCGCTGCTATGAAAAACAGTATATAGGTTTCTGAAAAAATGTACAATAGAATGACCACGCAATCCAGAAATCCCACGTCTGGATGTGTATCCAGAAAAACTGAAAACAGGATCTCCAAGGATATTTGCATTCACTGCAGCACTGTTCCAGCCAAGAGGTGGAAGCAACCGAAATATCCATCCATGGATGAAGAGATAGAGAGAATGTAGTCCTTCCGTACAGCGGACCATTTATTCAGCCTTAAAAAAAGAGGAATTTCTGACACATGAACAACACAGATGAATCTTGAGGACATTATGCTAAATGACACAAGCCAGTCACAAAATGTCAATTACTACATGATTCACTTACATGAGGTACCTAGAGTAGTCACTCTTAGAAAGTAGCTAAGGAGAGTAATTCGATGGGTATGCAATTACAGTTTTGCAAGATGAAAAAGTCCTAGAGATCTGGTATACAACCTTGTGCATATAGTTATCAATACTATGCTGTACACTTAAAAATGGGGAAGATGGTGGATTAGAAAAACTCAGTCTTTCCCTCCTACGCATCTCCCTTACTACTCACGCAGAA
Organism: Sturnira hondurensis; assembly: GCF_014824575.4. NCBI lineage: Eukaryota > Metazoa > Chordata > Mammalia > Chiroptera > Phyllostomidae > Sturnira > Sturnira hondurensis. The sequence continues at coordinate 12,229,039 of NW_028091359.1, forward strand.
CATTTCATTTCGGACACTCCTGTCACCAGATGCCTATGGGTTTCCCCCCACCAAGCAATTCACAATACCTGCTGAGTGTCCCACAGCTCAACTCAGTTCTGACCCTCTCTACCTGGAGGGAGCATCAGATCCCACAGGTTAAGGGCTCAGTCCCACAAGCCTGCCCCCGACTTCAGATGCAAATTGCAAGCAGTGGGTCCTCAGGTCACCCACAACTTCTGTCCGATTTGGCTACAGATCAGAGGTTCTTACAGCCCACTCAGGTTTGATCAAATTGCTTGAGCAGTTCACAGGACTCAGATGAACACTTACGTTCGTTGAGGGATGCTAAAGGATACAGGAGAACAGCCAGATGAAGGGATGCACAGACTGAGCTCTGGGAGGGTCCTGAGCACAGGAGCTTCTGTCCTAGTGGAATTGGAGTGTGTCACCCTCCCGGTACACGGACTTGTTTTCCTACCTGGAAGCTCTCCAAACTCCAAATTATTGACGTTTTATGGAGACTTCCTCAACTGGGCCTGATCGGTCATTAACTCCATTTCCAGCCGTCCACTTGCTGGAAGAAAGGGAAGAGGGACCGAAAATTCTGAGCTCCCAATTATGACTCGGTCTTTCTGGTGACTGCCCCATTCAGGGGCCCACCCAGGAGCCCACGCAGAGTCACCTCCTAAGAACAAAAGGTGCTCCTGGTGCTCTTATTGCAGAACAGCACAAGGGTGTTAGGAGCGCTGTGCCAGGAACCAGGGGCCAATGCCAATCTGGGTATTTTCTACTATGCCACAGATGGTAAAGTTTACGTTATATTTTTTCCACAATTTAAAAAACTTTACCACAATTTTTTAAACATGTACAGATGTATGTATAATTGTGTATCTGTCATTTTTTTTTCGTAACGGCTCTGTGAGAGGGCGGTTGCACCCATAAGAGCCCCACTGCCTAGTTTTGAGTGGGAACCAGCCTGGTAGATGAGGCTCTGGGCAGTAATGCCCCTGAGTCATCCCTGGGCTACATCTCCTGTCCCCAGGAATTCATCAACACAGATTGGAAAAGCAATCTGTATTGCTGGATGGAGTTGCAGGGGGACCATCCAAATAGGCTTACAAAACAAGAATCATTAACAAGAAAAGTCAGCTAAAGCGCTCTTTGCCAAGAACTAGACTGTACAAAACGCAGTGCAGAAAACAATCAAGATCAATTTACAATCAACGTGGTCCTCTCCTAAGGAGGCGATGGGATCCCAGGAGGGATAGAGTGGGTCACAGGGCCTGCGCAGTCTGAAGCTTTCAAAGGAAGGGAGGAAGCAGGAGAGAACTGGGCCCTCATAAACTTTAATTCAAGGGTGGGCATACTACAGCTCACTGGCCAGATCTGGCCACTGCCTGCTCTTTGTAAATAAAGTTTTATTGGAACACAGCCACAGTCACTCATGTAGGATTGTCTGCAGCCGTTTTGCTACAATGGGAGAGGTGAGTAGTTGCAACAATGTGGCCCACAAAGCCAACACGTCTTCTCTCCGGCTGTTTACAGAGAAAGTTCACCAATCTGCTGTTGTGGAAGACAAGAGTGTCCCGCTGCAGGGGAGGGCACAGTGCTTGGCTCCTTATTTCAGGGCAAGTCCCCTGCTCCCTTTTGTTTTTTTCTGATTTTCTGCTGCCTAGTGCAGCCAGCTCCCAACTGTGCCTGCGAGGGCACAGAAATCCCAGGCTGTGAAGAACACGAAAGCATTTATAATTGGTTTTGGATGCTAATAGGAGGCGTCCATCTCCCTCTGCTTCCCAGAGCCGATTTACCTTGGTAATCATGCATGACTTAGACTAATGCTAAGATGCACCTGCACTCCCAGAGCACCCCCACCACCCACCGACTGCGAGGTAGGGAGGCCAAGGGGAGTTCAGATATGATCTAAAGGGAGCAGAACTCCAAGGGGACAGGATGCACCCCTCTGTGAGGAGACACAGGGACCAGCTGGAGTCAAAAGGCAGATAAGAAATAGGGGTTGTCCCCAGAATAACACTCTTCAACTTCTTCGGTTAGAGTCTCCTTTGAAAAGCTGACAAAAAAACACCCAACCTCACATGGGTGTCTCAAGGCATCGTGGAGCCCATGACAACCAGGTTGTCAACCCTTCATCTACACCAGAGGCTTTAACCGTTCTTTTTATGCCGTCAAATAAGATCTCCCAAAAAGGCCCAATATTCAAAATATCTTAAAGCAGGGCTGCCGTCACTCACACTCCTCCCTCTGTCACTGTGGCAGCTCCCAAGGTCGGTCTTTGCAGAGCCATGCAGTGGGCTGACAGTTTTGTGGCTGGTGGATGGACCAGGAGAGGGCGCTGCAGGTTCCCCCAGTTGTTACCCAGGGAGAGGCATGAATCGGGGTGTTTGGAAATTATTCTTCATGCAAAGACTCAAAAGATTGGTGGGGTCCACCTCTCAGGGGACACTGAGTCAGTCACCTTGCGGCTCCTGAGCCCAGAAGGAGTATTTCTTGTGACTATGGGCCATAGCTCTGGAACTCAGGAAGTTTACAAATGGGGCGGAAGTCCACAGAACATCAAATAACACTACAAAAGCTCGGGGAAAGAAAAAGGAATACAAAAGTTGTGCCAACACAGGCAATGAGGAATTGCTGACTCGGTCACTTCAAATCTTTTACGGAACGAAAGAAAGTGCAAGGACTTTTTTTTCTTTAATGGCCAAAAGAAGAGGTATGAGCACATGCACTATGACACCAGAAGAGGGGCAGACCACTGTCAGTCAGAGGAGCCCCCGAAGGCTTTCAAGACAGGCAAGAACTGGGTCTCAGGGCAGGCAGGATGCGTTCCGCGGCCACTCCAGGCGGTCATTGTCTGTCTACCCTGTTGCAGGCTCCAAAGCATCGCCCATCAGAGGTTGTTCTGCTGAGGTCCCTCAGCCTCTTCTCCATCAGAGCTTCCCCACAAGGAGTAGGAGTAGCAGCAATGTGAACTCTGATCCTGAGATTTCTGGTCTAATCCTCAAATGATCTCACAGTATAAGTTATACCTCCATTTCTAGAAGTGCCCAGCATATTATATATGTATATGCATTGACTAACAATTTCTTCAGTAGATTGAGTTACTCCCATTTACAGCTGGGGCAGGGGTAAGGTTGCTAGATTTAGTAAATAAAAATACAGGGAAGTCAGTTAAATTCAAATTTCAGACAAATAACAATTTTGGGGATATAAGCATGTCCCAGATATTGAGCCCTGGGTGTCCCATATTTTATATAGCAACCCCAGAAAGCAAGTAGTGGGTGTGAACAAACTGCCCAAGGTCACACACCTAAGAGATGTCAAACAAATTCAAACCCAAGTTTGAATGGGCTTCTACTACGCTTCCTCTCCCTTCCTACCTTCCAATAGCCCTTTGAATATGTCAGTATTAACATACTTAATATATTGCATGGTAGTTAACAGCTGTACATGTGGATTTCTTCCTTCAGAAAATGAACTCATCCTATTCTTTATAACTGCTTGGGGTTAACACAGCTGGTTGTCCTTAGGAGTCCATTTTCCTCTTCATCCTCAATTAAAGAAACTTCAATGTAAACTGGGCACATGGCCACCTGGGATAAGGACTACATGCCCAGGATCCCTTGCAGCTATGCAAATTCATGTGACTAATCTCTAACCAGAAAGTTTCCTAAAAGGAGAAAGCAGGCTCTTCTCTGCTTCCTCTCCTGCTGGCAAGAATGCTATGAAATGGCTGTCATTGTAGTAACCCTCTTGGACTACAAAGGACTTCAGGGATGGAAGCAACCACTAGCAAAGCAACAAGACAGGAGGAGCCTGGGTCACTACCACTGTGGGATACAATACCAGCATGGTCTACTTGGAGACTTGTCCTACCTAATTCAAGCCACAATTCTCAGGATGGGGGTGGGGGTTCTGTTGGAGTTTAACTTAATTGTAAATAATTAATGGCCTCAGCTCTTAGAGCAGGGAGGTGTGGAGACATTGAGAATGACTCAGGGAAAGTTTGCTGCAAGGATCCTTGCTGCATGTGTGAACAACTCCCTGCATTCTAGATTATAGCCTTTGAACTTCCCTCACTAACCTCATGCAAAACCCCAATAAAATCATGGTAAAAAAAATCACAAAATCCTTGACCTAAGTGCATTTATATGCAGTTTTATATTTTTGTGCAGAGGGAAGAATGGCTGGCAAAAGAATATTTTGTTTTTCTTGCATATTCCCCAAACATGGAGATTTCAATGGCATGCAAGTATAAGTTATTAATAATATAATATTGGATGAAATGGGCTAGAATTGCAGAGACATGGGAAATCAAAAGACTTCAAGATGAAATTCCTACAATTATGTAAATGCACCCCCACTTGGGAAAATATTATAAGTAATGTTTTCATCTCAACTTTCATGGCCCTTGGAATCTTTAGCTATATGACCCAATTTATTAGCGCAAATAAAATAAAATAAAACAAAACAAAATAAAAAGATCCCTCTAGAAAGATGGAGGAGTAGGTAGAAACACTGTGCCTCCTAGCACAACCAAGTTTAAAGTCAACAAAGTTTTAGTAACAGAAATGCAACCAAAACACAGAAAATTGAACTGTACAGAAGTCCAACAACAATGAACCATTCAGCCAGACCGGTAAAAGGAGCAGAGTCAGCAGCTGGAGGAGTGGGGTCACACAGGAAAGGGTGGCCACATGACCCAGGTGCTCAGGCAGCAGTTGGCAGATCCCAGGTGTGGGGTGGCAACAGGAAGACCCAGAAGGGTGCAAGGTGGCTGGCTTACTGGAGTTACACATTCACACTCAGATAGACCAGGCGAAGGAGCAAGCAGTGAGACAGACCTTGCAGGCTAGGGCCCCAGCAATGGGAATTAGAACCTAAAAGCACCAATTGGAAAAACTTTCAGGGTTGAGGTGCCGGGAGAAGCTCCCAGGCTCCCAGAGAGTTTGTTGGAGAGACCCACAGGGTCCTGGAGGGTGCACAGGCCCACACACCTGGGAGCCAGCACCAGAGGGGCCAGGTTTGCTTGCGGGAAGCAGCAGAGGGGACCAAAATCTGAGAGAGAGCAGAACAAATGCCATTGCCCCTCTCTGACCTCGCCTCCACATACAGCATCACAACCCAGTGACTGGGTCGCCCTGCCCTGGTGAACAGTTAAGGCTCCGCCCCTCATATATAACAGGCACAAACAGACCAAAACATTATGGCTCAAGAAGAACAGCTCAAAACCCCAGAGCCAATACTTCTAAGTGACCAAAAGATAGCCAACCTATCAGATGCACAGTTCAAAACACAATTCTGTGATCAGAATGCTCACAGAACAGGTTGATTTTAGTCACAAATTAGAGGAACAAATGAAGGCTAAACTAATTGAAATGAAGGGAAATGCACAGGAAACCAATAGTGATGGAAAGGAAACTGGGACTCAAATCAAGGGAGTGGACCAGAAGGAAGAAAAAAATGGCCAAACAGAAAAGAATGAAGAAACAAGAATTCAAAAAACCAAGGAGAGGCTTAGGAACCTCCAGGACACCTTTAAACATTCCAACATCCAAATTATAAGGGTACCAGAAGGGGAAGAGGAACAGCAACAAGTGGAAAACTTATTTGAACAAATAATAAAGGAGAACTTCCCCAGTCTGGCAAAGGAAATAGACTTCCAGGAAATCCAGGAAGCTCAGAGAGTCCCAAAGAAGTTGGACCCAAGAAGGAACACACCAAGGCACATCATAATTACATTAGCCAAGATTAAAATGAAGGAGAGAATCCTAGAAGCAGCAAGAGATAAGGGGACAGTCACCTACAAAGGAGTTCCCATCAGACTGTTAGTTGATTTCTCAAAAGAGACCTTACAGGTAAGAAGGGGCTGGAAGGAAGTATTCCAATTCATGAAATCCAAAGACGTACATCCAAGATTGATCTGTCCAGCAAGCTTTCACTTAGAATGGAAGGGCAGATAAAGTGCTTCTCAGATAAGGTCAACTTCAAGGAGTTCATCATCACCAAGACCTTATTGTATGAAATGTTAAAGGGACTTATCTAAGAAAAAGAAGATAAAAAATATAAACAGTGAAAGGACAGCAAACTCACAGTTATTAACAACCACACCTAAAACAAAAGCAAACCAAGAGGACAGCTAGATCAGGAGTGGAACCATAGAAATGAGGAACACATGGAAGGTTAGCAACAGGGGGGTGGGAGGAGGAGAAGCGGGGAGAAGGCACAGAAAATAGCATAGATGGTAGGTAGAAAATAAATAGGGGGGAGGGCGAGAATAGCAGGGGAAATATAGAATCTAAAGAACTTGTGACACATGGACATGAACTAAACGGGGAGGGTTGGTGGGGGAGGGGTGTACATGGTGGAGGGGAATGAAGGGGGGAAATGGGACAACTGTAATGGCATAATCAATAAAATATATTAAAAGAAAAAAGATCCCTCTAGAATACGTTCCAGTGAGTTCCATAAAATTTCAAGCTTAAATCATTAATAAATTATAAATCATGTAAATATCTTGTATTAATTTTTAAAGCACCAAAACTTTGAAATCTCTCTTGCTCTTGAATGCATTTCCTGGACCTAATGTCATTTTATTGTTTAAAGAACTTATTGGATTAAAGATATACATGGTAAATATATGGAAATAAATGGTAGCACATGTGCATTTATCAGTGTTCAGTTGTATGTAATAGAAGCTAACTCTGATTTATTTAAATAGAAATGTAATTTATGAAACAGTTATTGAGTAGCCCGAAGAATACTCCTGAGGAACAGAGGCAAACAGCCAGGTGCCATCCTATGATGACACCACAGAACTAACCACCCTAACCACCCTAACCATGCCCAGCACCCCAGGCCCCTGGACATCATTTCCAAAATCACCGCCCCCATACCTTCCAGAACCTGGACATAATCACTGCTATGGCTGTCATCCTCATAAGAATGGACTTGGCTTAGCCCTGGCTTCTTTCTGCCACCAGCTTCTCATCCAAAGCCATGAGTAGGCACATATGATAGCTACGGCACCCACACCCCAGTTTTAATGGGGCTGGGCAATCCTACACCTGGTTATTCCAGAGACGAGCTTTCTCTCCCACAGGGGATGTTTCTGGTACAGAAGGCAGTTTTCAGGAGACGAGTATCCCATACAAGGCAATTTGGTTGACAATCTGATCCAAACTACTGTCCCGATGCTTTCCCCAAGTATTAGTAATTCTAGAACTTCCTGAAGTAGTTTTATAACACTTTATTTTGTTCACAATTTGATTTTTCTACCTTGTTGATTTTTACCCCTAATTTATTGTCAATCAATTATTTCCACCTCTGAGTTAGAAACAGCCTTACTGTCCGTCAATTCATCAAAACAAATTAGGGTAGATTACGAAGTAACACAGTTACCAGTGTAAGACATACATATACACTTGGCTACGGTAACGACTTGACAAATTTTTTAAATTGACAAAACACTGCCAAGACAGTGCAGCGGGGATGATGAGATGGAAGTGGGTTGGCAATTTTTAAGACTCTCAACATTCCAAAGAGTTTCAGACTGATCTGATATTTTTCCTCTAGTTTTATATAGTTTGGGTTTTTTTTTTCTATTGCAGAAAAGACAAAATGCTTTTTGAAATGTTTGTAAAATATTGTGAAGTGGCCGCCGTGGTCCACCACAATTATCAGTTCAAACAGGCACCACACACGTCACAAACACAATGTGTGGAGACAACGACTGCCCTCTCAGCCTGAGTGCTTTTGACCGGATCTCCTGTCTGAGTTGCGGAGTCCCCCCGTGGCTGAGCTGACACAGAAAGTGCTCCCGGGGCACTGGGCAGGCAGAGACCTGGCTTTACAAAGAGCTTACTCTCAGGTCTGTGGAAAACCCGTCCAGCGTCGCCCAGCAACGTGACCATCAGACAAGCTGCCCCTTTGGGTCCAGCAGTCGCCTGCTGGCTGGACACTGGCCCGGCACTAGCACGCACAAACAGCAGCCTGGTGCAGATGGACCACAGAGGGATGACCTATGGGTGCGGGCAGGGACGATGCAAATGAATCACCAATGAGATGCGCACCTTAGAGCCCAGCAAGCCGATACATGCATGGTTGGCTTGGGAGATTCCTGTTTGCTACCCGTACCCCAAGAAGACTACCGTCATCTGGCAATAGGTAGGGGTGGGGTACATAAAAAATAAAGGAGTTGTGGGTGCCTGGTTTCTCTCCCCTTCTTTCTCTGGCTCCTTTCCAGCCTAGGGCACATTTTCCTAGTGACAGCTGGTCAAGAAGATGAAGTAGAAATGGCTCCTGGACCACCTGTTAGTGGCCACCCTACAAAGCACTACCCTCCTGTTCCCGGGCCATCCCCTCCTCCAGAACCACCTCTGGACTCTCGGAGCCCCTGGGGCTTGGGGGGTGGGGGTCATGTCCTCTTTCAAATCTGCTTCCTGGACACAGTTCACTTTGGGGCCTTTCCATTAGCTCTGAGATAATAACATTCTCTCTGGACTTCTGGGATAACCTTGAATCTCTCACCTTGGGCTCCTTCAGTGATCTGTGAAAAAGATCAGAGCAAGAGCCCGGGGAAAGAGTCTGGGGCCCTGGCTGGTGTAGCTCAGTGGATTGAGTGCGGGCTTTCGAACCAGATGATCGCGGTTTGATTCCCAGTCAGGGCACATGCCTGGGTTGCAGGCCAGTTCCCAGCAGGGGACTCGTGAGAGGCAACTATACATTCATGTTTCTCTCCTTCCTTCCCCCTCTAAAGATAAATAAATAAAATTTAAAAAAAGAAAGAGTCTGGGCTTCCCAGTGGAGTGGCCCCAGGCGTGCACTAACTAGCTGCGAGAACAGAAGCAAGTCAATGATCTCTCCGAGTGTGTATGTGGGGGTGGGGGGTGGGGGTTGCAGGGGGGACTTGTTCCCCAGGGAGATCTCGGCCTGTGTTTAGAGGGCTGGATGGAACTCTGCACCTAAAGCAACATCACTGGGTGAGGTGCAGGGATGCAAGTACTAGTATCCTAGTCCACATCCCCTCTGCCGTCTCTGGTAGGACTGTCAACTATGACTCTAAAACATGGCTTGGCCACCCCGGCTGCTGTAGCTCAGTGGGTGGGCTGTTGTTCCGAAACCCAAAAGACTGCCAGTNTAAAGATAAATAAATAAAATTTAAAAAAAGAAAGAGTCTGGGCTTCCCAGTGGAGTGGCCCCAGGCGTGCACTAACTAGCTGCGAGAACAGAAGCAAGTCAATGATCTCTCCGAGTGTGTATGTGGGGGTGGGGGGTGGGGGGTGGGGGTTGCGGGGGGGCACTTGTTCCCCAGGGAGATCTCGGCCTGTGTTTAGAGGGCTGGATGGAACTCTGCACCTAAAGCAACATCACTGGGTGAGGTGCAGGGACGCAAGTACTAGTATCCTGGTCCACATCCCCTCTGCCGTCTCTGGTAGGACTGTTAACTATAACTCTAAAACATGGCTTGGCCACCCCGGCTGCTGTAGCTCAGTGGGTGGGCTGTCCTTCCGAAACCCAAAAGACTGCCAGTTGATTCCCTGTCAGGGCACATGCCTGAGTTGCAGAACAGGCCCCTGGTTAGGGGTGTGCGAGAGGCAAACGGCTGATGTTGCTTTCCCTCTCTCCCTCCCTCCCTTCCCCTCCCTCTAAATATAAATAAATAAAACCTTTAAAAACAAAACAAAGCATGGCTTTGCCAACAATGTTGAAAAAGCAAAGGGACTGCTATTCTGCCTTACATTTTGATATCTAAACCACGCTGCCCGGCTTCCTGCCTCCCTGTCACTTCTTAATTCAACAGAAAGGGCCACACGCCCCAGCCCTGCAGAGCTGAACCTTGTCGGCAGCTGCTCCAGCCACTCCCGGGATACCTTTGAAGAACGCTCTGTCAAAGGGAGCGGTTTGCTGGGAAGAGCAGCCCCGTACTTCTGTCCTGGCAGGTGTTTGGTACGAGCTGCATTTGCAGGGAGACAGGATTTGCTCTTGGTTCCCAAGCAGCTCGCGTTTATTACCCCCAGTTAAAATACCATAACTCTCCCCAGTCACTGTGCCTGGGCGACATTTGGCAACATCAGACACGAGGACGGCAGGGAGTGGGTGCCAGCCTCTGTGTTTTTAACAAGAGACTAGACAGAACCTGTCTGCAGACTTCAATCTCTGCTCAGGCAATACAGGGACAAAGGGACGTAGCCCTTGCAGAGCTGTTTCATTTTCCATTAGCAGAGTGAATTTAGGTCTCGGACCTTTCTCAGTTGCTATGCCAAATCTTACAAAATTAATAGAGAAGTTGCCACTCCTCGCCCCAGTCCTTGGACAAGAAAAGGGAAAATGCAGTATTAAGTGCTGTCAGAAAAGCACTTGTCATTAGCTTGCCGTGTGTCCCCAAACACAGTGATTTCTGTGGAAGAAGCGAGCCAGGGAGCAGGCAGCTGATGGGCTGTACAGATGGGTGTGGAACCCCGTGAAGCGAGTGGGGCACCAAGGGGGCGGGGGTTGGGGGGACACTGAGGAAACCAAGCTGCAGGATGCACTGGGAGGAAGCTATGCCACGCAAGGAAAAGACTGGGAGGCCGTGGGTAGCATTTTCACAGAGCGGGGGTCTGGGTAAGGGATCTCCCAGGGTTTGGGATTTTTACTCTGAGCCTTCCTATGTTTTTGAAGTTACCTTTTTGAACATGCATTTATTTCATAGTTAAATAATAATAATCTGTTTTGTTTTGTTTTGTTTTTTTTAAGAAGAGATGTGTTTCTATGAGCATGCTCACCAGGAGAGTGGGTGTGGACAGGAGAGGGGGCTTGGAAGGAGGAGGGCAACAGAGACGGACGTGAGGAACAAGGCTCGGGACTGGTTTATTCACCACCCTTAACCCCCTCCTCCCCACCCCACCAAAAAATAATGGCCTGAAGCCTCAATCTCCCTCTGGGGTGGTGCTTTGTACTCAACGTCTGTGTCCCTCCAACATCCACACTGAAGCCCTCATTCCTCTTGTGACGGTTTTTTGAGGTGGGGCCTTTGGGAAATAGTTACGTCATAAGGGTGGAGACCTCATGAATGGGATCAGTGGCCTCATAAGAAGAGNAGCATGCTCACCAGGAGAGTGGGTGTGGACAGGAGAGGGGGCTTGGAAGGAGGAGGGCAACAGAGACGGACGTGAGGAACAAGGCTCGGGACTGGTTTATTCACCCCCCTTAACCCCCTCCTCCCCACCCCACCAAAAAATAATGGCCTGAAGCCTCAATCTCCCCCTGGGGTGGTGCTTTGTACTCAACGTCTGTGTCCCTCCGACATCCACACTGAAGCCCTCATTCCTGTTGTGACGGTTTTTTGAGGTGGGGCCTTTGGGAAATAGTTACGTCATGAGGGTGGAGACCTCATGAATGGGATCAGTGGCCTCATAAGAAGAGACACACACAAAATGATGATCTCTTTCTCTTTTTCTTGCAAGAAGTCCACACGCAAGCCAGGGAAGAGAGTCCTCACCGGACACCAAATTTGCCAGTACCTTGATCTTGGACTACGGGCCTCCAGGAATGTGAGCAAATGAACATCTGTTGTGTAAGCTCCCTGGTCTGGGGTGTTTTCTTATGGCAGCCCAGACAGGCTAAAACAGATGACAAGCGTATGAGAGAAAGGAAAAGGGGGGATGAGGACGTGCATCCTACCCACCAATAGGAGCACAGCGGTCATGGCTCATCTATTCATGTGCTTATTGCCAGGAGCTGGCTGACCTCTGAAAAGTCACCAGGGGAGGTTTTTTAAGTGTAAAAATTCCTGGGCCCTTCTCCATCAGGAAACTAGGAGCACTGGTGTTGGGCCAGTGTCCCAGGCCATTCTTGGTCCTCACTAACGCTTGAGGACCAACGAAGAGACCAAAGTCAAAAGAACAGCTGATTGTGTGGGACCTATAAGCAAAACGTGTTCCCCATACGAAACAGGGGGTACGCGTCTGTCATGGGGGCATGAGGGTGGGTCAGGAGGGCTCCTCTGAGAACTGGAGTGTGTGTGGCACTCAAGTGCTTCAGGGACAGACGGACCAGGCTCTGTCGCTAAATTTGTTGCTAGGTCTTTTCGGACATTTTTAATCTACAGACTACCCCGCCCCCCACCTTTCTGTGCTCCTTGTAGAATATCTGTTGAAGGAACAGACTGCTTGTCCCATAGGATAATCTTTTTTAGGCACAGTCCAATGGCATTACTCCTCTCAAATCCTTCCCTGACTCCCCATGAACACAAATCGTTCTAGGACTTTAATGAGCGTGAGAATCAGCTGGGGAAGCCCACTTTCCCTTTCCACCGAGTACTGCATTTTCCTGGTGGGGCGGAAACACTGAAGAAGTCTCACTGGGGCAGAGCAGAGCACACGGTGGAGAAGTGGGGCAGAGCTGTCTAGCAGGAGAGGGGCCTGCACAATTGAGCTGTTTTGCAATGGCTAGTTTCCTCCTTCACCACAAAATAAACAAACAAACAAACGAACAAACAAATAAATGAAAAGACTGGCCTGGGAATCTCACTACAGTCCAGCTTCTTTCTCCAGCCCCACCCCGCCTCCAGAGATTCCACTTCCAAAGGTATGTGCAAGGGGCCTGGAATCAACATCGCTGGGAAGCCACCTGGTTGATCTGATGCGCGTGGCCCGCACGCCACAGGCACAGGAAGATCCCGCAGCTAGCATCCCACAGGACATCCACGTCAGTTTCCTAGGGCTGCCATAACAAAGGACCACAAACTTATGGCTTAGAGATGGAGAAATGTATTCTCTCACAGTTTTGGAGGCCTGGAAAGCCTCCAGTTTGAGGCCACAGTTTTAAAGTCTGGAATCAAGGTGTCAGCTGGAATATACTCCTTCCCAAGGCTTTAGGGAAAATCCTTCTTTGCCTCTTCTAACTTCCAGTGTTGCTGGCAATCCTTGGTGTTCCTTGGCTTGTAGAGGCCTCTTTTGAATCTCTGCCGCCATGGTCACATGGCCTTCTCCCTTTGTGTTTGTGTGTCTGTGTCTCATCTTATAAAGACACCAGTCAGACTGGACAAGGACCCACCCTAATGACCTCATCTTAATTTGAAAGGAATTGAATGTGCAGACAACGGCCAGACCATGTATAAAAACAGCACTCTGCCCCACAACCTGCAGGCAGTCCAGGAAGCCAACCCATTATTCAATAGGACCTAAAACCCCTTAAACCTTGATCTTGACCTGCCCGCCTTTCCCTCTCCCACACTCTATTTTCCTTCTACACCAAACTACATTCTTTGCCCCCAACGGACACCCAGCCCACCGTCAGAACAGTTAGCACACTGTGTTGAAACCATCTGCACATCTCCACCAGATGCTGTCTGCTGCCCAGGAGGCAGGGCATCTCACTCGTCTTCATATCCAGGGTGCACGGTACCTAGCCTGTATGGACGCTTAATAAATATTTGTGGTTAACAGATGTGTGATTGAACAATGGCCAAGTGCGTGCTTCCCCCTACCTTGTCCTCCTGGAAAATTCTCTCTCATCCTTTCAGACCTCTCACTCCAGGGTGGGCACCAATCACCTGGTGAAGGTGTCCTGACCCCACCCCACTCCAGGCACAGCCAGGATTCCCCCGACATTCCACGTGCTTGTCTATCAATGTCTGTCTACCCCACACGTTGGGGTGTTTTCCACCTCCTTATCCCCAGCAAGAAAGACGGTGTCTAGAACTGAGTAAATATTCAAAAAGTATTGGTTATATGGATGACTCTGGGGCAAAAAAAAATTCTCAAGTTCCTCCTGCTTCTTTCACATGCGCTCACATCCACACCCACACACCTGCCCACAACTGTGGTCACTTCCCATATGGAAGAGCGCCCCCTGACGCAAAGCAAGAGGAGCCCCATCGCTGTCCAAGTCCATCTTTCTTCCCACCTCTTCAATCTCCTGCTCCTTCTTCCTCTTTCCTATTACATACATATAACAGTTACCACCTTTTTTTTAAAAAAAGAAAGAAACTCTTTTCAGCCATATGCTTCCTACTCACTGTGGCTTCTTCCTCCTCTTCTCACTCAGAGGCTGAAAGAACTCACTCCACCTGCCACCTCTCTGTCCTCGCTTCCTCCCTCCTGAACACCTTGCCATCTGCCTTTGGCCCACACCACCTCGCAAGGCACCAGGGGTTTCCTCTTCTGTCACCCTGCTTCCCAGCCTCCCACCCTGTGCGGGTCTCCTCTAGCCACCCAAGACAACAGTCAGACTCCCTGCCTGCCTTTCCCTCCCTCTCTCTCTGGTAGGACCCATCTCTTAAATGGTGACATTCCTCATTCTCATCTCACCCTTCCATTCTCTCTGGGTGACCTCATTTACTCCCTCACTTCCAACTGTTACCTGTAGACAGTAATTCCCGAAGGTAAATGTCTAGCTCCGTTTCTTCCCTCAAGGTACCAGACTCACAGACCAAACCATTTGCTAGGCACTTCTGCTAGCTGGCCGGCAGGCATCTCACACTCAGGGCCCCAAAGCGGAACTCAGCTTTCTGTCCACGGTGTGCTCTCCTTCTCTAGTCCTCTCATGCTAAATGGTACCACCACCAGTCCAGGTACTGCAGCCAGAAATCAGGGATCCTCATCTCCCCACTGCACCCTCACCCCTTAAAGCCAATAAGCCACTAGGGGTCCAGACTCTTCCCTCTGGGAGCTCTCAGTCTGTGGTCCTTGTTTCACATCCTTTGTGACAGTTCAAGGCTTCAGCAGCTCTTTCCTGACTCACCCCAGCAGCTGTTAACTGGCACCTCCCTCCCCCACTCAATGCCCACCCCACTTTGATCCACCCTTCCAGGCTCAGGCCAGTAGTCCCCATGAAAGGTGAAATGGACATCACGTGCCTGATAAAATCCTCAAAATTCCCCTATTGCCTTCAGCATAAAATGCAAACTCTTCGCACAACACGCAGAGCATGGGCACTATCGCCTCTCCAGTCCCAGCTCCTGTCACTGGTCCCAGGCAACGTGACTTTCAGCTCCGTCAGAATTTGGGGGTGAATTGCAGGCAGTTACATAGAAAAGTAAGCAAGTGTTTTTTTTTTTCAAAGAGGTAATCATTAACTCCAAGGAAAACAAAAGTCTTTACAACAAAGAAGAGGCCAGCAGAGAATAGTGCTTGCCTCAGCTTTAAGTCATATTTACATAGTTATAATAATGCAAACAGTGACCACTGATTTGACAAAAAAGGATGTTAACTACATTGAGAGGCAGGGGGCAGGGAAATTTACTGTGCCAATGGGGAGTTGGAGATTTTTTATAGGAGGAAGTGGAAAGACGCTAAAAACCAGAAAAATTAAGAAATGGAAGTGTAAGTGTGTCGTGATAATATGGGAGGTTAGATAAGTAGAAAAACAGCAGAAGGACCGGAAGTGTTTGACCTTAGAGAATGTATCAGAAATGGAGATGGGTGTAGTCTGCCGGTTTTCATTAGAAGCTTAGTCATATATATACACACACACACACATATACCAAATACACACACACATACACACACACACACACACACACACATATATATATATATATATATTCCTAGATAGAAATAAAATTAAATGAAAAATAAAAAGATTTCACTGGCCAAACAAGTCCCTCTACCAGCGTGTACTAAAGATCAGCATGCATTACCAGCAGATGGTTTACTTAGCCTCCAGACTTCAAATTATAGAGAACGGTTCCCTGTTAGAGGAAATTAACCAGGATGAGCATATTCGAGCCCCAGACAGGTTGTCTACTCCGGGCTCCAGGACTGGCTCCTCCCCTCCAAGGAAATGCAGCAGATTCTTGGAAAGTGAGGTCCCACTAATTGCTTTTAGTTGGAGAGTCAGCTTTGAGGCGAGGCACCAAATGCAGGGACAAAGGCAGTCTTAGAGATGACAGCCCTTTATAGTCTCTTTCCTGTGTGGGATATGAGAGTCTATGAAAAGAAGAGAGAAGCTGGCAGCTAGGTAAGAGGGAGCAGATTCCACTTCTCCCTACACACAGGAGAGAAACCTGGCTGATCTACGGAGGAACGGAGCAGACAGCCAACGGTACCACATCATATACGAAAATAGGAGATCAAAAATTGTAGCGGACATTGAAAAACCAGATGGTAAGGAGAGTGCTTCAGGGCCCAGGGGTCAGCATGGGGACCAGGGAGGCTGCAGCCCCAGGCTGGGCACCTGCTGGGCTGGCCACGGGGCTCTTGGGTCGGCACTCCCTCCCCAGCCAAGCAGGGTTTGAGCAGCACCAGGAGAGACCTGGTTGCTTGAAGTCACAAAGAGGGAAGTAAGGATTGAGTGGCAAACACACAGGGACTGTGAGCACCCATGCATGGCCCTAGGAAGAGTGTGTGCCAGAGCTCCTGTAACTGGAGGCGGCCTGGCCAGGTGCGAACCCAGAGAAGGCTGGTGCGAACCCAGAGAAGGTTGGAAGGCTGGCAACCCAGAGAAAAAGCTCTGTGGAACACCCGTGGACCACACTCATGGACAGGAGAGAGTGTGCGCACCTCAGGAGACCTGGAGACCGCACCGGTAAACTGGGCCCTCAGCCTGCTGCAGCCAGCAAGAACAGAAAAACTGGTTTGTCTAGTTTGAAACTTCGAAAGGTGTTTTTTTTGTTTGTTTTTTTGTGTGTGTTTTTGTTTGATTTTTTAAGTAATTTTTTATTTCTCAATTCCTTTTGCTTCTCTTTCCTTCCTTCTTATTTTATTCCTTCTTCCTTTCTCCCCAATTTTATCTCTTCTACCTCCCTTAGTCTGCTTTTTTTAAAATACCCACAAATGAGACAAAAAAACCCAAAACTGTGAAAAGACCAGAGCTGGACCCAAAGAGGGGGCATCCCAACAGCTGAGACAAAGAGACAAATTTCACTTTGCTATTACAGAGAACCTGAAAGATATTACATATGTGTATTATTATTTTTCATTATTCTTACTTCTTTTATTTGAATAATATTTTTGTATTCCTCCTCTTTCTGTTTAGTCTCTTTGCTTGGCTGGTTATATTGTATCACATGACAGGTTTCCCCTGTCTTCTCATTCATGGTGTATTGCTAATTTACTGTCCTTCCTTCACCTGTGTTCCATTAGCACACTGCTGAAGGTCCGATACTCCCTATTCTTGTTATTCAGATCACATAGATTCTGTCATATGATTGTTGCTCTAGTATCATTGTAAATAATAGCTATTCCACACTATTGTAAATACTACACAACACCCCTCCCAGATCTCAGCCCACTTCACGGTTTCCTGAACTATATTACTGTAGTGGTTAACTCTATTCTCTCACACACTACGCCAATTTACTATCCTTTATTCTCACCTTACCTAAGAATCTTACCTCCCACAACTTCACTGCTTTCTAGATCCAACTCACAATTCTTCCCTCCCCAACAAGTGTTTTATCTTCTTTCCCTCTTGTCTAAAAAGTGGCTAGTTGGGTGGAATATCACGGTTAACACTATACATAGCCAAAGGATCTCCTATCTCTTCCTTACCAGCTGCTATTTACAGCCGTCTCCTCCCTACTTTCTTGCTGTCTTAAACCATTTTGCCTTACCCCTCCAACTGATTACAAAAAAAGAGTAGGTGGTAGTGGTGAACACCCAGGGAGTGTTCACATACTCAAATACTCAAAGGAGACTGCACCACAGAATCTCACAGGTATTCTAACACAGAAGTTCACACCATAAACCCAGGGAGTCAGAACAGATCAATTTAAGAAGTTGAGGCTAACAAGAAGAGTCTCACAAACAATGGGAAGACAAAGAAACAGTCCCCAAATGAAAGGAAAGGAGGAAACCTCAGAAAGAATGCTAGATGAAATAGAGGCAACTCAACTCTCAGATACTGAGTTCAAAGCAATGGTTATCAGGAAGCTCCATGAGCTCATAGCAAATTACCAGAAACTACAGGGAAACTACAATGAACTTGCTGAAAACTATATCAACATGAAAAAGGAAATAAAAACAATCAACAAGGGCCAAGAGGAAATGAAGAATACAATATCTGAACTGAAGAACACAGTAGAAGGACTCAAAAGCAAGATAGATGATAAAGCAGAAGATCGAATTAGAGAGCTGGAGGACAAAGTAGAAAAAAACACCCAGAAAGAACAAGAAAAGGAAAAGAGGCAAGAAAGAATGGAGAGGGATTAAGAGAAATTCATAAGATAATATGAAACATAATAATATCTGAATAATAGGGATACTAGAGGGAGAAGAAGAGAATAGGGAGAAGGGAGAAGGAATAGAAAAACCTATTTGAAAAAGTAATGATGGAAAACTGCCCTAATTTGATGAGAGAAAAAGTCACACAAATCCAGGAAACAAAGAGAGTCCCAATCAAGAGGAACCCAAAGAGGCCCACTTCAAGACACATCATAATTAAAATGGCAAAATTCCAAGACAAAGAGAATCTTAAAGGCAGCAAGGGAGAAAAAGGAAATAATGTACAAGGGAGCCCTGATTAGGTTAGCAACTGACTTCTCAATGAAAATGCTCCAAGCCAGAAGAGAATGGCAAGAAATATTCCAAGTAATGAGAACCACAGGGCTACAACCAAGGCTACTTTACTCAGCAAGGCTCTCAATCAAGATAGAAGGCCAGATAAGGAGCTTTCCAGACAAAATAAGTCTAAAAGAATGCACTTCCACCAAACCAGCTCTGGAAGACATGCTAAAGGGACTGCTTTAAGGAAAGGAAGGAAAAGAGAAAGAGACAGAGAGAGAGACAGAGAGAGAGAGAGGAACACAGGTACAAAAATGACAATGAATAAGTACCTATCAATAATAGCCTTAAATATAAATGGATTAAACGCTCCAATCAAAAGGCGTAGAATAGCTGAATGGATAAGAAAGCATGACCCACACATATGCTGCCTACAAGAGAACGACCTCAGGACAAAAGACCATCACAGACTAAAAGTGAAGGGCTAGAAACAAATTTTCCAAGCAAATGGACAAGAAAAAAAAGCCCGGGTAGCAATTCTCATATCAAACAAAATAGACTTCAAAAAAAGGGTCATAAAGAGAGACCCAGAAGGTCACTTCATAATACTCAAGGGAAGAATCCACCAAGAAGACATTAACATTGTACATATATATATGCACCCAACATAGGAGCACCCAAATATATAAAGAAAATCTTAGAGAACTTCAAGAAAGATATTGACAGCAACACAATTATAGTAGGGGATTTTAACACCCCACTGTCAAAAATGGACAGATCCTCCAAACAAAATATCAACAAAGATATAGCTGCACTAAACAACACCCTAGATGAAATGGCCTTAACTGATATATATAGAGCCCTTCATCCCAAAGAAGCTAAGCTATTCTTTTCAAATGCACATGGAACATTTTCAAAGATAGACCACATGATAGAACACAAAACAAACCTCGACAAATTTAAGAAAATTGAAATCATACCAAGCATTTTTTCCGACCATAAGGAACTGAAACTAGAAACCAACCCCAAGGGAAAAAAACCCAAAACACTCAAAATCATGGAGATCGAGTAGCATGCTATTAAACAATGAATGGATCAAGAATGAAATTAGAGAAGAAATCAAAAAGTTTCTGGAAACAAATGAAAATGAACTGACAACAACTCAAACTTTATGGGACACAGCGAAGGCAGTCCTGACAGGGAAGTTCATAGTGATACAGGCCTATCTAAAAGAGATAGAAACATTTCAAACAAACAACCTAACCCTATGCCTTCAAGAACTTGAAGAACAACAACAAAGACAGCCCAGAGCAAGTAGAAGGAAGGAAATAACCAATATCAGAGCAGAACTAAATGACATAGAGACTAAAAGCACAATTCTAAGGATCAATGAATCCAGGAGCTGGTTCTTTGAAAAGATAGACAAAATCAACAAGCCTTTAATCAGGCTCATCAAGAAAAGAAGAGAGAGAATCCAAATAAACACAATCAGAAATGAGAGAGGAGAGATTACAACTGACACCACAGAAATACAAAGGATTGTAAGAAGTTACTATGAAGAACTGTATGCCAAGAAATTTGAAAACCTAGGTGAAATAGACAAATTTCTAGAAAAATGTAATCTTCCAAAACGCAATGAAGAAGAAGCAGAAAGCCTGAACAGACCAATAACAGCAGAAGAAATTGAAGCAGTAATCAAAAAACTCATGACACACAAAGCCCTGGACCAGATGGTTTCACAGAAGAATTCTACAAAGCATTTAAGGAAGAGCTAATCTCTATCCTTCACAGACTACTCCAAAATATCCAAAATGATGGAAGACTCCCAAATTCTTTTTATGAAGCCAACATCATCCTAATCCCAAAACCAAATAAAGACACAACAAAGAAAGAAAACTTCAGGCCAACATCGATGATGAACATAGATGCTAAAATCCTCAACAAAATATTGATAAACTGCATCCAATAATGCATTAAAAAATCATACACCATGACCAAGTGGGATTCATCCTAGGGATGCAAGGATGGCTCAACATTTGCAAATCAGTAAATGAATACACCACATAAACAAAAACAATGACAAAAAACACAGGATCATATCAATAGGTGTGGAAAAAGAATTTGATAAGGTACAGCACCCATTTATGATAAAAACACTCAGCAAAGTGGGATAGAGGGAACATTCCTCAACATAATAAAGGCCATATGTGAGAGAACTACAGTCAACATCATACTAAATGAGAAAAAAATGAAAAGATTTTCCACTAAGATCAGGAACAAGTCAAGGTTGTCCACTTTCACTACTTCTATTCAACATAGTATTGGAAGTCATAGCCACAACAATCAGACAAGAAAAGGAAATAAAAGGCATCCAAATCAGAAAGGAGGAAACAAAACTGTCATTGTTTGCAGATGACATGATAGTGTACATAGAAAATCCTATAGACTCCACCCAAAAAACTGCTCGACCCAATAAATGAATTTCAAAAACAGCAACATACAAAGTCAATATTCAGAAATCAAAGGTGTTTTTGTATACCAACGATGAAACAGCAGAAGCAGAAATCAAGAAAAAAATACCATTCGATATAGCAAAAAGAAAAATAAAATACTAGGAATAAACCTAACCAAAGAGATAAAAGACCTGTACTCAGAAAACTACACAACACTGAAGAAAGAAATCAAAGAAGACACAAACAAATGGAAACATATAGCATGTTCATGGATTGAGAGAATTAACATCATCAGAATGTCCATACTACCCAAAGCAATTTACAGATTCAATGCACTACCTATTAAAGTCCCAATGGCATATTTCACAGACATAGAACAAACACTTCAAAAATTTATATGGAACTATAAACAACCCTAAATAGCAATTTTGAGAAAGAAGAGCAAAGTAGGAGGGATCACAATACCTGATACCAAACTGTATTACAAGGCCACTATAATCAAAACAGCCTGGTATTGGCATAAAAACAGACACATGGACCAGTGGAACAGAACAGAGAGCCCAGAAATAAACCCAAGTCTCTATGGTCAATTAATATTTGACAAAGGGGCAGCAACATAAAATAGAGTAAAGATGGCCTCTTCAACATGGTGTTGGGAGAACTGGACAGCTACATGCAAAAAAATGAAACTCAAGCACTAACTTACACTATACACAAAAATAAATTCAAGGTGGATAAAAGACTTAAATATAAGCCGTAACACCATTAAAGTCCTAGAGGAGAACATAGGCAGGAAAATCTCAGATATTTCACATAGCAAAATTTTTACTAATATATCCCCTAGAGTAAAGGACATAAAGGAAAGAATAAGCAAATGGAATCTCATAAAAATAAAAAGCTTCTGCGTGGCTAAAGAAAATGGTATTAAAAAGAGAACCAACTGTATGGGAAAACATATTTGCCAGTGATACCACAGATAAGGGGTTAATCTCCAAAATATTTAAAGAACTTACATGACTCCACTCTAAGAAGACAAACAACCCAATTAAAAAATGGGCAAAGGACTTGAACAGACACTTCTCCAAGGAGGACATTCAGAGGATCTAGAGAAGCATGAAAAGATGATCGATATCGCTAGCTATCAGAGAGGTGCAGATTGAAACCACAATGGGACCACTTTACACCAGTCAGAATGGCCATAATAAACAAAGCAATAAATAACAAGTGTTGGAGAGGTTGTGGAGAAAAGGGGACCCTAGTTCACTGTTGGTGGGATTGCAGACGTACAACCACTATGGAAAACAGTATGGAATTTTCTAAGAAAGCTAAAAATGGATTTGCCTTTTGGCCCCACAATTCCACTGCTAGGATTATATCCTAAGGATCCTGAAATACCAATCCAAAAGAACCTTTGCACCCCAATGTTCATAGCAACATAATTTACAATAGCCAAGTGCTGGAAGCAACCTAGAGGCCCATCACTGAATGAGTGGATCAAAAAACTATGATACATTTACACAATGGAATTCTATGCAGCAGAAAGAAAGAAGGAGCTCCTACCCTTTGTGACAGCATGGATGGAACTGGAAAGCATTATGCTGAGTGTAATAAGCCAGGTGGTGAAAGACAAATACCATATGATCTCACCTTTAAGGGGAACCTAAACAACAAAATGATCAAACAAGCAAAATATAACCAAAGACACTGAAATAGAGAATAGGCTGACAGGGACCAGAGGGGAGAGGGGAGGGAATTTCAGGGAAAAAGGGGAAGGGTTTGTAGGAACAAGTATAAAAGACACATGGACAAAAACTAGGGGGGGTTAGAAATGGGAGGGAGGAAGGAGGGTTGGGTGGGTGAGCTGGGATGGGAGTAAAAGACAGAAAACTATACTTGAACAACAATTAAAAATTAAGTTAAAAAATAAAACCTATGAAATTAAGAAATGAAAACTGATTTATTTTAAGTAGAAAGTTATAAACAATTTCTACCTGGTAAAAGTCTAAAATAAGTCAAGTTAGAATAAGAACAAAGTCTTTTACAGATTCACAGAGAATAGACCTACAGCTCTGGGGGAGGTCGTGGGGTGAGAGTTCCAGCAAAAGAGAAAAAGATCTCCTTCCTGGACGTGGACAGCTGTGCAGTGGCGGGCAAGGGGCGGGGGGAGGGGTGGTAGGTGGAGGTGGAAGAGGGTATAAGGGTGATAAATAGTATTGAAAAAATTTCAATAAAAATCAACTATTAAAAATGAGTTGAAAAAAAGAGTCTATGAAAAAAGACATCTGATTTCTGAAAGGTTCACAGAGGCCCATCAAATGCTTTTGGAGCACTTGCTAAGGATTTAGGACCTGGGGTGGGGAATCTGAGGTCCCTCCCCCTGAGAGGACATGGTCAGAAGTTTGATTGCAGAGCTTAGGAAATAAGTTTCTCCCCTTTTCTCTGATGGGCCTTTTCATTTATTGCATAAATGGATGAATGGACAGATAGGCATGCTTCCATAAGAGAATAACGTACAGACGTAATATTCAGAAGCATGAGCCCACTGTCCGGTGCCTGTGTTATATTTTCGGTTGGTTTCTTTGTGCCAACGACATCAGAACTGTACATCAAAGTGAGTTAGGACTATTTCTAAACAGTCTAACAGATTTCAAGTACTGCCCAACTTGGAACACGAAATATGCATTCCATATCACCATTGCCAAATCGTTTTTAGAACTCCTCTTTGAAAATTTCACTTTAGAATCCAAAGCAGAGTGTTTAGAATAGACTTGTTGGTGCCAAATCATCTCTTTTTTTTAAGGGATGAGTCTAATTTTTAGAACCAGCCATATTCTAGTAAGTAGTTCAAAATTTGTATATTCCATGTACATGTAAAAAGGTTGTATGAAAAAAATGAAGTTCTGTTTAAATGAGTCTGTTATTAAAAGAACCCTAAAGGGAGTCGTTTTGCGATGTCCCTCATGGATACCAAGACCCACATCCCCAGCCACCTGCTCTGCCTGGTTGGGTTAGGACCCCACAATGAGCTTACCCACCTCTACTAGAAGCAAAAGTACCCCCTATTCCAGAGGGTTCCATGCTCCAGCAGGCTAGAAACAAAACCCAGGATCGGCAGGCTTCACAACCCCAAATAAAAGGGTCCTGCCAGGAACAGAGAGTGGGTGGTCTGAATGGGCACAGAGACATTAGTTTTTGGCTGCAGCCACTGGGGCCAATGTGTCAGAGAAGAGATCAGGCTACAGGAACATGGGGTGGGGGAGAGCGCAGAGGAGGAGGAAGGAGGAGGAAGAGCAGCGTTGGGGACTGTGAGGGTTAGAGGGGCACACACAAGGACTTGTGGGGCCTGGAAGCCTCAGCTCCCCTCCCCCGTCCAGCCACCCACTCAGCGGGTGTGTGGGCAGGCACTGCAGCCGAGCCGGCAGACAGTTGACAGCCTGGCTCTCCCACAAGGGGAGAGTCGTAGCTCTACTCTCACAGCTGGGACATGGCCAAGTCTCCTCCCTGGGACCTCACCTGGCTCCGTGAAGGCCCTCCTGTCGCTGCAGCTGAGACCCGCATTGATGCCCAGGGTCTCCTCTCACAGAAAGGAAGGAAACCCTGTCCTCTTTACCTTCCAGACACTACCATCCCACTCACTGACAGCCTCACTAGGACTTCAGCACACAGCCCAGAACAGGCACCAAGCCGCCTGAAATAGATCTTCAAGGCTGTTTTCCAAATCCACATAGATTCTCCCCTTTACAGAACCTGCAACTGCCGTCAGCACCTCATCATCTCAGCCCAGGAAAGGCTGCGGGAAGCTACGGCTGCCTCATTCCCAGTAAGACCACCCTGCTGTCCTACAGTGGCCCAGGACAAAAGAGATTATCCTTGTCCGGGGATGCCAGAGGGGACACACCTACTATGGAAGGGGAGGCAGGCAGAGTCCGCCTCTTCTGGAAGATTCCAGAGTCTGCTGCAAATGACCGGGTCCCAGGTCCTGTGATCAATTTGATTCTACTAGGTGTACATCCTATCCCTGGACTGACGTGAGGATGGGGAGGGAAGAAAGAGGAGAAAAGGAAGGCCAAGGCCCCGTCTAGCAACACCCGATTCCCAAGGGGTGGCGAGTTTCTGTGCGCTCACCCCACCCTGGGGCCAGCAAAGGAACTGCAGCCTCTTCTGAGCCAATTTAAATCAACTGCAGTTACTTTGCTTTCTCGGGGACAGAGGCCCTTCAGCCGAAGGAATTCTTGACTCTAGGAGAGGGAACTACACCCTCTGCTGTCAGACAGCTGCCTCTCGGAGGGCAGACCCTGTGCGGACACTAGGCCAGCGTCTCCAGGGGACATCCTCTCGGATGGGCTCGCACCTCCCCAAATCCTTTTTGAAATGTAACTATTCTACGTCTCCTGGAGGATGAATTATCATTTTGGCCACTAGGAAGGAAAGGACAAGCAGGCTGTCCACAGCCGGAAGGAGTTATCAACAGAGGAAGGATGTGGTGGGCCTCCTCACCAAGGCCCCAGGCTGCTGGTGACCAGGTGTACAGACGCTGGGAGGGGACAGCCCAGGAACAGGAGGGCAGCGCAGTGTAGGGAGACCCGGCTCTGCTCTTCCCTGCTCTAAAGACCAGCGAAGCCGCTAACACAGACGCATCTTCGGGTCTGTCTGTGAAGTCACGGCCCACCTCTCACAAACTGTCACATACCAGCTCCTACAAGAGACAATGGCCACTGCCAAGGTCCTACCCTCATCTCACCCAATGTCTCCCTAGGGGACCAGGGCGTTGGCTACTCAATAGGGCTTTTCCCTACTGAAGGAAATCTCTGGTTCCATCTGCCAGGAGAACAGAAGCTCCCAAGGTCGGCACAGACCTTGCCTGGCGCTCCCTCCACCTGAGCAGCAGGATTCCTGGAATCCTGGAATCCTGGGATGCGCTGTGCGTCCCCGTGGGCCTGGACTAAACAGGCTGAGGGCAGGGCGTCTGGCCCAATGCAGCCTTTCCACTTCCCTGATCCAAAGTCCCTGCACCTCCACACTGCAGGTGTTTCATCTGCATTTGTCACCCGCAGTGGTCCTCAGCTCTGGCTGACATTCAAGTCATCCTAGGAGATTTAAAAAGTTGTCCAGGTCCAGTCCCAGGTCCATTGCACCAGAATTGCTAAGGATGGACCAGAGCATCTTTCGTTTTTATTTTTTTAAAGATTAGATTTATCTATTTTTAGAGAGAGGAGAGGGAAGGGAGAAAGAGAAGCATCAATGCGCCTCCCGTACATGCCCCAGTTGGGGACCGAACCCGTAATGCAGTCATGTGCCCTGACCAGGAGTTGAGCCAGTGACCTTTTCCTTTTGGGAATGACACCCAGCCAACTGAGCCACACCAGTCAGGGCACCATCTTTCATTTTTAAAACTGCCTCATGATTCCTGTTTGTGAGCCCCGAGCCAGGTGCTCTCTGAGGCCCATTTAGCTTCTGTGCATCTACGAACCCAATGCCAAAGGCAGGTCCCCTTTCAAGACAGAGGCTGGGCCAGGAGCAGGCTAACCAGGAGATGCAGCAACAGTGGGACCGGGAAGGGGGCGGGGCGGGTGACACAGCAGGAGAGCACCAGATGCTGGGTACCTGGCTCCGTCTGAGCTCATCGGCAGACACCCTGAGGGATAAACTGAAAAGAGAAAAGCCAGTGAGAAGAGCTTTACAACAAATTAGGCTTTTCATTGAGAAGAGTTTAAGATAAACAGGTTTCTTCACTGCAAGGGCTCTTAAAATAACAATATTCGTAATAATAATACTGGCCTGTACCTCTGAAAGGATTAAATGAGATAAGGGGTGTGTGAAACAGTCAGCTCCCCCAGGCACATAATGGGTGCTCAACAGATGCTCCCCGTGAGGGTTACTAGTGAGGCTGGTGGCTCCGCAAGGGAAGGAGAGGGTGTGCGGCGTCTCGGGGACTTCGGGTGCCCTTTTTCTACAGTGCCTCTTGTACAGCCAATGCTCTGGGAAACACAGCCTGGCCAAAAATCACAGAGGGGTGGCCACGTGTTTTCCAACTCCCTCGTCAAGAGACTGATGAAGGACTTAGGCAAGGATGCAAGTCACAGCAATTGGCCACCACGGGGGCGGTGTCGAGGTGGAAGGGCCCTGT
Organism: Sturnira hondurensis; assembly: GCF_014824575.4. Classification (NCBI taxonomy): domain Eukaryota; kingdom Metazoa; phylum Chordata; class Mammalia; order Chiroptera; family Phyllostomidae; genus Sturnira; species Sturnira hondurensis. Next base: position 12,256,041 of record NW_028091359.1, read on the forward strand.
GCCTGCAGCCCAGAAGAGCTGATTCAACTTCCTGACTCTCCTTCTTTAGCTGGGCGACCTTGGGTGAGTGAGCAGGCCTCTCTGAGTCCGCTGTCTTTTCCAGGGTGATGATGGGCTGTGGGCCACACACCTGAGAATTTCGAAGGTCCCTTCTGACTCCCAGATTCTATGCTTAAGTGCATTTCTGCCAAAATGGGGAAGGGAAGGGAAGGGAAAAAAAGGATCATATCTAAGCCATGGTGTCTTCTAACCATGACCCTGTTTCTAGACTTGTTTGGGATGGTTCCAGAGAGATGCTAATGCCCCCTCACTCTCTTAGCCAATGTGTTCTCCATGGACGCTGATGGAGAAAAACGGTGAAGTGGCCAGCCAGACTCCTGTCTGTCAAGGGGTGGGGGAGAGAGGAGGGAAGAAACGTCCTCACATTGATCCCTCTGAATCTATAGGCCATCAAATTCACTGTGCCTAATGGCCACAATTTTTTTTCAATGTCTAATGACCATATTCCACATTTTCCAAACTAAACATCAGGACCCATGATGTCAGAAAGGATTTTTCAGGCCACCAGTACAAGGCGCAGTCTCAGAGATAAGATGTGGAAGCTTACGCCTCAATTTTCAGTAAAATGCAGATGGTGTGTGGGTGACAAGGGATGGAACAGCTGAAAACGGGAGTGACCCAAGGAGTCCCGACAGTGTGACCCTGACACTGGGGACCCTCTCTGCCTCTGCACACAGGTGTGCTCTCCATAGCAGGCGCGCTGCTCTCTTCACAGCAAAGGAAAAGGAAAGCCTCATCGTCAGCATTCCCATGGGGGACAACGGAAACCACACTGGCTGCTTGGATCGGCATTCCCCATTCCCAGCCAGGTCCAACCCTCCTGCCTGGCTTTCCCGCTTTCCCGGAAGCCTCATGGTGAGCCTTCCTTCCACTGACCCGTCTGCAGGATAACAATTTCCCCCATCTCACCGACGAAGCCACTAAGAGACACACTGACCTACTTGGGACTGTGTATTCATCTCGGTGCTCCTAGGCTGTGAATTTCCCACCGAGGGAGTGACCTGCAAACAGCATCTCCCCATCTTCCATGCCAAGCACGGGCCTGGCCCTTTGTCCTGCTCCTGTTCTTAATTTCCGGCTGTCTATTGTCTCTCTGATAACTGCTGGAAGAGGGAAGGCTATTATTTAACTGCTTTAAAGATATCAAACACGCAGGTGCAGAGGTTATCTGCTCTCCAACCCCTCTATTTCTCTGGCTCAAGGTTTGGTTACTTAGTTACTAAGCAAGCTGAAGGGAAGGAGAGGCAGTGGCCATGTGACAGTGCAGACTTCGTTCAGCAGGTGGAAGGGGAAGTCAAAACGAGAGCCACTGGGAGTCAAGTAGGGACCCAGCACCTGAGGGTGGCTGCTGAGTGCAGGTGACAAACAACTCTTTCCAGGTCTTTGGGTATATGGGGGGGGGTGTGGAGAGGAGGAGGGCTGCATTATCTGGAAAAAATCAACACTTGTTTTAATTACACATTTTCTGCTGTCAAGGTCAACGTTTTTCAGACCCCATTTCTCCGGCCCTTCCACAGAGACAGATGTGCCTGGGGGGAGGGGTGGGACCTTTTTCCAGGTTGGGCCCACCCACCCTGACTAATGGGGGGAGGGAAAAGGGAGACATCACAAGGGGCCTCACGGGATATTTCACTGTATCAGATAATCCGAGGTCAAGAGTCTTGTTCGAGGAGGTCATTAAGAAGACGTGACCACCAGGTAACCTGAAAGCTAGACCTCAGCAATCAAAGGCTCCCACCCACCCTTGTCCTTAGAATGCCTGTCCCACCCACTGTTCCCATACTTGAAGCCACTTCAAGGACTCAGCCTTGAGAGAGCACTGTATACTGAGGCCACCTGGCTGTCATACATAGCTGAACCCCATCACGGGTTCCATACGAACTGACCGGCAGGTATGGAGGAGCTTGAACACAGCCTCCTAAGACAAGCCTCATATGTAGGTTCCCTTGCTTATTAGAACTGCCACCTACCAATCCGGAGTGGTCTGTTCTTTCTTCAGTCTCTCCTTGCCCTTCAAGCATGGCAGGCCAGGGGGAGGGGGAGTTTTAAATTTCACCTAGGGAACTCCAGAGGTCGCAAACCATCGGACATACAGAGGTGCCACCTAATTACCCAGGCTGCCTTGAAAGGAGGTGGTTTACTCAGCCGTTCCTCCGGGAACACACTGTTTTCACGGTGGCACCCATACTAAAACTAAAATGAAAAGTGAAAAACATGCATTGACTCATCAGGGTCACCATAGAGGGCAGGGGGACCATGGAGAGCCAGTAGTTTGCTTTTTCTATAGATAAGAAAACTATGGTTACTTTTTCGAAAGGGTACATGAGTTCAGCATCAACAGTGGAAGACCTTTGAAAAGATAACTTGGTCCCAGGAAAAGGAATTTGAGGGTGGAGTGGGCACTTTCTGAATCTTCTTTTTCCTCCTCTTTTCCTGGAAACCAACTGCATCACAGGTTTTAAACAAGAGGTGGCAACAGGCGCTGTCGTTGCAGCTGTGTCCCCCGGGCGTGCAGAGTTCTCCTGAGCTCAGTTCCACTCGGTCCTCTCACTTCCAGCCAGTGTTGAGCAGGGTCCCCCTTCTGGTGAGCCGCCTGCCCCAGCCCCTAAAGACCCCTGCTGCTCCCAGATGGGCTGGGACAGGAGAGAATCACCAGCTCACCTTCCTTCTAGCCCAGAGATCCAGGCTGACAGGTTTAACCAGCCTTAGGACCAACAACTCCAAGACAAAGCCAATGAAAAGCCCTGATTGCTCCCCACAGGGGGGACCCCAAGATGTAGTCTAGCCCTACTGACTGGTCCCTTACCTGGTGATTCCCTCCCACCGTCTATCGCCCACCTCTTTGGCTCACCCCACCTGTTAAATAGCCGGCAACTTGAACTTTTCACTGGTGAACTGGAAATCAGATAATAGGATGGGCAAAGGAGGCTCAGCCCACAGAGAAAACTAGCTGGCATTAGCTTTCTGTTTCCCACCCTCTGAGTGTCCTCAGCATGGGGGGTGTGTGTGTGTGTGTCCCTGGAGGAGGGTAAGAAAGGAGAGGCTGCAGGATTGATTATGACTTATTAAACTATTGGAACAGAGGCTGAATCATCACCGTCAAAAAATAAACAGCTGCAACTCGATTCCATATAACTCCCACTTCTTGCTTGTTTCCTTTTGCTCCCTCAGGGCAGGAAGGAGGAGGCGCTGTGCTTGCAGGGACCAGCAGGTGCCCACTGACCAGAAAAGGAAGGGGCCTGGTTGGGTGGCCACTGCGCCTCCCAGCTGCGGAAAGCTGATACAGTCAGGATGAGTCTGAGCCTCTGCTTGCTCCCTGAACTGAACTTCGGGACCCAAGTGTAGACTCACACTGCGGAGGCGCGTTGGTCACTGCACAGAGAAGGGCTTCCCTTCTGGACGCATTTTCTCCCTGGCCTTGCGCCCCATGGCCAGTGCCCAGGGATGACCCTCAGTAGATGCAGCTCTGCAAACTTGTCCGACTGAGATGGCAGAGGTCCTTAAGTGACTGGGTTACCGGGGCAGCCATGCCAGCTGCCTGGAACATGCTCCGTGAAACAGAATGGATTCTGTGAAATCTCAGGGTAAGCAGCGCGTGTCCCTGCCACGAACCCTGTGGAAACAGACCGAAGTTGATTGACCCTTCACACCCCCGCACGCAGGTCCCCCTGCCCCATTTCTGTGAGCTGTGCCAGCAGCCACAGAAGGATCCTCCACTCTGCTCACCCCTGTCCTCCCACAGGACCTGGCGGGCGGAGCGAAGCTGCGGTGACGTAACGGGGTGGGGGGTGGTGTGGGGAAATGTGCCGAAGGGCCGGGGCTCCGCAGGGTCAGTCCGGGCGACGCAGCCCTCCGCGCCCAGAGCCTCCGTTGGCAGGTCGGCGCTCAGGGTGTGTCGGCCCCGGAGAGCTCTTCGAGGCGCGAGGCGGGAGCCAGAACACACAGGTCGGGACACCCAGTGCAGTGTGCCTGCCAAGCTGCGCGCTCAGGCGCTCAGCTGGGCTGTGGACAGCCGCTGGGTGCCAGTGAGCTAAGCTAGCGGATTGCAGCAGAAAAGCAAAGGTGAGGTGTGTGAAGGTGCGTGTGTGTTTGCAAGAGAAAGAGGGAGGGAGGGAGGGAGTTGCACTTGGGCACCTGAGTGCACTGCGCTGCACAGTGGTGCGCGCCTTGGTGTGCCAGAGTGTAGATCTGAATGCGTGGTTCCCTTCCCTCGTGTCATTTAGGGGTGATTTGGTACGACTGCGAGAGTCCAGGTGTGAGGGGGGGGGGGCTGCGGATTGTCAGTACTGAAAACGACGTGTCCGTACAGCCACATGCCAGTGAACGCGCTGTGCGCCCTTGCCCAGTCCTCGTCCCCTAGCTGAGTGTCCAGGTGGTAGCTGCGACGAGGACAACTTCTCTCCTAGTCGCCTTTAAATGGGTCCGACAGGAAGAGAGCAAAACGGCGAGGTTGGTGGGGGACACTGCTGGGGCTCCTGCGGGCACTCACCCCGAGCCTGTGCGGGCCAGGGGGCGGGGCAGAAAAAGAGGGGCTTCTCTCCGTTCCTCCTCGTCTGGCCTTGGCAGGCGCATCGCTAATGATCTACAGTCGGGTTCTGTGGCGGGTGGGGGCGGAGAGGACAGCCTCGATCCCTCTTTGCGAATAGGAACTGGGGACGCTAGCATGATAGTCTTCAGCCTTCCCCTTGTCCTGGAAACGGCAGGGAATCTTTTAGGAAACCTTTGTCTCAGAGGGTCAGCGGGTGGGATGACCCGGTGGATGATTTTCTGTGTCAGCGCCGGGAGTCAGCCGGGCGGTCCGGAGACTCACCACCCCCCACACTCCCACCCCCATTCCATCCCGCCTCCCTTCACACACACACGCACACACACCCTTTCGCCAGCGAGCGCCGCCTGGGCTTTTCCTGGGCTGTAGCACCCTGGCGGCACGCACTTGGCTGTAGTGTCTCCCGGCCAGTGAGGCTCATGCTCCCGCCAACCGGAGATTTCTCTTGGGTTTAGCAGCCCCCAGAGGAAGTGCAGTGGGGGCTGAATATAGAAAAGACATTGCGGGGAAAGGGAAAACTGAAGCACAGCAGAATTTAGGATCACAGCTCCCTCCACCCCCATGCCTGGTCTCCAACTGACGGTCAGCTCTTAGGCTGGTAACCACAGCCTCTCTGAGAAAAGAGGGAGATGCCTGAGACCATTCTAACCCTCCTGTCTAATAGTCCGGATTCAGGGTCTGAGGACACCAACAGCCAGCCTTTTCCAGTATCTAACAATTCTGAGGCTGGAAAAATGTAAAAGCACAAAATCAAATTTCCTGTGCATATTTAACCCCAATTCAACAAGTGTTGACTGCCCAGCGTTGAACTTTACTTTCATTTTGTTATTAAAGATTATATTTATTTATTTTTAGAGAGAGGGAAAGGGAGGGAGAAAGAGAGAGAAACACCAATGTGTGGTTGCCTCTCACGCACCCCTAACGGGGGACCTGGCCTAAAATCCAGGCATGTGCCCTGACCGGGAATCAAACCAGTGACTCCCTGGTTTGCAAGCTGGCACTTAATCCATTGAGCCACACCAGTCAGGGCCTGGACTCTACTTTTAATAAAACAGCAGGTCTCACTTGGAGATCTTAGGTGGCAACTTTATTGTTGATGAAATAAGATTCACTGTAATTTAAACTCATGTCTTCCTTGGAGGAGCCCCTCCACTCCAGACTGGCTCCCTGAATCACTCTCTTTGCCGCCCTCACTAAGCTCTGGACCCTGTCCACTGCTCCCCTCTCAAAAATGGAGAAATGCTACTTCTCACCCCATTTCAGGAAAAAAATTTACCCTATATTGTGTGAGACTCCAGCCACAAAGGCAGAGCTAGGGCTGGAGATCAGCATTCAACCCTCACTCACATGTCCACACCACCAGCATCCCAGTCCCCAAAAGCACTAGACCAAGTGTCTGCCCCCCAGAACTCTTCAGTCTTACCCAGACCTTGGAGTATGACCTTGCACGTTACACAGATGGGATTCTGGAAATGCTAGTAATTAATTACACTCCAATGCAGGCGGCTTAAATAGGATTCTGAGTCTGTAGAATCAGAGTAACTGACAAGACTGTTAGAAAAAAAATGACAGTGGAAAAAACCCTCGTTAATCTAGGGATATAAAAAGTGGTTTCTTTACAGCTTCTGTTTTTAATAGCTGCCAATTTATGTTTTTTACCCAATGCAGACATTAAATCCCAGGTCCCCCAAAGTACTTTGTGGAAAGGTCAGCCACAAAGCCCAGACCGCACTTTACAGACAGTTGTGTGTGGTGAGGAAATTAGCACAGAACAGAGAAGCAACAAGCCTGGAGTGGGGAGTGAAGAAGAGACCAAGGTGGGCAAGATTCCTTAAGTACTGGCTGCTGGCTAAGTACCCTTTAATTCATCACGCAGTCTCTCCAGGCTTCGAGGGGCAATCTGCAGTCTTCACTTGGGCTCCAGGCAAAGTGCCCTGCTCAGGAGAAATGTGTCCACCGAGTGAATTATTCCCACGTTGTGCTAAACAACGCCATCCTTTTGCCACCCTCCCTCTTCCTGGATTGACCGCCTTCCCTGCCCCCCTTGCATCATTCTTCCTGTACTCAAGACCCAGCTTAAGCCTCTGTGGAACCCCCCAGGAAGGAAAGGCATTCTTCAGTCCTTTCTTCATATCTCAATGCAGGTCACACCCTAGAAGAGTTGGCTTCCCTGCCTGTGTCCCCTCCTAAAGTAGTACCTCCTAGAGGGCATCAGCCATGTCTTGTTCATCTCTGGTGTCCAGAATAAGGAAGCAATGGTTTTTGAATGCCTATAGAAAAATCGTTCAATTATGTGATGAGCTATTGTTGTATACCTTAGGCCAAGCCAGTCGTTACAATTATCTTCTCAGCTTGGAGGTAAGACAGGAATCCGCTGCTTCCAAGCAAAGCCCCGTTGTCAGCTGCTAGTGTTCCAGTCCACTGAGCAGCAGAGTATCCTGTCCACTGGGTATCCTGTGTTCAAATCCCAGCTCCACCAATTATGGGGGCAAGTTAGTTAAATGCTCAAAGCCTCAGGTTCCTCATCTGTAAAGTAGAGACAATTATCCATCCCCACCTCCTGGGGTGGGTGGGAAGATCAAGGGGCACAAATGAGGCCACATCTGTGTTTGGAACCCTCCTTTCATGACTGAGCAAACCTGGCTCCTATTTTCAACCTTCATTGGTGGATCATGAAAAAATTCTCTGGGGTGTCAGAAGATAAGCATTCTGGAGTATTACACTGAGGCACTTTAGGAAAGAGCTCTCCCAGGCATAAGGAGCCCAAGCATAAAGTACTGAAGAAACAAAAATAAAATAAAACACACATTTCAAAAATGAAAGCAAGCCAGATTTTAATTCTTTTCATATTTAAGACTATAAATTGGTTCATTATGTAGGCAGATTTCAATAAATTACAGATAAAAGAGACGGCAGAGGAAAAATTGGGGAAAGATAACATTTATAGAGCTCTGGTTATGAGCCCAGCACAATGCTGGGCATTTTCACATAATATTTCATCACTGAACCTTCACGATTCCCTCATTTTGACAAATGAGAGTCAGAGAAGTTAAGTGCAGGTCACAAGGGCTCCACATTGGAACCCTGGTTTGTTTTATCTCTAAAGTCTGGGATTTTTCCACTACTGAGTTTTCAGAATGGAAAGCCTCCAAAGAAGTCAGCGCAGATTTCTTCGTGGGAAAAGGCAGAGAACACCAGTGTCAGTGCCTTCTGCGGTCAGAGACTGGGCTGCCCCAACCTCTGCCTCTGCACGGTTTGGACCATCCAACTTCTTAGGGATCAAAGTACATTTTTTTTTTTTGTAGCGCGTCATGTCCTACATGTGCATCACCAAAGTTAACAAGATAAACTATGATGGCTTAACCCAAACTCTTCCCCAGTATTGGAAAAACAACTTAACCATTCTGCATACTCGTGAGAATGGGCGGGTAGTTTTATGTGGATGTGGAAAGATAACACATTTTTGGGGGGTGAAGAATGTGTCTGAGAGGGTAAACCAGAAACAGGCAAAGCTGGTGAGAGCTTAAGTAGCTTCTGACTGATAAGTCAATCTTCCTTTTTTCCCCTGCAGATGTCCCATTGGCTCCTTTGCCTCCAGGACCCACTAAGGTGAGAATAAGATCTTTGGCTGGTTGGAACTAGCCTAAGACTGTAAGGCAGCCATGGATATGGCGTATGACCTACTCAATGGCACCCAATCACTGTTCTCCTCTCTATTTGACCTCAATGGCTCAGTGGCGGCAGCCAATGGCTCAAACCAGACAGAGCCATACTATGATCTGACCAGCAATGCAGTCCTCACGTTCATCTATTTTGTGGTCTGCATCATTGGGTTGTGTGGCAACACGCTTGTCATTTATGTCATCCTCCGCTATGCCAAGATGAAGACCATCACCAACATTTACATCCTCAACCTGGCCATCGCAGATGAGCTCTTCATGCTGGGTCTGCCCTTCTTGGCCATGCAGGTGGCTCTGGTCCACTGGCCCTTTGGCAAGGCCATCTGCCGGGTGGTCATGACTGTGGATGGCATCAATCAGTTCACCAGCATTTTCTGCTTGACTGTCATGAGCGTTGACCGATACCTGGCTGTGGTCCACCCCATCAAGTCGGCCAAGTGGAGGAGACCCCGGACAGCCAAGATGATCAACGTGGCTGTGTGGGGAGTTTCTCTGCTGGTCATCTTGCCCATCATGATATATGCAGGGCTTCGGAGCAACCAGTGGGGGAGAAGCAGCTGCACCATCAACTGGCCAGGTGAATCAGGGGCATGGTACACAGGGTTCATTATCTATGCCTTCATCTTGGGGTTCCTGGTGCCCCTCACCATCATTTGTCTTTGCTACCTGTTCATTATCATCAAGGTGAAGTCCTCTGGAATCCGAGTGGGTTCCTCTAAGAGGAAAAAGTCTGAGAAGAAGGTCACCCGGATGGTGTCCATAGTGGTGGCTGTCTTCATTTTCTGCTGGCTCCCTTTCTACATATTCAATGTCTCCTCTGTCTCTGTGGCCATCAGTCCCACTCCAGCCCTTAAAGGCATGTTTGACTTTGTTGTGGTCCTCACCTATGCTAACAGCTGTGCCAACCCCATCCTGTATGCCTTCCTGTCTGATAACTTCAAGAAGAGCTTCCAGAATGTTCTCTGCTTGGTCAAGATGAGCGGCACTGATGACGGGGAGCGGAGTGACAGTAAGCAGGACAAATCCCGACTGAATGAGACTACAGAGACCCAGAGAACCCTCCTCAATGGAGACCTCCAGACCAGTATCTGAACTGCCTGAAAAATAAATAAACACCAAGCTCTGCCAAACTGGCAACGTGCTCCCTACTCCCACCCACTCCCTTTCTCCTGCCCAATACACCTGGCTTCTAGAATAGGGAATTGCTCAGCATGAGTCCAATTCAGGGAAGAGTGTTTGAGTTGGCTTGTCTGAGTGAATGATTTGTATTAAATTGATTAACTCCCCCTGAAAGTGAACATTTAAATACAGGCAGACAATTCAAAGTCTGGAAAAGAGGCCATCATGCCTTTGAAATGTTGAAACTCAACAAACATAGAAAACTGTACCTGAGTTTGTGTGTTTAAAACCCAGTATGTAATCTTGTGTTCTTATATTTATACTTGTATATTCCTACCTAGTCCCCGTGCAGTCATGATCTACATTTCCTGTGTTCAAATACACAAGTAGCAAATTCAAGTGTGTGTTGTGCAGGTGGACATTTGTTACAATACAGTACCCATGGAAATGGACTCTCATGAAGCCAATAAAGTTTAAGCTTCAGGGATCTCGCTTGCTTGGGCAGTATATTTACATGGCCATATGTCTTTATGAGAAATTACAAAATGAAGATTTTTTGGTGTTCTTTTTCTTAAAGAGGGCTTCTTAAATTGTATAACCCTCCAGTCTCACCAACCCTGTATCTGCCCCTGGGCATTTGCTTCATTCATTTCAGACAGGCTACATGCAGGTAAGAAGGGGAAGAGAGAAGGTATTTGAGGACCCAGAACATTGTCAGGTTGCTTTAACTTTTCTTAGGGAGCCAAGGAAAAGAGGGGTGGGGTGGGGATCACTAACATGATAGTCAAGAGACAGACTATAATTCCTATGGGAAAACAATTTTCTCTACTGTGAAAATAAATGAGTAAGAATGAAGCAAAATTACACCTTTTAAAGAAACCATGGAATTGTGTGGGGGGGGGTTTATGCCAGACATGGCTTCCTAATGAAAGTGGAAATGCAATTCAATAACTCCTCATAGAAGTTTGTTTTAAGGACTTGATACAAAGCTGGGCGCTAGGAAAACCAACAGTGCCTTCTAAGGACCCGGGATGTTGTTTCCAGCTGGTTGCTGTGCAGCCTTGCAGGGTAAGCGGGTGTGAGGGCTGGAGGCAGCCCCATGCTCACAGGGACAGCCCTGTCACCTTCCTCACCCATTGCGTACATCTACCATCTGACCATCAAGGCCACGGACTCAGCCATCTCTCAAGCACTGTCACAGACAGGCACGTCGCATAATCAGTGGCTTTTTTTTTTGCTCCCTTAAACTGCAAATGGGCTTGTGTGCAGTTGATAAGAAATGGAGGGATCACCATTTCCAGAGCATGAAGAAATATACACTCAGGTGGTTGTCAGGACGCCATCAGCTCTCGCTTTGTAGAAAAACCTCCCTCTTAGCGTCTCACATACAGATTGTACCCTATTTAAAGATTTTATTTATTTTGAGAGAGAGGAGAAGGGAGGGAGAAAGAGAGGGAGAGAAACATCAATCGGTTGCCTCTTGTACACACCCCGACCAGGGCCCAAACCCACAACCCAGTTGTGCCCTGACGGGGAATTGAACCAGTGACCCTTTGCTTTCACGGATGATGCCCAACCGCATGCATGGTTAAGGGTGCTAGTACCCTATTTAAAAATGAGCTTCCTCTGCTATGCAAGGGCTTGTGTGACGGTGAGGATGACAAAGAACTGCACCTGTGGCTCTCATTGTTAATGTGCTGCCTTTATTCCAGCTGCCTGTATTATTCATGCCACCTCCTTCCCAAAAGTACTGACTGTGGCCTAGAAAATATGCTCAGTAAGGCTTGTGATAGATCAATCCATGTGCAAATAAAGAGGTACAACCATAAGATGAGACTATCAGGAAAGCTGCTACACAAAAATCCATTCAGTAAAATCCCGTGCTGGACCTAAGGGTAGGCCAGCTTCCAGTTCAGCTCAGGCTTTCCCAGCAGCCACAGCAGGATGGCGGCTCCTCCTCCACCTCCTCTTCATTTTTCTTCTTCTTTATAAGAAAAGCAACGAAAGGAAATACGGTGTGCTTTCATCCTTCCGTGTCCCTTTCCTGGTGTCCTCCTAGATTGTCCCAAGCTATGGCATGAACCCCACCCAAGTTTCAACTGCATGTCCAGCGTTAACGAACTCCCTGTGTTACAGAAACACAAGCCAACACCATTCAACACAGGCCACAGCATTGTATGGCCTCTCTCATACCTGTCTCCCTCAACTCACTTAGGTTTCATCAGCTCTTAACTACCCTTGCTAATGGAAGGTAAGGGGTGGCTTGCACAAGCGATGGGGCACCAGAAAACCAATGGAGGGCATGACTTTTCATTCTCTCCCAGTGCCCAGCACAGCTGTCTTCACAATTAAATGTGGAGTGGAGGAAGAAGCTAAGAGTACATGTTGAGATTAAAACTGTGTTAACATTTCATTTAAACTATTTATTCCCACTTTTGGTTCAAAGAAAACAACCGGAGAGCAAGTCACCCTTGAAAGAGATATCTCAGAAAGTGGAGAATACCTGTTTATATAGTAGAAACCTGATGGATGGAATTAGAGCCTAAGTCTTAAAGGCCCCACATTTTGGCCTTAGAAATTGTTCAGGCGATGAGTACTCACCATGTGCTGGGTATGCATTTTGCTTGGAAACTTTGGCGGCTGCTTTGGACCCTGACTTCCTTGGAGGCGTTTGCCTGACCACGGGGCTATGGGTGTTATAGAATTAATCTATCTGCCTTGAAATACTTCCTACCCATTTTTCTGGGTCCCTTGGAATCCCATCCCGAAGAAAAAACCAGCATTTATTCAAAGACCCTGGAATACCTCATATTATAATAATAGTCAAATTGCATTTCCTTTGAAATCTTTGCTTGTTTTTATGAAGGAGGAGGAGGAGCATGGGGGGGAGGAGGTGAAAGGGTTTGTGTGTGTGTGTGTGTGTGTGTGTGTGCTATGTGTAGCCATTTCTACAGTCTCACCTTATCATTGCACTTCTCTTCATTCTGGCATGGACTTATGTATGTATCATAAGTGGTCTGCAGAGAAGAAAGTGTGGACTGCTGGATGGCACTTCCAGAACTGGCAGTGACCGAATACAAGTGCCGACTGCTGAAGCTTCCGGCCCCAGCTGCCCTAGACAGGAGCGCTGTACCGGAGGAGTGTGCGGTCTAGTCACGGAGAGATGGGAAGTAAATGGCGGTCGAGACACCTGCTCCTAGTCAGCTCCAACTGTAACTGTTCAGTCAAGGCAGTCAGGTTACAACGGAGGACAGAAATGAACCTTGGCCTTGTGACAAAAGATGGCAAGAGAAGCATCAAAGTTTCCTGTATGACTGGAAAGGTTCGAACGGGGTTTCTGAAATGTGTATCATCATAAGAATCACAATAGCTGGCAAGCCAAGCATTTGAGCTTATCAGTAATGACGTGCCATCGGTCACTTGTCTAATCCACATTTTTGGCAGATTCAAAAACACCGAATTTCCTATCAAATGCTCCATCAGAGGAGACCTTTCCCTAAGTGGTTGTTGGGCTTCTAATAATCCCTGAAGACATTCCCACAGGCAGAGTCTCTCTGTTTCTCCCAGCAGCTGACCTGGGAAGTAGGCATGAGGGACGGCATTCTACGTACAGCCGAAAGCTTTTGGAGCCCCGTTACCTGAGTTGGGGGACGACTGGGGTTGAGAGTAGCAGCCCAAGGACAAGCCCGCACACCTCCACCCCACTGCCCCTCTCCAGGGCTGCCCACCCCTTCCTTTAACTCAGCCGTGACCAAATGCAGGCAGATCAGACAGTTTTCTTCTTTACACATGTCAGGTTGTATGTATCTGGACTGTGCCTAAAAACAGAGCTAAATATTAACCAAGACTTAATGGAGCTGAACGTAAAACATTACTGATTCTCCCGAGATTAGGAGTGAGGATAACGTCACTAAATGGAATGCTGTGGCTTTGTCACTAGGCCCAGTGACGTCTGCCTCCTGCTGGACAAAGACTTTAAAGGTGAGACTCAGCTTCAGGTGGGCGGGGAGGGATTTTCCACGGAGAAGGGCAGAGGCTTGATGTTGTCCATCTCTGTCTTCTTTCCTGGCCTTATTAAAGGGCCAGGCTGGAGTGAGAAGGCCTCTTTGCCAGGCTGGGAGGGGCTGCTCGCTTCCAACCCTGATCCCATCGACAGGACTGGAGGCAGAAAAGGAAGGTACTTCTTAGAGATGAAGTTGCCCTAGCCTTTGAGAAAAGCCTCTTCAGGAGCCTGGTGTAAGGCCCACTTCAAAAGAAATCTGAAATAGCTTCCCACAGTCTGGCCACTCCAGTGATTCAGTCCCCGGGGCCTCCCACTGCTCAAGCAGTAGAGGTCTCTGAGTGACAGTCACCGAGGAGAGATAAAGGGGCTGTGCTATGGACTGCTAAGTAAGACTGGTTTAGCCCTGGACCAGGAGACACAGCTGTCCCAGGTCTTTACACAGAACAGATCACGAAGTGGCCAGCATGGGAGGCCCCAGGGGAAACTGCTCACCTCCGTAGGGGAAGACCCGGGATCAGCTCCACAGAGCCACCTGTAAAGTCAGCAGGTACCGACAGGGAGTAGCCTGGCATCCCTGGGCAATGCTCCTCTTACCTGGCAGATGGTACCATTCCTGTCAAGGGTTTCCACCCCAGGCGAGGGCATACCACCATTACTGAGTAAGCTGGCATTTTCTTCTCATGGGTATTATTTTTTCAAGACTGGTCAGGTGGGTGGCTGATGTGGCTTTTGTGTGCACCCCCGACCACGTATGTGTCAGACTTCTTAGTCCATGACTCACTCACAGGTATTATTTTTTAATGAGAAACCCAAATGGTTCTCATATAACATATCCCAGGCTTCATTTTCTTAACATGAACCAGCACCGCGTGTCTTCAGAGAAATGGGTGGTCCTCTAGGTCGCTCCAGTTCCGGGCTCTCACTGCAGTTGGCGCTCTCACACACACGTGCAAGGCAACAGAGCCCAGGTGCGGCACACATGCGGTGTGCTCTGTGGATGTGATTGTACACACACACGTGCCGCACACAGTATACCTTCTACTCTGTTTGGGCAAGGGCTCAAGGCAAATTCCCCAAGAAGGGAGAGGACTATGTCTAGCGAACCTATTTGAAGTCTAGGGACACCCAGTCACTTTTTTCTGGAGAGGGGCAGGGGACATTGTGCAGGAGCTAATTCCTCACCCAGCAGGTCCATGCCAGGTCACAGACTCTGCGCCTCACCCCAGCCAGCTGTCCCTGCCCTAACAGGCCCCCTCAACTTAATTTTAAAAAAATGGAGTTGGTAAAGGGTGTGAGCAGTTTACTACAAATCATGCCCACTAGTCAACCAAATTAAAGCACACAGTCTGCTAACAGCAATATGTTTTTGCATAAGAAAAACAATGCAATCTTTGCAGAAAAATCACCCCAAATTATTTTCAAGTTGATTCTCATCAAGGGCAGTGTTGTGATAGATGTCTCTTCCCCCCACGCTCCCCAGTACAAATCTGAGGGTGAACACTTTGGGGGAAGGGGAGGCGCTCGGCCACCGAGAAAATGAGCAGTGCTTCTCTCCCTCAGCCACGAGCACACCTCCGACAGCATCTTCTTCCAGATAAACCAGGTCTGCCCCTTGCCCACCGCCCTGCTCCCGTCTGTGGCTGGGTATAGCTACATCAGCTCATCCTGTGCTCTTGGAGTACCTGCTAGCACATAATGGGAAAGAGAGCACTGTAGCTGTTCTTTGACGAGCAGAGTCTGACTTTCCAGTTTCATTCTCAAGATTAATCAAAGTTCACTTAGTCCCAGCTGTGCTGCTCACCTGGAGTGGAGACGCTCCGGAGCAAAGGCTCCAACTACATGAGGACGCACTGTGTCTGGCTTCAGCTTAATGCTTCCTGGCAGATGCCACTGGTCTCCTAAATGTCTCTTCCAAACTCCCAGGTAGGTGGGCGCCGTGATAGTGAGCGCAGCTGCTTCTTCACCCTTCTCCTCTGCACCTTCACGCACCCTTTCTCCCCTTCTGGCTCTCGGGGCCTATCGACCAGAAGGTGGCAGAATCACATCCTCACCCACAGAGGGCCTATGCTAGGGGCTGTCTCGGCAGCCAAGGAAACCCCCTCCTCTTAGATCTTACGTGGAACATTCCTAGTCCAGCTGAGCAGCGGTGAGCAAAGTGGTTCTGGGCTGTGGAGCCAGTGTGGAAATGGGTATTTAGGGGGTTCAGGATTTTGAGGATCCCTGCCTCCAAGACTGATGAAAGAGACCCTAATTGCTAGAGAAGAACCAAAGCCAGGCACTGAAGTGGCAGTCACTTCAGGAGTAGAGGCTGTGGTTAGGGGGGACAGAGAAAGCCACCCTTAAGCAGCGAGTCTCCCAGGTTTTAATTTCACCCATATCCGAGTTTGCTCCCTTTCCTGATACCCTCGGTCTATCTTTCAAAACAGGTTCTCTCATATTTAGAGTTAATGTTTGAAATTTTAGAGATGCCTTCTCTTTTTGAGAATTCCACAATGCCCATCTTGAAACAACAGAAAGAGACCCAATTTTCATAAAATCAGGTCGGGAACCAGTTTGAAAGGACACAGCAGCAGAGGCACGCAGTCCTGCGGTGTGTGATCCACAGCCAGGCCTCACTCTTCTTCGCCTCCTCTCCCTTCTTCGGGTCACTGTGTGGCCTGGGACAGAGGTTTAATACCTAGCTGAGCAGGAGGAAAAGGCTCTCATTTAGAACAGCCAGCGCATGAAGTCTGATTTCCACCCATTTGCAAGAGGAAATGAGCCACCCAGCCACACTAAGAAGTGCCACAAGCAGCCGCCCAGCTCACCCACTTTATGGTGAACAAAAGTAACAGGAGACAATTCAACTACCAGGAGTCATTCAAAAGCCTCCACCCGAGTTTCCCAGAGCCTGAGAACCATCTCACTAGGAAAGGTCAGGGTGCGGAGTGTGTGCAGCTGACTTCTGGAACGTGTTTACAGATAGCTTTAACACACACAGTGCATTTTTCCTGAAGAATACTTACTTGTTGTTTCATGATCTACCCATCATTCTCCGGCTGTCACTCACGGCTAAGCAACAGCAGGTTTTTGCAAACAGTAGATCAATCATTATCAAAGGAGACTGAAAACTCTCCTCTCTCTCTCCCCCTCCCTCCCTCTCCCCCTCATATGGCATTTCACCCATGCCCCACCCCACCCCTGCCCCTTTCTGAAGGTGGTGGAGATCATGAAATGGGAGCCTCTGGGCTCCTTCCCAGACATCTTTGGAGGTTTGACAGAGTTTCCTTTCCCCTTCCATGCTCTGTGGCCACCAGGAAACCTGGGACATCCAGAAAAAGCCTTCAGCAGCCCCAACTGCAAAAACAGTTTCAATCATGTGATGTGATTGATGGTTTTAATATGTCAAGAATAGGTATGCACATAAGCTTGTTATTTTTATTATTCTTACGTTTTTTCAAATGCAATTACTCTTATTAATGTCATTCCTAAATGTCAGTATTTAGGGGAAAAAAGTAGCTGACACTGCTTTTGCTTTAGAATAAGCAGCAACTGCCTTTGTGATGACGCATGTCTGTGGCAGGTAAATGAATGTACCTCTATCTTTGCTGTTATAATTGATTGTATATACTAAGAAGCAAAAAGCAAATATTTCAGTGACTTTTTTTGCAAGTGTCCTGTTATATAAACTCCAGAATCAAGTTTGCTCATTAGCCCAGCTACATGAACTCACCTTTGTCCCCTGTCCACCTCTGAAAAAGACCCCATGTGTTTGGGAAAATGGGCGAGAGTCCAGTACTTTCCAGGTTTCCTAAACCACCAACCTGGAAACTTCAAAATTTTACAATTTGTTATAAAACTTTAAGCTCTACCAAGATTTTTTTCTAGATGTCTTAGCAATCACTGGTTTGGCAGCAAAAAAAAAAAAAAATAAGCTTAAAAACTGACTACCACTGGTGAGTTCCATTTTGTCCACAGACTGGTTTTGAGTGGCCCTGTCTGGTTTCTTCCCAGTTCGAGTAGCATGGTGACGTCGCTGTAAGGCCGATGATGACCCCGGGCTCTCTAGGTCTGGAGCCGGCAAAGCTGGCCAGGGAAAATCGTCATGAGTTTCAAAAGTAGGTCAAAGAAAACAACTCTTTATCTTCTTATCTTCCCTTCACTCACAACCCAAACACAACAAAAATGTCTAGCTGCTTAAAACGCAGTCTTAACTACAAAATCAACTGGTAAAACCCGGGGAAAAAAGTGGGCATATTTTTCGAGTGCTCATGATGCACTAAGCCCTGTTTGAAGTGCTTTATATATTTGCATTCTCTCATTTCAATTCCTGCAGGAGTGCCGTGAAGCAGGTACTGTTGCGCCCCTGTTCTNCAAAAAAAAAAAAAAAAAAGCTTAAAAACTGACTACCACTGGTGAGTTCCATTTTGTCCACAGACTGGTTTTGAGTGGCCCTGTCTGGTTTCTTCCCAGTTCAAGTAGCATGGTGACGTCGCTGTAAGGCCGATGATGACCCCGGGGCTCTCTAGGTCTGGAGCCAGCAAAGCTGGCCAGGGAAAATCGTCATGAGTTTCAAAAGTAGGTCAAAGAAAACAACTCTTTATCTTCTTATCTTCCCTTCACTCACAATCCAAACACAACAAAAATGTCTAGCTGCTTAAAACGCAGTCTTAACTACAAAATCAACTGGTAAAACCCGGGAAAAAAAGTGGGCATATTTTTTGAGTGCTCATGATGCACTAAGCCCTGTTTGAAGTGCTTTATATATTTGCATTCTCTCATTTCAATTCCTGCAGGAGTGCCGTGAAGCAGGTACTGTTGCGCCCCTGTTCTGCAGGTGAGGAAACCGGGGTGGACTGACTGAGTGTACCTGCGTCTCTTGCCCAGGAACACTTTGCCACCAGCACTTCTCCCTGTGGGACGTGGGACCACACCAATGTCTGGCAACCCTGAGCCCACACGGCCTTGCCTGCAAGGCAGGGATAACTCCACGTCCTCCACACAACTGTGTAACAGATGAAAGAAAATATTTTCAATAACTGGTCGCATTATCAGGTGCATAGAGGCATCCAGTAAATGTCAGGGCTCCCTCGCCTTTAATCACAGCAAAAGAAGACCGGAAGCGTTTTGGTTGCGAATCAACTGACCATTTTCCAGATTGGCTAGTAAGAAACCCTGGCTTCCAACCCTGCCATTAGTGGAAAGCTTAGCTGGTGTATCGAGCCAACCCACATGACGGCAGAAGAAAGCAAGTCCCGTGCAAAACAGCAGTTGCATCGCGTGTCTGCCCACTTTTGGTCTACACAGAGCCTTCCACCCCAGCTGGAGGACTGTCCTCCTCGACTAAGCCTAACCGCACTTCGGTCTCCACCAGAATGGACCAGGACCTAACTTCTGACCTCCCTAAACAGAGCCTCATCCTGCCAAAGCATTCTGGAGACTTAGCATGTTATGAATTGCTGAGTCCTTTGTTCTTCCTCCAGAGTGAGGCCATGGTTGGCCTGGGGCCTGGTGCTAACCAGAGGGGGAGGATCAAGCTGCTAATCCTGGGTCTGCAACCATCTGTATCACTCTTGGGTCCAGCTGGAAACAGAAGGCACACTCAAAGCAGTTTAACAGACATGAACGTAACGAAGACACTATGGACAGAGGGGCGGGGAGGCGTAAGGGAACCCCAGGAGAGGGATGAGGGGCCTGGGGGCTAAGTAAAGGTGGAAGCCTTCACCTGGGCACTAGGTAAAGGTGGGGCCAGGGAGGGGGTGATGTTGTAGGAGCCTAGTGAGTGCCAAAGCCATGGGGAAGGTGACACTCCACAGGAGATGTGGCAGTCGAGTCATCCAACCAGCCAGGGCCAGATTCAGAGTGGAGACCTTTGATCTCCCCCCATGGCTGAACTCAACCAGAACCATAGAGCAAGACAGCCCCATGAGGCAGTCCACAGAGGTCAGCCTCCAGAGAGCGCTACAGAATGGATGGGGTGGCGGGAGGGGGCAGGTGGACAATCACCAGCGCCTGGGTGCATGGGATACCCCCCATCTTGGGGCTTCAGCCCTCTGAGCTGCCAATGGTCTACTGGAATAGCCAGAGTTCATTCAAACTTCCACCCAGGTGAAGGCACAATGGAAGGGTCCCTGGGGCCTTCCAACAGTAGAAGTGTTCTCTAAATCCTAAGAGGATAAACTGGACTTTAGAAAATAACTATTGGACAGCTTGGAAGCTGCAAAAGGGATGAAGGGCCAGAGTTCCACCCAGTCACCCAGTATTCTAGGTGGTCAGCACCCAGAGATCCTGCTCTGTTTGGGGCACTGACATCACAGGACACAACTTAATTCTCTCATTCTCTCTCATTCCCCCGCCCCCTCCTTACCTCTCTCTCTCTGTCTCTTTCCCTGCAAGATATAAAGTCATCTGTACATTTAAAGGTCAAGGAGTACACTCTTCCACCACCCCAACCAATACCAAAGGCATATCAAGAAACCAACCTGGCTATTCAATACATTTTAGTCAATTGATTGAATTTGCTCCCAAACTGTATTTGCAAATACCCAAACTAGAAATTTTCACATAATGTAAAGATTCAAAATATTTTATCACCCGTTTTGGGCCAAGCAGGGTTGATGCTTCTCATTTACCTGGTAGAACTTAAACAAAACACAACAAAAACAAACAAATATCACAACCCAGTAGCTCTTAGGGCCGCAGGGCAGGATGGACAGGGAATGTAGACTAAGAACAGACCAGAGCTAAGGCTGGAGCCTGGGCCCATGCAACCGCAAGAGGTCAAGGAAAGGAAGAACAAGCAAATGTAACAGAGAAGGAGCCTAGTGAGGTGAGAGAAAGTGGAACGTGTCACAGGAGCCCAGAGAAACAGGGTCAGTGGGGGACAGGTCAGTGATTCCGACACAGCTGAAGGTCCAGAAACTGAGAGGCCACTACTGGAACTGGCAACACGCAGAGGGAGGCCTTTCAATGGACAGGGTGGTGGTGGAAGAAGCCCTAATGGGCAGAGTTGAGGAAGACAATGGGAGGTGACTTGTGGAGACAGCAAAAGGCCACGATGTTTCATTGTGATGACGTTTCATTGTGATGAGACATGGGCAGGGGCTGGAAGGAAACATGTAGACAAAGGAGCATTTTTACACTGGAAAATACTAATAATGGGAATAATGCAGCTGAGAAGGAGAAAATGATGTAGGAGAAGGAAAGAAGGTCATTGAGAGGTGGGAGGGGTGAGATCTAGAGGTCAAGTGGAGAGGTCACGGGACCAAGAAGGAACACTGTGTTCTTGCAATAAGAGAGAAGGCAGGGGGCTGAGCCTATGATCAGGCAGGTTGATAGATACAACAGATTTGAAATGAGGACATTCCTGCCTGATTACTCCCATTTTCTCCATTTACATGAGAAAGGCTCATCAGCTAGGATAGAAGGGCAGGAAGGGTAAAAGGCAACGGAGGAGACCTAAAAGGAGAACTGGGCACAGAATCATTGACTTTTAATGAAATTATCTTTTGTATCCTCCCTAGCATCCAGCTAGTTCACACAATAAGGACTCAGTTACACACTAGTCAAGGACATGAAGCTTGGAGCATGAGCTTTGCTATCACCTTTTTGATCAAGATATTGAGAAGGTGCAGAGCCCAGATGTCCAGGTCCCCTTCAACAGCTCTGCTGCCAGCCTGGCTATTTGTTGAGGGCAGAGGCTCAGGTATCTGCAAACAGTTGAGTCAAAAACCACCCCTTCTACTACAAATGTCACCTCCAGTGGACACAGGCTGATAAACACTGCCATAAAGATAAGATGTCAAGACAACTGCATTAGCTCTCTTTATCTCATTGGCATCTCAGCCAAGAGCAAACACCAAATGTCTGAATCCCACCAGGCAGCAGTGAGTTCTGCCTTCCCTCGGGTCCCTGACACTCCTTTGTTGACACAGCCTGTCCTTCACCAGGTCAGATGTCCCTTTCTTTTCTTCACTTTCTGGTCATTTGCTGACTGATTCCTCTTCTTGTTTTCTCCCTTTCCACTTCTTCTAGCCTAGCAGAGTTCCATTTCTCATTTTAATGTTCCTGGATAATGTTGCCTCTCCATGGGTTATCTCTTCTCCCGTGCACCCGGTCCCCATGCCGTCCTTACTCTGTGAGAACCCAGCCCTCCCTCCAGCACCGTCATCACTCTCCACATCAAACAGTGATGTAACTAAAACCAGACCCTGGTCTCCATGAAAACCAGGCACTGAAATGAGTGCGGAACAACCAAGAACCGTCTCACTATGTTTAGTATTTCAGTTCCCAGGCAACTGATGGCAAAAGACCCGTTCGCCTTTACTGGCGCATCCTTTGAGCAGCTGCATGCGTGTCAGCATTCACTCACTTGGCAAAGATTTATGAAATCATTCAGTTCGGGAACCAAGGCCCAGGGGGCCCACACATCACATACAGGTAGGGCACATGTGGTGGCTGCATAAACCCATGGAAAACCCTTCTGTTTTAGGCACTGTGCTGGCTTGGCTTCTATACTCTTATTAGAAAGTAAGAAGCCTGCCCCCTTAATGTTCAGAATGAGAGTTCCGATGGGCCTAGAGGAAGTACAAATATCAGAATATGTTCCCTCTTATGAAAGACAGCCCTCCAACGTGCAGACACGCAGCTACCAGGCATGGCCACCCCATGGACCATCTGCCCCCAGGTCAGCGAACCGCCCCAGCTTGAGTCCCCAAACTGCAATGCAGTTGCAGAGAACCAACCCCCTTTAAGCAAAGGGTAGAAAGCAGTGTGGGTCACATCTGAACGTTGCTTAGAGTTGTTGGCCCATCTGTCTCTTGATGTTCCAAAGATTTCCTCGAAGTCAGTAAGGTGACGAGATAGAAGGACCAAGGATGTTGAGAGTCAGACTCACTGGGGTCGGAAGACAGGCTCGGCCATCAACCATCTCAGACAGGTAGCTTGTTCCTGCTGAACCTTGTTTTACCAATCAAATGAGTATCAGGCGACCTATGCTGCAAGATTATTGCAGCATAATTAAAGATTATTGTGGAGAGTTAAAGATAATATATGCAAAGTGTCTAGGTATTGCTCAAACTTACAGCTATTATAACGGCAAAATGCCTAGGTTTGATTTCGGGGACCCAGGATGATCTAAATATAATCTCCTAGACTTAAATATTGGAGGTGTAAAAGTCTACCCTTAAAGATTTAAGATGAAAAGAAAA
Organism: Sturnira hondurensis; assembly: GCF_014824575.4. Classification (NCBI taxonomy): domain Eukaryota; kingdom Metazoa; phylum Chordata; class Mammalia; order Chiroptera; family Phyllostomidae; genus Sturnira; species Sturnira hondurensis. The sequence goes on from NW_028091359.1 coordinate 12,278,637, forward strand.
CTCGACCTCAAGAGTCACCACACTACACACACACACTTATCCCTAAACCAAAACAAAGTCATGGCTATAAAACTAGGAGGGGCCATTGACTCACATGCCACCCTGAGGAAAGGAGACCTTGGTTCTCATCTCTGCCCCTCTGTCCCCAGTCCAGCACTCAGTCCAGCTGCTGAAGCTGAGCTCTGCCCAGACCTGGTTTTCAGAGGGTAAGAAAGCAGAAGGCCGAAGAGGAAGGGGCTGCTGCCTCTCTGTAGGGAGAATTAGAAAGGAGACGGGAGAGTAGAGTCAAAGACACGTTTCCTCCAGCTCTGGAGCTCAGCCAGTGCCCAGGCAAGAAGGTTTGGTAACAGCCTATTAGGCACTGGGTTCTGTGGGCAGAAGAGCAACAGTGGCACCTACAGGGCAGCCAGATGAACTTGGCCTGGGAAGCAGAGAGGAAGGTTAGGGAAAGCACTACCTTCAGATCATACCAGCACAGGGCAGATGTCAGCTGGCGAGCCTGCCTCTTCTCTACACACCTGTAATGACAGGCATGTGCACAAGTGCAAGCCACCTTAAACAAACCCGTAGGTCCCCACACCCTAACGAAGTGTTGACATTCCTGCCTCTGGCTGTTAGAGACATCAGGCAAACTCATATAGAGCTGGAAACTCAGGGAGTGTGTATCAGTTTAAAGTCTCTAGGGCAAGCAACCAACCCAATTTTTCAAAGAAACGAAATTTGTCAGTAAGGTATTGGATAGCTCATAGAATCTCTGGGAAAGCTAGGGACAGACACGAACAAAAGGAAGCTAAACCCATTCGGAACCCAGGCAATGCATGACGCTGGGCAGTTCTGGCGAAGGTATTGTGGTCACACCTAGCTGCCCCCTAGCACTGGCAGCTGGGGCCTGCAGTTGGATTCAATTTCCTGCTGCCTCAGAGAGTGGATGCTACAGGTATATCTAACACCCATGAAATCTCCACTGTCCCTGCTGCTTGACATCCGTAGCTCTCCATTTGAAGTCCTAGGTGGTTCTGTCTGATTGGCCGATAACAGGGTAGCTCCAAGGGGAAAAGATCTTGCCATGCAGAGGCAACTTCCCCAGAGCAGAAAAGAGATTCTGTAGATGCTGGGGAGCCAAAAATAGACAAGTGTCCCGTACCGAATAGGACAGCAGTGATAGGAAATTGCAGACCTGCCACCAGGGAGCAATGAGTTCAGCCTTCCGTCGGGCCCCTGACACTCCTGTGTTTGCTGAGTTTGTGGTAAGTTGTGAGACAGAGTAGAAAAGGAAAGAGTCAGGAATTCAAAATTCTAGGTCCAAGTGCCGATTCTGTCACTCATTAGCTAAGTGACTTGGCAGTTATAAATAAGCTTTCTGGGTTTTTGTCATGCATAGAGTAATTATCCCTACCTGCCTTGCAGGGCTGATGTGTAGCTCAGGTCATTTTGTGAACATGCTTTGAAAATTATACTATTAGTGAGTAAATCCTCTTGTCTCTCAGGATCCCAGGCTATCCATTTGTAAAATGAAAATATTCCTTGTATTTCAAGGTTACTGTAAGCTAACTGAGAATATTATAAATGGCTTGTATACAATCTGAAATTCTTTGACGTCTGGGATTTGCATCAAAACTATGGAGGTGGTGGGTGAGAAAGGAAGTGGGCAGCAATATAAATAAGACTGACTGGAGTTATAATACTTAGGTAGTGGGTACATTATACCATTCTCTCTACATTAGTATGAGTATAAAAATGGCAATCTTTTTTGTTGTTGTTGTTAAATAAAGTGTCTTGAAAATACCTAGAAGAAACAGGCCACTCTATCCAAATTTTACTATTGAGTCCGGGTAAGGCATCACCCCAACCCTTACCACACTCACCACCCTCACCCCTCCAGGCATTGTTTTCTTAGGACTGCGGTTTTTCCTCTCTCCTCCCGGGACTGGCGCCAATGCAACATGTATCAGGGAAAGTATCAGGGAAAACATCTTCACTGCCAAACCACTGGTTTGAAATTCAAACGAAAATCCCAGAGAACTAACCCAGACTAACCAGACTAATCAATCGGAGAAAAGCATGCGAAACGAACGCGCGCACATCCCTTACGGAGCACAGCCTGCCCCAGCGCTCGGTTCCGGTTCAGAACAACTGTGAAATTACTCTTTCCAATGAACAAAAATAGACCCAAACTTCTCGTTTCCTGGCATTGCATTCGGCTAAGGACCACTAAAAATACAGAATAACAAAGACGCCACAGAAGGCTGCCTGCCACGTGCCAGCAGGTAGCGCGGGTAGCGCGTATTCGAGTTGTATCCCAGTTGCAGCCCGGCATCAGCGGTCAGCCCGCGACATCCGGCGGCTGCAGAATTCCGAGGGTAAAGGGACCTACCGAGAGTGTCATCCCCTTATAGCAGGGCTAAGACCACTCTCCGGGGTCCTGACTGGCCTAGGAAGGGCCACGAGCATCCTGAGGAGTCTTTTACAATCAGCCGGCGGGAGCTTAATTACGATAATTAATTCCCACAAGAAAAGGCTCCACCTGAGCGGAGAAGAGCTTCAGGTGCCCGTGAGGCTGGCCCCGCAGACTGCCAGCCTTAACGATCTAATTTAAACACATGGTCTCTCTTTTTTTAAATTGCCGCGCTAGGGGTCAGCTGTCCATCGTCCTCAAGGAGCAAGCCTGGCTAGCAGCGGGGCGGAAGTAGTTCCGCCCCTAACCAAGATGGCATCCCTGCGGCGGGGCCGCAGGACGGAAGTGACCTGTTGGGTGGCTGACGGGCCACCATGGCGGCCTCCGCCACCTCCTCCGCGCTGAAGCGGCTGGATCTGCGCGACCCCGCAGCGCTTTTCGAGACACACGGAACAGAAGAGATCCGAGGGCTGGAGCGCCAGGTTCGGGCCGAGATCGAGCACAAGAAAGAGGAGCTGCGGCAGATGGTAGGCGAGCGGTACCGCGATCTGATCGAGGCAGCCGACACCATTGGCCAGATGCGCCGCTGCGCGGAGGGGCTGGTGGAAGCCGTGCAGGCCACCGACCAGTACTGCGCCCGTCTCCGCCAAGCGGGCTCGGCTACGACCCGGCCGCCGCAAGACCCGCAGGTCAGTCCTGAACCCCGGAGCCCCGCCCCACAAGCCTGCCATTCCCGCAGGTTCTTCCCGCCCCCACCGCTTCCTTACCTGCATTTGGGAGAAAACTGCCGCTACTCTGGGAGCTCCTCTGCCTAGGGGACGCGGCCGGCGGTCCTTCACCTGGCTGCTGATCTCCCCCAAATCGTTCGACCCTTTCTTCAGGAGCCTTCCCTGACCCTTTCTTCAGGAGCCTTCCCTGACTTCCGGGCCTTGATTCCCTCACCTCACTTCTGGGTTCCCTGGACTCTCACGTCCGACGTTAGAGGAAAACGCCAGGGGTCTCCCTCGCCTGACAGCTCAGTTCATTGCCTATATGACATTTCCTGACGTTGTTCTTAGAACACATTTCTCCTTTATGGTGACACCGTGTCCCCCAGCCCCCCAGGCTTTCATTCCTCATCCCAGTCTTCCCCCACCTCCACCCCATTCCCAAGAATAACGTCCACAACGCCAAATAGCTAATCCACTCGTTGTTGGGGGATCGTAGCAGCATCAAGCCATCACCTTTTAAATATATATATTTTATTTATTTATCTTTAGAGAGAGAGGAAGGGAGGGAGAAAGAGAGGGAGAGAAACGATGTGTGAGAGATTCAGCCATCGGTTGAATCTTTCACATACCCCTGCAATGAAGACCTGGCCAGCAACCTAGACCTGTACTCTGACTGGGAATCCAACTGGCGACCTTTCAATTCGCAGGCCGAGCTCAATCCACTGAGCCACACCATCAGCTTTTGATAGCAGAACATTTTAACTTTAGAGAACTAAGACTATTCAAATCATGTTGTCCCAAGCGTTCTGCTCCCCCACAGCATTTTGTGTTCCTAAAGAGCATTGACTTGGGGACAAGGACATAGTGAAAGGGCTTGGAGGGCAAGAAAGGTAAACAAGGACTCTGTTCTTAGCAACTTGGGAGTACAACCTTACAGCTTCCTGCAAAGAGAAATTGCAAAATTACAATTTAGCCTCATTTTGGACGTTTTTAATACAGCCTGGGATTTAGAGAAACTCAGGTCAATAGGCTGGGCTCACACAATAGAACCATAGAAGGCTAGAAATTGGTACTTTTTCAAACGAGCAACCTCATTCCTTTGTAAGCCGTGCATGCAGTACATGCTGCCCTTACATGGCAAGCCTTTGCTGTAACTGAGTTATGCTCCAAGGTTTATTCTTCAAGGTACAAAGACACAGAAGGCTCCAGTCCCTGCTCTGACAGAGCTTACAATCTAGTTGGGGAATTAAATCCATGGAAAGCTGATAGGAAAAATGTAAGTAACTTACAAGAGCAGTAGAAAACATTTTAGGATAATGATGGTTGGTTCCCAAAATAATTGTGCACATTCACCGTAAGATTTCTGAAGGAAGTCGCTCAGACTTGGGTCCTTCTCAGTAAAGAGGGCCCTTAAGGACAGATGAAACTTGGAATGCTGGTCTGAAGTATGTAAAGACAATTAAAAACTGGTAATCAATTTGATTAAGGCAAAGTTTCTCCACTGTGGTGCTATTGATACTTGGGGCTGGGCCATTCTTTGAGATAGCAGCTGTCCTGTGCATTGCAGGATGTTTAAAAACATCCCTGGCCTCATCCACTAGATGCCTGTAGCACCCTCCCCACTCCCCCACTGTGATAATCAAAAATGTCTCCACGTACTGCCAGATGTTCCATGGGAGATGAAATCACCCCTCTCCCCCATACATGGAAACCTGGAAGAAAGGAATGGAGGACAGGAACCTCCTGACCACCGGGCTGAGCTGATTGATACTAAGCAGTGAGGAGCCTCTTAGAACCAAGCAAAGATAATATCTAAGTGGCCTTTGAAGAAAGTAAATTTGACAGCAAAGAAAAGGATAGATGGAAGGGAGTAGTGAATGACCACAGCACAAGTGAAATGTTTTGGGGTGACTCTAAGTGTGAGATGATGATGACCTGCATTAGAATCATGGAAGAAGTAACACAACCTTAAATAGTGGAGGTATCAAGAGAACCCATCAGAAGGACAGAGTCTTCTGGGAATTTAGCAGCAGAGTGGTGGTATGTGCTAGGGTAGATACAGAGGAGCTGGCTAAGATTTTTGTTAGGGAGATGAATTTAGTTTTAAGGATACAGATTTGGAATGGTAGTGAAACTTAACCAGGCAGCAGTAGAAAAAGCCGGGCTGGGATTCAGGGGAGTGGCGAGGACTGAGAATAAAGATGCAGCAGTAGTGGTCTGCTTAGTGGTGATGCTCAAGCGAAGAGACTCCTGAAGAGACAGGACAGACAGACTGAGAAGAGTGGAGGGCTGAACCAGGTGAAGATTTGGTGGAAAGGTGGTGAAAAGGGACTGCCAGCAAGGAAGTCCGTGATGCACTTGAAGAAGCAGGAGAAAATGTGGGAAGGCCGAACATCAGAAAAAGGAAGGAGAAAGCTCACACGAGGGGTGCCGTGGGGTTCTGCAGGGCTCCGTGCTATTGAGGCATCACAGGACCACTGATAACCGGACTGTGAGGTGACCAGATTGAGTCTGCCTCTCCTTGCACTGGAGCCAAGGTGCGCCAATAGGTAGGAAAAGCCGGCGGGATTGTACAGCACTCCTGACTCCAGCACTTCCACAGCACCACACTTGGATGCCCAGCGGAATGGCACTGAATTGGGCTGAATAAAAGCTTTGAACCCTAAAAAGTCCCCACCCTTCTCCCCAGGCCTGCCAAACACTGACCTTGCTTGTGTTTGTTCTTCTGACCTGTGTGCTTTCGCCTGTAGCCACAGCCATCCCAGCAGAAGTTCTACAGCATGGCTGCCCAGATCAAACTCCTCTTAGAAATCCCTGAGAAGATCTGGAGCAAGATGGAGGCCTCTCAGTATCTCCACGCCACGCAGCTCTACCTGCTCTGCTGCCACCTGCACAGTCTGCTCCAGTTGGATTCTTCGGGCTCCCGATACAGCCCCGTCCTCTCCCGATTCCCCATACTCATCCGGCAGGTGGCAGCAGCCAGCCACTTCCGGTAAGTGGATCCGGCGTAGAGACCTCTGGTGAGGGCCACGCTCCACTAAAGTTTTTTTATGAAGGATGTCTTCTTTCCTGATGCACGGTGGCTCTTCTCCCAAGATCTAAAAAATTCCCTGGTGATCTTTGTCATCGTTCTAGGTCAACCATTCTGCATGAAAGCAAAATGCTGCTCAAATGCCAGGCCGTGTCGGACCAAGCTGTAGCTGAGGCCCTGTGCTCTGTGATGCTCTTAGAAGAGAGTTCTCCTCGCCAAGCCCTGACGGACTTCCTGTTGGCCAGAAAGGCAGCTATTCAGAAACTTCTCAACCAGCCGCACCATGGTGGGTGAGGCTTCTTTCCAAAATTTGGTCCAGAAACATGGGAATGGAGAAGGCTGAGCTGAGGGAGACTGAAGCATCCAGTTTTGTTTTTAACTTTACTGAAGGAAATTGTGTAAAAGGCTGGCTTCTTCTCATAGGTGCTGGCATCAAGACTCAGATTTGCTCAATAGTGGAGTTGCTGGTCACCACTTTGAACCAAGCTCATGCTCTTTTCTACACTTTACCAGAAGGTCTGCTGCCAGATCCCTCCCTGCCGTGTGGCTTGCTCTTCTCAACTCTAGAGACCTTCACAGGCCAGCATCCTACCGGTAAGCTCCTAGCCAACCGTGTTTATTTTCTGGTTCATTCAGCTGATTTTTATTGAGTGTCTCCCATCTCCCGGCTACTGTGCTAGGCTCTGGGGATACAGTAGTGAACTGGACAAATAGGGACTGCACCTTCATAGAAGTTACAGTCTAGTGGTAGTGGTAGACCTTGAACTCAAATATACAGGTACCTGTTTCACATCAACGTTGGCCATTACCCTAAAGATGAAGTACAGGTTGGCTTGGGAGTACTGAATGGAAGGACCTCACCAATGTTATTTTCACCGAAGAAATGATGTTTCAACTGAAACCTAACAGTTGAGTAAGACTTAGGTGAAGAAGGCAAGGAAGAGAGTACCAGGCAAAGGGAAGAGAATGTGCAAAGGCCCGGAGGCACAGAGGATTTTAGTACGTTTGAGGTGTATATATAGTATATATAGAGAGAAAGAGAGTATATATATTATAGTATATATATATATATATATATATATATATATATATATATATATATATAGAAAGAGAGCTGGTCAGTTTAAGGAGTGTTGGGTGATGCCGGGAAGAACAGCATGAAAAGAGATGTGGCCAGACTATCAGATGTGACCGGATAATACAGAGCTATGTGGGCTATGCTAGGGAGCTTGGATTTTATCCAGAGGACAATGGAGAGCCTTCTAGGACCTCCCAGTCTTGGTGGTCCTTCCATTATACGTACCCATGCATCTCATACTTTTATTTGGTAAGATTTCTCCCAGTTGGAAATAAATGCAATTAGCTTTTATGTGGCAGTGGATCCCCATGGGGCTGGAGTGGATGCTGAGAACTCAGAGGCAGGCTGTCATTGCAACCCAGGTGACAGATGATGGGGAAGTAGATAATGTAGCTAATTGGATAACTCATACATCTGTTTATGAGATGACTTGGTGGTGGATTGTGCAGAGGTGAAGGGGAGGTGTCAGATGATGAGTTCACTCTTGAAAGTACTGCATTGGGGACGATTGACAGCTTGAAATGGGAATGTGAGTGGGCAGGTGATTATGGGTCCAGAACAGAGCCAGACCTCTGGCCGGAGACACACATCAGTGGCACTCTGCATATGGCTGTTATTTAAAGCCACAGGGATAGGTGACATCATCAGTAAGAAAAGAGGATGACAGAGGACTGTGTCTTGGGAAACTCTAGAACTCATAGGTCAGGTGGAGGAAACAGCTGAAGATAGAAGAGAAACAAGTGGAATGTGGTGACAGTCATGTGTTCATTGTCAGAGATGCGTATTATAGTCTCACTCCCGACTTACTTTACCTTTCAACTAGGGTACCATTTCCTTAGGCCTTGGTCTCCCTCCAGGTACTTACACTTAGTACATTTTCCCTCCTCTGAAAGGTGATTATTGGTTACTTCATCATATGTGGCATGGGCAGACGAGGGCAAGGGACCTCAGAAGGACCCATTCAAACTCCAGAGGGTGCTCGCACACAGAGTACCATGAGTGGGCCTCCCAGAGTCGCACAGCGTGGCTTGTGCCCTTCCGGAGAGGTCACCGCTGAAGAGCTGCAGCACCTCGCTCACTAGCAGGATGGGTGGTCATCGAGTCTCCCCGTAGATCTTCAGGGGAGGTAGGGAGACGGTGAGGAGAGGGAACATCACCTGTTTTTTGACAACGTAAGTTCTACTTTGCAAATGTCAAGGACTGCGCACACCCAGGTCTCCTTTCTCTCTTTTCCCCATTCCTTTCCTCGCTTTCCTTGCCTTCTTTTCAGCCAACAGGATGATCAGAGTTGGAGGGAAGCTGCCAGCTCCGTGATGCCGGAGGCCCTGGACGTATTCCATACTTGCTTTCCCCCCTTTTTCAGGGCTCCAGCCTGGTCCATTTTTTAACATGTTATTCGGAGGGTGGCCCCGATTCCTTCTCACTTGGCCTTCTCTTTAGAAAAGGGCATTGGTGTTCTCCAAGAAGAGATGAAGCTCTGCAGCTGGTTCAAGCACCTGCCAGCATCCATTGTGGAGTTCCAGCCGGCTCTCCGGACCCTTGCCCATCCCATCAGCCAGGAGTACCTGACAGACACACTGCAGAAGTGGATCCACATGTAAGCGGCCAGAACTTTCCCGAGGCTGGCAGGCACCACCCAGGCAGCCTTGTTTGTGGCCACACCAGGGCCAGTGATGAATGAGGGACCAGCCTGATCTCCTGGATGATGCTCTGCACACTGCCCACTGGGTCGTATCAGCTGCTCACTCAGCCACCTGTCCCTGCCTTCATGGCAGATGAGCCCCCACTGTAGGAAAACCAAAAAGGAGTTTGTCTTTCAAAACCCTATGTAGAGGATTTTAAATTCTCTTGTGTAACATGAGTCCTGCCACTCCTAGGCTCTTATTTAGTGCACTGGATTTTGAGGCCATTCTATGGGGCTCTTTACTTCCTCTACATAACTCAGGGAAGCAAGGGTGGGCCTGGCGGACGGACTACAGGCTCTCCCCTCCAATTCAGCTAGAAACGCTGTGTTTATACATGTTTTTAACTGCTCTGAGGTAAGTAGATTTCTATGTTGGGACCCACGTAAGAGGTTTTCAAATGGACACCTGCTCTTTTCTTAATAAAGGTATGGGTCCATGAATCTAATGAGGCCCAAGTAAAATGATGTTTGTTGCAGGTGCAATGAAGACATTAAAAACGGAATCACCAACCTGCTTATGTTCGTGAAGAGCATGAAAGGCCTGGCAGGCATCCGGGATGCCGTGTGGGAATTACTTACCAGCGAGTCCACCACTCACAGCTGGGACGTGGTTTGCCGGCGGCTTCTGGAGAAGCCGTTCTTGTTCTGGGAGGATTTGATGCAGCAGCTGTTCCTTGACCGGTTACAGGTAACATGGGCAGTCACGTGGTCCATCTGCCTGTTTTGGCCAATCTTAGTGTGATCTTCTGACTGTCTGGGTTGACACCCATCACTTCCTAAGTGTGTTCTTTGCCTGATGACTTACCCCAGGGAGCCCATAGCATACCTTCCAGAGGTGTCTCTCCTGGATGTGAACAGAGATCCAGACTGTGGTGCTGGAAGGGAGACCAGGCCTCTGTCAGGTGGTTGGGATCATGTCTATGTCCATCAAGGATGACCTTGTCTTCTGTAAACATCCTGTAGTCTTTTTGAGCCTAGAGGAGAACATTCTGACTGCTGGGATAGATGGCCATTTGGTGCTCTTGCTTTGAGACTTCCTGAGAGGAGCTGTGATTAGAACGCTTCGCATTCTCTTTCAGACGCTGACAAAAGAGGGCTTTGACTCCATCTCCACTAGCTCCAGAGAGCTCCTCATTTCTGCTCTGCAAGAGCTCGAGAGCAGCATGGGCAAGTCCACTTCAAACAAGCACATCCACTTTGAGCATAACATGTCTCTCTTCCTCTGGTCTGAGAGTCCCAATGACCTGCCTTCCGATGCCGCCTGGATCAGCGTGGCAAACCGGAATCAGTTTGCTGGTAGTGGGCTCTCCATGAAAGCTCAAGCTGTCAGCCCTTGCGTCCAGAACTTCTGTGCTGCCCTAGATTCTAAACTGAAGGTTAAATTGGATGATCTCCTTGCTTACCTTCCCTCTGATGACTTGTCACTGTCCAAGGGCGTCTCCCCCGTGCAAGCCAAGAACTGTGCCTTTGACAGATACGCCGATGCTGAAACTGTGCAGGAGATGCTGCGGACTCACTCGGTGGCCTGCATCAAACACATCACGGACTGCATCCAGACTGAGCTGCAGAGCATCGAAGAAGTTGTGCAAGGCCAGCAGGATGCCCTCAGCGGGGTCAAGCTGCCTGCAGCCCTTTTCATGGCGAGACTCTGCCAGTCACTGGGAGAACTGTGTCCTCACCTGAAGCAGTGCATCTTGGGAAAATCTGGGAGCTCCGAAAAAACAGCAAGGGATTCTAGGGCTCTGAAAAAACAGGGGAAGGGGAAATCGCAGAATGCCCTGCCTACACAGGCCCAGTGGCAGGAGGTTAAGGAACTCCTCCTGCAGCAGAGTGTGATGGGTTACCGGGTCTGGAGCTCAGCAGTCGTGAAAGTGAGTGATGTTGCACGTGTTTTGTCCGTGCTCACCGGGTCATCCTCATTTGGTCTCCCTTTTGTCATAGTCCAGTCTTGCCAACCTTGATAAGATTTTTTAATATAAGGGTATGGCCACTCTTATTTCATGTAGTTACTTTCACTTACTGCTGCCACATGGAGCAAATGTCAAAACTCTTCCATTCATTTCTAACCAGGATTTTATAGACAGAAACACTGGACTTTTTCTCCCTTCCATCTGATGAGAAAGACACTCTTTTCTGTACAGGGGTCTGTACCACATTTCCTGCTCCTCAACCTAAATATCCTATGCTCTACTGGTACCTTACTTGTAGACTAGTTAGCACCAAAATTCCCATTGCCCGTGTCAGTCATTTGCCAAAGGAAGGGTGATGTTTGCCACTTGCCGTCCCACACGTGACCTGAGCGTGGAAGCTGGTTTCAAGATGACCATAGTAGTTAGAGACAAACTTGACAGGATCTGAGTGGCCTCTGTGGGTCTTTGCCTTTCATTACCAGGTTTTGGCTCATGGCTTCACCCAGGCAGTGCTTCTAGATGATGCTGGCTCGGTCCTGGCCACGGCTACCAGCTGGGACGAAATAGAAATTCAGGAGGAAGCGGAGTCTGGCAGTAGCATCACATCCAAGATCAGACTCCCTATCCAGGTAAGCCAGTGCCCCGCCTGCTCTGAGGAAAGGAAAAACGATTTTAGAAAATCATTAACTGACAGCTTCTGAGGAAGAGCTGCGAGGAATATTTATAACTTTCTGCTGGTGAGGGGTTGTGGGGGGAGGGCAAAGTGGACATAAGGCCAAGTAAATAGGCTGTTCGAGGAGTTGGTTAATGATTCTTTCCTTTTGTAGTATAGGCCCCGTGCTAGTTAGGGAACCACCTACCCTAAAGTGAACACAGCAACACCGAATAGTGCCACCAGCCAGGTCAACCCCAGGCCACCAGGGGAATGATAGCAAATGTCACACTTATCTGTTAACTGGTCTGTAAGAGAGGCTGATTGGAGAGGTCAAGGTCTTGGCATATAAGCCAACATAAATATACCCACCTTTACCACGTCTCATTTAATCAGTGCACATTGGCGACTCGACACTCCTTTGTTCCTTCAGCCGTCCTGGTATGTACAGTCCTTCCTGTTCAGCTTGTGCCAGGAAATTAATCGGGTTGGAGGCCATGCCCTGCCCAAGGTGACGCTGCAGGAGATGCTGAAAAGCTGTATGGCTCAAGTAGTAGCTGCCTATGAGAAACTCTCTGGAGAAAACCAGATGAAGGTAGGTGTTTGAAGTTTTCTCCATTAAAAACAAATAAAACCTTCACTTTCCTTGGGTTTGGGCAGTGCACATCTGGTGTTAAGGGTCACTGAAGCCAGTCTGTTTAGGTGGCTTCCAACTCTTCGAGTTTAATTACACCCGTTCTCAGGGGTCAGGCAGGTCTTCATAAAAAGGTCATCCAGACCGTGAGAAGAAAGCCTTAGAGTAACCAAGGCCCACTGCCCCACCCAGCACAGCTAGCTCACCAGGCTTGGGGCAAACCATTAATGCCGGGGTCAAATGTGGTCACATTAACTGCGTGGAGCACCTGGAGGGGTTGTTTGAAGGGTTCCAAGGCACAGCCTGTGGCACCCGAGGCACTTTACAGTTCTGTCTCCCAACCCTCCACTCCTGGCTCACCAGCTGTGAGGCATTCTGCCCTTGCTGTGTGCTCCCTTTAGTAACATTTGTAGGACAGGACCACCTCCCAATTCGGGGAAGAATTCAGGGAGGTCTTCTCTCCAGAACTTCCTCACAAATGCAAGGTTTTTTTCCCTTCAAAATGACCATCTCCAGCACCCAAAACCTTTTTGTAAGGGCTGGGGGGGTCTCCTCCTGGCTGTTAAGGTTTTTCATTTCAAGAGCACATTTCTAACCTGGTGTGTTGTTGAGATTCAACTGGCCATATGGGTATAAAAAGCTTCTGCTTCTGGAATAACAAGCTGTAACTCAACCAAACCATGAAACTGTTCATTATGCTCATGTAGTCATCTCCCTTAATGGGCGGGGACGGGGGATTCATTTGCAGAAAGAAGGTGCATTTCCAATGACCCAGAATCGGGCACTGCAGCTGCTTTATGATCTGCGTTATCTCCACATTGTTCTGGCAGCCAAGGGTGAAGACCTGAAAAGTGGTCGCAGCAAACAGGACTCCAGGTACCCTCCTCACCCACCACCCCACACCACTCTCCCAGTACAGCCTTTTCCAAACGCAAACAGCCCCTTTCCTGGGGAGTCACCTAAGAGTGAGCCTTACTGCACATCAGTCGGGTTAGTTTTAAATAGTTAAGTGCTCGTATTACCAGCAAGATAAATAATGACCACCTGCTGGATAAATTCCATGGTCAAGTGTAGTAAGTGGACTCTCATTCCTCTTTCTTGTGAGTCAGCCTACCAACTGTTGGGTATAATTTGAGCCTCTTGAGTGCCCTCCCTAAAAACATGGGGAAAGAATGGACTCGACTTAAGACATCACAGTTGGCTTAAAACTCTGATGAGGATTACTCAGGCACAATGATCAGTGACTAGTGGTACTAAGCCAGCAATTCAGGAGAATAAATCCAGTTCCAGGATTTCAATCTCAGAAGATGGGTGTTTGTCTAAAAAACGTAAAGACTCATCGTAATATCTTTTCTTCAGAACCGAGAAAGTGACCGACTATTTGGAAGCACTCATTGACCCATTTGACCTGGATGTCTTCACACCCCACCTCCAGAGCAACCTGAATCGCCTGGTGCAGCGCACTTCTGTAAGTCTAGTCATAGTAATAATAAACCCGCTCTAGCGCTAGTGCTTTGGGAGGCAGTGCTGGGAGCAGGGAGACACCGGTAGCTGAGTTCAGTTGTAAAGGCTCAGAGAGGATTAGGTAAAATCCCATGCTGAGGCAGCTGTCATCTGACCCCATTAGTTGTAGACGAGCATTATTCAGGTCTTTCCAAGGACTCGGAGGAATAAAATAAAAGAGCATGTGACTTGGAGATTCTGACTGGTGCAGTGATAACGGTAATTTTGAAGCATTAACACACTGAAAAAAACCTTCCCCCAAAGGACAGTTAGAAACAAAAAGCAGTGACTGATTACTAACAGAAGTGATCTTTTAACTGGGCAGTAAAAACCCACCACGTTTTGTACATTCTTTCTCATGTATCAGGTTCTCTTTGGACTGGTCACTGGGACAGAGAATCAGTTCACCCCCAGGAGCAGTACATTCAACTCCCAAGAACCCCATAACATACTGCCACTGGCATCGAGTCAGATCAGGTAATGGTTCTGCGAGGCTTTTGCTGGGCCCCCAGCTTCCTGTTCATGCTACTGAAACTCCTTCGTCTTGTCTTGGAGGTTTGGACTTCTTCCACTGAGCATGACAAGCACTCGAAAGGCCAGATCCACCAGCAGAAGCATCGAATCAAAAGCCCAGGTTAGTGCAGAAACCAAGAGGTTCATCCCTTTTAATCCTGTCCCATCTCCCACCAAACACCACCCAGTTGGCTCCCCTTTAAAGAATCGATAAAGAACTGAAGGACAAAATGCACTAATGCTGTTTTTAATGGCGGCGCAATATAGAAGTACAGGTTTTACTAGCTTGAGCTGATAGGTTGAAAAGATGTCCATTTACTTATCAAGTAGCCTCATAACAGATATGGATTTCAGGCTGCCAAGGCTGCAGAAAATATGCAAGTGCAATGGAGGTTATTCCTTAGTTTTTGTAAGAAAAAAGGGTAGACTGCTAACCCAGTACTGTCATTATACTTATGTGGGAAAAAAAGCCTGATTTGTTTCAATGAAGGTTTCATCTTCTATTTCTTTTACTTGGGTGGTAAATAAAAGGAAATTTGCTTTCTCAAGTTTTACCATTTCTTGTTAATACACATTTTGTTTCAATAGGCTGCCATCCATTAAGCCTGCGGGAGGATCCTGGGTATTTCTGCATTGTGTTGTATACATGTGTGTTTGAGAGCTCAGATGCTGGCTTCTTACAGCATTTAGTTATTTGCTTTATTGCTATACAAAATATTAGCAACGAATCCTTTCCATATTCCCTGCCATCAAACCCATTAAGATCCAAAATCCTTGTCAAACATCTGGTTTTAAAACTTGGGAGATGGTAGTAAAAAAAAAAAAAGTTCTTGCACAAACCATCCACTCCATTCATAAGCACTGGCCTGTACAATAATTTCCCCACCACAATTCTAAATCCTACTTCAAATCACTGACCTTTTAAATTCTGTCCATAGTAGAAAGACAAATCATGGAAAGGAGGTCTGTATTTACCCTTTTCCTACAATAGTTCTCATCTTCAAAGTTAAGCTGTCCCCATGTCCTTTTCAAATCCCCTTAACGCGAGCTATCCGTGCTTCTCAGATCTGCTGTGTGCAGTGTGCACTCCGAGTGGAGCAGAGGGTGTGGGCAGGCAGGAGGATCTGGGTGGACTCTAAGGCACTTTCCTCTCCATGCAATGGCAGGTTGTCCCCCCGGCACTCCCCCGAGCAGATGACCCGACGCATCCTGGCTCCTTATTCAGACAGCTTGTCAGTGAGGAAGAAGACTCGTCTACACCTTCATTATTCAAACTTGGTTGGCTCTCTAGCATGACTAAATAACACAGGGACATATCTATCACTCTCCAAATAAATACTACTGCATCATTTCTACTAAAGGTGCCTCTGCTCATTTGTCACTAAGCCATGCCCGTCTTTTCCAGTTTCAATGGTGGAATGCAGCCCCTCGTTACTGTTAGGGGGTTATTTTAAGCATAGAGTGAATCCTTGGCCAACAGTCTCATGACACTTGTGACTTTAGACATCAGTTCGGATAGCTTACATTTTGTCAGCATTCAACAATGCCTTAATTCTCGACACTACAAGGTGGAAGTATCAGTGAGACCACACAAGCTGCCAACAGAACAAGTCTGTGAGTAAGACAAAAAATCATTACATATTTCTTGACTGTCAGAACTGCAATGTTCTCTACCAAGTCTGAGATGTAGGCTCTGGAGCAATGACGGTGACAGAGGTGATCTGGATATACAAGAGTCTGAAAGACATTCTCTCTGGAAATACAAATATATAACAAAGAGAGAAGACAGTTATTAGGGAGGGTGCTCACTTACACAGTCTCACATGGATCGCACTGTTCTGTTACAAAGGAGAGTAACAGGACATCTACATACTAAGAGGTAGTATGGCAATTTCAGTGCAAGACTGAATCAAGCTTTCTATATTTTGGAAAAACGTATGCTTTTTCATGGAAACTATATACTCTTCACTAGTTTATTGAATTTAAAAAATTGGAGATCCCGCACTTTTAAAAGGCCTTTTTACATGAATTTCTAATTGACAGATTTGGAAATCGGTCTGAATTGGACAAACTATGGACTCAACACGCAGATGAGATTTCCTCATACCATTACCTTGACATGGAGTTGATACCCACCCTTAAAAGAATCCTATAAAAAGTTGCTTCAAAGCCCCTTTAAAATTGCAATAGTGCAGCAAAACCACAAGTAAACAACGGCCTGTTAACCTGTTATTTCAAATATAGACTGAAAAGCCAACAGGCATTTTTTTGTGCAATTTTTGAAACATCGTAAGATGAAATATCAAATCTGCACAGCGCTGTCCCTTCACAGAAGGCAAGAAACCGCCTGCCCGTCATGTGGGAGGCCGGCCCCGGTGCTGTAGGCTGTGGAAGTGGGCCTCCTTCAGGGTCTGGTTGATGTGGAAGTACAGGCCTTGGCACAGTGCGGACTGCTCGGGCACGGGCTGGGGCGTGTTGGGGCTGGACCCCGTGACGACGTGGTTTAAGCTGCTCTCGGGCCCACTGGCCCTGTCTGGGCTGTTGATGCTGCTGCTGCTGCTGCCACTGCTGCTCCCGCCACTGTCACTGCTTGAAGACTGGAAAGAAAAAGGAACAGTTTCATGACTCAGCTGTTTTGTCTCTTAAGAACTCGGCTTTACTGTAATTTATGGTACCCTATTTAAGAATATTCTTCCTACCCAGATTGAGGAGTATCGGCATCAGAACATACACTGAGCTTTACAGGTTACAAAGTACGTTCACCCAAGACATTTTACTTTATCCTCACAATACCTTGTTACAGCTGAGTAGGGTTTCTGTACCCATTATACATCCCTAAGTAACAGGGCCCACATTCAAGCACAGGCCTTCGACTGCAAATCCCTTCAACCAAACCTTACCTCCTTTACATGGCTCCTCTACCTGCCTTTGTCATTCATTATATTAACATTTTTGCAGTTCAATGTGTGTATGTGTGTGTGTGCATGAACTTGTCTAATTTTTAATGCAATTAGCGACTTAAGTGTCTTAGTCATCTTGAAGAAGCTACTCAGAAATCCCTAATAAGAAGTCATGCAGAAATCACCTTCTTCCCAATAGAAGGAGCTTCAAAGGAGAAGGCAATGGTAGTAAGGACCCTTTCAGAATTAGGGTACTGTATGATTCTGATTTCTAAGAACTGACAACCCAACCACTCTTCTCTATTTAGAACTCAATACAAAATTGTACTTGAAGGAATCAATACAAGAGGAAGCTAGAATTCGAGTAATTAATGACCTGGTGTAAATTTTGTGGGAGTCATTAGCCCTTTGATAAATCCGAGTTTGTATTCCCTTAGACAAAGATACTAATGTTTTGAAATGTCTGCTTACAACAATGTAAAATTTACACATAAGAAAAAAAGACTGGAAAGAAACAGCCCATGGTAGTTATGTTAAAATGCAGGGATTATAAATGCTTATTTTTTCTATTTTACTATTAATTTTTTGCAATATGGTTATTAAGTATCTGCATTATCAAATGAAATGTATAAATAAAATAAAATGTTTTAAGATAGATACTTTAAAAATGATTTTTGCCCTGGCTGGCATAGCTCAGTGGATTGAGCGCGGGCTTGCGAACCATATGATCATAGTTCGATTCCCAGTCAGGGCACATGCCTAGGTTGCAGGCCAGTTCCCAGCAGGGGACTCACAAGAGGCAACCATACATTGATACTTCTCTCCTTCTCTTCCCTTCTAAATATAAATAAATAAAACCTTTAAAAAATAAATAAATAAAAATAAAAAAACCTGATTTTTGAAGTACGAGAAATGACACCTAATAATACATATATTATAATCCACAAGTGTATATGGCAATCACATGAGTCCTTTTACAATGCAGTAAGCTTAGAGAAATTATGTTGTAATTGATAAAGGGACATTGGGTTGAGGCCTAATTTGATTTTACTACTTAAAACAACAGGGTGGGGCAAAGGCAGGTTTACAGTTGTTTGTATGGAAAAGTAATACAATAACCAATAAGTAATAAATAATACAAGAATAAACCCTGTATTTTGCGCACTAACAACTGTGAACCTACTTTTGCTGCACCCTATCCGTACTAAATGCCAAAAACGGCAAAGGAGGGATGTTCACAAAAGGCATCCATTATTAACAAGGCTTAAACCAAGGACTGCTGCGGTCCCTTGGTCATTTGGAGCTACCTGATACAGGGTCACATATCCTATTGCCTACAGGTAGTGGGTGACAACCTATCTACCTACCAATAAAAACAACTCACGAACGCATTATAAACGGGCTGAGTGGCCTCAGATGGCGGGGTTAGCAGCAATAGGTACATTTACTTAAAGACTTAAAATGTCAAAGCCAATTCAAAGCAAAAACTGACTAAAAGCCTCTCCTGACCTAGAGTGTGTGGCAACCCCGAACTGCCGCTGGTACACCTGGTAAGGCTGTGAATATTTAACGAGCAGGTTACTACACCAGATAAGAAACCCACCGCGCAGAAAACTCTGTTTCCTCTTACTCTGTTTTCTTTGTTTTTCGTTACAGGTACTGTCTGAAAATTAAGGCAAGAACTAGAATCAGTTTCTAGTAAAGTCAAGTTTCTATCTCAAATTATATTTATTTCACAATATAACAGCAAAGGGGACATTATTCTGAGAAGAAAGTGCTTTAAAATAAACAGCTTAAGAAAGAGTTCTGTACAATGATCATACAAAAGGAGGAGGGGACACAAATACACTAGCAATTTCTAGTCCATTAAAAAATCTTGTAGCCTTATAAAGACACATATAAAAATGTTTAATGTGGCCTTGTTTATAACAGCTAGAAACTTCAAACAACCAAAGTATCTAACAATAGGGAAACTGGTGAAATTATGATATATGTATATAAAGTGTAATACATAACTTATAATTCATAACAATGACATTCTATTCAGCTATCATTGACACACACCAAGACAGAAAGCAGTCTTTACCATCTTTTTTACAGGTTACAAGACAGTATGCGTGCAAAATGGTTTTAAAATGTTTTTAATGCAGACATATATGTATACCAAAAATAATCTGGAAAGATATATGTGCCAAAATATTTAGAATCTGGACCTTCTATTTTTTTTAATAGAAGTAACTTCTACAAAAAAAAAAAGATATATTTTGAGGGAGAAAAATTGATCCTGAGTTGTATTCACTTGCATTGAGGAGGGCAATGGTACTCTCCAACTAATAAAAGACAGCCTACAGAGAACCAGGATGGGCTCCAGAAGCATTAAAGATATACTACCGTCATCAAAGGGAAACAACACATCTCTTCCATGATACTTTGGCTCTATTTTCTGCCAATTCAAGTCTTCTCACTACTGGGGAGGCTGTCGAGAGTAACCTCACAAAGACTGACCAGGGTTTTCAAAGGAAGGGTGAAACCCATTTGGTGGGTAGTAAGCAGCATAAAAAAAAAAAGAAAAGAAAAGAAAAGAAAGAAAACAGTGCAACACAGTGATTGTTCTGTGCAATGTTTTTTCAGTTATTCACAAATATATTTGGTATCTACTGGGTCACCAGTCTCATTAATACTGTCGGCCATCAAAATGGTCTACCTTGCGGGATAAAGAACACTCATTATTTACTTTTAACCCTCAAGGCACAAAATCAAGTTTTTAACTCTATCAGTGCTTTAAGATACACACAGAAGTAAATCATTTTGTCTTATAAAACTAAAAACACAAGACAGGAAAAAGAAACAGTTTTGCATGCAGAATGGAACTTTAAGTATCAAATCCGTGGGGGAGGAAGGGGCACTATCTGACTGCATGGTATTGAGACTTGGCACAGGGTGTTTACCTTGTTCCTACTCCTGTTCTTAAAGAGACCTACACAAGTTCTCTCACTGAGCGAGTCCAGAAACCCTGGGCCTGAGCATGACTCCTCCACTGGGAACCCTGGCCCCGGGCTCTCGATTCCTCAGAGACTACTCATCATCCAAATCCACAGTTAGTGCATTTTTCTCTGACCTTTCAATGTGGGCTGAGTGCTGACACTGACAAGGGTGTTCTCAGTGACAACTTTGTATTAAATCAAAAGAGAGTAAGGTCATGATCTGTGAAATGAAAACCCCTTGTGAATCCAGGTATACAAGCACCACAGGGTTACATTTATGAAGATTCTGACCAAGTCTCTTTCTCTAAATGTACAAAGTATCCCATGGCAAAGATCCCATAAGAAGCCCACAGCAAAGATCGGTGTGAAAAGGGAGGATTCCAAGTGAACTGAGGCAGCAATAAAATCCACCCAGTCCCCTGGGTGCCCTGGTGACTGCAGATGCCCGAGGGAGACCCAGAAGAATGCGGTCTATTTTGGAGTCCCCTGGAGGCTTTTTCAGCAGTGTGCATGCCAGGGTCCCAGCTCAGGAAAATCTGGCTCAAGGAGGCCCAGATTATTCTGATGTCCAGCCACTGTCCAAACACACATGTGCCCTTGCTGTGTACCAGGAGGCAACTGCACTAAGGCTCTCTAGTCATGTATTTACCGAGCTTCATCAAGAATATGGTGGCACCCCAGCCACTGATAAGTACAGTGCACAGCCAATGCAGTGCAGGAACCTAGCAAGCAGTGTGGATGGAGGGAGCCAGGTCGGGATCCTTGAAATGGATGGTGTTTGAACTGGGCCCAGAGGACGAGGAAGAATCTTTATAAGGAGGGCAGGGAACAACCTGGGGGATAATAAGCAAAAGCAGGAGTGTTCTGGGGAGGCAAAGCTAATAGTGAGGTGTGGTGTGCCCACTCCAGGAAACATCAGTGAGACAACAGCACCCGTACACACGAGGCCCTGGATGGTAAGTGCCCAAAGTTTGCAGGATCCGTTTCCAAGTGTGTAGGATTCGTTCAGAGCTGTGCCTGGGAGTGAGGGTGCTAGGGACCTACTGAGATGAATGAGGTTGGGGAGACCAGAGGACAACAGGGAAGTTTTCTAGAAGATAAGATAGCAGCAGAGCAGGCCACCATGAGGAGTGTGGCCAAGTCGATGAAGGGGTGTGCCTCACACCCCAGAGGGAGATGGAAGGGATTCAGAAAGAGAGACATCCAAGCTGACACGGAACACCTTAAACACTTGCCAAACACAGCTGATGCATGGACCACATGGGGGTTTGTTAGGGGCGCTGACCCTCTGAGCAGTCAAAAATCCACATATAACTTCTGACTACCCCCAAACTTAACTACTAACAGCCTACTGTTGACTGGAAGTCTTACCGAGAACATCAACGGTCAATTAACACATGTTTTGTACGTTATATATACTGTATCCGTATAACAAAGCAAGCTAAACAAGAGATGTTAAGAAAATCATAAGAAATAATACACTTATAGTACGGTAGGTATTTACTTTAACAAATGCACATTTAAATGGACCCGCAGTTCAAATGCGTGTTGTTCAAGGGCCAAGAGTACAGAGAGCTCAGTACACATGATGAATGAAAGTGCCAGTGAGCCTTGAGAAAAGTTCTGTGGCGTCAGGCGGAAGCCGGGACCCAGAGAGGAAAGGTGGGCAGACAGGAAGCACTGGCAGCGCTGCAGAGAAGGGAGGGGCTGGCAGTGAGCAGGATAGAGAAGGCAGCAGTGAGCTACGGGAAATACGGGAAATACGGCAGAGAGAGCTGGGAAGGGAAAGGACACTGGAGGGCTAGTGAAAGAAGCAGTGGCTGCTTCAGAAACTGAAGAGATGCAGAGGAGGGCAAAATACTAGAAGCGGCGTTCGGGATCTTTGCCAGAATGTAGAGCAGATGAAAAAAGGCAGAGGGACACTTGCTTCTCTTTGGCAGAAAGTATTACTCCTACAAGAAAATGTAGAAATCCTGAGGCAGAGGTTGGGAAGCTGAGGAAGTTCATTTTCTTAGTCCACAGGGCTCACACTCTACACCACAGGGAAAGAACCGGTCCCTCGGCTGGGCTTAACTTTCACTTTATGTTCCCGGGGCATGAAGTCAGTGTAAGAGATAACCCCTAGTAAATAAATACCCATGGTAGAAGCCAATCAACTCTAAAGACTATTTCTGCTAAAAACCTTTAAAAGCTCCCCAGGCAGGAATGTTAATTACTGAGCCTCTCTGCTTTGTAAAAGCAGAATCAGAATATATGTGTGTATTTATTACCTAAAGCTGTATTGCTTTCTCTCCTTAATTAGAAAAGCAGATCACCAGCACATTTTATTTTCTTTCAAGCCCCAGCTTTCCCTTATATTCATCTCCCCATTCACTAGTGCTTTTAACTTACATGAGCCTCAAAAGAAAAGTCTCACTCACTCTATAGGCTATATCCCTGGAGTCATAATCAAGTTCATTGCAAAGCTGCTCTGGAATCTGGATTAAGTGCAAAAGATGATCCTAGCCAAGTCCACTGGAACGTCCAATGTAAAACCCCACGTCTCCAAAGTGCCCAATTATGTAAGAGCACCTATACCCATGAGACAGTAAGATTCCGAACGAATTCAGTGGATTATTCACACCGCTTTCTAAAGACACAAGGATAGACAATGCAGGTGGTCACTTTCTGTGTCGATACTTACAAAGTTGGACCATATAATGAGTTTTAAGTTCCTTTGTAACTAAAACATTCTATGACCTATCACTTCATTTGGTTTAAATTTCAACAGGCCGAAAAATGAATCTGTCCTGGACAAAAACACGTGCACGCACGGACCCTCATGACTTCACAGACTTAACATGCAGCTTCAATATGAAACTGCTCGTGGCAGCTTTTGATCCTGGGAGCTGATGTGATGTACACAAGCATTTCGAGGACTCCAAACTGTGAGCAAAGTTTCTTAAAACATACAGTACAACTCACACTGTTTTGAAAGGATGGCTCCTCCATTTTAACGGACCTTTTTAGACACTAATTTCAGGCTTAACTTGCTGCACGGTTTTCAACACATAACCCTGACAGTTTTACCCAAAACACTTCTCGGGATGTGCCTACCACCCTATAACAGATTAAAAATGAGAATAGGCAAAAACTAAATGCCTTAAAATACCTTTGAAAAAAAAATGCTAAATATTCCATTGTCATCTAAATTCACCCTATTAAAAAAAAACACCTGACATTCAGCTCCACCTAATTCTTAATACAAATAGATTTCTAGAATCCTAATTTTAACAATACATGGATTCCCCTGGTTCTGTTATTTTTTAATATGTCATGCCTCTACATTCCCATAAGAATACCCTTGAGATTTTAGGGTTATGACATCAAAAACATTCCCCTTCCAGCAGCGGCAAGACAGAGGCAGGGGCTGTTCTAGGTAAGTCACTTCCGTTTTATCTCCACTTTCTCTCACCCTCTACTTGTTACTTCACAGTGATCTGAAAAATCAAGATGGTCTTGGTAAATTAAAGAGTAAAAAAACTGGGGTCTTATAAAAAGGTACTGCTTTGACTTACTCAGGCAGCAGCATCTTTTACAAGGCACACACCTAGGTACCAGAGGCTGGATTTACATGGAAACATCTAGTGGACTTTGTAGATAAAGGTATTAAAACAGAAGGCAGAGTATTACTCCTACAAGACACAATTCCAAACAAAAAGGCCAGCCCCTAAAAGAACAAATTTGTAAGTTAAATAGAGCTAGTTTTTACCCATCCAAATAATTATCCAACGTCAGGAAATGTCGCCACCATTGCACAGGACCCAACAGGAAGACATAAATTCATTTATCATTTTACTTCTCGCTCACAAAGAGAAAAACAAGACAAACTTAGACAGAAACTAACATGATTCATACAGAATGGCTTTTACCAAAAAAATTTTACTCCTGTACGAGTAATTTATATGCCAATTTAAACAGTATCATCCTAAGGCTCGCAAGTCATTAAATCTAAGACACTGATATTCAAGGTCTTCAATTCAAACACCAATTAGATTTTTTTGGGGGGAAAACACTAGACCCCAAAGTCTTCACTTTTTCTGGTCAGAAATAAAAAATGGCTTTCTAGCTCATTCTGTATCCTGGCACTGAGCTGGAAAACCACTTTCCAGCTGCTCTTCTGTTTCTAGGGCACCGTTAGGGTTAGCACGCCACAGTGTCTCAGAACCCCCACCCCATCTTCTGGGAGAAGGCAGGAGCCCCGGTGCGGAGAGAGCTGCTCAACACTCTTGTTCTCGGGTGCACTGACCCTGCCTCTCACTAGCTGTGTATCTTTGCACAAATGACTTTATTTTTCTGTGCCCCAGTTTTTCTATCTGAAAAGTACAAATAATGATACCTATATTAAAATGACAGGAAGAAAATGCCAAGTAGAGTAAAAGTTTCTTTCTATATAACTCATCTGGCAAGTCCGTTCACGTTCTTTGGCTTCATAGCACCTAGGAAAAAATAGGCATGTACTATGCCCATTTTCAGGTAATTGTGATTTACTTGTGGCAGAGTTGAACAGTTTAACAGAAATCAAACACCACACATCTTACTTCCCAGTACTTGCCAATATTATTACATTAAAAAAATATGTAACTTTGGGGAAATTTAAATCTTAGAATTAAAGCACATTC
This sequence comes from Sturnira hondurensis, assembly GCF_014824575.4. Classification (NCBI taxonomy): domain Eukaryota; kingdom Metazoa; phylum Chordata; class Mammalia; order Chiroptera; family Phyllostomidae; genus Sturnira; species Sturnira hondurensis. Next base: position 12,303,292 of record NW_028091359.1, read on the forward strand.
CTTCCCAATGAAAGTTCTTCAAGTTGCAAGAGAAAGAATTCTAAAATGATTTAAGTATTGCAGGAAGGACAAAGGTAAGTTTCTCTTACTGAGTTAGTCTTAAGGAAACTTGCTTCTTCCCTATCTTAGAACTAAAAGGTAACATTTTTCACTAATACAATAACTTGTTATATAAATTAATAAAATTAATAATCCATTTATAATAAATCACTTTAGTATTTCCCCTCTTATACACAATTGTCAAAAAGCAGCCAAATGTCCCTAACCTTGCTATTTCTGTGTTGGAAGCACAATGACCCAGTCCAATGGTGACAATTCAATTATTTAGGCCTTAACTTTCCGTTTTAAAGACTCTCCCCGCCTTTTTCTTCTCTGGCTCCACCTGGGTTCACTGGGCCCCATTACCAGTTAATGCCACTGCTGGGAGGCAGAGCACCAGAGGCCATTTGCTCAGATGGCTGGTAAAGGCTTAGCAGCAAGGCTGACACAGAGGGTCGCAACTGCCCGTGAGGTCTGCTGGCGCGTTCAGGTCACCATGGCAGATAAAGAGTGCCCGGCCGACCGTAGTGATAACAAACGCAATCTAGTCCATCCCCAGACTAAATTAAAGACTGGCAGAGTGGTTCAACCACTGACTTTCTTTGGACAAGTAAGAACAAGACTCACAAACCTACAGACTAGGTAATGACACCTTGTTTTCTTCTGTGATAGTAAATACATGGGTTTTAGAAGGGGCATGAAGGTCATTTTCTACAAACAGCAATTAAAACTAAACAAGAACTAAAACTAGGGAGTTTCACTAAAAACAGAGATCAGAAATATTTAACATTTTAAATATGACAATTTACATTCTTGTTCTCAGGCATCAAAACTGTACATACAGGCCCTGACTGGTGTGGCTTAGTGGATTGGGCATCCGATCGGGGCACATGTTTGGGCTGCCAGCTAGGTCTCTGGTTGGGGACATGTGAGAGGTGGCTGATCGATATTTCTCTCCCTCTTATTCTCCCCCCTTCCCCTCTCTTTAAAAGTAAGTACATAAGCCCTGGCTGGTGTGGCTCAGTGGATTAAGCGCCAGATTATGAATTGAAGGGCTGCTGGTTAGATGCCCAGTTAGGGCAAATGCCTGGGTTGTGGGCCAGGTCCCCAGTATGGGACGTTCAAGAGGCTACCAGACATTAATGTTTCTCTCTCTTTCTTTCTCCATCCCTTCCCTTCTCTAAAAAATAAATTAATAAAAAATATTTTTAAAAGTACATAAAATCTTTTAACAAAGTGGGGGGGACAACTATATATATATAAGGAAAAAGACCCATACAAAGAGTTAGACCAATTATTATTATACCTTAGAAGGAATGTGAATATCATAGTAAAATTTACATACAGATACAAGTCAAGAAATACTCAAAGCAGTCACTCACTGCATAGGCTTTTAAAGAATAACCTTGTAATTCAAAAGAATAATGGAGACTCAAGTACGTTACAACTTTAGCATTGGATGTTCATGGTAGCCTCTAATCTTTCGTTTTCTTTCATCTGTGAGGTTCCCCAATTACCACATTAAACAAAGCTCAATAATTTTCCTGTTAATCATTTTAACAGGAAATGATTTTTCTTTTAAAGGAAGAAAAAGTGTGATAGGAGGATTTTTAAAAAGAGGGATTAAACTACAGAAACTCAAGTCTCCTCATAAAAGGATCTATTTGCGCCTTTCATGAATTGTTCCTCAGTAAGTCTCACCCACATGAGAGTTACTGATCCCCCACCCTGCAGGGAGTTACTGTGGATTTCTGGCAACGAGTGGATATAGGTCAATCCCTATTATCAAGAACTAATTAAATTACAAATTATCTTGTTGGGCAAGAACTATGATACACAAAATTCTGCTTGAAGTTACGAGGCCAGAGCTCAGGCATCTTTGCCACTGAGGAGTTTCCTTGTTCAGGCACCTAATTTAATAGCGGCGTCACTTTAATGCGAGCTTCCCTTCCACGCCGGGGCTCGGCCTCTCGAGTGCGTGTCGACTGCACGGAGAATTTCTCCCCAGTGTGCGTGTGACGCACTCTCAGGAAGCCAAAACTTTGGGAGCTCTTTCTCCCACGCTCCCCCCCCACCCCCCTGCTACTCTGCCTCCTGGAGCAGCTCTCTTTAGAACAACATAATGAAAAAGCAAAAATGGGACTGTGTATATACACAGTGTGTACTGTGAATGCTTATAGTTTCTCTGAAAAATATGTGAACTGAAGCAACAAAATATGCTTGCCTTAAAGACACTAATGGCTTATAAACTATTAAAAATAAGCTGGTTTCTGAAATATCAATTAGGGAGTTCAAAGAAGGGCTTGCAAAGGTTCATGAAACCTCTAACAAAGCAATTTGGGGGGTGGTATGTATGACTAGGGTGGGGGCATGGCCCATTTTGCCGGGGAGAGGGTGCACAGCTTCCTCAAAGGGGTTACAGCTCAAGAAAAGGGTGAAACCACTGCAATCAAATAGATCACTTTTATTTCTCCAAAGAATAACTTTCATTACGTGGAAGGAACAGGGTTAGTTAGCTCCACCAGTGAAAACGGCCGAGACTCGGACCACACTGCCTACCTCTGTGTCCCAGGAATCGTGGAAGATGGGGTTTCTACTACTCCTTTTGGTCTGCGGGGGAAGGTGGTGGTCTTCCTCATTGCCATTCCTTCTCCTTTTCCTGAAATTAAACCACAGGAGGAAAAAAAAATCAACAATTCATCTTTTAGACATTTAAAATTGTAAACCATGAGAACATAGAAATTTACCCCCCTCACCTGAGGAAATGTAATTCATGGGAGGATAGCCCAATAAGTTAAAATTGGAAGTATACTATTTCTAGGCACAAAAGCGAACATAAAATAGTAGCAGTAAGGTCGAGCTTAAATTAATGTGACTAATTCTAAAACAGAGGCTTGACAATTTTAAATGCCTACTACAAATAAATCAGAGCAGGAAGGTAATGACTGAGCTTTCTGACTCCAGCTAATTAAGGTTATCATCTTTCTACACTTCCTAAAATTCCAATTCCAATTTAATTTTACTCCCTTCCAAATGACAACACTCTGTATTAAGACAGGAATGGCTGCCTTTGCCTATTTTACCCTGAAAATCCACATAAAAAGTTAGGTGCTACTACAACAATATCCAGAGGTTTGTGGTAGCTGCTAATCTTTAGTTTTTCTTCATCCCTGATTCTCCAATTATCACGTTAAACAGAAGCACTGGAAAAGCTGCTCTTGGACACAAATTTGATTATTCTGGTTATACATAGCATCTAGAGTCATGATATAAATTACTTCCCTAGATTGTTTCTTTTAGACTGTAGTACACGCTACTTATAACATACAGGTTTAAAGAAAAGTCAGGCCTGGCTGGTGCGGCTCAGTGGAGTGAGCAGCATCCTGGAAACCAAAAGGTTACCAGTTGGATTCCCAGTCAAGGCAAAAGCCTGGGGTGGGGGCCAGGTCCTCAGCTGGGGGCTCGCCAGAGGCAACTGCTCAGTGTATCTCTCACACATTGATGTTTCTCTTCCTTCTTCTCCATTCCTTCCCCTCTCTAGAAATAATTTTTTTTTTTAAAAAGAGAAAAATCAGACACCCTTTCCAGTAAAGTGTTCTCAGATGTGGTAGAGAGACAAAACATGTATGTTTCCCTTGCAAGAGTCAAATGTTGTCATAAGAACTTCTAAACCCCAGCCAGAAAACAAATTATAGGAGGTATCATTGTGAGTCAAATTGCCTAGAACTGTGCTGTCCAGTAGGGTAGCCACATTTCAATACATTTAAATTAATTCAAATTAAATAACATTTAAAACCCAGTCCCTTAGTCAAACTAGCCACCTGTCAGCTAGCAGCCATGGTAATGAACAGTATAGACATAGGGGCTCCCATCACTGCAGAAAATGCTATAGGACACTACTGACCAGAGGCCAATTTACACAAAGAAACATAATCTACTACAATGAAAACTCTGAAAGGTTCAAATGTTTAGAGCGAGAGGGAAAACAGCTTTTTGGAAAGTACTAACTTTCAGCATATGGTATCTTCTCTACAGCTCCATACCTTCTGTGTGAGGAGGGTGGCTTATTGGGGCAGGCCCTTAATCCTAAAGTTTTGAGGTGAGGTCTGGACATTGAAGGAACTTTATCGCCCTGAGCTCAATTCCCTATACTCAGCAACATTCTGAGTGTATCTAATGTTATCAATGAGTTTGGATCCAGTTTAGGCTTGGAATGATAAATACTGGGTGCACAGTTTTGATAAAGTATGAACCAATCAGCAGAGGACTACACCATTTCTTTCATTCTAAGACTCAGCATTTTGGAAAATAAGATCATCATTTCTGCTTCCTACCTTTCTCCCAGTAGATTAGATCATATTTATGCATTATCTTAAAATACTTGGAAGCTAAAAACTAGATGAATACCAGTTTTTAATAATCACAAAGTACATGTTATTATCACAGACTTGAACCAAGAAATTGCTTTCATCCTATTATGACCAGAGAAAGTTCATGGGAATATGAAGAAGTTACAGAGCAATGGAAGGCCAGTTGACATCCAAAAAGAAACTCATGACATGGCACTATGTTGGTCCCCAAACTCTTCTTTTATCAGTGTGACAACAGCTGATTGTGCTTTGGGCTGCTGACTCATCTTACCAAACTCAGAAACCTGACCAAAACTTTCCGATTTCCTCATTTATTTATTCTTGTCTTACCAGTGACATGAATACAAATGTCAAGAAGATTGCGAGGCAGAAAGAGTGTAAAAACAGAGGATCAGCTACTTTTGCAGGTTTTAACTCAACTCTGGGAAAGTCTCATGAACTATCTCAGCCTCATAATTAGCTGATTTCTTAAAGTAGCTGAATTATCTCTTTTGCCTGGTAAGGGCCTTCTCTTCTGAATGGAACTGGATAAAAAATGAGCTCTACTTGTTTTTCAGTTCTCCTTTTTCCAGGCTCTTTGCAGATTCTGTCCTGTAAACATTCTACTTTCAACAATATCATCAATAATTGGCAAGATTACAGTTCACGCTCAAGCCTATCCATATAATCGGTCAGATTATAGCTTTCAACATTAATGCCATAGACCAGTTATAATTTTAGCAGGCATCCTATAATTGATTATATTCTCCCTAACCCATCTAGTTACAGATTATTATTTAGCATCTGCTACTTCTAAGGATAGCTGATTACATCACTTCATCATTCTACTTCTCTGCAATCTTTCTGTTGTCTCCTAGAGACTGGGCATAGAAGAAACCCTGAGGAATAGAGGCTAGTGGTTTTCAAAAAATTATTAACAAGGAACAGAACCCTTTCTCCCTACCTCGCCCCACCCCAAATCCCTCAGGATACAAGATAAAGGATCTGTTCTGGTTAAAGAAAGGGCTTCTTTGCCACACACACCCATTCCTTTCCTGCTATCCCAGTATACTGTGAAACAGTTAAGCATCTTTGACCAACTCTTCATCTTAAAATTCAGGAAACAGCACCAGAGAAGTGAACAAAATAGAAACTAACTAACTAACTAACTAACTCAGAGATACCAAGATAGCTGGAGCTGGCAGAGTTGGTCCACTGTGCACCAGGAAACACTGGGTGAAGAGAAAAGTAGGTAAGAAACCCCCATCCAAATCGAATGACCCCTTTTATAGTACTAAGTTACCAGTATAAACATGTCGGCACTATTTGTGTACTAGAGAAAAGGAATCTCCTCCAATATAAATCCATTGAGAATATTTGTATAGTGTTGGATGAAAGGAGTATTTTCGTAGGAAATAGTTCAACTTTTTCAGATATGTGAGGCATCTCAGGAGACTATCAGAACACCATAAATGGGTTGAGAAGAAAAAAAATGTCAGATCAAGCTTACTATACTTAAGGACTTTGTTACTAATTCTGACATGTCTGTGGCAATTGGGCCCCTAATGTCAAATTTAGTCCACCCTTATTTTCTATATAAAGAAGCTTTATGCCTCACTCATTACATGATCCAAAATATTCCTATGCATAAGTTTGAGAAAACATAGCTTTTCACTACTGAACCAAATAACCTCAGGAAGCTTTCCAGAATTTTAATTCAATGAATTAACTATCATCCAGAGCAGGATCCTCATCGAAAGACTGTCAGTTACATTCACAGCCAACGAAACATAGAACAAGAAAATATACACCATAAAACTGTCAAGGCAATTCTATTTTATTCACTTAAGACCCACCGAGACTATTACGGACTAAAGGAAAGAGCAGTGAACCTGGAAAGACCCAGGTATGCCAGCTGAGCTCTCTAAATTTGTTTTCTCATCAGAAAAAACCTAAGAGTCAGACTTGGTGATCTAAATGTCTTCACTTCAAACTCCACGATGAAGAACTTCTCTAATTTGAAATAAAGCTGATCCTTTTCATTCTGGGGCACGAAATCCTAACTTTCTCCTCTCCACATTGTAACAGGGGTAACTAAGAATAAAGAATCGCAGGTTGGTCCGGACTCTGCTCAACATTATGTCAAGCATGCCTGAAACCCAAAACCCAGGTTTGAGGCCAGGCTCCGTGGGAAAGTGCTGTATCGCGATACAATCCTCCTTCCCTCCCACCTCCGTGGGCAACGGCTCCGTATCCAGTTTAGAATCCACTGTTCTAACGTCAGGGCCAGAGAGACTCCACCAGGCACTTCGGTAATCTGCCCTTCCTTGTTCACAATCGTTCATGGCGCAAATTCTTCCGTCTAACCTAATCCCTCCCAGCTGCAGGGTTAATCCTTCTTTCTGACCTTGAGGACGTACAGCTCCCCGTCCCTTCACAGATGCTAGGTGCTCCTACTTGAAGATTAGACATTCTTCCCATCCCCCTCCTAAATTTAGGACAGGGACGCTTTAGGGCCACAGTCTCTCTTCCCGGACCGACTAGACTTCATCTCAAATAGAGAAAGATGAGGTTGGAAAAAGATGAGGCTGGGGTGTGACCTGGACCCTGGAGTCACTCCACCGATACCCTCAGGGATCAGGTACCAGATCACTCTCACATCCCGCTCCCCTCCTCCCCCGGACTAGAACACCCAGATAAAGACCCGCAGAGCCCACGCTTGATCGGATCCCGCTTTGTGCGCCCCCATCGACTCCATCCTTCAAGACAGAGACGAGGGGTTGGAAAGGAAAGGGGGGGTCCCTATGGTCTCACCTGGGGCGGAGGCGCTCGCTCATGGCAGCGGGTGGAGGGGAGCGACGCGGAGCCGCACTGCGAGAAGAAGGAACAGAGGGTGTTGTGCTTCGGCGGCTGCCACGCCCACCCCCTCGGGCCTTGGCTTTCGCCGCGGCTCGGGTGGACTGTGCCGGTGGTGAGTACCCCTCGGTGGGACCCGTACCACTGCTACTTCCGGCGTCTGCTCCGCGCCCCCCCATGTCGCAGCCGCCGTGGTACCGCCCTCTCGCGGCTGCGCAGTGACGGGATCCCGGCCGCGCCGATCGGTAACCCCGCCCACAGGAAAAGGCGGGCTTGGCCGGGGAGGAGCTGCTGAGAACCTCCGGGAGAAAAAGGACCTCGTTAGAGTGTCGGGAGCTTTCGCCTGTTCACAGCTTAGCTGGAACAGTGTAAAAATCAAACAAGATTTAAATGAACTGAAATCATGTCATAATAATAAGATCTAAATATTTGAGTTAAGTCCCTATGAGGTAAAATTTTTTTAAAAAATAGCTGAGAAGAATCAGGCAGTTATGTAGGACCGCCTGCCGCGGGTCCCGGGATCGGGCGTTGAGTAGCTGCGCGTGAAATACTGTGGGGGCTCTTGTCGCGGGGGCTTCCCGGATGTTTATGTCTTGTGAGGTGAGGAAGTTGGCTTAGGTGACGGGCGACCTCTTCTACGGCCCCGGCCCTGGGTCTGGAAGTGACTGTCCTGAGCCGAGAGGGGAGTCGTTCGGGTGGCGAGCCAGTTTGGGGGGCTTCCCGGAGTCGCAAAATAAGCCCCCTTTGGCGTCCCGGCGACTCCAGCGCCGCGGACCGCGGAGCTGCCTGGGGGGTCCCTGCTCTCCGCTGGAAGCTACAGGACAGCTTTGTGAAAAGTAAGGGCGCAGGGAGGAGGGCAGGCGAAATTAGGCGGCTGGCGAAGGAAGGGTTTGCGGGAGCGCGCAGGAGGTGTGCGCGAAGATGAACGTAACTTGAAGATCGACCCTGCGCCCGGGAGGCTGGTGAAGTCCGGAGCGCCAAAAGAGAACTTTCTCTACTGATAACTCAGTTATTTCTATTTTGTTCAATACTGCCGACTTCTCTGATTGTCTTACACAGGGTGGCATTAAAATCTAGTTTTAATTCTGTCAAACACGCGGACGGCGATCGGGAAGCATGGAGGTCCAGGAGCAACAAACGCAAAATTAGCATCTTTTCAGAGAAGGCCAGGTAAGCAGTCAGGTACCCACAATAAGACTTCCCCATGTGAGGGTAAAGAGATCTGTTACTAATTTAAAGTGTGACAGTGGAGTACTGTAGAGGCAGACAGTCGAACAGAGCTCTCAAAAAGTAATTAGCCTAGGGCTAGGGACTGGCTTTAGTTGTATTTTTGTAAATAAATGACCCATAACTTTCTTTATATTGTCAAAGGGGTTATCTCCGAGGTAAGAAATTCACTGTAAGTCTATTGGCAGAGAACAGTTTTGTTTTGCCTGACTTCATGTAGGATAAGGTGGGTTGGTTGCTTTCATAAATGGTATGGCGAAGATTATATCTATTTGTTCTGTAAATGGTTTCAGAGTCACACTTTTTGACCTGTTTAGTGGTCATAAGAAATTCATACTTATAGCACTTTATAATAACATTTGTGCGTTTATATGCATTTGTGTGTTTATATTCCTTATATTCAGAAGGAATTCATTAAGCAAGTATCACATGCCACGCTCAGTACTCGGTTTTGAGAGTACAACTGTGCACAGAACAGAATGTCCTTGCCCTTTGCAACTGAACTAATATGTTAAATGTTAGCTTCACTTCTCATGCTTAAATAATGGAAGTGCTAGTATTTTCTTCTTGCACCCAGTGAATCTTCCATTAGAAACCACAACTATAATCAGTCCCCTTCAAATCATGGCCTGGTTTGTTGCTTTTTTGAATGATGTGTTTAAGGGGTTTTTAACAATTTGTTTACACTCACGTGATATCCAGTTGACTTGCTACAATTTTAAACAGCAAACTTTTTATTCTGACTGGTATTTGGACATCTTTTCCTTCCACTGGTCTCACTTGCCTCCTGGTGAGGGGTGTGGATTTGATCGTCTTTTGTAGTGATTGAGTCCTAGAAGACTTCCTAAGGCAAAGTACCAAGTATAAGTGGAGGCGGGGGTGCTTATCTAAAAATCAAACCATGTCTTCTACTTTCTACCTCTGTAAGAACAAAGCTTTAAAAATTATCTTTAACCCAGGGGTTTCCAGGTGAATTTTAAAAGGTATAAAACAAATAAAATACTGGTATTTACAAATTATGTGCTCCTCATAATCTCATATTCACCTTTTTCAGGAATAGGAGAGTGACGACCCACCGAGAATGGAAGTGTGTCCTTATTGTAAGAAGGCATTTAAACGATTAAAATCACACCTGCCCTATTGCAAGATGATACAACCAATGACACCTGCTGACCAAAATGTTTGTCAGTCCAAGCAGGCTGCACTCCCACGTGCCAAAAAAATGAAAAGTCCAGTCAAAGACTTAATTAAAGCTAATGGGAAAGATTTGGGGACAAAGAGTGAGAAAAGAAATACTCAGTTGATAAGGAATAAACCAGAACAAACTATTGAGTCCTTTCCACTACCAGCTATTGGTTTGGAAAAAGTAAGTAATACAGAGGCAGGTCAAGAAATCAAGAATCAAATTCAACTCTCCCTCGAAATGTTAAATCCTGAACCAAAGAATTTGTGCAAGGGAGAAACAAAGGCTCAGTTTTATGCATCAAAGACCACTGTTCCTAAAATAGGACTTGCCAAAGATTTGCCTAAATCACGGGAAAATAGAAGTAATCCTTCAGAAACTAAAGCATCTTTACCTTTTGGCCCAGTGGAACCTTTGTCAAATCAAGATAGAAAATATTCTTCAGCCTTACCTAATGATGTACAAACCACTTCTGCTGATTTAAACTTGGACAAAATTGATCCTTCAAGACAGAAGTGTCTAGTAAAATTACTAGAAATGCCTACTGGAGATTATCATAGTTCTCCCATGAATCTCAATGATGGAGGTAAAAGAGTAAGAACATCACGTTCAAGCAATGAGAGCAGTTCCAAAGCCAGGGACCACCTTTTGGAAGTCTGTTCTGATGTTAGAGACTCTGAGAATGAGGAAGAGAACATAGAATCACAAAGTTTAGGTTTTAAAGTTAGCCCATTAGGTAAAATCCAAGTCAAGGAGAACCCAGGAAAAGGACTTCACCTTGGAGTAGAGGCACATGCGAGCCAAGGACATGCACAGAAAAGTGTATCTGCTACAGAAATGCAGGAATGCTCTTCCTTGAGCGATGACTCTAAGAACTTCAGTACAGATGAGTCAGCCACAGGGAAGAAATTTCAAGATGAGGGTCCCAATTTAAATTTGTTCGTAACAAGGGAGACGACTTGCAATGAGTTTCTTCCTGTATCACAGTCGTGTGATCAAAGTCTTGCCTCTCTGGCCATAAAATTTCTTCAAAAAGAGAAAGCAGAAGCCTTTGATCATGATCAAGTCCCTGATGTAAAGGCACTGACGGAGAGTGGGGAGCAAGCTTCCATGGTGCCCAAGTCTGGCGTTGGGCCCCCTGTCTCACACCCTGAGTGCTGGCAGTCTTTACCTGTACCTAAGCATTATACTTCTAAAAGCCTCGTCACCAGGCAAATGAATATTGTCGACAGGAAGACCCTTCCTAGCTCCCTGGGGCTGGAGTGGTTTCCAGACCTCTATCCTGGTTATCTTGGACTAGGGGTGTTGCCAGGGAAGCCTCAGTATTGGAATTCAATGGCCCAGAAGCCTCAGCTCATCAGTCCAGAGGGGGAAAGACTGTCACAAGGTAAACGTGCTCATTTTCAAGGGGCCATCAGTTCCTACACACTACTTGGTGCTTTTTAAATTAATAAGACTCAGAATACTAATATTTTCATTTGGCTTTTTTGTTTGTTTGTTTTTACTGGGGCATTTAAGTGCACTGGACTTACATTTCTGAAAACATTCCTTCTTGCTCCAAAGGTAATTAGTTTATCACTCTCCCTTCCCCTCTGATAGTTGCAGGTTGGGCTAGGCCAGGCTAGCTGGTGATATTGCTAATAGTTGAATTTCTACACTGGAGAGAGTCCTGGCGTATAGAAACTGGGTGGGCATTCAAGCTGAACAGACTCAAGAAAAACAAAGACTTCAGGGTCTACCTAAGTAGAACAAGTACTGTGTTCAGATTTCAATCAGGACCAGGTTGTACACAAAACAGCTTCCAGGTCTACAGTCAAATGTAACATCTGAGAATTTAGAGTAGCAAAGAAGGTACAAGTAGACACTGCATTCAGATTTGGGGGCAGGATGGGATTAAAACTGTCCAGGGATGCACGCCAGTTCAAGTAGGTAAGTGGAGGTGGAGGTTCAGGAGGTGAGGACTGGGAATAGAGGGCGTGGCAAGAAAGGTGTGGAAGTCTGCGCACTCAAAAAATTAGTCCACAGAGAACAGGACCCAAGAGTGGAACCAGAGATTCAGCCTTGAGCTGAGCAGTTAGGGTAGGCGGGGGGACATCAACTGGACATTGAAGCGTCTGGACTTAGTCTCTTTTAGAAAAAAAATAAAAAATATTTTTAGAGAGACGGGAAGGGAAGAAGAAAGAGAGGGATAGAAACATCAATGTGTGGTTGCCTCTCATATGCTCCCTACTGGGGACCTGGCCTGCAATCTAGGCGTGTGCCCTAGACTGGGAATTGAACCAACAACCTTCTGATTCGCAGGCCTGTGCTGAATTCACTGAGCTGTGCCAGCCAGGGCTTCAGTTAGTCTCTTCAGAAGCTTCCTAGATACTCCTTGCTGATGCCTACAGCAGTTTAGTGGGGAGGACCTAGCCCCAAGTAGGAGCCGATCCAAGTTCCTGGCGGTCATTCCAGGTATCCTTGTTTTTTCCTGGTTGTCATCTTTAGGTGTTGGACTACCTCTCTATTGCAGTACGTAAAGTTTCTTTATTTTCCTCATCAGGAAGGTTTGGGTACCCGCCCCCCCTTTTTTAGGTTTTCTAGGGGCATAGTTAAATGTTAAATAGCATCCATCTTTTTTTTTTTTTGGCAAGTAGTGTGTTTGGTCCTTCAGGTTTATTTTGACAGGAGACTTATAGCAACTCAGAATGGGCTCATGCCTGAAAAATGTGTGCTGTCTCTTCCTAAAAGGACATATTTCCTCCTCTGGTATATTCTATAAATGAGCATGTATTCACTAAACACCAATTTAATCTCAAACATTTTCTTTTGTATTTTAATTATCCCTTTCTAAAGACTTCAGAATGGAAGTGTGTTAGGTAGAGTGTTAGCCAAAGCTCCATTTTCTTCAACTGCCTCAGCAATCACTGGTTTTTGTACAAACATCTAGGCTCTCTTTACAAAGTTGTCTCAAGCCCCTTCCCAGTATTAAGCACCGAATGGATATTAACATTGGTGTTGCTCTGTGGATTTCAGAGTGCCTCTGCCTATTTTCCTGTGTTGACCTCACCAGTCTGAGTGAGAGGTAGCCAGAGGGATTGTATCTGTTTTGCAGGTGATGAAACAGGCACAGAGGGGAAAGTGATCTGTCCAAGGTCATGCTGCCAGTAAACAGTAGGGTTGCAAGTAGAGCCCAGTCTCCTGAGGCCTGGTTTAATCCTTTCCATTGAAACCATGGTGTAGAAAGCATGTCCTAACTAGAAATGTAGATGTTTGTCATATCTCTGTACTTCTCCGATTTCCAGTTGCATCATCACACGGTCCATAGCAAATCTTTCTGGCACGGAGAAGGACTTATTTTCTGAACTACAGTGCTAAGGAGTGTCCCTGATATATCCCCTTTTTGTTTTGGAAGAAAAGGGGAGGGACTTGGCATTTGTCACATGCTGACCATTTCATTATGCTCGTTATATTACATTATTATGTCACTTATCCTTCATAACAACTCTGAAGTGATGTCACTGGCCCACCCTTTTTCACAGGTGAGGAATCTGAGTCTCAGACATTAAGTGGTTTGCCCGTGTTATTACAGTAAGTGGCAGTCAGGATTCAAATCCAGGTCCATCTGACTTGTACACCCATGGTCTTTAAACTGCTTGAGGCTACTCTTTGGGGCACTTAGTGGTCAGTATTGTGGTTGATGTAAGTTATTAGTTGACACTTTAATGGATCCCAACAACATAGCAATAATAAGGTAAGACATACAGTAACATGTCACCAAGTCCCTTGGCTTGTGAGATGGAATATGAGGCAGAAATGACCATCTTTCCTTCAGCAGTAAGTTCCTCCACAGTGGCAGTTAGAAACCGTTATGTTCTCTCCTTTTGGTTCATCTACAATAATTAAGTAGTGTGAGTTCTGTCAGGCAGTATGTGGCCATTCCAGGGCCTCTGCTTCTATTACGAACTGAAAAACTATAGCGTTTAGTTCCACGATCAATGTTCAGACTCAGATGCTCTCACTGAATGAGACCATAGGATCTCAGGTCAAGACCTGACTGCTCAGTTGGCCAAGGACTTCAAGGCCATCTAAGTCCACAGGATTAAAAGGTGGAGTGTGGCAACTCAGCTTTGTCATTTCACCAGGCAGTGGCTACCTTCCGTTACTGCAAATTAAAGTCAGATTTTCATGGGATCTTTGCAGCAGGGCATGGACTATACTCCCGTGCTCAGGCAAGACCTTGGGTAGACCATTCGGCCTCCTTTATGTCAGGAAGCCAACTCATTTCACTGATACAGCCAGGGCCAGTGAGGTCACAATTACTGAGTTAACTTTATGTCGGCCGTGATGCCTGCAAATCTACCAGTCCTGAGATTAAACTAGTCTTCAGCCTTCTTAAAGACGAGGAAACTGAGTTTCGGAGAGGACCGGTAACTTGCCCAACATCAAGTTTCAGTCAGTGGTTGGCATCCTACATTGCCTGGTGGCCTTTGCCAAGCTTTTCCGGGCAGTGTTTCTTCTGTTGGAACGCGGGCGTCCAGATGATGTCAGATACGCTTTCCCGCGTAGGGAGACCTGTAGCAGGAGCTAGTTCGTACACAGGATACCTGCGTGGGCCATGTAAAGTAAGTCCCCCAGATGAAAGGCACCAGGGTCTGGGAAAGCATGAAAGGCTATCTTGTCATTTTGCTGAAACTGTGGAACCAAAAGCTCTCACGACTGACAGAGAGTGGGTAGTGCACTTTGGTGCTTAGGCTGGGAGGCCCCAGTGCAGACCAGTAGTTCTGAGGGTGCCACAGGGTTTTAGTAAGTCAGGAGTGAGAGTCTGACAGGAGTTCAGAGGCATCAGGAGTCATTGAGGTTCAGTGAGGATTTTCATGGACTCACTACAAAAATTAGTAGTTTCTTTGGCCTGGAAGAAAGTAGATTTTGTAAGTTCAAGATTTAAATCTCAAAAGACTCAACAGGTACAACTGTCTGCAAGTCCTTGGCAGTAGGAACTAGTTTCCGTTGTTGAAAGGAAAGCTTTCAGCTTGGAGAATGTCCAGCTGAAGCACTTGGCTGAGCCTTTGCAGAATTTGGGGTGCTTAGAGATTCCTAGGCATTGTCCCCCAAGACTTGATTCTGAAGTGAAGGCCTAGAATTCCTGTTTTCAGGCATCTCCCAAGTGTTGAAGAGCAGCCAAGATGGAGAACTGCTGGTATGGGGGACGGCACCGGAGTGGGCGCTCCGGCCCAGCAGGGGAGTAGTCTCTGACAAGTGGTGGGGGAGGGCGGTTGGAGAGAATCACAGTTTGTGTAACTACCAAAAGCAAAACTTGGCTGATGGGGAGACCATAAGGTACAGCAAGAAAACCAGATAGGGTCGTGGTTTTGTAAAGACAAAGACACAGCTAAATAAAGGCTCTTTTCTAACTTTCAAACAGCCTTTCCATCAACAGGTGTCTGTATGAGATGGAGCACATGGGGACTGGCTTAGGGGAGTCAGGGTCAAGCTAAGCAGAAATATGACAGGCCAGAATTGGGTCCCCTGTTGGCCAGACAGCTCATGACGGGGGGTGTTTTAGATAAAGGAGCATGTGCATAACCAACAGCCAGAGACTTGCAGGGCAAGTCAGGGCAGGGGTCCGGGATTCCAGAGCGGTGATAGGAAGGGTTAGAGGTCTAGAGGGTGGCTGAGGGTTGTCGGCGGTTGTGTTGGAGTGGGGCCAGGGTCCCTGGAGGGTTGCCATACGTGTTGAGTTCAAATGTTAGGACTGGGGGATGAGATGGCAAAGGCATGGTGGTGGTTGTCAGCAGCCCCAGGCCCACAACCAGCCTCCAAAGGAAGTCGATCAGAGCCCAGAGTAGCTGGGCAGCCAGAAGTTTGTTGGAAAAACTAATAGGACTGTGGGTTCTGAGCTGATCTGTCCTGGGTTTCTGCGTCCCAGCTCAGGGCCTGAACTGATGTCATGCCCGGAACTTTGACAACCTGTAAGGAAGTAAGTAGGATCAGCTGGTTGGAGAAAGAACAGAGTCAAGGAGCCACCCACTTCCTGATGCTGCTGAGAAAGTTGTACAATTGTGATTTTCATGAAGTTACTTCACCTCATCTTTTCCTTCAAAAGTTTTCCCAGATGAATGCGTTAAACCATGCTTCGTTTTATTTTTTAAGAGCCTAATCTTCACCTTACAAGAGAATTCTGTGTAATTTCTCAGAAGCCAGCATGGTTCTTTTCATGACAG
This sequence comes from Sturnira hondurensis, assembly GCF_014824575.4. Taxonomy (NCBI): domain Eukaryota; kingdom Metazoa; phylum Chordata; class Mammalia; order Chiroptera; family Phyllostomidae; genus Sturnira; species Sturnira hondurensis. Next base: position 12,319,149 of record NW_028091359.1, read on the forward strand.
TCATTTGGCCAGTATTTTTACATCCACAGCCACTTTTACCATACCTGCTAAATCTGTTGTAAATATTTGCTCAATTTATCCTTTATCCTGATGAACCAAACCAAGACCTGAGGACCAGCATAGAAAAGATTCCCCACCTATCATTAAACAGAGAAAAACAGGTACAGGAAAAACGTAAATACATAGCATAAACCCTCCTTTCTTGTTCTATTTGGATGTGTGTTGAACATGAAGAAGAAATGCTGCTTGGCAGTAGTGATGGGGTACGAGAACAGACACATTGATTCTAGATACAATGGCAAGTAGCTATAGTAGAAGTCATGCTTCTCACTAAGACATTTTAGCAGATGATAGAACAGAAAGTTCACTTCATTAGGCATGTACACGCACGTCATCTGTGCAGAATGTTCATCAGATCAGAAGCGTGTCCAGGCCCTGACCCGGGGCTCCCTCCGCCCTTCGAAGAGCCTTCTTTCCACCTGCGGTGCACTGCTCTGACCCTGGGCACTTAGAGTAGCTGCAGCCCAGGGCACAGCTCGAGAATCTGCTCCTCCTGAGGCCCAGCCCTGGGAACCTGGGGTGCTGAGTGTTGGGACAGAGGATGGATTCAGATGATCTGTCACTGTGACTTCTGTTTGGAACCACAGTTCCCCTGTTGGAAAGAAGTTCGACTGCTCTGTGGAGTGGGGAACCCCCGACCAGGCCTGCCACCTCCAGCGTCTCTCTGATGAGGCTCTTGGGAGCTATGCAGAAAGGTGAGGCTGCAGCATTGCTTGTTGGGTTCTGTTGCTGGTTCCAAGGATTGGGAGAACTTCCCCAACTTAGTGGTGACTGTTACAGCACAGCTAAAGAAAGGAGTTAAGTGCGAGGTCTTCCTGCTCTTCTCTTTGGTTTCACGCTGGAGACTGACATCATTGGAAGCACCAAAGTTAATAAAGTAGCAGCTGCCATTTATTGACCAACTTTCAGTTGTCAATACCTACCCTGCCTCTCTGCTACCCACACCCTTCACTCCCTGGCTCTCAGTGCTTGTCCCAAAGCCAGGAAGACACTGAGCCTTAGATTGACCAGTCATTCGTGTTTGTCTCCTCCCCATTAAAGGTTTTCTCCAAACTGCCAAAAACAAGAGTAATTTAAGTTTCTTCAAGTGAAGGTCTTTTAGACTTTGGCCTTTTCATCTGTTTAAACATAGGCTTGGCGGTACATAAATTCTTTGAATTACAGTTCCATCGCCCAAACTAACTAGGATAACTCGCAGGCAAGCCTCAGGCACAGCTCACGGTTCCACTGTTTCTTTTCCAACAGGCTGGATCAAGTGCAGCACCTCCGTGAGGAGTGGAGTCGGGGGCATCACGATGCTCTTTACAGGCTACTTCGCTCTCTGTTGTAGCTGGAGTTTCCGGCATCTGAGTAAGCCCTTCTCTATTTTCAGCCTCAGTTACAGGTCGCATCCCATTAGAGGGACCTCCGAGGGATTCTCCGAACTGCTTTTTATAGCTTTGCAGTTTGGCACAGTTGAGTGCAGCTAGTGAGTGGACTAGTGCCCGAGGCTCTGGGATTCTTTTTATTAAGAGGGTTTTGGTTATAATGGCCTTTATGAGACTTGACTAGAGTTTACATAATGCTCTTGTGCTCCATTTAAGGTTGTCACTGGAGATCTGTTTGCCTCCTGGAAGATTGGGCCAATTCTCCTTGGTGACTTTTTCATTCCTTCCTAAGAATTTCTTTTTTAGATTGAAACTGGCTTTCTATCCCAAAAGAGAGGAGAAACAGAATACAGCTGTCAGTCAACAGCTTATAGCTGTCAGGGCTGATCTACTTTTAGCAATTCAAAAACGCCCTTCTAGTTACGAGGTAAATGCCTGGATTTCATTTCTTTTAGTTCAGGATGCCTTTGGCTCATTTTTAAATGTGTTCTATAAAAATAGAGTTAAAAGTTTAAAAAGACGTATAGAAAGATATTAAAAGAGCCCCAACACTTTCAGATGAAAACCTTTGGTGTAAAAGTTCAAGGTAACCATTAACACTAATAACGTCTAGTGGAATTCATGAACTCCTAAAACAGCAGATCTTTTGGCTGATTCGGTGCCCAGTGAGCAGGAGGGCAGGGCAAGCGGCAGGGGTGGGACGGAAGCCCCTGTCTGGTGGCTGGTAGCCGTGGGTGGGGCTGCTCTAGCGCCCCTGGGCATCGGTCAGAAAGAGGACTTCCTTCCTGACCATCCCCACGTAAATGGAGACCATCAACCTTCGCCTGTGTGAAAGGGGCAGCTGAGGTTATTTTTCACATCTGTAAAATGAGGCTGCAGAAAATGAAGCTGAAACTTCTCATTGTTGGCTGAGACTTTATTTCTCAGTGTAACAGCATGATCTGTAGAGGCAAGAGATGAAAAGGCGATTGAAGTGGACTCTTGGATCCTTACATTTATCTCTGTTTATCCAAAGAGCTGCCTCGCTGGCAGTAATGGTGACCTGGACGCCTCTTAAGAACACCCTGGAGCGCCATGAGCATGGGCCGCAGAGACGACTGTGGGACCGTTTTACAGCCTCCAGTTCTACTGGGGGCGGGAAGAGGGAGGGGAAAGAATAAATTATTGACTCCAAAGCATTTGTTTAGGAAGTTTGCTTTTTAATATGGACAGATCTGGTTCTGTCTGGGTGTTTTCTTAGTTTGCTCTCTAAAGTGACTGGAAGTTACTGAAAAAAACATCACTTTGTTTTATCATAAAGGCTGATGTTATTCACGGGGGCATGGCGATGACAAAGTGTAGTTAAAACCTTTTACTGATTTCCCAATTCTCAGTAAAAACTAGTATCTCCACTTTAAATCTTTCTCCCTAACAGTCTCTGAACCTTGCATATTACTATCCGTCTATACTAGGTACTGAGCGACATATACCTGACACGACGTCAGGTTACCTTTTGTGCATCTTCCGTGACTGCAACGGTGAGCAGGTGGTTCCAGTTCATCGTTTCTTACCAGAAACTTCTCAGGACCCTGCCCTGTCCCCCCTCAGAACTTTAAGGGAAACACTTAACCCTGCTTTCACTGTGTTAGGGTGGTTTTGGGCTGGTGGATTTTCTGCAACTCTTTCCCTCTTCAAAATATTCTGTGTTTTTCTAATGTTTTCTAATTCTATGACTGCTTTGGCCCCTAAAGAGTAACTTGGATACTTAGAGATAAAAAATACCTATCTATAAATATCCAAAACAGATGGATAACTGTTTCTTCAGCCCCTTTTCTAGCACAGGGGGTTGATTCAGATAGAGGCATACAGATATGCCTCTTTATCTAAAGATTTTATATATAAATACACGGGTGGGAGAGAAGGTGCACAGCTGTATGAGGAGCAGAATTTATGCTTGTATTATTTATAGTTATTGTACTTACTATTACTGACCTACTTTGGCCTGCCCCTGTGTGTGTGTGCATATCTTTTGCTGTGTTATCCTCCAGAACACACGAGTCAGGCCCTCTGTCCTGGCTCCTTCACGTCACAGGACGCGGGCGTGCTGTTCAAAGGCCAGCATTTATTTACTTGCACATCTCTTCTCGGAACTTGAATTCTGCCTCTATCTTCCGCGTTATCTGCCTTTTCTATGCCAATCCTCTGTTCCTCTCTTCCTCTTGAATTATCCCCAGTGGGATAATTTAATACTGCATCAACTTCTGTTTAAGTAAAGGTATACTACAGTTTTCCATAAGGAAAAATGCATGGTTGAGGGAAGCAATATTACATTTACTTAGTTTAGTTTAATATTACTAAGAGTTTAATTGGAACTCCAAAGCTACTCCTTTTCATTTGAAAGGGCTTTGTGCCCATTCTTTGAAAATGCCCTTAACAGACACCCAGAATCTCCCTCGGCCTTCCCCTTTTTCCTCACTCTGGATCAGAAACCCTCCGGGTGGGCAGCTGACAGTGCCCTCTCTCTCAGTTCCTCAGACGCCCACTGCCCACCGCCGGTTTTCACTGAGCCTTCCTGGAGTGCAGCCCTGCCGTGTGGTTAGGTGGCCGCTCTCCCTGCAGTGGCAGTGGGTACAGCAGAAACCGTCTGGCCCTGGACAAATGTGCCAACCCCTGCCCTAGAGGAAGGGGGTGGCTCACGGTCTCCGTCTCGGAGTGACGAAGTCCGGGTTGCTGCTTCGAGTCATTTTGAGGTTAGCAAATGTTAAAGCAGGAGCCTTTCTGGGCCTAGTGGCTTAGTGCCCTAGCGTGGTCCCCTGGACTACCCACAACACATTAAGTGCGGGTGGTAGCACTGAGGGGCAGCTGGAAGTCCCCCAAGGTTTTTATCAAGAACCTTTGTATTCATTAGTGTAAAACTAGGGTCACTGGTCATCATCAGGATGTGAAAACAATGGGAAGGTTCATGTTAATTATGTCACAGCAAGTACTTTCCATCTCCCTGGAAGAGAGAAGGAGGGACTTAACGAGAAGGAGGGACTGTGTAATGACCCATCAGTCCTCAAGGGCTGTCTGCTTCATCTTGCCAAGTTTCAGGAAAAAGCAGATCCTCCATTAATGAGAGGGTTTTTAGTGTGACATGGTCAGTACCGAGAATCCAGCAGGAAAGGGCAAATCCTGGTTGATCCCTTAGAATTAGATGGAGCATCAAGTCTTGAAATGATGGCGGTGACTGAAGCCATCGGCAGGCTCTGCAGACAGTGAGGTTACTTGGTCATGTTCAAAGTTAACAGAGGGAACAGGTTCCCTCTCTACCCATTGCTGCTGTCTGCAGTGGAAAAATACTTGACCTTTTAGCAAATCTTGTAAGGATTTCTTCGTTGTGTTCAATATAGTGGAAGAAAGTTGTTGAGGTCAGTGGATAATCACTTTTCTCCCTTGACTGAGGTCTGCACTCAATGATCAGGGAATGTACTTCATAGCTCTCGTCTGCAGTGTTGGTGTAAACCTGCCCTCTGAGGATACATTCATTGTTCTTACACGCAAGTGCCCCTAGGGGGTAAGTTAGTTTCCACGCCAGTCCCTGACAATGCATGTGGTCTGGCAGAGGAAAGGCGTCATCCAGAAGGACTGCAGAGACTTCGAAACGAGTTGCAGGTGAGCGGGACCGTCCCGTGCAGAAGCTGTTGAACTTCAGATCGGAGGCGGGAGTAACTATCTCTTCACAATGTCAGGGGGGAGGAAGAGTGCTCTTTACATAGTTTGCCATTTCAAACAGCCTCCTGAGTTTTGTCTCTTAAAATCATGCTCCACGTCGTCTGGAATTGGCCAGAGCTTCCCTAGCTGAGCAGCAGTGCCTAGATTGTCTTCCAGAGCAGCAGCATGCACAGAAAGCCAGCCTGAGTCCGCCTGGGCAGCCTTGTCCACCTTCCTACCCGTCCTTCAGTTCAGATGGCAATGCCCGGGCCCTTCCCCGGCCTGGAGAAGGCTTCCAGGAAGGTTCCGCGACTAAAGGTCACAAGCATTCACGGGCGTGCCTGAGCCCTGGCCACAACCCACATGGTCTGTGTGAGGTACACTAACCCTGGTGNAGCAGCATGCACAGAAAGCCAGCCTGAGTCCGCCTGGGCAGCCTTGTCCACCTTCCTACCCGTCCTTCAGTTCAGATGGCAATGCCCGGGCCCTTCCCCGGCCTGGAGAAGGCTTCCAGGAAGGTTCCGAGACTAAAGGTCACAAGCATTCACGGGCGTGCCTGAGCCCTGGCCACAACCCACATGGTCTGTGTGAGGTACACTAACCCTGGTGCTGCCTGCTGGAGTTTAATCCTCAATTTAATGTCTGACATACTGAGTTGATGGGATAAAGTACATTTTGTCTAACGCACATTCAAATTTTAGCTATTAAAAATAAAGCCGTTTTGTTTTACTTTCAGTGGGGTGCTTTACACTTAATGGGGAACCCTGTCTGCTGCCACTGTCCTTATCAGTTCTGTTACCCTGATGTTCCCGATGAACTCTCCATACCTGCTCTCACCCCGTGTTCCTCCCACAGACTACCACCATTCTCTATAAAAAAAAGCCTTTTAAGTCAAAAACCATCCTCAGTTCTGATTATCCGCCTCTCCCAGACCCTGGCCTGTGTCCTTGGGCAAGTTACCTCTGTTCTTGGAGCCTCCTGGGTCTGGACTGTAAAGCCCTAACTTACAGAGATTTGGTGGGATTCGGAGGCTTTCACCTATGAGTTCCCACAAGGTCTGACAGTCGGAATTAAAATAACAGCTCTTCCAAAACCTGGTGATGTCATACTCAGATTGCAGATCTGAACCACACTGAGAGACCACCACAGTCCTCCCAAAACCAAGCTACTGTTGGGGTGCTTGCTTCGTCAGCCCCAAGTGCTGGGCAGAGTTCCTCACGTGCCTCCTCTCTTGCCCTCCGCCCACCCAGTGAGGCAGGTGCTGTTGGGCTCATGTTCCAGAACAAGGAAGCAGCAGATTCAAGGAGGGTGAGTAGTGTGCCTACAAAGCTGTGTGGCATTTGTCACAAAGCAGCCCCAGGTGGAGCTGGCATTCAGACCCCACAAACTTGTCCCCTGAGCCAGCATTCTTTCAGGCTGCCTTACCCCTTCCTCTCCAGTTCTGACAGGCAGAGAGCTGTCTCCACCCACCAAAGGGAAGGGGCTAGGCTCACCGCACACCTGGTCCAGGAGCTCTTTCCTCCATTCCCCCCCCCCGCCCCCCCGAAAGGCACAGCTTCGTGCCCCACCCCTTTCCCAGGGGATTAAATGCCTCTGTGTGCACTTCTCCGACCGCATAGACCGTACAACCCTAAATGTCCCCAGTCACATCCTGCCTCCCAGGATAAGCCTTTTCTGTACCATCCATCTCCCTGTAATTCCCTGCACCTGGCAAGCACAGGCTACAGCCTTAAATTAAGCCATACAGGGAAGCTGCAGTTGTGCAAAAGAACACCACTTAATTTAATTGCCGGTTTGTAGCGGCCTCCCCGTGTGCGCAGGAGCCGCCGCATGCAGCTCCAACTCCCGTGCAGGCAACAGGCTGAGCAGAGCAGGACGACCGTTTCTGTAAACTTGGGCTTTTGCCTTTACACACGTTTTGCTCCCCCGTTTAACTTGTCCTGCCACAATCTGTCTCCAAGCCTGTTGCATTTTTAGTAGCTCATTCACTTACAGACTAAGAGCAAATAATCCCAAAGGCAGCAGGCTACTCCTCATCCCGTTCAGGCCGACAGTGGGCACACAGGGACATTGGGAGCAGAGAGGCTGCAGAGTGGCTGAGGGGGTCCCCAGGGGCAGGTCCTCCACACCTACAGACGTGTCGGGGGTTGGGTTTCGATAGCTCTTCCCTGCTTGGTCTTACTTGCAGTGAAGGGCACACTGGCCCATCTCCAGCACTGAGAGAGGAAAAGTTAATGGCAATGGCATGAGTTTTTGTAAATTCAGGCTCCAAGAGAAAAATCCTAAATCATCTAGGGAACCAGAGGAGGAAGTAGCTGGCTTTCTGAGGAATTTGGTGGCTTCTCACGAGTGAAGCCCCATCTTGGGCCCGAAAGAGGCCTTGAGCTTCAAGCCAGGCCTCACTATCCCAGAGAACAGGGATCTGGACCTTCGAAGACTAATAAGTGTATGAGGAACGCAAGGGTCTGCCCTTGCCTCTCATCCTGACAGGACTCTGGCAGAAGAGAGAAGTCAGGGCTGGGACAATTTAGAGGCTGTTTCATTAAGGTGTGATCAAATATGATGTCCTGATAAACCAGAAGACAGCAAAACAGAACACCGAGGTGCTACATGCCCGCCTTCCCAACCTCCCTCCCAAATCTGAAGGACAATGTATATAAATAACTAGAGAATTAGCAGGCAGCAAAATAAGTCATGAAGGACATTTAACTTTTAAAGAAATAAAGTCTTGTCTGGCAGGAGGTAAAAATAAGATTGGACAGTTGAGACTTCTCAGTCAACACTTGGTTTACCAGTATCCTTCCTTCCCTTAATTCACACTCCTAAACTCCTTAATTCACACTCCAAGTACCATTTTCCTACCTGTGGCAGGAAAGGAGTCACAGGTTCTGCAGCTAGTGCCTCCTCCCCACTCCAACTGCCCCCCCCCACCCCTGCCGCCCTCAGCAGAAAACAACCTGAATCCCCTCCAGCTCCTACTCACCCTGTAGCACAGGCCCTACTCCTGAGCCCTGAGCCCCAGGCAGTAGGGGACCAGCTGCTCCTGGGGCCTCATCGGGGAGGGGAGAGGCAGCCACTCTGTCCGGAAAGGGGGCTTGCGAGGTCCCCAGGTAGAGGCAGGAGGCGCTGACCCCCATGGCCTGTCAAGCTGTGGATACAGGGACTGCATGAGGACGCCGTGACAAGCAGGCACTCCTTCCTCGCAGACACGGCAACTTCACGCCGAGGGCAGGGGCTCTGGCCGGGCGTTCGGGCAGAGCCAGGTTCTGAAATGCCTTTATCTACCGTCTGCTCTTATTGCCAAAGCATACCTTTTGGTGGAAGTTAGCTAGGGGCTCAGGAATTCCCCAGTTACTGAAGATGGCGTCCCACCTTCAGCGGAGATGCCACGCAGCACCGGCAGGGGTCGCCCTTCCCCCGTGCCATAGCCATCCCAGCCTGGCCCGGGCCCTCTCGAAATCGACCTTGGGATGGCTAATAATTAACAGAAGCTCAGCTGCAGTCGTTGTAAGGTCCCAGACTGCACAAAAGCAGGGCGGAGGCAGTTTGGGCCCACAGGCTGCAGTTTGCCGACCATGCCAGAGGCCGTCATCAGTCTTGGTATCTGTAGGAAGAGTTCTGTTCCCCCAGACACCCCACACAACCAGGATGGCCCTGGCCCACCTAACAGCTTTGCACCACAAGTCCTGAGCTGGGTGGGCCTGTGTTCTTTAACAAAACCACCCACGTGTTAGCCAGCTAAGGAAAAGGGGAAGCCCTGGGGGCAGAAAGCTGAGAAGTCCTATCTGAAGTAAAGATCATGGAGGCCTGAGGGATCAGGGAGGAACAACCCCACGTGTGTGCCTTGCCAGGATTGGGACACCCAGCCAACCGTGTGAGAGAGAGCCGTTGGGGACAGTGCCGTGCTAGGGACTTTGAGTTCCCAGGGAACACCGGCAGTAAACGGGTGAGGTGTGTTGGACCCTCCCTGCCTGCACTCACCTTCTTGTAACTGGGGTTGAATAAAAGATTCATCTTGGGACTGAGGGAGTAGAGAGAGATGATTACAGCCAGGCTCCCTAACCCACCCATCGCCTGCCCTCTGATGGGCTCTGCACCAGGGACAGCAGATTTCCTGGCCCAGAACCCAGAACCCCAGGAAGGAGCCTGAACTCTCTCCAGGCAGTGAGGCAGAGCTGCAGAGGATTTGAGAGTTAAACATGTCGACCGTTATTTCTTGAGCAGTTCATGAAGAGCTACCTGCCCATCCCCAGCAGGAACATGCATCAGCAGCATGGGTCAGAGTTCAGTGCAGCCAACAGCACTGTGGAGGGGTGGGTGTCCGGGAGCAATGCAACGCACAGAAAACACTGGGCAGCTGCTTGCCAGACTCTTCATTTCCCACGTTGCCCCAGTGAGGCTGCAGGAGAATCTAGATCTGGAAGCTAGAGGGGGGGGGGGGGGGGTGGCCAGCACTCAGTGGGATCATACTTACTGTGCATATTGGCACTTGGGTCCCTCGGGGCAGAAGCCAGCTAAATAGTTAATACACATTGTCTTATGGACATGGCGGTATTTACACAAGGGACCTGCCAGGAAAAGAGAAATCGGCCCAAAGAATCTGCATTAGCAGAGAGGAGAAAACACGTGACGAAGCTCGCTGGGGAGGATGTGGATGGTCGTGGGCTGTCCACTCTGCAGGGGTGTGTATCTTCCCATCCGTTCCATGCTGCCCCAGAGCACCAACTTCCTAGCCACATGGCTGAGATGGGAAAGCAAACTCGGACTGTGTAGGGTGGGAAGTGCCCCTAACACGCTGTGTCTTGGAGTACTTGCAAAGATGTGGACTGTGACTTGCGGTCCTGTATTTGTTTAGCCACAGAAGGAACAGCTGAGGCAAGGCTAACCCCACATCTCACTATCCTCCTTCAGCACCCCTTCTCTGTGACCGCCCCCCAAAAGCAATCCTGCCAAGCACTCAGTAAGAACAACATACTTGGATGCTCAGGAGGAGAAAGGACTCAGATGCTCAGAGCAGGGCTCTAATGCGGTCCCTGTCTCCTGAGTCTGGCTGACCGTAGTGGGGTAGGTGGAACATGCTTAAGTGACACTCAGGGCACCCCTGCTGGGTAAACTGAGTGCTCCCTCTGGGCCAGCCCCTATGCCAAGGGCTCCCCGTGGGGTCCTACATCTAAGCAGCCTGGCAACCCTAGGAGGGAAGTGTCCCTCCTTTTCGTGAGGAAACAAGCAGTTCAGTCATTTGTTCAAGGTCAAGTGGCTGATGTCTCCTGAAGCCACTGAACCGGACTAAGCCAGGCTACATGCTACACGTCCTTGTGTCACAGAGAGCTGTCCCACGGGAGTGAGTGTGAGAACTATGGGGAGGATCTCAGTTGGGATTTCAGCCCAGGGGTGGACAGACGTCACCCCAGCGGGGCCTCGTCAGCACCACACATCTTGCCCACAGGGAGACCGCCCGTTCTGGTCACCCACATCCCCTGTGGCTCCCATTCTGTCAGGGCCTCACCATCTTTGCAGAAACCTTGGTCATACCAAGGACAGTCCTGGGTCTTGAAAGCTGTGTTCGTGTGAAGAAAGTGGCATCCCTTGTTGCTGCACTCACCTGAAAATTCCAGCACGCTTTGTACATAAGCAGGCTCATCTTTGCAGTCATGTCTGCCTCCCACACTGACTGACCTCCCCCTCGAATAGCAGCTGCTTGCCTTCCTGTGGTCACCAGCAGCTTTTGAAGACAGTAAGCTATTTCTCATCCTTCCTGCCATCTGAGAAGTGTGGACCCCAGTAATGTTCACTAAGCAGGACTTGGGGTCAATACACATATTTGAGGAAGTTGGGGCAGGGCCAGGTATCCAGGAGGTGGGGGCTGGAACTGAAGGCATTTAGACACCATCAGGAAAGAAGGAACCAGTAGAGATGGGGAAGAGGGCACCCAGAGCTGGCAGCTAAAGGCCTGAGAAGACACAAGACACTGAGTGGAGATATTGCCATGTGCTGTGACTCAAGCCCACTCTCCCTCTCTACAACGAGACCGACCCCGCCTCCAGAGTCTGGGGGTGCAGCTCTTTCCAGTGAAATCGCCCAGAGAGCAGACCACTGTCTCAGAGGTGGCACAGGGACGAAGACAGATGCTGCAGAAAGAACCTGTGGTTCCTGTGACGTGTCTGTGGATGAGACCAAGACCCACGGCCCCTGGAAGGAGCACTGTTTCCATAGACCACTCATGAGTTACCGTGAGAACCCTCTTAGATGTCTCTTAGGGACCCAGCGGCTCTGAAGGCACCGTGGGAAAAGACAGCCCATTTCCTATCTCATTCAAGTCAGGAATTGGTGTTTCCAATGTCATCCTCCTTAAAAGTCTATGACTCTGTGCCTTTCAGAGCCGAAAGGAACTGTATACTGTCTGTGCCAATGGTTTTCAAACGGCCCCAAAGAGGTCAGTTTCGTGCAGTGCGTTTCCACACTGCAAGGGTTCCCTGAACCCAGCCCTCCCGTTTCACAAAAGAAGACACCAGGACATCTTTAAAACGTTCCAACATCCGAATTATAGGGGTACCAGAAGGGGAACAGGAAGAGCAGCTAGTGGAAAATTTTTTTGAACAAATAATAAAGGAGAACTTCCCCAATCTGGAAAAGGAAATAGACTTCCAGGAAATCCAGGAAGCTCAGAGAGTCCCAAAGAAGTTGGACCCAAGGAAGAACACACCAAGGCACATCATAATTACATTAGCCAAGATTAAAATGAAGGAGAGAATCCTTCATTTAATCTAGAGGACAGCTAGATCAGGAGTGAAACCACAGAAATGGGGATCACATGGAGGGTTAGCAACAGGGGAGTGGGAGGAGGACAAGGGGGGGAAGGTGCAGAGAATAAGTAGCATAGATGGTGGGGAGAAAATAGGGGGGAGGGCAAGAATAGTATGGGAAATATAGAAGAAGCTAAAGAACTTGTGACACATGGACACAAACTAAAGGACTAAAGGGGGGTGTGGGGGGAGGGGAATGAAGGGGGGGAATGGGACAACTGTAATGGCATAATCAATAAAACATATATAAAAAAACCGAAGACGCCAGTGACCCAGCAGAGGAGTTGTCACGTCCATTTTCACAGGGCTTCCTCCTCACACTGACAAGGCATCATTCACTTGCTCATCACCAGTGTGCAGCTGACTGTGGGCTTGAGCAGCCTAAGGAATCGAAGCAACGCCCCCCATCACCACCCAGCGGAGCTGGGGAACTCCTGATAGCTGTCTTTCTGCCCTGAACGCAGTCTCTGCATTCCTCTCCCAGCCAGCAGGTGGCGCCCGCACCTCACCCTCCTCGCCCCTCCTCCCCAACCAGGCAGTTTTTTAATGGGCAACAGCCAAGAGCAGGGCCAAAGACCACGGGCTTCCTCACCCCTCTCAACTGCCCCTTCCCACTCCAACTCCCCAACAATATTTTAAAAAATAAAACAGCTTACTTCCCATGAGAATGATAATTACTCTGGTGTGAGATTAGAAGGAGATATCTGTTCACTCACAATAAGAGCAAAAACATATCTGATGTATTGTAATCACCAATTTATGTCTGCCTTTCATAATGCAAGAGCAAGCAGGAAACAGATTTCAGCCTGGGAGGGACTCCTGCTGACCTAAGGGGGTACTTTGCATTATTCCCTCATACCCAGGACTCCCCTCCCCACTAATGAGAAACACCTGCCCCCAGTGCTGGCTCAGTTTCGAAGCCATGCCACCTCCATCAGAGGCGTCCCCGGAAACTGTCCCAGCCCTCTCCCCCTCTGGGCCACTTTCTGGAGCACGATTGGAAAACCACTGGACTAGGTAACCCTCCAGTCTCCGTCCAGTTCTGAAAAGCATTGAGCTGTAGCATTCTATGGAGAAGGATGAGATGGAAACACATTCATGGATTTCCTGCTTAAGTGAGGCAGGAAGTGGCCGTGGCTCCCGCCTCCACACGCAGCCCCTTAGATGACAAGAGAAGGACCTGAGAGGTAAGACGCTGGCCCAGCCCTGACCTCACATGATAATTTAGGGGCTATACTTACGAAGCACACGGTGTTTGTTTACAGTTGCCCTTGATGAGGCTAGTTTTCTATTTATGGAAGCAGTATAAAGTTTTCTTCTAAAATAAAAGTTTAAAATAGCAAGACAACTGAAATAGACAATGGCACAGATGTGTTTGGGGAATCACAAGCATCATTGCAAAAGTGCCCCCTGCTGTTTGGGAACTGCTGGCCTGGACCCCAGCCCCCAAGCCTGCGGGAGAGAAATAGCCCATTCTAGGCTGTTTCCGGAGAGTGAGTGTGACTCAGCCAGGACTGCGGAGGGAAACAATTCGGCCTTTGATTCCAACTGGACCCTCTCCTTCCCTTGGGGTAAGCTGTGTGTGCCTGAGCCTGATGGGGACAGATAAACAGGGACCAGAGTTCAGCTCCACTTTCCCTGTGGCGTTGGAGACGCAGGTGTCTCAGACAGGCCTGCTCTGCCACCTGAGACATGGAAGGCCTCCTTGGGGTGTCCCTCCACATGCCCCATCCCACAGCCCCCGCTGCCAACCCTCCAGGGGAAAGGGCTGGGGCCAGGAAGGGGCATACCGAACTTGGAGAAGAAGTAACACTCGGGCATCCTGGTGACATCGTACTGGTGCAGAAACTTGCACTGATCTCCCTTCTTGCACAGCCCACGAAGCCAATGCTTACACACCACCATCTTCACCCCGCGGTCATGCCGGAATGGGCACAGCTTCCCTGGGGACCAGAGTGCCCAGCTGGGAGCCCCCCACCCACAGCCTGGGCCCTCTCACCTCTGGGTAAGACCCACCTGCCCTCCTTTTGTCTCCTCCCCTGGACCCTGGTGGCAGCTAGAACTGGAGAGCCAGAGGTGACCTGCTGTTGTCTGAATAGGCGGCTGTTCCCATGACCACACCTCTACCCCAACTTTCTTCTCTGCCTGACGTGGTGCCCCGTCAACCCCAGGCTGGCCAGACACCCGCTCTGGCCACTTACAGCCCTCTAGCCTCCAGGCTCATGGTCAGGGCCTCTCCCAGAGAACAGAGCCACAGTTTCCAGCCCTGGACACCCCCAGCCCCCACAAACACCATCCCTATCACATACTAACGGCTCATTAAGGGCCTATTGACTTCATGTCTTTAAAAAAAGGAAAGTTATGCTTCCTGATTCCAGAGACCTGACGTGATGATGACGGAAGAGCCAACTCTGCAAGGATTTAGAAGGAAATGGGAATGTGATATTTAACTCTTTATCATCTTCACCAACATGGTGTCACCATCAGCAAAAAGGAAACCCCAGTTCCCAAATTTCTAAGTGGGACTGGCCTCATGCATCTGATAGAATTTGAGGGGGGCCCAGGAAGCTTCTTTTAAAATTGCCTTACCCTCTGCCCCTGGCCACTGGCTTGTTTGGATCTGACCTTCCACCAAAACAGTTGTATTTCTTTGCAAGAGGATGTCACTGTGAAGGTTGCTCCAGAGACAGCGTGGGCCGAGCTGAGGACACGGCCCAAGGCTGAGCTCACATCCCTTCTCACCCCATCATCCAGGGATGGCCCAAATACAAGAAGAGGCACGTGGCAAAAATGGCCCCAGGTCCCCCCTGCCTGGGCCCCTTTTCCCTCCCAGCTTCCCAAGAACAGACACATTTGAAACCCAAAAGCAGGTCCCAAATGCATTCACACTAGCAAGGGTACATAACCTGGGCCTACAGAGGGCCTGGGAAGCTCCACCTGGAAGCGAGACTTTTGGGGACCACTGTGTATTTCTATAGGAAGAGCAGGGTTCATGAGCTAGAAGAAAAGCTGAGAACTCCCAATACTTAAGTCAGGCTCTTGGGACAGAGGAGCTTGGAAGAGGGTGCTGCTTGGTCCAAACTGGGGCAGTGGAGGACTAGAGGTGCTTGTTGGCAGCATTTCAGACACTGACTAGAGCTACCTCAGGGCATAGGGGATGGATGTGACAGCTGAGCGGGCCCCCCACTGATTTACAGGACAAAGTGGGGGCAGGATGCCACTCCCCAGGCTGGGAGGGAAATAAAGAGGTCAGGGCTCTCCCGGAGCACACAGGCTGGAGCCCACAGACACTGCCACCCCCAGCAAGGCGGGAGGAAGGAGTGTTCCCTTCTAGGCAGCTCTGGCCACCTTGCTCAATGCTGCTGAGTCTGGGAAACCCTTAGAGCTCAGGCTTCTTGGTGGACCCACCTACTCGCCCACTGCCCACTTATAAGATTAAAATTCGACCCCATCCCCACCTCCCCTCCCCAGGTACAAATCCAACCTCTATCCAGGCTAAGGCCAACCCTGGGCAGGTCAGACACAGCTGCCGCTGCCCCAGCCCAGGCCCCCTGCTGACCCACCTTTTTCACAGAGCCCTTTAGCAAAGAAGTTGCACACAGCTGAGCACGACTCTGGAAGGGGAGAAAGGAAGAGGGGCAGCTTCCTCAGAGGGCCGCTACCCCATCAGCAAGTCCCCCCCATACCTGCGCAGGGCTGGGGCTTGGGGCCCCCAAGACCTGCCTTTGGATGCTGGCCTCTGGAACCAGCCTCCAAACCTCAACACCTAAACTCCCCAGCTCTGCACCAGAGGCCACGGCGGGGCCAAGGCCAATCTGGAAGCTTTCCCTGGAATCCTGCAAGGGATGTAGGAGGGGAGGGCCGAGCCCCTGAGAAGAGAGTGGCTAAGCTGGAAATCCCAGGCTGTGGGCCCAAGCCCCCAGCTCAGTCCCTCTGGTGAGCTGCAGACAGAAAGGGCCGTGCCCAGCAGGATGCTGAGCAGAGTCCTGCAGAGCAGGCTGGGGGGTGGGGGGTGAGGACGGGGTTGTGCAGGATCCCCGAGAGGGATGGTTGGTACCCATCCTCACTCACTGTCCATGCCCTGGAAAGGCAGGAGTCCAATGCCCTTTTGCATCTCTACATCCTTCTCCAAGGTGAAGGTGAACCTCTGCAGCCCTGCAATGACCTCTTCCATCTTCTGTCTTCCGCTGGGGCAGCTGAAAGCTGCTGAGGGGGCAGGTGGACCCTATATAGCTGGCAGAGGCCCTTAAGGGGCCAGAGTCTGATGCCAGGGGCCAGGTGCCTATCAGGCCATACTCTAGGCCCAGCTGTCCGCCCTCTCCTACCTGATGCAGGTGCAGATGCCCCAGGGCCCCACACCCCCACGCTGTGTAAGTCAGTCCCATCCCAGCGCACTGCTGCTTGGCCCACAGGCTGCCTATCTCCGCCCGTTCCCAAACCCACACACAGCATATGCACAGACATTACCAAACCTGCACTCATACTTTCAACATGAAGACACAGCCCAGGTTACCAAGAGAAGTTGCACAAACCAACCACAGCCAGGCTCGTCTGATTCGCGGGCGCCCGGGAGCCAGAGGGTGTGGGGGCGGGGCCGGGGTGCAGGGGGATGGAGGCCCCTCTCCCCCGCTGCCCCTTTCCCTCCAACCCGGCCCCTGCCGACCCCTCCCTCTGAGACTCCTGACACCCCTTTTCTGGCCTGAGTGACAAGCTCCGAGTGAGCTCTTCATGGGAGAGAGGGAAGAGAGACTGAAACTCGGAGGAATCGGAAATAGTTGGATGAATGGCGCTTTGTTTATCCCGCATACAGTCGCGCGCGGGGCTGGGGGTGGAACTAAGCCCAGGCTGCGGCCTCCCGGCCAGGATTCCACAGGGCCACCCCAGCGCCTCCCCGCCCCTGAGAAAGTGCTTTGTAAACGAAATCTCTATGCAAATGTTGTTTTATTATTATTACGCCACCCCTTCCCCCGGGCCTGGGGACATCTGAAAATGCTTTCAAAGGCGCTTTGTAGGGCTCTAACTAGGGCAGGCCTCCCCTCCCCCGGCTCTGGCCCCCTAGTTGGCCTTCGCTCTAAGTGGAACTGCTGTTTTCCAGTCGCTTTGGAGCTGAAACCCACAGAACCCAATTGCCCTCCCTCCCGGTCCAGCAGGGAGAGGGGGGCCTCGCCCTGCAGGTCTGCAGCAGGACCAACAAGAATGAGCCTGCTGGCTTGAGTCTCCCCGGGGCTGTGGCTCCTAGTTTTGTTGTTCTTTTGAACTCTGGATCAGAAAAGAAAATAGCTGGAGAGGTAGACACCTGGAGCCGAAGCAAAGCCGGGGCAGAGCCGAGGCAAAGCCGGGGCAGGCCGGGAGGGGATCCAAGACTTTCCAGAAGCTGGGGCCTTCCTCCAACCACGTTCCCAGGAAGGGGGAGGGCGGAGGGTCTGGTCCCAGGGGAAGACACACGCCCTTGCTTCCCTTGGCCCTCTCTGTGTGCACTGATTAGTCCAAGAACACATTCCTCTGTCAACACAGGCTCGTTGAAGGCCCACAGCAACTTGGCAAGGCAGGCGGGCAGGCAGATAAGGAAATCAAGGCCCAGCAAAGCCAAGGGCACGTGTTGGACGGGTGGTAACAGTGGAATTCAAATGCACAGGTCTCAACAGTTTCCTTCTGGGAACATCTGAGGACCATCTCTACCCTGGGGATTGGGGACCGCAGAACAAAGGACCGTGTCCCTGCCCCTCAGGAATGACCCAGTGAAGTGGGGGCACGTTCAACAGCACAATTATACAAAGGGGTGATTGGTGACCCTGCGGTGACGGCAACAGGGGAGCCACCTAAGCAGGGGCAGGGAGGGGTGGCAGGGAAGGCTCTCAGGGGAAAGCCTGGCCAGGGTCGGGGAGAACATTCCAGAAGCCGGGCCCCCTGGACAAGGCGCTGGGCCTTGAGGCAACAAGTCAGGCTGAGGGGCCAGTCAGGGGTTTGGCTTGGAGGAAGTGTGGGTTCAGAGAAGGGCAGTGGTGGGTGACAAGATTAGGAAGTAAGTAGGGCCTGAACCTGAAGTATCTTTTAGGACTTGGTGGGGGTTTTGTTTTGTTTTGTTTTGTTTTGTTTTCTGTTTGTTTGTGGGTTTTTTTTCTTATCATGGAGAAAGGCTGTGGAAGGCCTGGGGAAAACTAGGAGAGTGACACACAGGCCCCTGGGTAGGCTTGTGGGGAAATTCAGGGACAGGAGGCTGCCTAGAGGGTGATGACAAATCACAGAGTCCGGAGATAGAGCCAGAGGTCCTCCCAGCCTGCTGGGGGCGTGAGAGTTCATCCTGAGGCTGAGGAGGACGGAAGCTCCAGCAGAGACTGTTCTGTCCACCCACCCTCGTGTCCCCTTCCCTCTGGTCAAGGGTCTGCCTTCCACCTGGACTCCCACGCCACCTCCCAGTGCCTGGTGAGCAGGAGGTGTGGGGAGGGTGTCACAGAGATGCGTGCCCTTCTCCCACATCTTCATCATAAGAACGGCAGCACCTGGCATTCATGGTTTTTGTTTCTCCCAAATCCCTTCTGTAGTGGGTTGAATTGAGCCGCCCCCACCCCCAACACAGTCCAAGTCCTGACCCCGGTACCCGTGAATGTGACCTTATTTGTTGGCAGTGGGTCTTTGCAGGTGTCATTAAGGATCTCCAGGTGAGATCATCCTGGAATTAGGGTGAGTCCTAAACAAAAGGACTGGTGTTCTTAGGAGAAAAAAGAGGGCGATTTGAGACACACACAGTCACAAGAAACCTGGAGAAGGAGACCATGTGAGGACAGAGGAGGAGACTGGGGTCAGCCAGTGGCCTTGGAGCACTGAGGAAGGCGTGCCTGCCCCCCACGCCCAGGTGCCAGAAGGAGCCAACGCCCCGATCTCAGACTTCTGGCCTCCGGAACCACGAGAAAACCCACTTGTGTAGTTTGAAGCCCCCACCTTGGCAGTGATTGCCGCAGCTGCCCCAGGACACTCGGATGGTTCTATTTAGAAATTCGGTTTGGGAAGACCTCACTCACCTTTTTCACAGATGAGCAAATAGAAATACAGAGACATTGAGCGACTGCCAACGTCCCACAGCTAATCAGTGTCACCTGGGGGTCTGCCCCGGGTCTCCCACCTCACAGGCCCTCTGTCTCACTCAGTCCCCCTCCCCGGTTTATATTGCTACTTCATGGCTGCCTGGTGGACCAGTACCCCCTGTCCCAGCGACGTCCTTCTGGAACCTCACAGCCTGCTCTTCTGGGCTATGAAGCTTCTCCCCAGCACTGTGTTTTCATTGATTAATTAATTCATGGCTGCAAAGTGGACGCGTAAATCACTGTGCAAACAGTGGTGTTAATTTTTAATCACCATCATTATGAGGCTCTCATCTAACTCCAGCTGCAGCTTCCCTGAATCATCACCCTGCCCCTCTCCCTGGATAAACGAGTTGCTCCGAACCTCTGCAGGGGGTGCGGGAGCCCTAGAATTCCCCGGCTGCCAGGGGCGGGCAGGGGTCACTGTGCCCAGCCCTGTGGCCTTGGACCAACCACGGCCAGTGCTTCCCTGGGCGGAATGTGGCCACGCCCTCCCTTCCGATGCCTGTGTGTAGGCCTGTCTCCCCACTTCCCACTCGGGCCCCCTGAAAGGGTGGGACTGGCATCGGTCAGGCCAGGGTTCAAATCCTAGGCCGGCCATTTAATAAGCAATCTGAGCCCCAGAGGTGACCCTCCCCAGCAGGACCTCTTTGGGGGGCTGTCAGTACTGACATATGACGTGGGGAGCAGTCCTTCCTGGGGGAACGAGCTGTGAGGCACCCCCAGACTTGGGGGCTGTGGCTGGGTGCTCAAGGCCCCATGCGTCCTGCCCTCAGGTCCATGGCGCCTCTCCTCCTTCGAGCTGATTATTTCCAACGGCCCTGAGGGGAGGTGCCGTGGGGCAGGGGCCCTGTGCTGTTCCGTGCCTCTGAAAGGGCTGCCCCGAGTCCACCAGGGATGGGCTGGGTCGCCATGTTGCTGGGAGGGGGTGGGGTCGAGAGGAGCCCCTGTGACCCACAGCTGCTGCTACTCAGCCCCAGGGACAGTGAGCCAGTGTGCCCTGCCCTCTCCATTGCTCCTGTGCCCCAGAGATGCCACTTGGTGGGGACAGCTGCTGACCTCACCGTGGGCATTTGAAGTGCAGGGCAGTAACATGCAGCCGCCAGGATGGTCCTGCTCTGTCCTTGCCCAGGAGCCCAGTCTCTGAGCGTCAGGGGCTTCTGGGAGCTACACTCCCGAAAGGCGTCTCTCCCTGGGGACTGGAGCACAGTAACAGGACTCCTGAGCCTCCCCACCTGCTCACAGGGCCTCTTCCAGTGGTCACTGTCCCTGTGCAAGCTGCCTCTACCCATTTTACAGATGAAGAAATCAAGGCCCAGAGTGGTGAAGAGATTGCCTAAGCTCACACAGGGACCTCATGTCAAAACAGGGACCTAGGATCCCAATGTTTGCTACCAGTGATGAGGACTTAACTGGTGGAGGTTCACTGTTACACTGTGTTCTCTCTAGTCCCCATGGAACCCCACAAAGAGAGCTATCGTTATTTCTCTCCTACAGTTGAGAAAACAGAGGGTCTAATGCTTTGCAAAGGCCACAAGCTCAGCCTGCCCCACCCCAAAGCCAGCTCCTCCAGCCTGTTGAGCTGCAGAGCAGGCAGGCAGGAGTGTGGGGTGAGAAAGGAAGGATGGAGGTGTGGGTGAAGGGGTCCTGGGGGGGGTGAGCAGTGTCCTGAGAGTGTGACTGGGCCTCTGCGTGGGCATGAGGCTTGTACTTCAGGTCTGAGAGTCCAGGAGACAGGGTATTTGGCACTCAGGGAGCAGGCCCTGGCCCAGGGAGTGTCCGGATAGGTTTTCCCCTCCACTCTGGCCACCGCCAAGGGTCTGGGTCTTCAGGTTGCCCTCCCCCTCCTCTGCTTCTGTGCCCAGAGCCCCTCAAGGCTCAGCAGAGGCTCCCTAAGCCTCCTGGGGCTCAGAGGGAAGCCTCCACAGTCTGGCTCCACTCACTGCCCTGTGCCCCGAGGAAAGATAGTCCTGTCACCAGCAGCTCAGGGGACATTGCAGGCCCCGCAGCACCAGCAAGATGAGTTGGCAGACATGCAGGATGGGACCAGCTCAGGTTACACCCTGGTTTCTCCCTACTTCTCCACTGTTCTTCCAGCTCTGTATTCTGGCTTCTGCCCCCACCTAGCCTCCGGGAAAGCTATTCATTCATTCATTCATTCATTCACTTGCTCACTCAAAAATAGTTTGAGTGGATGCAGAATGAACAAGACACAGCTGCCGTCTAGGAGGGCATGGAAGGCGGAGCAATGCCCTCCAAAATCCTAGTGCCCCAAACCCATGATTACGTCACCTTACGTGGCAAAAGGGACATTACAGATGTGATTAAGTGAAGGATCTTAAGGCGGGGAGCTTATCTGGATTATTGGGGGGGGGCAATGTAATCACTGGGTCCTTGTAAGAGGCAGGCAGGAGGGCCAGGGGGAGGGAGGGAAGAAGAAAGAGATGGATATTGAGATGGAGACTGAAAGAGAGAGACATCTGAGATTTGAATATGCTACCCTCTTGGCTCTGAAGGTGGACGGTGGAGTTCCGAGCCAAGGAACGCAGGTGGCCTCTGAAAGCTAGAGGGGCAGGGAGACGGAGCCTGGGATGCAGGCCGGCTGGCACCTGGGCTTCAGCTCAGGGAAAGCCATCGTGGCCGTCTGACTTCCACAACTGTGAGATCATAAATTCTCTCTGTTCGAAGCTCGTAACTTCACAGTAATTTGGTACAGCAGTGACAGAAAACTAAGAGAGAAAGGAAAGTAACCCATCAGTAGGCAGTTAAACCCCGGCCATGTGGGGAACAGAGGGCATTTGCAGAGGTGCTGCAAGGCTGCTTAGGTCCAGCCTGGGTAGCAAAGGTTTCTGGGAGGACGGACGAGGAAAAAAAACTGTCTGCAGGCGGGGAGAGCATGACGTTCCCCGTGGTGGCAGCAGCACCGTCCACTGGGGAAACCACTTCTGGATCTGTAGAGCAGCATGGGGTGAGTCTGCTGCTGAGATTCTCAAGGGCCTGGGAGCCCGCCGGGGAAGGGCCTTGAACCTGAGGCCTTGGGAATCTCTGAAGGAGCCAGCCTTTCAGCTCAGGGTCTGATTTGCATTTTAGAAAGAGCCTTCTGGCTGCAAACCTGGGGCCACTCTTCATGGAAGGGCCAGCAAAGGGGGGTCCAGCCGTGGACATGTCAGAATCCAGAAATAGATGAAAAGCCACTCCAGAAAGAAGATGTTCTGTGCTTTGGAAGACAGACAAATCTAGAAGGTCAAGATAAAACATAATCATTAGCGAAGTTCCAATACTCATCCCCACATCCCAGGGTACCTCCTGGAGCGATGCGCCCCTCGCCCTCATTTGGAGAGAGAGAGGCAGATTTCTATAGAACACAGAGCCGCCAGCTGGCCCAGGGACACTGTGATGGATTAATTCTTCCAGCCACAGCCCGGGTCACTCACTTTGATGGATTGGGGGCCAAGGTCACACGTTTGATCTGCCTTTAGGGCATTTGGGTCTGAAAGAAAAACTTCATTTTCATCACTATAGACTGCCCTCCAGTCTGTTATCTCTAAATGATTCTTGGATCACGGGGACAGAGGATAGATGGAAAAATGCTCCAGGTCTTGGCCACAGACGGAGTCAATTGTACCCTTGTGTTCAAAGTCCAGTCACTGTGGCTGGCGAGCAGAGGGCAGCCCGTCCTGGTTCCCAGCCTGGATAAACCACCCGACCTGGGGCTGGGGGCCGAAGCAGGTGTGGTGGTGGGAGGGGGCAGTTGGCGGGGCCGGGGGAAGCCCACAATCCTGACCTCCTCTCCTGTGTTCATCAGCACCACAGAGCTGCCCTTGGTCTCGCTTCTTGGTCTGTTTTGAATCCCATCTCAGCCACTCCAGACAGGCAGGCAGCTGCCCACTGGCTTGGTCAGCTGGGGCAGCTGCACCGAGACACCTCGGACTAGGGGCTTCAGCAGCGGGCAGTGATTTCTCACGGTCTGCAGGCCAGAAGCCCAAGACCCAGGTGCTGGCAGATTCAGTTCCTTGTGGAGGGGATGTGCTTCCTGGCTTGCTGTGTCCTCACGTGGCGGAGACAAACCTCTGGTTTCTGTTCCTCTTTTTATAAGGACACTGATCCCATCGTGGGGCCCACCCTCCTGACCTCATCTAACCCCTGCCACCTCCTCAAAGCCCCACCTCCTGGCTCCGTCACTCTGAAGGTGGGGGTATCAAGAACGCATGAACTTAGTGGGGACACTTTCAGCCCTTAGCACCTGTCCACCAGGTACCTGTCTTCTTGCCGTTTGTACTTGGAAGGCCCTCCATATGCCTGAGACCAAACTCTAACTTCCCAGAAACTGGTGCCACCTTCTCTGTCTCACCCTCTTGGGAATGTCACCGCCACCCAGATGTGGGGGCCAAAGCCGCAGGTGTCCTTGATTCCCCCAAACGTGCTGGTCCCTGCTGGTCGCCTCCCAGACCCTGCCTCTTTCTTTGGTCTGGTCCGAGGAGCACCTTCTCGGGGAGAGGCCGCTCCACCCTGCGCTGCAGTGAGATCCTGGTGCTGTGCTCCGTTTCCTCCAGAGTCCTCCATACCGCAGGCAATGTGCCCATTTATGTTCCCCCTCCCTGACCTCACCCCGAGCCCTGGAGGGCAGGGCCCATGCTTCCGTCATGTGACTTCCCCATCAGGCTCAGCGGGCCCATGAAAACCTGAAGCAAATCCATGAGTCTTTCGGTCGAAGATCAAGTTTTAATGTATGACATTAATGCATTCATCTTGTTTACTAACGTGGCCATAGCATCCGATTTTAACAACTTTTATGAAGGGGTCCGTGGAAGGTGCAGGGCCACCCTGGGGCCACATCTTGTCCCCTGTCTTGTGGACTCTCACTCCCCTCACCCCGGGTCCTCACCCCTCGAGAGTGCTCTCACACAGTAGGTACTCAGTAAATAACCGATGAATAAATGAATCGGAGCCGTAGGTTTCTGTTTCCAGAGAACACAGCTTCAGAGCCTCCGTAGGTGGCCCTGGTTTGGCCAGGGGCAGAACGGGACCTTGGTCGTGAGAAACGACAGAGGGGCAGCACCATCTTCGGAGACAGCTGCCCTGCCTGCCCTGGGTCGCAGAGAGCAGACGGCGGGGCGAGGGAGCCTTCTTCACAGGGTCCTCAGGGCTCGTTCTGGCTCCAGGCGAGGAACCAGAAAGTGCCTCCCTGCGGCTATTTCGCAAATAATACCCTCACAGTAACAATGTTAGTGGCTAATAGAAGTGCCAGTTTTCTCAATAAAGTAGGTAGTTTAAAATGCAAGCATATACATTTTCCCCTATGGGACTTTGTAAGCTTTCTTTTTTTTCTTTTGCTTTGAACCCAAAACGCAGAAGCTGGAAACATTTTTTTCTTTCTTAAATTGGCACTTATGGTGAAAAAAAAAAAAAAAGGCATCGCACCGTTCCTGTAACTGCAGTGGTCTTTCCACAGCCAACGGGATACCGGGCAGTGTTTGGGGACAGGTTGGACCAACATGGCTCAGTGTGAGGAAGCCACGGGCACCGGTGGGCAGAGGCCACCGATGACGCTCACCGTCCTGCAGTGCACAGGACAGTTCTAACCCTGACTCTAACCCTAACCTGACAACACAGGATGGCCTGGCGCCAAGTGTCAATAGTGCCAGGGCTGGAAAAACCTGCTCTGGAAGAATCTAAATCGTGTGTCTTTGGTGAATGCCTTGGATGGCTTGGGGCTGGCCCTCCTGAGAGTTGGTTTTATTGATCTGTGTCTCGGCCTCAAGCCTTCAATTCATATTGAGCGGAAAAGCGGCCTTCTGGGGTTTGCATGATCGTATCTGTTCCGAGACTGAGACTGTAGTTGAGGACATGGCCTGGAACCCTGGCCCTACCCCCTCCAAAGAGCTCGCAAGAATCCCTCTCAGATCGCAGTGTCCGAAAAAGCTGAGCTGCTTCCGGGACCATTTCAACCTCGTGGACATGGCGAGTCTCACTACAGGTGGGTTTCCCTTTTTGCTTTGACTGATAGGAAGCTCAGAGCCCAGTTTCCAGCCCGCTTGTGAGAAGGGTGGAGGCCCACTCTCATACACGTAACACAAGCTGGAAACGTTTTCCCCCCGAGCGCACCCCGGCCAGCAGGTCCATCCGCTGGTCTGAACGCTGGTAACAGTGCAGGTGCCATTCGCTTGGTTCTTTCATGTTTGTTCCGGCCTTGTTTTCCCTCCGATCTATTTTTATCCTATTGTAATTTGCGTATTTTTGTAAGCTGCCTCCTATCCTTTTTGGAACAAAGCAGGGCATAAACACCAAACAAAATTCAGCAGGGCCGCGTGGCCTTGAGGGGTACTTTTTAACAAGCCAAGTCATTTCAGGGTTGGAGTCCTGCCGGGAGGGCAGCTCTCCTTGGCTCCTCCTGTCCCCTCCTGGGATCCTCATCCTGGATAACAGCAGCTCGGGGAGTTAGAGCAACAGGTTTTAGAGGCAAAGCCCCCAGCATCCATCTGCCTGCAAATACCGGCCCTCTCCCCCAAATGTTCTTTCCAATCTCCCGTCTGGCTGCTGGCAAGAGGCCACAGGGCCTAGAGGAGACTGCAAAGGGGAAGCAGACGAACTGTCCTGTTTTTATTCCTAACTTTTTTCCTTTCCTGCATCTTCCATCAAGGTCTGGGGGCCAGAGTCTTTGCATGCTGGTGACCGTGGCAAGGGAGGGGCCACGCCAGGGAGGCCCTGCCTGAGTGTGGAGGAAGCCAGGTGCTTCGGAGAGCCTGAGCCAGGGAGGGGTGGGGTGTGCAGCATGCCACCCCACCCTGGCCCCACTGGCCACCCCGACAACCTACCACACACCCAGCTCAATGCGTAGCTGTGCCCCATACTGCCCACGGGCTCAGAGCCAGCCAGGTCTCTTTTGCAATCTCTGCTCTGTTGCACTCGTGGGGCTTTGGCCAGCGTCTTCTTCTTCCAGGCTCTGTAAAATGGGGGTGGAGGGTGGCGAACCAGACCCTAAAATGTAAAGATCTTGAGAATCCGCTGTCTTCGTGTGTTTGGGCGCCCTCTATTCCTCTTGTCGCTTTCTCCTGGTAACATGGCAAACCCTGGTGAAGAGGAGCGTGTGGCTTGGGGGGAGGGGGTATGTGTATGTGAGAAAGGAGTCAAAGGCGAGCACCTCGGTGGACCACCCTGGGCAGCAGCAGAACACACGCCCGAGGCCAAAGGCTTGAGAGGCTGGGGCCCAGCTGGAGCCCCGGCTCTGCCCAGCAGAGATGGAGCCAGCCTGTGACCCTGGGAATGGCAGGGCCAGCTCTGCCCAGTGCACTTGGCCTTTGTACTACCTGCAGGGCCCTTGGAACAAGGTGAATCAGCAGCAGCTGCTGAGAGAGGCCTGGAGCTCCCAGCACCTCACCTGCAGCAGGAAGCACCCGTTTTCCCTGGGTGCAGGTCTGTCAGCTGGGTCCCCAACTAGCCCAGTGGCCCAGGGCCAGTTCCTTTACCTTGCGCTGCCTTAGTGTCCTCGTCTGTAAAACGGGACTGACAGGAATAGTACGGGTCTCACATAGTGGTCATGAGACTAGGTGAGGCCAATACAAAAATCAGGGCCTGGTGTGCGTCAACCCTCACAGGCGACGCAGCCCTGATCACGAGTGCAGAGCAGCAGAGCCCTGGAGGGTGGGGAGCAGGGGGAAGCCCCAGGACCGCTGGACCAGGGCAGGAGACACGAAGGCTTCTTGGGGTCCTGACTGCAGCTCTACCGGGGCAGGAAGCTTGGGGTCCCTCACATTTTTGGAAAGGTTAGCTGCGATCTGAATTAAAATCAGCTATTACCCAGAAGTAGTGTCTGGCTCCTGCTTTGAGTTGTAGGAGGTAGAGAGGGCCTGCAGAACACCTTTAAAGTGAGGTGTTGCAAGAGACCCCAGGTCTCTCCAGCGGACCTCAGAGACCAGAGGAGGGAAGGGACTCCCTACCTACACCCCCATCCAGGGAAGCTCTGGCTCAGCCTGTTACTCATCGGGCTTCAACCTACAACCTTGTTGCCAGTAACACTTCTGGTAAAAAGTTGGGAACAACTGAGCTAGTGCCAAATTTTAAAGATGGAGAAATGGAAGCCGCCCAGAGAGGGAAGATAACTGGCGTGAGGCCACACAGCAAACCAAGATCAGAGTGCTACAGCCAGGCTAGGCTCGTCCTGCCTGGTTATCCCATACTTGTCTAGTGGGCCCGTGGAGCCCCTGGCCAGAATTCATGCTCCTAAAGGTGGGGGTCCAGCTAGGTCTCTCTGCAGGCCCCTGGGTCTTCCCGAATGGCCAGCAGTTCATCAAGTTCTCCATCCAAAAAGCAGGTCTGGGGCTCGGGGTGGCTGGCTTCTCCCAGACCCTCAAGAATCCTGCGCAAGTGGCTGTTGGCAGAGTGGGGGCTTAACACTGTCTGGGAAGCACAGCCCCACTCAGGTGCTTTCCCACACCCGTCCGGGCCGTGCTGGGCACTGCACTCGCTCTGGGCACTGCAGTGGCCTCTAGAGCTGGGCTGCGGCCCCCAGGGCCTGTCCATCCTGCTGGGCTGGGGATATGAACCCCAGTCCTGCCCCCTCTCCTCCCTCTGGGCCACCACACCTTTGGCTCCAGTCTCGTCCCTCATTAGCTCTAATGAGCCAGTCTAGGGACAAAGGGATATTTTAATTATGCTTCTAATTGCCTCCCAGGGAAAAGATGAGTACAGCCCAAATTTCTCTGTAGGTGCTGGGGACAGGGACGGGGTTTCCAGAACTCAGCCACACTGGACTCCACGTGGAGAGGAGGGCATGTGAGGTGCTTCAGCTAGCAGAGCCAGCGGGAAAGGTGGGGGCAGGAGACGGGTGGGGGAGTCACCAGGTCCCCACCCAGGGCAGACACACCCCTGACCTCACTTTACCAAGTAATGACGCTTCAAGATGCCCGTGAGTGATAAGGCCAAAGCATTTTGAATCAGTAATGTTCTGACTCTTATTGTTTGGTGACTTGGAGAAAATGGCCATGCGGCCTCTCAGAACGTAAAATGGGGACACCAGCGTCCACCTCACCGGCCTGTGTGGCAGAACAGGAACTTGCCACCTGCACGTTGACTTGCCAGGTCAAATGGTACAGAAGGCACGTGCTGTATCCCAGTGGAGATGGATCCCACGCCTGTAGGCACCTGCGGCCTGTGGGAATAGGCTTAACAAGAACTCGACAACTCGGCAGACGCCCTGTCAGGGGCCGTGTCTGCAGCCCAGCCCCATGGGAGCGGTGGGATCCCTCTCAGCAAGTGAGGAGAGTGAGGCACAAAACAGCTAAGCGACAAGTGCCCAAGGGCCCCGACAGATTAGATGGATAAGTGGCCGTGGGGAGAACAAAACCCCAGAGCCCCCGAGGTCTGCCCAGGCTGAGGGTGGAGAGCCCCACAGAAGGCGAGGGCTCCGCAGGGACTGAGACAGAAGCTACTTCAGGCCACTGAGTGCCGCAGGGACACGGGGCAGCCCCAGGACCCCAGTCCACACCCCTCACTCTGACCTGCCCACACCCCGACAAGAACCCTCCCCAGAAGCAGAGATGAACACCAGACATGCAAAAGGGCTTTTTTTTTTTTTTTTTACTGTTGCCTCGCTCTTTTAACAATATCATGGAAAAAATATACAGCTATACAGCTCAGAACCTGGAACTGGCCACCGGCTGCATGGGTGTGGGGGGTGGCCGTGGGGGCTGCACTACTGGCACCGAGCACCCACGTGGTGCTTGCACCGAAATGAGGAACAAACTTCGGTCTGAGTCAGGATCTGGCAGCACACGGGTGGCGGGCAGCCACGCCTGGCAGGGTCCTGCGTCGTCGGCCCCTCCCCCCCTGGCTACCAGGGGATGGGCGGAGGTGGGTCAGCCGGTTCCCAGGACAGAACAATCACCAGTTTACCCTGGGGCTCACACCCAAGTTCCCACGCAACTCCTGTGGGCAGGGTTATAGGGTACACAGTGATATTTGAATTTCAGAAGAACAACAAATAATTTTTTAATGTCAGTTATGGTCCATATACGGCAAAAGGGCATACCTATACTGAAAAATTATCCTTTGTATACCTGAAATCCTCATTAACTCAACATTCTGGTTTCTTTTGTTGCTAAATCTGGCAGCTGTGTACCTAGACCCTCCGGGCCCTCGCCTCAGAAGTCAGGGAGTGGGCCGAGCTGGCAGAGAGGCCTGGGAAAGGAAGGAGAAGTAGTGAGGGGGTGGGGAGGGTGTAGAGGGAGGGAATAACTCAGTCCAAAAAACAAACAAAAAAAAACCTTTCACCCCCCACAGGAAAGATATATTACTTTAAACAAGTCATTTTCCAGAAATACTCTATACTGGCCTTCAGCGGCTAACAGCTATGGGTGGTGTGTGTGTGGGGACACACCCAGGGACACCACCCCATACAATTCTGAATGAAAGTTGGGAAGCACCGAGTGTACAGGTGTCTCCCAGGAGTCGGCGTTCCCTCTGGTGGCTGACCTGCTAACACTGTTCCCGATGCTGTTCTGGAAAGACTTACACGTGACAGGGAAGAACAAACAAACCCACTGGGGCTGAGTGGCGCCTACAGCCCGGTCCCGTGTCATCATCCTGCAGGGGCCCCATCTTGAAAACGGGAGCCCAGGGGCCTCCCTCCCACTCCCCCCCCCCACCCTGTTCTTTTCCCCTGGAAGGGGCTGCGTTCAGTGTGCACGTTCGCTCCAAGGGGCTCCAGGCTGGCAGGTGCGTGAATCAGACGGGGGGGGGGGGGGGGGGGAAGGGGCTAGGACATGCGTCCACCCCCTTCCTCCCGGGACACACATTTATCCAGGGAGTCACTGCCAGGTCACAGCAGAAACTCCAGGAGAGGAGAGGAGAGCCAGCGTCCCTAGCCCTGGCGCCAAGGCTGCCCCGGAGCTGACCCGCCTTGCTGTGGGGGCCGGGGCAGGAACTCAGGTTGACATTCGGCATCCGTTTGAGGCCAAAGTGGAGAAAAGGAGATCAATCCTTGCTGTAAGAACATAGCCCCGTCCTACAGAGCTCAGGGAGGCCAGGGTGTGCCACAAAGTCAAGCACCCAGGCTCGCCCCTCAAGTCCTCCACGGGGCCCCAGGCTCAGCCAACACCCCTCATCCGCAAGGTCCAGGGTCTGAGGCAGAAGCCAGTCTCTTGGCTGCCCCTAAACAGGGAGGGGAAGGTGGGGGTGGGCTGGGGGCAGGGAGATGAAGCCAAGAATGTGGAGCCCCACCTCCTCCTGCCTCACACTCTGATCTCATCCTCCTCTTCTTCATCCATGAAGGAGAACTCCTTGTCCGGCTGCCTGGAGAGAGTGGCCCGGGCCCTGTCTGGCCCCCGGAAAGCAGGGCTGCGCTCTTCTAGGACACTGGAGGTACAGCTGGACAGGGAGCTGCTGTCCCGTGTGGTGTGGCTGCCCACGCTGCGCGCTGAGCCGGGGCTGGGGGCCGCTGCCGCCCACCCCTCGTCCTGCGGAGCCTGGGGCAGCGGGGGTGAGTCCCGGCCAGCTTTGCCTTCCTGCCTGGCTCGCAGAGGGGCCCCCGACCCAGAAGCGGGAGCCTTGAGAAGACTGCCCAGGTCATCGTCGCTGTGGTAACCGTCACCCTCCTCCTCTGGTTCCCACTCCTCCTTGTCCATGATGCTGAGGACGTCGCCCAGCATGGAGGGCCCCAGGTCAATGTGGAAGGACATGATGGACTCTGCGTGCTTCAGCCCGAAACTGGCCTTGGGCACGACAGGCAGGTCTGTCAGGTCCCCGAAGGCCTTCTCCTCCAGGAGGAGGTCAGGGGAGTGTGGGCCCGTGGCCCCGTTCCGCCGCGGCACCTCCTCCACACCAGCCGCCTCCAGGTCACCCTCCCCGCCATGTCCCTTCTTCACGGGGCTGGATGACAGGCTCTTGGGCAGCTTGCTGGAGCCCTTTCCAGCAGCCTCCTTCTCATTCAGCTGGGGCAGGGACATGGCATTCTTGACAAATAGGGCTGAGTCCCGCAGCGAGCCCAGCATGTCCCTCTGCTCCCGGTCCCCCCTGGTCACCGACTGTGACCGCTTGCTGCCCCGAAACTTCCGGGACAGCAGGCTGCGTTTGGACGAAGAGGAGGACGCACGCTCATCCAGGGACTCACCGTCCGGCTCGCCAGCCTTGTTGTTGAGGAACGAGGTGTCTCCGAAGGCGTCCCCCGCCCGACCCACGTGCATGGTGTGGCGGAAGTCGCCCAGTGGGGCACTGATCATCTCGGCCGTGAGGTCCACGCGGGAGCGGCGCTTGGAGTTCATGGAGCTGGACACCAGCTGCTTGAGGATGGGCATCTTGCCCCAGGGGGAGGAAGGCAGGGCCTCCCAAGGCAGCAGGCAGGTCTGGAGTCAGATCCGAAGTCTGGCGGGTGGCAGGGGCGATGAGAAGCTCAGAGAACTGCGAGACGAGAACAGCAGGAAAGGGTTAACCTGGGCTGGCCTCCCAGCACAAAAGCCCCATCTGCCTACAGGCTGTTATTCAAACCCCAGCTCCTACCGAAATGAAACAATATGAACCCAGCCAGCAGTCAATTTCATAACCAGGCCTCTTTCTTCATCCCCAGGTTTCAGGTTAGGGGAGTGCTTCTCGCAAATCTGTTTGGCCTTCAAGGAGCCACAGCCACAGACACAGGTTCCCTGAAGCCTGAGAGAGAAAGAGACCTTTCTTCTGAAAGACAATCATGTCTCTCCGCCCCTTCACACCTCCTCCCAACCAGGATGCTGCCAGAGCCAGCAGGACTACATTTAAGGAGGTGCAAGGGTGATGCCACAAAGCAGTGGAGGAAAGAGACTCAGCATCTGACTTGACTCCTCTGAACTACTAGTGTGTGGAGACACTCTGGGAGTTCTTCCTGCTGTTTGACCTCAATCCCTGTGAAGTCACTGGACACTTCAACCTGAGTCATCGTCCTCAGAAGAGGGAGAGGATAGAATGGGCCCCGGGGAGATGCTGCCTGGCACCGCAACATTTGTGGGCGGCCCGGCTCACTTTCTGAATCAGAACTGGGGTGGGGCTGCTGGGATCCACACAACCGGCTCTCCAGCCTTCCCGTCACTTAAATGAGGGTCCTGCCTGTGATATCTCCACTGTGGGGCCCCAAGCTCCTCGTCAAGGATCCACCCTCTGCCCACTGGGGAGATTGAGACTGGAGGACTGTCTCCTAATTTCTTTAATCGCTGGGGGTGCAAGAAGGCAGGGACTAACCCTAGGTGACCTGGGTCTCCTGGGTTCTGCAGACTCCCAGGTGATTAGAAGGCAAAGGGCCAACTGAATGCACAAGGCACCAAGCATGCAGCTCCTGGCAGGAAGTTGAAGTTCAGTGTTGGAGCCAAACCAGCCCCTTTCCCTTGGGAGCGACCTGCCCCAAATGCTACACCCAGTAGCACAGGACTGAGCAGGGTGGGGAGGGATGGGTGCAAGGACTTAACCAAGTATGGCAGGTGGGGGGTGGTGTGGGGCCCCCAGTCCTGCTAACAGCACTGTTCTCAACAGCACCCTCAATGTGGACCCAGCCTTCCCGATGCAAAGCTCAACCTGTGGGTGCCCCATGCGTTTCTTCCCCACCCCCAGCTATGCCACCACAACCCACCTGGCCCCTGACATCAGCCCTCAGGTCTCTCTGCACCCTGCGTGCCTCTGCAGTCCATCACCTTCTAGTTAAAGCAAAACCCTCCTCGGACTCCCTGCTGCAGATCCTTTGGTCCGGCATGCCCACTTAATGCCACGCTTGCCGCTCCCCTATGCCCCCACTGTCCCAGCCCCAGGAATGGACACTTGCAGTCCCCCGCTGGAATACCCTGTCGCCTGGCTCACCCAACATCCTTCAAAGCATCCTGTCACTGCTTCCGGGAGTAGGTCCTTAGCCTGGTCAAGTCCCGCCACTGGGCTGTCATTTTCCCGCGGGACTAGGAGCTTCTGGAGCATGCCGATGGGCCTGCTCACTGCTGGACCCCACCTGGCAGTGCAGGGCACAGTGGGTCTCCAACACCCGTGGAAAGGCCAAGGCTTCCGGCCTCCCGCCCCCCAGCTTTTGCCTTCTCAAGGCCAGTGACAGTGCTGGCTTCGTTTCTGCCTACAGCCTGGCTCCAGGGCTCGAGGCCTGACCTCTCCATGTCCTCTAACCCCACTCCCACGCTCTCTTCTTTGACCAGCTGCTGAGGCCCAGCCTCATGGATCCCCCACCAGGAAGTGCCCCTCCTCCCCCCAGGCAGCCACACTGCTCCTCGCTCCAGCAAACAGTTCTCTGGGTGGGCGGCAAGAGCCAGGCACCAGGGCAGCCCTGCCACGCAGGTGACCCGGGCTGGGCTCAGAGCCCAGTGAGGACTGTCCTGGAAGGCCTTGAGATGACCCCTGTGTCCGGCAGCTCTCCCTCCTCACCCTCTTCCTCCTCCCATCAAACCCTAGGAAATGCAGCCTCTCCTCGCCTCGCCTGAACCCTCCTGCCCACGCCCGGGGATCTGACCTCTAAACCAGGGTTGTCCAACCTTTTCGTGTCTCTGGGCCACAATTCAATGCACAAACACTGAGGAGCAAAACGAAAGCTTTAAGTAAACTTTCAATTTTGTGTTGGGCCGCATTCCTAGCCATTCTGGGCCGCACACTCGGCCCATGGGCTGTGGGCTGGACACCCCTCCTCTAAACAATCAGGAACAGCTAAAGCAGGGATTAGCAAACATTCTCTACCGAGGGCCGAACAGTCAAGATTTTCAGCCTTGTGGCTAAAAACGTCTGGGTCACCCCTATGCAACCATCTTTGCGGAGGAAAGCAGTGGTTGACTCCCTGTGAACAAGTGGGTGTGGCTGCATCCCAATAAAACTTTATTTACAAAAACAAGTGGTGGGCCAGATTGCTGACCCCTAAGTTAGACACATGAAAAGCCCTGGCCTTGGGGTCACGCCCTCACCGCTGCCCCAGGTCCAGTGTTCTCCCTACCTGACCCTGGGTCTTTGGGAGGGGGCAGCACTGCCCAGTTGCCGTGACCAATTGAGCAGCCCTCCCCACTTCTGGCTGGAGTGGGGTAATGAGGGGTGGTTCACAGAAAGGGGAGCCTGGCTGCTCCCTGGAGAAAGTTCTAGTATTGCCCTAGAGCAGATTCCGACACTTCGAGCTAGATCCTCCTTCGGGTGCGGGCTGTCCTGTGCACAGTAAGATGTTAAAAGACACCCCCGGCTTCCACCCACTCGATGCTAACAGCATCTCTTTCCCAGCTGTGACAACCAAAATGTCCCCAGAAATGCCAAGTGTCCTCTGGGGGGCACCAGCACCCCTGGGTCAAGAACCACTGCCCAGAAGTGAGAACACACAGGTGAAAATAAAGCAGGTAAACAAACACAAAGAAAAAGGGAGGGAGAGAAGGGGGAGGGGTCGTAAAGGGTCAGAATTGTGGGAACCTTGGTGACCTCAACATCCAGAGTTGTGCAAGGGTTTCGGTGTCTCGGCAGGAATCCCCAGACCCAGTAAGCAACTTCGAGCCTGTGGTTTCAGATCTTAAGTGTTGGAGAAATAAAGGGAAACCACAGGCGCAGCTGTCCAGGGCTCAGCGGGGACGATGCAGACCCCTGTGGCCACCCACAGGGACTGGGTATCCTGGCCACAAGGCCATGGGACAGGAGGGTCCCGGCTCTCCCATTAACCTCTGCTTGTAGCATCCCCATGGGTGGGCTCTGCAGCAGTGATGGGGGCCAGCATGGGAACCCCAGACCAGCCCCGGATCGCCAGGAGCCTGTGTGGCCCACTCCCCGAGAAAACAGAGACAGGTCTGGCCAATGCTCTCTGCTGCCTGCGGTCTCATTCCCTGGGGGTGACAACCAGGCTCTGTGGCTTGTGAAAATCCAAACCATCTTCAACATCCAGCAGGAAAAGGTCCCAAGAGTTGGGGCCTAGAGAGAACTCACTCATGGGGTTGTTGTCAGTCCCGGGGAGACATCTTCACCAGAAGCATCTAACAGAACGATTTGGGGGCGAGGAGGGGGAACACGGTATTCAAATACAAGCAGGTGCCCCGGGCTGGCCCTGGGGCCAGCTCAGGAGGCCTGGGTGCCTACGCGGAAGGGGACCTGCCAAGGGAACTGTGGCTTTGGGAGGGGGTGTTGCTAAGTGCCGTGACTCAGCTCTGGGGAAGTGGCTAAAATAGGCTTCGGAGGACAGGGCAGCCACTCCCCAGAGCCTGTCACGGGCGGGACAACCCCCACCCCCACCCGGAAGCCACATCCCACTCTCCGGGCAGAGCCTAGACCACAGCAGCACTCACGGGTCCCCCTGACTCTTCCAGCCTCTGGTGGAACCAGAGCCCCAACCCTCGGAGCCACTGACCACAGAACCTTCCTTCAAGGCCAAAGCAACTGAAGTCCAGCCCCCGGTTGGTCTACACCCTCAGCTCAGCTAGGCTCCAATCCGATCCTGGGACTACAGGGACTTACCCATCTCCCAGATCAGTGACTGAACAGAGAATCTAGAGTCCCAGGCTGTGGCCTGTCCCTGGCAGCCCGGCCTCAGCAGGACACAGACCTCAGTTCTCCTGGGGCAGCCTAGCCGCTTTCCCATTTCCCAGCTGACCCGCAGCTCGCCCTGGTACAGAGTCCGCATGCTTCTGCACCCAGCACCACTGTGCAGTCCCCTCCATGGTTTCCCGACGTTCTGACCATCTACCCACTACCAGCACCAAGTAACACGGCTGGACAGAGGGGGCACTGGGCACGACTCCATCCGGGGCTTAGAATGACTGCCAGAGGCTTCATGTCTTTCTCTGTCTGTCTCTTTCATTCTTTCTTTTCCTGTCCCCATCTCTGATTACTGCATGCCCACCAATTCTCCCATACTCTCCTGGGCCTGGGAGATAGAGCAGTGAAAACGAGGAGGCCACGCCCCTGCCTCCCTGGCACACTTACTGGGTGAGTGTGGGTGGGTGGGGAGCCAGGCTGTAAACAGGTAAATAAAACGCTGCCTTGCTGTGCTCACTGTCAAGAGGGAAACCAGGTGAGAGTACCGGGACCTGGAAGCCCCACCCCGCCCCAAAGAAGGGGCACTGTGAGCTGAGAACTGAATGATGAAAAGTAATCAGGTCCATCAAGAACATTCTGGCGGAAGGAGCAGCGTAGGCAAAGGCTCGGAAGTAGGAGTAAGCTCGTGATGTTTGAGGAGCAGAATGAAAACCCAGGGCCCTCTCTGTGAGACCAGGCAGGGTTTGGATGGCGTTCTAGGCGCACAGGGCAACCAGTAGCAGCTTCTGAGCAGGAAAGTCATCCAATCTCCATAAGTTCCCACGGCAGCTGGTCTTGGAGGCACGAAGAAGAGGGAGTAGGAATTCAGGGCAAAGAGGAAAGAGGCCAGGACACGGGGGCGACTAAGGAGCTGGACCAAGGGGGCCTCATTCGGGGCACGTTTTGAAGGTAGAGACACCAGGAGCTGTTGAAAGCAGATGGAGGAGGAGAGAAGGACAGAGTTCAAGGGGACCCCAAGCCACTTCGAGCCTCAGGCATCCTTCCCCCGGGCAGGTCTCACCGGGTGGGCCTTCTCTCAGGGGCACAACCAACAGGCCCCATGAGGTAGACCTTAACGTTGCCAGAAGGGGGGGCATTTTGCTACAAGTCTGCCAGCGGAGACGGCTCGCTAAGGGGGCTGTGCAGGAAAGTCAGGGTAACACAGGCCACAACTCTCTAAGAGGTGAGGGGCTCGGGCTCCAGTCACAGGAGGAAGAGGTAGTGCTTTCTAGAAAGCTCTCCAGCCTCATCCTGTGAAGACAAGGAGTCCTGAGGAATGCGGGAGCCTGTTTTATTCTAGCAGCAGACAGGGCCCACGGGCAGATGTGACCAGGAGAACCGAAGTGCCCGGATCCACAACATGCGTCTCACCAGAGGGATCTTGCTCAGTGGGGTGAGCCGTGGCTCCAGCTGTCGGCATCACACTCAGAGTCTTTTAGCTCCTCCACAGGTTCTGCTGAAAGCCCTCGTATTTGAAAGTGTCCGTTTGCACCAGGAGGTTAAAAAAAGCACTCTCTTAAAATCATCTGTGCCCAAACAACCACAATTATTTTTTAAAAGCCCAGGGTGGGAACATGAACGATCACCATTCTAACGCCTGTCCCCCGTGTATCCACGTCCATACCCCCTTACGATACTGGGTGTGGAGAGACTGTGCTCTCAGAGATAAGAGACTAAATGAGGGGCCATGCCCTAGGTCACGGGCGGAAGCCAAGGACATTCCCACCTCAGGGCTCTAGCCTCTCAAACAGCCACAGTACACAAAAACACAAAACACGTAATTTGTGTGTGTATATATACATCCTTATACACACACACACACACACACATCAACACATGTTTATTTTTCTAGGCTATACACAGGTCTACTATCATTCCATGAATCAAACTAAGACTTAGGAAGTTTTAGTTTCCCTTTAAAAATTGTTTTAAGCAGCACCCATAGAAGTTCTGCTGTTTTCTTTCCACATCCCAGTGGATTTCCTCGCACACCCCTGGGGCTGCTAAAACACAGCTCCCGGTGTCTCGGGACTCCCACCCTGGGGTCCGTGATGCCTACAGCTTTCGATCCCGGAGACTTCGAGATGGAGGACAGACACCCTGGACATTGTCCGACTGCTGGGACAGAGGAAAAACTTGCCGGAGGGCTTGGGGCTGGTGAGTGACCGGGCGGCACTGGGGCTGGTGAGTGACCGGGCGGCACTATAGCCCAGGTCCCCTGCTTCCCCACCTAAAGGTCTTTCCCAGGTAACACTGGGGCCGACTCACAGCCAGGCCCCAGGCTAGACTTTCCTCCAGTCTGTTGCCATCCTGCCCATAAGAGTTAGCACAGGGAAGGAAGAGGGACCTCCCCGCACCCAGCAGCGGGTCCTAGGTGCCACCAGGCAGGGAGAAAGGGACACAACCCTGGACCAAGAG
Organism: Sturnira hondurensis; assembly: GCF_014824575.4. Classification (NCBI taxonomy): domain Eukaryota; kingdom Metazoa; phylum Chordata; class Mammalia; order Chiroptera; family Phyllostomidae; genus Sturnira; species Sturnira hondurensis. The sequence continues at coordinate 12,357,024 of NW_028091359.1, forward strand.
CTGCTCAAAGTTAAAATGACCCCAGGATGGCGCAAGCACGTAGCGGCAGCAACTATGGCAATTCCTGTAAATGACGGCTTTGAAACAAGTGTGATTCCACGGCCTCCACGGTGGGAAACCTGCTCTAGTAAGTCCTTTATTAAAGTCACCAACACAGACATTCACCGAAGCCTTGTTCGTAACAGCAAGAAGACTGGACACAACCTAATGACCAACAACAGGAGAAGGCTGAGAACTCTGTAAGCCATGCACTGAACTGGTCGTCACGCAGGCATGGAAAGTGGGGGCTGTGCAGACCACGCTGCAGCCTGGAAAATTCTTCCCCCCAGCAGCGCCGAGAGGAAGGGAAGAGGCAGGACCAGCACTGTTCGCATAGTGAGCGCGACTTCGTGCCGATGCGCACTCGGGACGGAAGGCTTGAAGGGCACCGGAGAAATTCAGGAGTGATGTCAGGCTTCAGAGGAAGAAAACAGGCTTTTGAAAGAGACGTTTCCCTCAATGTGGTAGTACTACTGTAATAATAACTTTAAAATCCCAATGCATCAAAGGCTTAAGGAAAATCTCCTAATTTCAAAACCAGCTTAAAACTATCTAGTTCTCAGGGCGCCGTACAACAAGGCAGCGAGTGGGGGCTGGGCAAGCAGGGGTCGAGGTCCATGCTCTCATTTCAAGGGGAGGAAAAAACCTCCCCTTGAAGTCTGTTCTCTTTCTCCCTCTATCCCCCAGAATCCACCCCCTTTGCCCCCGGCTCTGCCAAGGCTGGACATGTTTATTACATTCTCATTTTCTTCTAAATGCTCTCTGAGAGGAAGAAGTGGGCAATCTCTAACAATCTGCTGTCAGGGAAAACAGGGAGCTTAAGACGCCCCCAAAAGAACTCACTCCCCAACAGCTGCATCCTGGTGCTTGAGACGCCTCAACTGAGCAGGAGATGAGAGATAACAATCCGCCCCAACTCCACCCCTGACACTGGCCAATTCCCAGCGACACCAAAGCTCTAAGCTGGAGGCCGGCCTCCCACACGGGTGGCCCCGAAGTGGGATCCTGTCTGAGAGACCCTGGGCAGGTGAAGGTTCTGCTGCTGCGGCTTCTACGGACTCAGCTCAGGTCTGGTGGCGGCAGGGAGCAGAGGAAACAAGGAAGGGCGTGGGTCACAGCAGGACAGCCGGCGCCCCATCCTCCACCCTGCTTCAGTTGCTAGCCGACCACCCAGCCACATACAGGGGCTATGCTGTGAGCAGTTCCCTGTCACTGGGCGCCTGGTGCATGCCAGGCACTGTGCTGGGACACTGTAAATGCACACCCCCCACTTTAAGGGAAGCAAAACTGAGGCTCAGAAGGCATGATTTCCCTTGCCCACTCCCACAGCTACGAAACTGAGATTTGAACCCATTTCTGTCAGACCTTGGAACACATGATTTGCTCTTTGAAGTCACCCCTCTCTTGCCAATCCACAGCCACACTGAGGATGTGCATCCCGGGGGAGGGAGCGCTCCAGGTCTGGCTCAGACGGCCCCTTCTGACCTGGATCTCATCCCCACTTCCGGTTCGGATCCCCTGGGGGGTGAGAGGGGAAAACCACCCTGAAGCAGCACCAGGACTCGCCCACATATTTAGGAGTGGGCCCGACACAAGGCCACGATTCCGTGTTTTCCGTGCCCGTCCTGCTCCCAAAGGCAGTCTGTGTCCCTTGGTACTTCCAGCTGCCCAGAAGGAAGACCAGAACCCCGACCCATACTCTCTCCGCAAAGTCTCCCAACCTGGGTGCCTTGTGCGTGCTCCACCTCCCTGCCTGCCAGCCAATCCAGACCAGGTCCATTGGCCCAAGGGTGCCACTGCCCAGCCACACACTCTTGGGCACACCCCATTTCCTGGAGAAAAACACCCTCAGCTTTGGTCCCTCTTCCTGGAAGAAAAGGAAAGTAAACAAGGCCTGGGTTTCACTACATGCCCCCAACTGCTGCTAACATACATTTCTCAGCATCCTTGCAAGGAGGGAGGCAGGAGTGTTACCGGGGAGGGGGTGAACCTTCCCAGGTCATCAGGACACTAGACTCCTGTTGAGCAGGGCTCACTGCTCAGGGATGAAGGTAACAGTCCAGGCCACAGCTTCTCAGCGACTTCCACTCTCTGCTGCCTCCCTAGGGGTTATGAAATAATTTACACCTACACCCTCCAATATGTCCAACAGGCAGCCACCACCTTGTGTGGCTAAAGATCAGTTTGGCGCGTCCAAATGGACAGGTGCTGAAAGAGACACACTGGCCTTCAAAGACTTCTAATGAAAAAGAGAACGGAAAACAGATCGTTAATATTTTTATATTGGTTATGCGTTAAGATAACATATGGAATAGAATGGGTTAAATAAAATGTTAACTTCACATGTTTGTTTTACCTTTTAAAATGTAGCTATTAACGACGTTAGTTAACCACAGACTGACACAATGCTTCTATTGGAGAGTGCCTTGGGAGGCATTTTTCCCTCTTACTGGACAAGCAGAGCTTTCCGCTGTCGATGAGTCAAATAAAGGCAGCCATTGTTTACATTTGGGTGAAAATATGAACATGTTAGTAAAACATGTTGCAGTATTTTAGATTAAATCCTGATCTCCTGTATTTCACATCCAGTGGGCCCCTGATGAAGGCTGGGTTGTTTCAGTTTTGCTTGAATTCTGTAACAAATACCTTCCTAGTGAGGTCTGCTCAAGTCCTTAACTATTTCCGGGGGATGCAGACTTCTGAGTGAGTAAAATTACTTTTGTTTCTCATTGTTAACTTGTTCTCTAGTAGGTTTCACCAAGCCACAGTCCATCAATGGGAGAATAGACTTGAAAACAGAACACAGTTTCCACCACCCTCACTTGGAATTTGCATCTCTCTGATTGCTGATGAGGATGATGGAGTATTTAAAAAGTTGTGTTATTGCCACACGTTTTCTTTCTCTTGTGAAGCTTCTTGTGCCTTTCTCTGGGCAGGGCCTCACCTTTTTCTTATGGACGTGTATAGCTTTTTAAAACACTAAAGCTATTTAAATTTTTGACCCTAATATTTTGCAGATTTCCACAAACTTATCACCCTCCCCTTTATAGTATGGTGATTTTGTTGTCTTTTTTTTTTTTTTGCAGAGAGGGCATTAATTTTTACATGGTCAAGCCTGTTTTATGGTTTCTGGCTCTAACATCTTGAAGCAAAGACATTCCCACTCCCAAGTTTATGGAAACATACACTTCTAAAGCTATTGGGTAATTAAAAGCCACTCCAAGAAAAAAATCTAGAAGGAAATACACCAAACCAGAGATGCCTATAGCTTGTAAAATTATGGGTCGCTTAAAATAGAAAAAAGAAAATTAAAGTGTAGCAATAATGTTACTGATTCCTTATAGAATTATATGAGTTAAGCATCAAATGCTACCTTCCCCAGATGTTAAGTCTTTATGTAACACAGATCCACGCATGCGTGTGTTCCAGGCCCCCTTTTCTGTTCATCCCTACGCTAGGTCTGCACTGTCTCTCTGTAAAATGTTTTGAGTATCCAATAGGGTAATATCTCACCTTTAACTTATTTCTAAACTTTTCTTGGCTTTCCTAATGCAGCTAGTCTTCCAGATGGACTTTCGAAACATTTTATTAAGTTCCAAAAGAAATCGTAAGGGGAGTACCTTGGAATTGAAAGGAAACAATAAATCACGTGGGGAAGAACTGGCTTTATCACAACATCGAGTCCTCACACCCATCTACTCAGATGGTTCTCTGTTCAGTTTGGTGGTGGTTCCTCCTTCGAGCCTTACACACTTCTTGTCATGTTTATTCTGGTTATTTTATGGTCTCTTGTTGTGAATGGGTTTTGCACGCTCCCTACTGCTTATTTTATATTTACCTATTTTTAATAGCCACCTGACTAAACTCGTACTGTCTTACCTTCAATCAACTTTATAGCTGAATCATTTGGGCTTTGCATCAGCTGCCACTAATAATAATTCTGCCCTTCCCACTCCTCATCCTTGTCCTGTTCCTGGCGTTCGCAGGGATGCTCCAAACCAGCCTCAGTCTACAGGACAGTAGCCACGAGCCACACGGGGCTTTCTGGGTACTTGAAGGATACAGCTAGTGAGACTGAGGAACTCAACTTTTGACTTACTTTAAATGTAAAAACTGATGTCTGATTTAGTCAATGGAAAACCTAAGTATGTTTCAAACAACTTGAGTAGGCGAATCTACTTTTTCAGCTGTACCTCTCTGTCCAAATTCTGATTGAGGCTGAAATGTAGCTTTCCAAACTGAGATGTGATATGGCTGTAAAATACCCACTGGGTTCTGAAGACTTTGTATAAGAGATACTGTAAAATATCTTCTTCCTATCTTTCTGATTACAATATTCTGGATATACTAGGTTAAATAACATTAAAATTACCCTCACCTGTCTGCGTTTTTGAACTGTGGACTGAGCTCTGCAGACAGCTTCTCCCGGCAGGGGCTCCGGCCAACAGTGAGAGCTCTCAAGACTGGGTGCGAGGAACCCTCTCTGGGAAGCGGCGCCCTGGACCCTACCTCTGGGCCCCAGGTGGACATGCCCTCCCGGCTCCTGACCACGGGCATGATGGAAGTATGAGAAAGGGGACTGAGTCACTGTCATTAAGCTGCTTTTTCAAAAAAAAGTTATAAATAATACCCTGTCTCGGCATTTGAGAGACTTTATCGCATGTATTCTTCCAAACAAGCCCATGGAGTTACTAGCATCACCCCATCCTACACACAAGTAATTAAAAGCTACTCCAAGAAAGTAGTAGCTTAAGCATGAAGGCTTAAGGGTTCAATGATTTGCCCAAGCCACACAGATGCTAAGGACGGAGCCGAGAGAAGGGTCCAGGTCTGCCTGATTCGGAACCCTGGGCCTTTTCTACCTTTTCCGTATCAGCGGTATCAGGAGGGTCACAAGCATTGTTGGGCCCAGGCCTCTGAGGTCTGATGAAGGTTATGGATGCACAGTTTTGCATAGGATTTCAGGTTAAAACCTCTCTATGCAGGTCACCCCATTCACCACCATTCCAGGGAAAGTACAGAAAAGTTCTGGGAAATACAAAACACCCTCCGCCTCCCACAGGGAACCCCTGCTCCATCCAGGCTGGGAGCAGGCCCCTCTCTCCACTCTGCTCCTGCATCTGCCTCCCTCCTCGCCCCAGAGCCAGGGGCTGTGGGCCTGGGGAGGGAAGGCTGCAGCAGGGGAAGGAGAAGGTGCCCTCCTCACTCTCTGGGAGTGACAGGAAGAGACAAATCAGGAGTCAAGGCAACCAGTGACTCAGGACATTCTCACAACTTAGCTTGTTTACAGGACTCTTCCTGGAGATGTGACACCCCCCCCCCAACCCCTTTGGCTGCCAGCTAGCCAGACACGAGCTACCAGAGAGAGAGAGCCAGGAGAGAGGAAGGGGTGCCTGGTGGGGGGCCCCACTGTCCCCATGTGCCTGGGTGTCCCTCATCTGGGACTGGCCCTTGCTTTACCCTTCTGCCCAGGCCTCAGAAGGGAGCAGCTGGGCTTGAAATCAGATCTGCCAGGCCTGGTTTGGTTTCACTTTGCTTCTCTCGAGATCAGAGTGCTCAGCTCTCTGAGGAGACGGGACTGAAAGGACACTCTGGGGTCTCCAGGGGAAGCTGGGTGGCCTGGACTCAGCCCAGAGCAGGCTGGCATCTGTCTCAGTCCTGCCAGAGCATGTAGTGGCCGGGGAATGGGGGGAGGCGGTGGGTGGCAAAGAGCAGGGACCAGAAGCCAGACTCCCCAGGTCACATGAGCTGGCTTGTCAGCCACATCGGGCAAGTTACTTGTGCCTCAATTTCCTCACTAACTTTCAAAGTGATTGATAACATTATGTATGTCTCAGCCTTATTGTGAGAATTAAATAAGCTAATACATGTAAAGCCCTTAACACATGGATGCATAAGCGGTGAGCGCCCTGTTGTTTGCTGTGCTATGGAGGGGGAGCTGGACTGTGTTCTCACTCTCAGCAGGTGCCCTACGCCTGTCCCTTGAAGAGTAGAAGAAAATTTCTAGCATTTCCAGTGGCACTCTGGCCATTGTCACTCCCCTAAGTTCAAAAAGGACACAGTAGTAACCTGGGACACATACCTCCAGCATTACCAGAGGACACCTAATCCAAAAGGCTCCAGGGCTGACCACTTTCAAAGTCCTTGGGGGGGTCCCCATGATGAACTGTGGTGGGGGAGGGGGTGCTCCAAGATTCTGAGGCCCAGGGGCAGACTGTAGTCCCGCCCCCCCCCCCAAGCAAAGGGCAAGCAGCCTGAGACTCGGTGTGCTCCCCTAGGCGGCCTTCCTTCCACCCCCTTCACCTTCGATGAATCCGAGGAAGGAGCCTGGCTTCTCGCAGACAGGACTTAAACTCTGTCTGACTTCCGCTTGGACCAGGTAAATGAAGTGGAGGTGGGAAGAGAGAACTCTATTCCCATTCCCCATAATTCAGGATGTGGGGGGACCCTGGGTGCTGCCTGCAGCAAATAATGCGCAAAACCTCAGCATGATCAACCTCCCAACCAAACACAGCCAGCCTGGTCCTTGGGCCAAACCGGATTCTCCTTAGAGGAGGTGCTGCCAGCCCTGAGGAGTTCTTTGTGCTCTCAGCGTCTTTGCTCCCATTATTTGATTGAGCCATAAACCCCACAGGGAAGGGAGGAATACCAGTCCCCCTTGGATGCTTCAGGGCCAAGGCCAACATTCTAAGGGACGATGGGGAAGGGATGCACTGAGTAGGGACCTGAGGGTGAAGAGGATGGGGTGGCAGGGGACCGAGCTGACAGAGCCTGCAGACTGAGTTCAGCCCCCATGAGAAGTACACGGTCACAGGTCTGAGAACCCAGACTACCCCAGGGAGACTGGAGGCTGCCCCCAAGTAAACAGCCAGGGATCTCTCTTGCCCTGACCCTATTGCTTTTCAGATGCCCTCAGCCCCTGGGGAGGAAGAAATGAGGGGGAAATATCAGCAGTGCAGATCTGGATAAGAAATCTAAGCCTTCCTTCACAAACACACCCCACACTGCCCTCGCCTGACCCAAGAGGAAGACCCTCCTCCTCTCGGGAGGCTCAGTGGAGACCACCAGTACCCCTATTCCCAGCAAAAGAGGGCTCTGGACGCCAGAGCTGCTACCCCTGCCTGGAGCCCAGAGCTACAAGCTGGCAGTGCCTGGGGGCATCTCTGATGCCTTTTATGGAAGGAGGCCCAAGTGTCCCCAAGAGATGGGTTTCCAGCTGGTGCTTCAGGGACACAGTGAGTGGGAATGTGGGCAAGTAACGGCTAAGCTTCCTTCACAACGTACTGCAAACAGAGAAGGGGCTTGTCCAGCTACACACATGGAACCCCCACCCCCAGCACCTCTATCTGGTCCTTGTGCAGAGAGGGGGCCTGGGCCTATTCTCTCTAGAGCACCCAGAAGTCCCAGCTGGAGCTGGCCTTTGGGATTCTCTGCAAGAAGCTTCAGGGTCTGGTCCCTTTTCTTAAGGTTCAGGAAAAGCCTTCCAGTACACAGGTCAGAAGACCTGAGCTTGGGTCAGCTCTCTGGGCTTCTAGTCAAGGTTGCTCAACCCCTCTCCCTCCCTCCGCCCCCCAAGCCTTATCTCTGGCATCAACCCAGGTCCAGTTCCTCCAAAGAGCAGGCTCCTCCCTCCTCCACAGGGACAAGCTCCTCAGAGCCTGTGGAACTTCCTGCCAAAGGAGGCTGGAGTCTGCCCAACAGTAATCCTGGGTGCTCTGGCCTCTGGGCCCTCCACTCCCAACCAACCCAAACTAGAGCAGGAAAGAGAAAGAGAGTGAAACAGGAGAAAGGCTGCAAATGCCATGCCTGCCACACCTGGGCACAGCCTGTCCTGGCTATAGAAATCAATCAACCAAAGGGGAGAGGGGAGGGGAGGGGAGGGGAGGGGAGGGGAGGGGACTAGACTCCCTGAGCCAGAGCCAATCTGAGGCTCCTCACTAGTAAAGAAGGGTCTAAGTCAACTTCTGCCTGGCCCCACCCTGCCCCATTTTGCAGATAAGACTAATCCGCTTGGGTCTCCAGGCCCTCCAGTCCCGGCTAGGCTGGGACTACAGCTTGGGATGAGCACTGGTGGGTGGGTGTAAGAGAAATGAGGGGAAGGATGGAAACCCCCAAATAATAGAAGAAATGCTCAAAGAAGGGGCCTGAGCTCCAAAGGAGAGCTTGAACATTTGGCCATCAGTGCCCAGGGGTGCAAGACCTCAGGGGCTGGGACCCACCCCAAATGGCTGCCTCCTGGGAGCAAGCTCACTTCGTCACACTGGGCCCCTCCCAGAAACCTCAGGAAGACCAGAAGGAGGGTGGGTATCTCCCCCAAGTTCCCCTGAAACTCCACAGTGGGAAGGAGCAACTGTCCTCAAGGAGTGTAGGGGCGAAGTCCAAGTTGGGAGGAGATAAACCACTCTAATCTGTTGGTCACATGGCGGCTCACACAGGGCAGCTGATGAAAGCTGGAACCCACATGGCAGCCCCACACCCACAGCAGGGTCCAAGCTACCCCAGAGGACAGAGCCTCACAAGTGGCCTGCAGATGCTCCGTTTATTGCTTCAGGAGGCCTGGGGTCACGCAGAGGTCTGGCTGGGCCCACAAACTCCCCTTTTGGGAGAAATCCACAGCGCAGCTCCACCTTCCTTTGTGCCCTGTTCTTTGTTCTCTTAAAATTCAGTCCATCCTGGCGGTGGTCCCCTCCTCCACCCCAGCCTCAAAAGGGGGCGGAGGCGTGGGGAGTTATTAGAAACCCAGACTGTGCAAAGTTGCATTGCGGGAGGCCCTCCTGCCACGGGGCCCCTCATTGTTTACCCCGGCTGGATGAAGAAAGCTTTCTCTGGTCCAGATGCACCCCAAACTCTCCAGATTGGAGCCAGGGGCCCCAGAGCTCAGGGTTGCTTTCCCCATTCAAATGCTCAAGCACAAGGGCAAAGAATGGGCACCGCGAACGCCTCAGGGGGGGCCGTGGGAGCTGGTCAGATTGCAAGGGGTGACAACAAGAAAAGAAAAGGCATTGTATTTCCTCTCTATTCTCCCAGGGAGAGAAAGAAAACTTCCAAAGCCCAGACTGCAGTATCTCATCGGGAAACAAGAAATCTGGTTTGAGTTAGCAGAGGCCGCCCCCCCCCCGCCCCGCCCCCCCGCGTCTCGTGTACAACCCAGGCTCCTGCTGGGTACTCTCCCAGGAAGCCTGCCCAGCCTCGGCCCTCCAACTCCTGCTCCCGGTTACCGCCCCCCTCACCCGACCAGGCTTGGTCACCGGCGGCACAGCCCAGAGGGAAGCCGACGGGGAAAGCACCACGGGCAGGGGGCAGTTTTGTACCCTCGGCTGGGGGCGCTCCAAGGAACGCGTGGAGCCAGAGACGGCTGATCGCAGCTCCACCGCCCCAAGTGGGAGATTAAATCATTAACCAACCGCTCTGGACCCGTGGCCACGCCAGAAGCAGGTTCCACACATAGCCCTGTCCCCAGACTCCAAAGAAGCTGCCTGCTTCGCCGGGCCGCACCCTGCCGCGGCCTCACCGTCTTCCTGAGGAGGCAGGCGGGGCTGGATCTGGCCGGGAAATGCGGTGGGGGTGGGGGGCGGGATAGTATTTATTTCCTCAGCCATTCCCTTCCAGGCGGGTCTTTCTGTCTTTTCTCAAGTCCGGTGACATTGGGTGGCTTGTGCTGCAGTGTGTGTACGAGAGCGAGAGCAAGTGTGCACGCTTCTGCCACAACAAGCGAATAATCCTGTTCTTATTCATGGAGAACTCCGTGAGCACACACGCCCCCCTCGGGAGCCCGCAGGCTGTGCGGTGTGGACTCTAGTGCAGACACACCCCACTCCTGGGCAGAGGGTGGACTTTTAAACGCCGCACCCACCCCACCCCACCCTCATCCTCACCCCTACCCCAGCGCCCTGGCCGGACCAGAGAGCGCCAGTCTGGGGAAAGGAAATCGGGTCCGAGCAAGGCTTCACTGGGCTCTCTGCCACGTCCTCCTCCCCAAACCCCCACAAGGCTGGACAACAGAATGCATGGCTCCGGTCCCCAGCCCCAGCCCCGCTATCTGCAGGTGGCACGGTGATAAGTGGCGGCGCGGAGGAGATGGGTTTCCGTGCCCTGGTCCCCGACCCACGGCCCCTATCGTGGCTTTTTCAATCCTTTCTACCCCATGGGGAGGCTTGAACCCCTCAAGCCGAGACCACTTGGGCCTCGTAGGGCGCAGGTGTCTGTCACAGTCGCCTACCTGGGTCCCCAGAGACGCGAATACCTGGCGCACGGCACTGCTTTCTCCACTGAGTGGGCTCCAAGCGGCGCCGGGGCCGGCTGCCCATGTCAGCGCCGGCGTCGGTTTTCCTCTCTCTCCAGCTTCCAGGGCTCTAGCCGCGGATACACTCCCCTCCCAGGCTCCGCCCGCACCTCCGCCCCCCTGCCCCCACCCTGCGCTCACGTCACCGCGCCGCCACAGCCAATGGCCAGAGGGAGCCGCAGCCCGGCCACTCGGCCTTCTCGGTTCAAATCTGAGAGCTTTGAGGCTTTCAGAGCGCGAGACTGGGAGGCTGGGTCCGGGTTACAGGCGGGGTCCGGGCCACAGGCTGGGAGGGCAGCTCTGGGGCGCCCTCACGTCTCTGCGCTCCGGGACCCAGTACCACCCAGAACCCTGGGACCTAGGACGTAACTCCGCAGAGGGCCCAACGCGAAGTCGTCCTGAGACTCTCTCCCCTTTGCGACAGGTGACCGGACATCGATAACCCCCGCCTCCTCCCATAGTACTGACCGAGATGGGAGCCCGAGGAGCGGATGGGCACCGTCAGGATCCTGGATTCCATCCAGACATCCTGGAATGAGAGGGGCGTGGAGCAGCCGGCCGCGAGGCCAGCCTCGGACTCGTTTGGTGAGGATGTCGGCTGGCGACCTGTGTCGGGTCGCCCTGCCTTTCCAGCCGTGCCCTTTTGCCTACTTATCTGCGGAGGCTAAGTTCTGCTCCTCGGGAAACTTACAGGGATGAACTCCTGCTTCCTGGGGCCTGCGTCCTAGGAGAAAGCCTGCCTTGGGTTTGACTCTTTAGAGAAATACCTTCCATGCCTAAATGACAACCACTCACCAGTGCCAGCCGTGGAATAACCCACGGGAGAGTGGACGCAGCACAAAGTCCCCTTGCTATTAGCTGCTCCCTCACCTGGGTTTTCAAGGAAGTGGGGTGGAGGTAGTGGAGGTTTCAAGCTCCCTCCTACCAGCGTGACCTTGGATGGCACCCTCTGTGGTTCCCATTCCGCTGGTGCTTTGCCCTCAGTGCTGCCAGTTGTAAGCCCTCCCTCCATCCCTGCCCCATTCGGCCGTGTCCTAAGTCCCCTCACAGCTCAAGTCCTGTTCGTCCCATGAAAACCCCCAAAATTCTCGGGAGGCACCTCCTCCCTTCCCTTCCCTTCCCTTTCCCTTCATTAAAACACATTATTTTGTCATCAGGGCTAGCTGACTGTAATCAGTTCTCTTCACAGGTGTCTGGGAGTTGGCCTTCCCAAGTAGATTACATATCAATTAAGCATACCTCCAGGACGAAGTCCTTCCTTCTCTTTGGGATTCTCTTCTGGGAATTAGGACACTGCCTTTGAGGCTTCTTCCCCAAACGTTTAACCTTCTTTGAAGTTTGCCTGTGGGGACAGGGTTGAAGAAAGTCCAATCCTGGCCTCAGGCGGCCCTCAGTGGACACCAGCTGCCAGGGAAGGAGGCCAGGTGCTTCGAGACACTACTCCCCACGGCAGTGCTAGTGCCCTGGTGGGAGGCCTGACTGGAAGAAAGTGCTGATTTTCTCTGATATCGGGGATCCCAGACCTGTGAATTTGGGGTGGCCTTTTCCTCCTCTGTGTCCACTGAGGTGAAGTTTTGCTGCATCCTTTCAGACTAGGGCTTTCTATTGATAATCAGGAAATTAACAAAAAAACCTTGAAGCTTGAATACCTACCTTGAAACTGCTGCAAACTCTAAGCCCCTGACTCTGGAGGGGATTTTGAGTCTTAACTGCACCTTTGGTGCAACTTGACCTGTAAGCCCTCAAGCCTGGGTACAAGTCTCTGCCTGTCACAGGTGCTGGGGGCCCACCCTTGGGATCTCGGCACACATGATCCTTACAACCACAGGGGCCTAACACCTCCCCGTGGTGTGTCTGCAGGGGGTCCTGGGCATTGCAGCGCACTTCCCAGCCCCACTAGGGTCTGTTACATCGGTTAATCCTGTTTCCTTAGAGAGAAGTCAAAGGCTCCACTCATCTAGTCTGGCGTTGGCCGTAACGTTTGACTCTTGGCAGGCCGTTTCGGTTTCTGGAATGAGCTAATCTCCAAGGCACCTTCCCACAAATGTTCTGTGACTTCCCATCTCTGTCCTGAGCCCCCCCACCCCCAGCTTCTCCCCCCATTCAGGTTGTCAGATGTGATTCTGAATGGACACTTCAGCGTGTCATCGGGGCCTGATGTCTGCCCAGTTGGGAGTGGAGCCTCAGCAACCTGAGGCCCTGCCCCCTCCCCTGGGCCATTCATTCCTCCACCTCCCGCCCTGGGTGGAGGCTCTTTCATTCCTCAGTTCCCTGTTCTTGGGAACCACCTGGAGCCCTTTCTCAGGCAGGGCAACCTCTGCTGAGTGGCCTGGGAAAATCCCTGGGAGCTCAGGTCAAGGTGCCCCACCACTGTGGGGAAAGCCCTAGGCTCCAGGCCACGAGCCCTCCTCCGAGGGAGCTAATGTGCCTCAGGGCTCTGGGGCAGCCAGTGCACCTAGAGGGTAAAATAGCAGGTCACCCCTCAGCTCCTCGGAGACAGGGTGGTGTCCATTTTTGACCCTCCGTGTGAGCTGGCACATAGTCAGCTAGATGAATGAATGAGTGAATGAATGAATGAATGGGCAGCATCTGGAGCCCTCCTTTCACTTGCCTACATATAACCCTGGCCCCAAGCCGAGCTCTGGAAACCCTCCCAGCAAACTTGCTGGGCCACCTACAGTGTCGCACATCCTCCCAGGGTGGCAGCTCCCAGGCTCTGGAGGGGAGGGAGGCGCTATGTCCTCACAGACCCTTGACCAGAGGGAGAGCGGCCGTTCCCCCAGGGCTGGGGACTCTCTGTGGGCAGAGGCATCAGTCAGGTTCAGGTAGGCCCAAGAAGGGGATGATGATGTGGGTCAAGGGGTGGTGGCAAAGCAGAGAGCCATGGAGTTTACTAGGAATGAGCTCAGATTGGGGGGCGGGGGGGAAACACCCGAGTCACGTGACCTTGGAGAAGTCATGTGTCTCTTTGAGTCCTATCTGGGGCGTGGCAACAATCTGGAGCCACAGGAGGCTGCTAGAGGACAGAAGGCAATCAAGCAGGTGACCTTGCTTTGGGATCTGTTGAGTCCAATGTCAGGGACCCTGGTTACTATTTTGTTCTTGCTAAGTCACACTGAGGCTTCTGGTCCCCTATGGTCATCTCCATCCCTCTGCCAGGGAAAGAACAGACGGCACCCACACCCCACACCCCACCAAAGAGTCCCGTCTATCATTTGCATCGTCATGTCATTAACACACTACCCCTGACCACTGAGGCGGGGAGATAGTACTAAATGTCTTGTTTATCTGGGAGGGAGAAAAGGGTGGGCAAGAAAGAGATAACCAGAGCTCTGGGCTCCTCAGCACGTCAGTATAAACATCAGCTAAAGGGAGTAAGCCTCCGAAGCCTGAAAGGAATGTTCTGTGGGGTCCCCAGGTTCCTGAAGCCCAGAACTTCGCCCACCAGTGCCCCACATGACAAGTGGAAGAGCCCAACCTTGCCCCTCAACAGACATCTCCTCTTGATGCTCCAAGGCCCAAAGATCAGGATTGGGAACACAGGTCCTAGGGTCACACANGCACGTCAGTATAAACATCAGCTAAAGGGAGTAAGCCTCCGAAGCCTGAAAGGAATGTTCTGTGGGGTCCCCAGGTTCCTGAAGCCCAGAACTTCGCCCACCAGTGCCCCGCATGACAAGTGGAAGAGCCCAACCTTGCCCCTCAACAGACATCTCCTCTTGATGCTCCAAGGCCCAAAGATCAGGATTGGGAACACAGGTCCTAGGGTCACACAGTCCTGGGCTTGAATCCCATCTGTCACTGTCAGACCTGAGAGAAGTCACTTGAGCTCTGTGGGGCTCAGCTGGGTACCTACCCCCTGTAGTTGGCATGAGGTGGTTAGATAATGCAGGTCAGAGGTCAGTGTGAAGTTGGAGCCCCATGGAGGGCTCCCTACATGGTTGCCAGCCTGTCTCAAAATTAAGGACCCAAGGGTGAGCTTCTGAAACAAGTTTGTTCTCGGGCATCCTTGGACAGAGCAGGCCCTTCCCCTTTAGTGTTTCCTAGAATCGAGCTAACAGAAAAAAAAAAAACAAAACAAAGAACCTTGTTATCTGCAAGAGGCAGTGCTGGGGTTCTGATAAAGGGGTTTGTCAGGATCTGGAAGCTTACCAGAACTTTCTGTCATTGTCTCTGTGGAGGGGTGGGCAGAGACCCTGTTTTGCTGGGGGGGCAGGCCCTGCTATCCAGACACCCGCCCAGGCCCCCTGAGAGGTGGTAAGAAAAGGGATTCGGGGGGCGGAAGGAGGGTCTGTGTGTGCCCAGAAAAGGCCTTCCTGCTCCCTGAGAGCCCAGTTTGCAGGCACTGCGGCCCGAAGAAGAGCACAGAGAAGGCCAGGTCACCGTCATTTGTTGGGCACTTCTCTGTAGGCTCAGAATTTTGATTCTCACCCCCATTTTTCAGATTAAGCACAGGAAAGGCTTAATCACTTGCCTGAGGTTCCACAGCCAAGCCCAGACCCTGGACTGGAAAATTCTAAGCAGTCAGACTCCAGAGCCCACAGTTCTAGCCACAAACCCACGAGACAGCAGGGGAGGAGCCCGATCCTAGCTGAAGGGTGAGTGAGCATGCTACTGTACTGAGCCCCGGTGGGCTGGGGAAGGCCACGAAAGGAGACAGGCACCATTTTACCAAGCACACAGACCCCTACCTGCCTGGAAGGTCCTACATTGTTTCAAGGAGAACTGACACACCTCACTTCAAGGCAGTTCTTAGAAGGCCACAGCCATGTTCTCCTCCCCTCCCCCCTGCCCCTGTCTCCATCACCCTGCCTCCCCCAGCCCACATCCTCACAAAAGACCCCAATTACATCCTTTCTCGGGGCCCAGTGCATGGTCCAGGGGTGAAGTGGATGATGATGGAAGCTGAAAGCATCACTCAGCATCCTCTCCATCCCAATGTGATATGACACATGGCCCAGATGTTCCCAGTGCTTAAAAGAACAGTGACCCCAAATCAGTGGGTTCTTGTGCTTGTGCATTTTGTTGGGGTGTTCTTATAGCCTTCCCTCCCTTTGCACTGAGTCCCCCAAATTCCAGACCCTTGGGCTGAGTATCCGGTGTTTGTGTACTTCCGTCTGACTCTGGAGTCTCCCTACAGTTTCCTAGTCCCCTGGGCACCCCGAGGGCACCTCCTCTGCAAGAAGGGGTTTTGCAACATCTCCGACTTGCCCCAACTAGACAAATCTGCTCCCACATTCAAGCCAACAGGATTGTGTTCTGAGTCAATGGCAGCAAAGAATGGAGAAGGGCCCGGCATCCTTCTGCCCTTTCTGATTTGTGCATTCTGAAGAGAAACCAGAGCATCCTTGTGCCCCTTCTGATTGTGGAGAGAATAAACCAGAGGCTCAGGAAAACGTGTTTGTGGGTTGGGTGTAGTTGTCAAAGCTCATCACGATGGCCTCAGAGTTTATTTTCTCTTTTCCAGAGTGTTCGGTATCCTAAGTGTTGCATCGAGTGTGCATGCATGTGTGTGTGTGTGTGTGTGTGAGTGTATACGTGTGTGCCCTTTGTCTGCTCCTGCAAAGCTTTTGCGACACAACAATAACTCACCCTAGCCTGATGTCACGGCTAATTTATACTTCCCAGCTTGATGGCTTGATGCCTCCAGACACTCGCTAGCTTTCTCCTCTCCCCAAGCCAGTTGCTCTCCAGAAAGCAGTTGCGGTTGAAGGCAAAAGGCATGTTAGGTCAGCCAGCAATTTGGAGTCAGTTTTAGGCGGCAGATGCCCCTAGGCCCAGGTCTCAGGTCCAGATCCAAGGAGCTTCTGAGTAGCAAGTAAAGTCCCAGCTGAGTGGCATCTGCCGGCAAAACAGAACTTTGCTCACCCGAGGACACCAGTAGGTAACAGGAAGAAAGCTGGGGCAAGGTTTATGGGCCTTGCAATTGGAGCCGTAATAGATTAATTACACGGACATTTGTAGAAGAGAATGTTTCCCCTCCTTTTAGAGAAAATAGTTGGGTAATGATAGTGAACACCTCGGCCACTCACTTTACAGCACAGAAAATAAAACCCAGTGTAAGTGACTTGTCCGAGGTCACACAGCCAGCTACTAGCAGAACCTGGGACGAGATGTAAGCTCGTCTAAGCCTGGGCCAGCACTCATGGCCTGTGGGTCAGATGCAGCCTGAACATGTGTTCTGCTAGGCTCACACAACTGTTCCAGTTGCTGTTAATACAAACAATTTTTAAATATCCCAAACAACTCTTTTATTCTACTTCTGGACTCTCTGAGCCTCAAGAATTTAGATAGAGCACAGAAATAGTGACTTGCTTCTGCCACATGATGTGTGAGGGCTGTCAACTGAGAAGACGTGAGGACAGGGGCTGGGCTGGGTGTGCCTCAGTGGCTGAGGTTGGAATCACCTGGAGAACTTTCATTCACCTGTGTGGTGGTTCATGCTGGCTGTCAGCTGGACACTCGGCTGGGCTGTCAGCCAGGACACCTGTGCGTGGCTTCCCCGTGGGGAGTCGTTTAGACTTCCTTCAGACAAGATGGCAGCCAAGGGCTAAGATCAAGTGTCCGAGAGGACCAGGCAGAAACCACAGGACCCTTTATGACTGCAATCGTTTCCTAGGGCTGCGCGAATAAAGGACCACAAACAGGATGAATTCACAGAAAGTTACTCTGTCACAGTTCTGGAGGCTACAAGTTCACCATCAAGATGTTGGCAGGGTTGGTTCCTGTGAGTGCTGTGAGGGAGAGTCTTTTCCATGCCTCTCACTTAGCTTCTAGCACATTCTAATTCTCTGTCTCTACGTGGCCTTCTCCCCGTGTCCGTCTCTGTGTGAAAATTTCCCCTTTTTATAAGGATTTGGGCCTACCCAAATGACCTCATCTTACCTTGAACATCAGCCAAGACCCTATTTTTAAGTAAGTTCACACTCACAAATACTGGGAGTTAGGACTTCAACATCTTTTGTGAGAATACAATTCAACCCATAACCATGATGTTAGCCTTGAAAGCCACATAGCATCGCTTCTGCTGTGGTCACAGGCCCCTCCCCACCAGGTTCAAGGGGAGGGAACATAAACTCCACCTTTGGGTGGGAGAAGTGTCAAAGCTGCATTATAAAACGCGTGTGCAATGGGAGATACTGTTGCAATCATTTTTGGAAGGTACACTCTGCCACAACAATGCTTTATGTTATATGTGTGTGTATATAATATAAAAATATGTATATATATTTTAGTTGCTAATATTTAAGCACAAGGGGGTTCACATAAAATTTGGGTTCTGGTCCTTGAAGAACTGGAAAGGCCTGGCAGCATGGCGCTCTCGTTTTTGGAGGTAGTGAGAGCTGCCCCTCTTAGGAGGCTGGTGGGCGATGCGACCTACTTCCTGCATCTCCCTCTTCTGGGGTCCAGTGCCAGCTGCCATCTAGTCGCTGTGCATAGCTTGATTTCCCTTACGCTCACCTGCTTCTCCCCTGTATGGCCTTGTTGCTTTTTTCTTGGATCTGGGGTGCCTCTCACCCCCCGGCCATGCTGCGCAGGGGAAGCTCCCAGGGCGGAACCCCAGGAACTCCCCTGAGGTGAGGTCATGGTGTCATGCCTGGAACCCCTCCAGGAGCCCACAGAAGGCAACAGAAATGAGCCAACCTGTGATTCACGGCAGAGGGTGTGCAGGACTGGTCTAGCCAGGAGGCTGCGGGCAAGCACAGGCAGCTGGCTGGTTGTGGAGAGTAGGGTGAGGTGGGGGTGGGGAGGTGAGCTGGAAACTGGAAACAAATGTGGTCAGATCCACCCTCTGAGGCCCCACCCATCCACCCCTGCCTGCCCTGCCTTGCCCTGCCCTGCCCTGTCCCCACAGGTCTCTCTCCAAGAAATGGCCTGGGGGCCACCTGTGAGGCGGCTTCCCTGACTTCCCACCATTCCCTTCTATCTGTATGCTACAGAGCCCTCCCAGATCCTCTCTGCTATGGGCGGGCTCCGTTCACAGCACAGGCCTCTAAAGTCAGCAACGCCAGGGCAGCGGACCAACCGACCATATTTACTTGTCATCCCAGGAACCTTGACCGAGAGAGTGATTTTCCCTTCAGGAGCACCAGGGGAACAGACACAGGCCAGGACCAGGAGTCAGGGAAGGGGTTCTAGTCTCGCAGGTACACAGGCAGACCCCTTCGCCCCAGGAGTGCTGAGCTTTCTTCAAGCTGGGACACGTGGTGTTTTGGTTGGTCTCTAGGCATGAAGGATGTCACTGGGGACCCTGGCCCTGTCACCACGGCCCCTCTTTGTGCCCTTTCCTGCCGTTGCAAGAGTGAGTTCGTTCATTGATGCACAGTGCGTAGGAAGGTGGTCTGGCAGAGTGCGAGCTATTGTTTATGTGCCAGGGTCTCCTCCACCCAGCGTTGCTGTGCCGTGAGCGCCTAGTGGGAGTTGGCAGATGGGGAGCCTTGCTTTATAGAGAACCCTGCCCCGCTTCCCCACATACCAGGTACTACGTACCAGGTGCAGTGCCAGGCCCAGAACCCAGGCCGGCCTTGCCTTCACCTACACGCAGGCCACCTGAATCCCCCCTGCATCCCCAGCTCACCCAGCAGCAGCCAAAGAGAGAGAGAGGCCCCTGGAGTTCAGGTCACCAGCATCTGTGATCAATACTTTGCAGGTTGGTTGGGGGAGGGGGGCAGGGCGTGAGGGTTTTTCTGACCTTGGGGAAGGACTGTTGTTTGGCTCCTAGTGAGAGGTGGAAATAATTTAAGAAGGGGGAAGGGTGGGGAAATAGGAAAACAGGCATGCTATAGTTGCAATTTAATTCAGGGCTGGCTGGCACTGGTCTCCAAAAGTTGAAGATGGCTGGGGGAGAAGGGGAGGGGCCTGGTCCCGGGGTCCCGCCAGCCTCCGCCATCATTGAACCTGAACTCCCAGAGATAAAAGATGCACATTGGAGCTCAGAGCAGAGCTCATTACTCTCTCCCTAAGGCTGCCATAACAAATTACTGTGAACGGGGTGGCTGAAACCAAAATTTATTCTCTCACAGTTCTGGAGGCTACAGGTCCATAATCAAGGTGCCGGCAGGGCTGCGTTCCCTCTGACAGCTCTGGGGGAGGGTCTTTGTTTCTTCCAGCTTCCACTGGCCGCCGCAATCCCTGGCGTTCCTTGGTTTGTAGATGTGTCACTTCCTGTGTGTCTCTGTGTCCTCTCCTCTCATAAGGACCCCAGCCACTCGATTTAGGACTCACCCTATTCTAGTCTGACCTCATCTTAACAAATTACATCTGCAAAGACTCTACTTCCAAATGAGGTCCCATTCTGAGATTCCAGGTGGGTGTGAGTTTGGGGGAGTCACTATTCAGTCTGCTATGGTGCCCTTGACTACCTTATCTGGGAGGGGGGTCACGCCAGAACCCCACAGAGGTTCCAGCAAGTATTGATTGACAGGAAGCCACTTTAGACCAGGGGTCCGCAAACGGCTACTTTTGGGGTGGCCCATGCACTAAGAATGATTTTTATATTTTCAAATGACTCAGAAGGAAAAAACCAGAATGATATCTAGTTAAGGGTGAAAATTATGTAAAATTCTTCTTTCGGTGTCCATAAATAAAACTTGACTCGAGTACAACCACACGCATTCATTTACTTCCTCGTTAGGGCGGAGACTGTAGACGAAAATCCTGAATTATCTACTATCTGACCCTTTAGGGAGGACGTTTGTCCAACCGACTACACCTGTGGGTCATTGTCCTTAAACAGTGGTTCCTGCCTGGCCTGCAGCCTCCCAGAACACACAGCCTCCCCAAGGGCCCAGGTGCCCTCCTCTAGGTCCCCTCTTCCAGGTCGGGCAATGTCTGAACCCTGAGTGACGGCCGCCAGCCAGGCCTGGGGTCCAGTCCTGGCTCTGGCCCTTACCTGGCAGATCCCTTCCCCCTTCAGCTCTCCTGTGAGGGGGTCCCTATCTGTTAAATGGGGAAGAGGTGAATTTCCTCATGGTGGGCTTCCTGTGGGGTTGCCTATGGTGCCCAGAAGGCCTTCAGCAGAACCTGTCAGCACAGCTCAGCTGCCGTCATCCTCGCCCCACAGCTCTAGCTGATGCGGGAGGTGGCGGGGCGCGGAAAGTCGAAGACCTTTGGAATTCTCTCCTACACCAGCAAGCCTCTTTGGGACTAACTCCGTCCGTTCTTTATCAGCCGACAAAAGAGAGTGAGAGGAACTGCCTGTCGGCTGCCTCAGGTGTAGGAGTGGAACTTTCCATGGAAAAAACAACATCGGAAGGTGCAGGTGAGCACCGCTGTGGGCCTGCTGGCGCCCATGTGACCCTCCTGTCCACACTACACTGCACCTTGCTCTGTGCCCCTGGGGAAGGCTGGCCCGCATGGACCACATTCTGGTGCTCTCTGACTTCTTGCTGAGCTTGGACCACAGGAGCCCAGGAAGGAGGCTGGAAGATGGAAGGAGAGCCAGGCCTGGGGGAGAGATGGAGGTTCTCCAGCTCCCCCAGTGCCTGTGTCTCCATCAGCCTTTTTGGTCTACAGGCTCCAGGAACTTTCACCGCCCCCTCCATCCCAACTGGCCCTGTCAGGCCTGGGTGGTCCACTGTTTCCCACCCCAGGGCCTGTCAGGCTCCTTGTATGAAACTCAACAGATGACCCTAATTTGAGTATACTGTTGCTTCCAGCATGACTGATACACTCTGAAAGGCCAGTTTTGCTCCCTGCAAGAATCCCGAATTTCCAAGAATGACAAGTTTTCTTTTGAGACATTCCCTGAGGCAGGCAGAGCCCGGCTGGGTTGGGACTCATTGAGCCAGCCCTGTGCCCAGAGCCAAAGCCTTGGGGTGATCCCAGTGTCCTTTTATCCACAAGCAACAGCGATAAGTCCTTACAGTGTGTACAGTGTTGTATGGCTTCCAAACGGCGTTCACATGTAATCGCTCTGCTAATACCCAGGCCCTTTTTTGGCGCAGAACCCAGAGCAGCATTCAGCATCCGCATTTCCCAGAGGAGGAAACTGAGATTCTGAAAGTTCTGCATGAAACCCCACCTCTGGTACAGAGTTAGAATTTGAGCCAGGTGGCTGATTTAGCCCATAAAAATAGAGGTTGCCCGGTTAAATTTGAATTTCAGAAAAACAATAAATAATGTTTTAGGATAAACATGTCCCAGGCACATTTTGGTTTGCATTTTATCCAGCAACCCTACTTCGGACCCAGGTTTCCTCCATCCAAGCCTGTTTTTGCCGACCGGTAAGGTTCCTGAAGACAGCCTACCCGTGGTGCGGATTTCCCCCCAATTTCCACCGGATGTCACCACCAGGAGTTCTTGGGGACTGGAGGTGGAGCTGGGGGAGGGGAGGGCCAATCGAAGGAAGAGAAGAATATTTCTTCTTCTCTTGGGCAACTCTATTAACAAGACCCTCTCCATCTGAAGAATCTAGGCAGGAAAGTGTCCTCCCAATATGAGTGTCCCTGAGCCCTCGGTAGGGAGAACTGAGGTCAGCACAGACTCTCAAGGGGCAGGAGGTAGGGTCTGAGAACACGGTACAAGGGGTGAGCCTCCCTCTGGATTTGGGATCACAGCATCCCGCCCCGGCTGGTAGATCCACGGCTGGAAGGCGCCTGACTTGCTAGGTCTTCCATGCCATCTCCCCAGCCCCCAAATCACAGCTGTGTCCAAGGGAGGGGCCCTTTATTTCTCCCAGACCTTTCACATGGCGGTCCCAGACAGGGCCATCCTAGGAGGACCAGGTCATGTATTGACCAAAGTGAAAAGGAGCTTGATTAATAATTATATCAGGACAATTCGGTAGCGAGTAGGACCTATGGTGACACTATTCATTAGCTACTTTGTCTGGGCCCCACAAGGAGCCGCTGACCGGATTTTAAACCCTTCAGGTTGATGTTGGTGCAGGCAGTCGGCCCAGCCCCCACTACCCTGCAGCCCCATCTACCTGAGCTGTGTGTTCAGAGTCAGGTCTGTAGTGGAGTGGGTCTGTTTGCCCAGGGTAAAGTCCAGGGGGTCACAGTTGAAAGTGTCGTTGCATCCAGATCCTCTGAAGCAATGGGTGATGTTCTTTGGGCTCTGAACCCCGGCATCCTCTGGGGTAGCCCAGGCCGTGGCTGAAGCTCTGGGACAGTGACAAGTGCCGATCAACAGGGCTTGGTTGACTTAGACAATTAACATCGGGAAGAGGAAAGTGAACCAAAAAGCACTTAATTATTTCCATTCTCATTCCCACAGTGCAGCTTAGCTTCTGGACAATTGGCTCTGAAGAGCCCAAACAGTCCCCAAACGGGAAGTGGTGAGGGCTGAATTTCCTTGTGACCTCTGGGAGCCAGCTTTCCAAAAGGCTGGTTGCAATGTGTGCTGGGAGCGTTTCAGCAGGTGGTGGAGGCAGCTCATCTCAAGCCTGATGAAGCCAATGGACCCGATCCACCTGGAGCTGACTGCTCATCCCCACCCGTCTCAAGGCTCATCTCCCCGCACCTTCCTGCTGGGCGCAGTGGCAGGGGCTCCTCCCCAAACCCCAGAGCCAGCTGCTTCAGTGACTCCTCCCTGCCCGAAGCTATGACGTCAAAAAGAAAAATAGTAGTTGCTTTCTCCATCTGTTGACTCCAGCCAAGCCTCACTGCCAAACTGCTTTGCCATCAAGATTGGGAAACTAAAAAAAGACAAAAAAAAAAAAGCAGCTCTCATAGTTCTGGACCATGTGTCACTTACATCATATTTAGATCAAGAAACTAGGAAAGAATAGAAATGGAGTCAGGGAGAAACCCTAGGGAGGTCACCTCTGTCTGAGAGGTTATTTCTGTGTGCTTCATTCCGTGAGTCTGACGTTGAAAAAGGCAGAAATTGCACCCATTCCACCAATGAGCTAGTAGGGGCTGATAGAGGTTGAGCTCAAGTTCAAGTTCGAACTGGAATTTGTAGGAACCCATGTCTGCCAACCCCCTGCTCTTTTGGGTTAGCCTCACCAATCAGATATGCTTTTCCCATTTAATAACCCTGGGAGCTTTAAGAAAAGCAACTCCACTGAGTTCTCAGAGGTCTCCTTGATGTTTTCTAGGTACGGTTACCTTGTCTCAGTGGAAAAGAGTAGTGTATAGAAAGCAAACGAGTGCACATCATGTCTCCGTGGCTTTGGAAAACTCCTCCCTTCTCCTCTCCTTCCTTCTCAGCAGACTCACCTTCCTCTTTTTTTTTTTTTTTTTTGGTGTAGGAAGTCTTTTTTTCCCTAGTGTAGTTGACTTGGTAATGAAGCTGGGGACAGCCAAAGTCCACATGCACTGGCCACGGTTAGGGACGGGCCAGTCTGGGATTAAAAATGAAGGAGGAGGAAGAATGGAATTAAAGAATATTACCATGAGACTTGTAGGTCTGGAACACAGGTGCTTCAAACACCAGGAAGACACGCGCTTGGTGGTTAAAGCCTTTTCTTTCAAATCCCGTGATTTCATTGGCTCTTTCACTCACAGTGTGTAAGTGACCATTCTGGACCAGAACCCACTCATCTGACTCCTGTTCTAGAATGTCTTCCATGTTACTCCCCTTAACCAAATATCCTCAAACCAGTTGGAGTGGAGTCGCATCTAACGTGGGGGGTTGGGTTCCAAATTATGTGTAATGTCAAGGTTATGGGTAGTCAAAATTACCCTCGAAAATCCCTTAATCACTTTGAAAATTGGTCATAAAGTACAGAATGCACTGTGCTGTACTTTATGACCAATAAAGTGTACTGTAATATAGACAGGAGAAGCTCTCTTATCCACCCTCCACTTAACCAACTGGCCGTATTAAATGATTCCCTATATTTGTCTGCAAACCATGAAGATGCACATAGTCCCTGGATGCTGAAGGCTGAGAGCCCTGTGGAATCTGCTCCTGCCAAGTCCAGCTGGATGTTTACAAAGAGTCAATTATCGCTGTTCTCAAACTTGTTTATGCTGCTGTGCATTTTATAGTAACTACATAATTGAATTAAATATGATGTAAGTGGCTAAAATTAGGGTGCAAAAGGAGAATAAGTATTTCTTTGAAAATAACATTGAATGCTGTGGAAAAGGAAAAAGTCACAAAAATAAGGAAGCGGGTTGGATTAGAATGGACAAAAACTGTAAAATTTCAGGGCAAGATGATAAAATCTGGGACTCCGCTCTTATATCAATCCGTATTTTCTGCTCTGGCAAATCCAGGTGCTGCGGTTCCTGTCTGTCTCCCCAAGTGAAGTCTGCCTTGCGACTTCGATTCTCCGATGGGTCCGAGGAGAGCCGTGGGTTTTTCAGTGTGTTTAGCTTTTTACTTGTTGGCACTTCCAAGCTTACATGCAGAACTGGAAACTGGTAGTCTTTGATGCATAATGTCTATAATTTTTTTTTTGCTTTAGTTTAAAGAGATAGAAAATGAAATTCACTGATGATGCTTTATAGATGTAGTTTATGTAAGAAATATAATAAAAACTCCATATATTGAGCTCATCCCCCCGCCCCCCCCCAAATAAGAAGAAAAATGCGATGGCTCAGCCTTAGCAAAGAGATTGGTGAATGAATTTACATTTGTAAGTTTTAAGTAAAAGTAAAGTATATACATATATATATGTGTGTGTATATATATGTATATAAAATTTCCTGCTTTAATTATGTCTTGATTATACAGAAAAGCCTCTACGGATAATATAATGTCTGCTGTGCATTATACAATAACACGGACTAAATTGCACTCAGTGAGTGATATTCCATGTGCTGTTAAAATCATGTTTTCCTTCTCTCTCTTTTATTTGAATCCATCTGACTTAATGCATGTGAGATAAATGTGGTGTAATGTAACACCACTGTACTCCACTCATAAATTCAGTGATTCAAGCCTTAATGCTAAACCTGGGTGGATTAAGTCGGTTAGATCCACCAAACGCCACAGCGGTTCTCACTGCCTCAAGATCCCTAGGGCCTGGGGTGCTGGCTTTGTTGAAATTAAAATGAAAACAGGCAAGGCACTTGCCTTAACATATCAGAGAGGCAGCACGCCTGTCCTGGGAGCCAGACTGCTTGAGTACAAATCCTGGCTTTTCCAATTCTCAAGAGCAAGCCACTTAAATGCTCCTCGATCCAGCTCCCCTGCTAGGGGGTCCTCACGAGGATGCGCTGAGTTACCCAGTGCGAAGTCACGAGGGCAGTGCCCGGGCACAGGGCGGATGCCATCTGTGTCAGCTGTCGCCGTCCCTCTTACAACTCATCGTTACTGTTTCTGCCCATAACTTGGCATAATCTGAGTGGCTCTTATCCTAAAAGGGTAAAGTAAATAAAACAATACATTTCACTTAAAGGCCCAGGTGCTCGCTTCACTCCCCCAAGAATTAAGAAAGCGAGTAAGTTGGACCCTGGACGCTTTCTGAAAAAGCACAGTGTGGGTAAACACAGATGGGTGTCTGGGGAGCAGACCGTTTGAGAACAACATGGGGGTAGGTGTCCCCATTGACCTTCCAGGGGGAAGAAAAAATGAATGCTGCTTCAGAACTCCCCAAAAAAAGTTTATTTATAAAATACCGACAAGTTTGACAGGACATGGGACTTCTCATGGTATATATTTCAAATCAATTTCTTTCTCACCTTTCATTTAAAAAATAAACCTAACAAGCTATATGACATATATATATTTTCTTACACATAGACACCTGCCATAATGAATACTCTCCCCATAATTTTTCACTATATCTTTTAAATCAAAAAAATAAAGATTTGTGTTGGTTTTTTGTTTTTGGAGTCTATATGCGTAAAGAAAAGGTAACCGGTTTAAATGCTTTTGGTTATTCTCACAGAAACGGATGGAAGGGGACGGCCCCAAGCGGGCACCTGGGCTCTGGGAGACGGTCGGGGCAGGGTTGTGCCCCGGGCAGGGCCGCGCAGACGCACTAGGGAGCCCGCGGCTCTGCTCTGATGGTCCCCCTCCCCTCTCCAGCCCTCCAGCCCCTCCCGCTGTGTGGGCACCCTCAGATGTGCACATGGGAATAGGAGCGAAGCCCCTGTCCAGGGTGGGCTATGGGGCGGCTCTGGCACCTTGAAAAGCACCGCCCAGGGAGGTGTGGGCAGAGACAGAAGGCCTCGAGGCAGCGCGTGCTGGGCGGGGCAGTGGGGGGCTGGGGGGAGTCCTTGTTCCCTCCGAGTCTTGGCAGTGTCAGATTGGGGACAGGGCTTGGGGCAGGGCGGGCAGCCTGGATCTGCAAATTCCTTGGAGCCCTGGGAGGAGCGTAGAGCAGCTTTTTGGTTTGTCTTGGCAGTCTGGGTGCAGAGCTGATGTGAACACCGGAGGCATGGCCAGGAGGGGGAAGGGCAACCCCGGTGCGCCACATGTGGGCTGCTGGGTGCCACACCAGATTTCCCGAGGCCACAGCCAGGCAAAGGCCAAGGTGCCAGGTGCTCAGTGTCCTGGTGTGAACCTGCATCTGGTGGAGTCACACGGACAGGGGCCCTGGCGTCACTGGCCCAGGACACCACAGGTCAGGGAGGTTCCCTGATACCCAGTCCCACGCAGCCAGGGGTTTGGACTGGGGCTGGGAGCCTTCGCTGCCCCAGCGGATATGTAAACAAGAGCAGAGACACTTCCGCTCGGGAATCCAGCCTTCCGCAGCAGCTGGAGACCTGGGTTTTCAGGTTGGGCTGGGGCAGCGGGAGGCCACATTTCAGATGAGTGGGTAGGGCTAAGGGTGGACTTTCACTTTGGGCCCAGCCTGCCTTCAAGGGCTTGTCTGAGAGTGTTGGTCTACACAACGTCCTTGTCTCCTCAGACGACAGGCCCCAGCTGCGCCCCAAGTGGGAGGGACTTGGGCTGCCTGTGCCCCACCTCGGAGACAACCTAAGCCATCGGAGGTCGTTGCAAGAGCCCTCTGGCTAACACACATAAGATGTGTTCTCTGTGCCTGTGAGTGCATGTGCGTGAGCCTGCACATGTGTGCCGGCTCGGGTGTGAATGAGCACTTGGGGACCGAGGGAGGGTGAACGAACACCTTAGTGCACCAGGTGATTCATGAAAGGCAAAGGAAATCTGGCCTCATGTACAACACACACACAGTGTTTTAACTCATCCCGGCCTCCGCGCCCCCAGACCCCTCCCTGGGCTGGGCTAGGATAATTCCCTAATGCAAACAGAGAACTTCCTTAAATGGTTAAACACAGAGCAGATAGAGAAGACACAGCTGTGGAGAGAGAGAGAGACAGAGACAGAGAAGGGGTGAGGGGGAAGATGAGCAGAAAGGAAAGAGAACGCGGCAGTGTGGTCACACGCAGCAGCTGCAGATGTGCTGCTATGGAAACACCAGATGTGTATGAAAGCAGGACCTCGGGCCATGTCCTCCTTTGGGGGAAAGACTGTGTTTCCCTTCCCAGCCCATTTGTGAGAGGCTGTGTCTGGACCCCGGAGCTGGGTCAGCCTGTCTGCTGAGCTGTGCCTGGACTTCCCCTGCACACATTTCCTGGGTGGTGGGGAGGGGGGCCCCAGTGCGTGGAGCCCACGGCTGGGCCAGCCCTTTCCTCAGGCCCCTGGCCTTGCTTTAGGTGTACAGGCCCTGTCTGTTCTTGGTTTACCTCCAGATTCTCCACTCAGGCCCCCCTAAACGTTCTCTTACCACCCCCAAATCGGCCACCACCTCCCCCTGGGCAGGTGCAGTGGCTGTGCTTGGCACCCCAGGGAGTCCTGCCCACTAAGGTGCCCCAGGCCGAACTGAACATGCTGGGCTGGCCATTTCCTTTCCAGAGGCAGGTGCCCATCTCCAGCTCTGGGGGCACCAGGGGCCCGGGGGGCTTAGGTAGGCTCC
This sequence comes from Sturnira hondurensis, assembly GCF_014824575.4. Taxonomy (NCBI): domain Eukaryota; kingdom Metazoa; phylum Chordata; class Mammalia; order Chiroptera; family Phyllostomidae; genus Sturnira; species Sturnira hondurensis. The sequence continues at coordinate 12,385,127 of NW_028091359.1, forward strand.
CCCCTTGACCCCTGCATCCAGAAGCCCCAAGTTGATGGGAACAAGGCCACTGGAGCGGCTTTTTAAAGAACATTCCTTGGAGCAGATTGTACGTGGTTAAGAGCTTTGCCTCCCATCAGCTATTCTTGTCGCTTGGTCCCATCTGACCTGCTCCTCCGGCCTGCCTGACTCTGCATCTCAGGGACTGTGTCCAGCTTGGATGGGCCCCTCCTCTCTCCAGGCCCTGGCTAGGCTGAGCCAAGCCTAGAAGCCATCATGGGGGCTGGGATGCTCTTTGACTCTTTGTAAACTGGGTGCTGAGCAGATTGGCAAACTCGAGCAGCCTTGGCCTCTGGACCAGGGACTCACCTGCCGGTCTGGGCCCCTGAGCCCTTGTGCTTTAGGAGGCGGATGTTTTAGACATGGAGAGCTATGGGGTGAGCGTGAGAGGAACACAGACCTGAAAGTGAGTGTCTTATTTGGCTAGAAGAGCCCAAAGGGATTTGTCTGGGAGAGGACCCAGGCCCTCTTCCTTGCCGGTGCAAGGAATGTGGCACGTGCGTGCACATGTGTGACAGGAGGAAGGTATCTGTCCAGGAAGAGAGGTGTGCCTGCCACGGCCATCCCTCACTCCCACTAGCTCCCCAGCGCCAGGCAAGCTGAATTTCCTTGTCCCAGTTGTTCTCTTTCCCCTCTTCCTTTGGGGTTGGGGCAGATGGTACCTGAACTGGAAAGAGGAAAGTCAAAGCAGCTGTCTTACATTCCTGACTGCCTGTGTTTCACCGGACCGCGCCAGTGAAGCCCAGCCTGTGCCCCTCCTCTCTCCCCTAGTTCATCTCTGCTCCTCTGCGCTCAGGACAGTGAGTTCAAGTGAAGAGATGGCTGGGCTCAGTGGCGGGGGAGAGGGGCTCTCCTGCACCCTAAGGGGCCCTCTTCCGTGGACTTACAAGAAAAAATATGTTAGGAACAAGGAGCTAGCTAGGCAAATTCTCACGACTTAGTTGTTTTTTGTTTTCTAAATAAACTCAGTGTTTGATGGAGAAGTTGAGCAAGGGAGGGGGGCCGTGGTGGGTGAGGACAGGGACGCACTCGGCGGTGGCTGGGTGAAGAGAGAGGAGGTGAGCTGTGCCTAGAGACACCCATCCTTGCATAGCATCAGGCAGTGACGGGCCCAGGACTCCGGCACAGGCCGGAAGAGAGGCAGCCGGCTAGACTTCCAGAAGCTTCTCCCTTCAGTCAGGTCTGCCTTGCAGGCCTCCAGCCCTTTGCCTTTTCTGCCCCCCTCTCCCCAGGGGCTTAACCCCCTTCTGTCTGCCCAAGCCACACCCCCAACTCTGCACTGTCCCCAAAGGAGCAGCCAACCCCACGGTTGTGAAGCTGACCAATTGCCGGCCACACATGTCGTCTCATGGTTTTCTTCTCCCTTCTTCTCACTCCGGCTTTGCTGGCCCTGGAATCTCTGGGAAAATAAACTCAGGAGGTGGACAGCTGACTTGGTTTCTTGGTGTTTTTGTTTTCTGGCAGGCGGTGCGGGGAGGGGTGGAGGGGGAGTTTGGTGCCATTTTTCTCTTTCCTCTTTGGAGGTCACACAAATGACGAAAATCCTGCTATTGGAGCCCGGGAGCCAGGGGCAAGGCTGCTGGGGGGGCGGTAGAGGGTGCTCTGCTGACTGGGGGGGTTCGGGGGGTTTTGGGGCGTTGGGGTCCGACTGGCCTTGGGCCGAAAGAGGCTGCCCTGCTGGACACTGCTGCTGTTGGTGATGGTGGCATGGTCCGGCTCCCCTGCGTCACTCTCCGTGTAGCTGTACGCCTGGGCCCTGGAGATCCCCTTCTGCTGCCGTCGCCAGGAGTTGTAATACGTGGGGTCGCTGATGTAGTGGTTGACAAAAGAGTGGGCCTTCTGGTGGTTTGGGTCGACCTCGTACTCGCTGTCACTCCCCTGGCAGGACAGAGAACGGGGTGTCAGTGGCCCAGTGGGGACAGGTCTGCATGCTCAGCGCTCAGAAGCACAGAGGGCTCGGGTATGAATGTCCGCTTGGCCTGTTCCAAGCCCTGGGCCATGGGCCTCTCAGCCCCTACACTGCCCGGAGGGCATGATGCCCCCTTAGGCCTGCCTTTTGCTTCCTTCAGAGAAGATCATGGCACAAAGCCTGTGGATTTCTGATGTGAATCAGAAGACCTGAGGTCCAATCTTTTTTAAACATTGAGGTGAAATTCACACAACCTAAAGTTAACCGCTTAAAGCGCACATTCCAGCGGCATTTAGTGCATTCCCAAAGTTGGGCAGCCGTCACCTCCAACCAGTCCCAAAACATTTTAATCCCCCTCCTCCGGTAAAACACTGGGCCCATTTGGGGTCACTTCCCTGACCTCTGCCCCTGGCGACCACTAATCCACTTCCTGTTTCTCTGGGTCTACCTATTCCAGCAATTTCATACAAGTAGAATCAGCCAATATGTGACTTCGGCGTCTGGCTTCTTTTACTTAGCAGGGTGTTTTTGAGATTTCGTTAACCATGTCTTTTTACTTCTGGTATTCCTGATGCTTTGACATCCGGGGCCTTGCTGACCCAGGAGGGACTGCCCCTCCCAGGGCCGGTCCGTTCTTGGAGACAGTTAGCAGATTTCACGTCGAGAGCCCACTGCCCACCACCTCCTCTAGTGGGCTCTCACGTGCTGACCCCACTATTCCCTACTCACCCCAGGGCCAGGAACCAGACAACAGGGGACAGCCCCCTCCCCTCCTGGGCCCCTGAATTTACTCAAACTAGCCAGAGCCTGCTTCCCCTGCTTTGACTTTCTTGTGGGAACCACAGGAACAGCCCCTGACCCTGGCGTTTCCCTGTGTGGCCCTGCGTGGCGCAGCCTGCCCCTTCTTGAGAACTGTGAAGAACAGGGGCAGTTGGCTCCTGATCTGTCGGCCGCACCGTCTTTGAATAATAACAAAAGGCACATTTCAAGGCAGAGTATCGCATGTGCGATATGCCGAGTTCTAGTCTTGGCCCAGCCTCTGACTTACTGCGCCCGTGACTGGGGACAAAGCCGGGGCCAGGTTATAAGACCCGAAGAGACTCCTGACATTGCTCACCCATGTGTGATCCGAAATAAAAGCATACGATACACATGAAAAAAGTATCAACCGAAGTGCTGGGTTGTCACGCGAGGACTATCCTGAAGCTTTTCAAAGGAAATGTAACGTATTAGATCATTGTTAAACTGGTTGGTCCTTTTGTGTCCTTCGGATGGGCTCCATCTGCCTATTGGGGAATCAGTATGAGACAAGAGTCAATCTGGGCTGCAAAGTGTGAGAGCATTGGGATCTGAATTGTGGAGCTAAAAATACCGTGCGCCCCTCCCCCACCCTTGGCTCCCAGCAACTGAGAAGACAGCAGATGGGCACACCCTTAGAACTCTCTGGAAGACAGGCACTGATGTTAGTGAACAGCACACCCCTAACGACACACAGCTCAGAGGACCGTGCCCAGGGCGCCTCACCTCGGCCCAGGGAGTGAGTGCTTGGAGGTGGTAAGTTAATACCATCAGCCCCAATAAAACTCACTTTGGAAAAATATTGTAGCAAGGAAACCCAGTGAGCCCAATACAAACGAGTCCGGGATGATGGGCTGTGTCCAGCTTTGCAGGTAAAGAAGCCGGAGAGTGTGCCTTGCCCATGCGCGCTGCGCTGTGGGAGATGCAATGTACCCTTGTTCTGGTTCACGGCATCTGGACCCTCAAGAGAAACAGCCCCGATGTACAGAACCGCCAACGAAACAAGCTACTTAGGGAAACGCTGACTGGCGTTCCCATGTTGAGTTTTCACACCTCTGTGCTATAACTAGTGACTTTTGCCCAAGGAAATGATGAGCTGGGCTTGAGCGCAGCACTGCCTGATTTTTCCAAAGCCCACACCTACCTAGAGGTCGCGAGGTGGGGGATGAGAGCCCTCTCCCCTCTGAGTGATAAATATTCCCACTCGACCCGCTAACTTATGTCCTCTGGTTCCCCCCTCCTCCTCACCCCTCCACAGTCCCTGATGCTAACCTTAACCCTCCTCCTCATCCCCCACCCCTCTCCGAGCAGGAACCCCCAGGACCCAGACAATGGGAAGTCCCTGCCTAGGCTCCCCAGGACGCAGTGCAGCATAATGCGAGCCCCTTTCTTTGCCTACTGCCCAGCTGCCGGCCCAGGAGGGAACAAAGGGGCCCCAACAGACGGAAGGTTCCATATGCCAAGTGTGGGGAGGGGGTGGAGTAGGGAGGGGGGTACATAATGCCTGGGGCTTTGGTGAGACTTGCCCCAGGAGGCAGGGGTCTGAATGGGCTGTGGTTATGCCATGAGGCAGGAGGCTGGAGATCCCCTGGGTCCAGGGGCAGCGAGGGTCTGCGAGTGGGGGCGGGGGGCAAAAGGGGGTGCCCAGTTTCCCCTGCAGGTTAGGCCTGTCTGGCGGGGCACCTGCTAGCTGGCTTGGGTGGCTGTCTTAGAGAGGAACCCCCGAATCATTTTGGGCCCATCCCAGAGTGAGTGAGTGGGGTAGCAGGGACTGTGGCATGGAGAAGTCCCAACTCTGTTCCTTACAGGCTAGGTAAGTTTGCACCCATCCCCTGGCTCACTTGGCCTCAGCATCCTTGTCTGTAAGATGGGTAGGTCCCCGCAGATCACAGAGTGAAGCGAGCTACAAATGAAAGAATGCTGTGATAGGTACTGTTAGGGAGAGAGCAAGGGTGGGTCTGGAGGGGTGGAGCTTTGGAGGCCCACCAGGAGGGATGGGAAGGGGCCTGGGGAGGAGGGGGGAGGTTGACCCTGCTCAGATAGCTCCCGCCCCCTCCCCAATCCCCTCCCCCTTTTCTGCAGAGGGAGGCATGGCTGCGAGGCTGGGGCTGGATAACTAGTCTCTCTGGCCCTCCTGGAGCCTCCGGATACCAAAGCCCATTTGTCCAATCATTTCCCTCCATCCAGCTACCATCTGTTGAGTACCCACTGTGTGCCAGACGCTCTGTGGGGCAGCATTCCTGGGGCGAGGGGAAAGGGAGAGAAGGAAGAGCTGGGAGCCAAATGGGCCTGGGGTTAGCTTCTCGGCTGCCTCCTCCCACCAGCTCTCCTGAAGCCAAAGGAGGGGGTCTTTGCATCAGCGACTGCTCTCCAGCCTCCATCTCTGAGAACATCTGTTTCTTCTCCGGGTGGGGGTGGGGTGAGAAGAGAAGAAAGCAAGCGAGGGGGGACAGGGGCTCCCATTCTGGGCTTTCAACTCTCACGCGGCCCTCGGTAATTGAATGCAGCTTCCCAGTAACCGGCCCAGCACAAAGGGGCCCTTTCATGGGCAGCCCCGCCAGGCCGCCAGGCAATCAGGCAACTGTTTCGGCTCCTGGGCCTCTTAACAGCTCCTCAAAGCCACTCAATCAGCAATTACAGGGGCCTGGGGAGGGGCGGGGTGCAGACTCCAGGCCTGGTGATGGGAGTGGGGAGGGGGCTCCACAGAAAAGACAGGAACAAAAGAGAGGGGGCAAAGGAAAGCCTCCTGCTTTTCTGCTGGTTTCTAGAGGCAGGGATTCCTGCACCAGACTCAGCAGGCGATGGAAGGGCGCCACCACAGAGGCTTGTGGATGGGCATGGAGACCCTGGGGCCAGGCAGGGCGCCCGCACCTTGCTGACTCTCGTAAAGTCCCATGGGAATGTGTTGCCCCTTACAACAGAGGGTCGCCCTGTGCAGCTCCTGTACAGACCGGAAGCAGGAGCCCCTCCCTCATCTGTGGTCCCAGATGCCTGAGCCCAGTCCAGCCTGAAGCCCAGCGTGAGTCTGGCCCCTTGGATGCCCTTACCCTTGAGGGAGCAAGGGCCCCTCCTGCAGGGGCTGCAGGGCTAAAGATCAGAGGTGAGGGGGCGGGCATGCTAAGTATCTCCCTCACTGGTCGCCCCCTTGAGGCTCAATTTTGTCAGGGTCTTGGGCTCCCTGTACTAAAATAGCTGGAAATCTCCCACGAATGTCCTTTGAAAATTTCAGCTCAGGCACGATGTCACCTAGGCTACCTGCGCCTTTACAGATCAGGTGACAGCCAGTGTGTGCCAGATCTCAGCTGTCAGAGACACCTGTGGTCAGGGGCCTCCCGGAGGTCCCCGGGGTGTGGAGTGGGGCCAGGGTCAGCGAAGGCCTCCCTCCGTCAATCTCCCCTGGGCCAGGCACCTGGGTGAGGCCAGGCACCTGGGTGAGGCCAGGCTGCAGCAGGAACCGCCTCAGAGCCAGCCGGACCTAGATTTGAATCCTCACTGGCTGCTTGACTTCTGCGAGCCTCAGTTTCCAACTGTGAAATGGGGATCTTCCCATTTGCATGGCAGGGCAGTTGGATGTTAAATGAGAGTGTATAAAGCTCAGAGTTCAGCACAGCAAGTGCCCCACATGTGGCTCCTCCCTTCCCCAGGCTTCCTCTGTCCTGTCTTGGTGTGCCTCTCGGCCTCTGTGGGTCCAGCGAAGGATGTGGGCCTCACTGAAGCTGTAAGACCTGTGAGACCTGATTGATGGACAAGAGGCAAACACTGGCAAAAGGCAGGACACTCCACAGCAGGAGGGAGGTGATGCCACCACTACCACTCCAGCCAAACACGAACCTGCATTCCTCCCCTCTGTGCATGATCCCACCCTGTCCACACTTCTGGACCCAGCCGGAATGCCACCTCCTCCAGGCAGCCCTCTGTAAGCTTCCAGGAGGATACAACCTTCCTCCGGGATTCCTCACAGTGCTTTATCTGAACCACAGTAAAGGGGAAGGCTTCCGTTCATCACTTTCCCCCTGAATGTAGTTACAGCGGGCATCATACTTTAATGAGAACGGAAGATGTGGTTATTTACAGATATGTGGTCTTCCCTAATAGATCATAATACGATATTCATGAGAGCTTGTCTTGGTCATCCCTGTAGCCACCACATGTAAACAGTGCCTGGTACATTTAGCGGGGGCAGAACAAATAGTTGCTGAGTAAATGCACCAAGGAAGCAAGGAATGGGCTCCACGGAGGGCAAATCCAGTGCTTATCCCTCCCGGGTGCCTTGCAGGGCCCAGCTGTGCGTGGTGTGCAATGGGTGTGCAGGAGGTCTAGAGGTGGGGCCGGGCTGTGCGTGGGGGCCTCCTTGTCTTTATCTGAAACAGTCGCAAACCCACCGGGCCTCCCAGAGGGTTAAGTGGTGCCATTCTGGAATAACCTTTGCAGTTATTCCTGGCTCCCCACTAGGGCTCCATAAATGTTCGCTATTATGATTGGGTGTTCCAAACATACTCTTGGGTTGGCCAAAAATTTGTTTAGTTTTTTTCCCCATACGATGGCTCTGGGAGCGCTTAGGTGTCTCTAACTTCATTCAGGACCATTGTATTCGATTGTATTGGGACGGCTGTCATATCAGCATGTATTAAAAACAAACCTATCCAAATTGGTAAATTTTTGTGCAGCCATGTTCATGTTAAAGATGAGAGAGGACAGGCAGCATTTTCGTCATACTATGCTTTATTATTTCAAGGAAGGTAGAAATGTGCCCTGGCTGGTGTGGTTCAGTGGATTAAATGGCAGCCTGCAAACCAAAGGGTCACTGGTTCGATTCCCAGGCAGAGCACATGCCTGGGTTGCAGGCCAGGTCCCCAGCTGGGTGCATTCGAGAGGCAACAGATCAATGTGCTCCTTACATATCGATGTTTCTTTCCCTCTCTTTAAAAACAATACATAATATCTTAAAAAAGAAAAGAAAAGTGAAAAAGCAACTGAAACAAAAAAAATATTGTGCTGGGACCAAAGAGGTTTGTGAAGTTTCTTGGTACTCGTGACATTTCGGCCAAATGATTCTTTGCTGTGGGGCTGCCTTATGCACTGGAAGACGTTTAGCAGCACCCCTGGCCTTTATCCACCAGAAGCCAATGGTGGGAGACAGTTGGCATACTCAAACTATCCAAATCAATACAGCTATTGGTGAAAATAAAAAACGAGTCTTTCATTTTACAAAAGGAACCAACCGGTTTTTGGCCAACCCCACATAGAAAATCTAACTTGTTCTCACTTTTCCACATAGGCTTAATTCCACTACAAGGAGCTTAGCGGGGCTGCCAGGGTCGCACAAAGACCTGAATAACAATTAGGGAAGGTGCCGTGGCTTGGAATTTCTCTCCCATTGAGATTTTTCTTATGTGCTAACTATGAACATTTTATACCAAACTTGGACTCTTACTTTAAAAAACAAATTGGACTGAAGCCATCCTTCATTTTCAGAAGTTCCAGCAGGCAAGCCACAGGCCCTTTAAGCCGCAGCCTTTGTGTGGCTCCTGCCTAGCGGCCTGGAACCCTTCTCCTGCAGCCCTGGAGGCCCAGCCCCCACCCTGACCCCTGTGCCCTCTGGGGACAGCCAGCCCCCCAGCCGCACCACTGCCCCATATGGCCTTTCTCACATCACTTCATGTTTGTCTGTTTGCAAAAACATTGACTTTTTGTTTATTACCATATCACAAGGAGCTGTCTGGCAAATCCCCACCGGCTTTGGAGAGTGAGTTTTGGGTGGTCTGAGTTAGAATATAAACCAGGCGGTATATGCAAGACTCACTGTCAGAGAACCTGGGGGAGGGGACTTCAAAAGACAGGAAGTCACCCTCCAGAGCAGCTGACACAGAGCGGCCAGCCTGTGTGGCCCCTGACCCTTCAGGACATGCCATCAGAGCAGGAGACTAGGTGACACCCCCCATAAGTGTCAGATTGAATGTTGCAATGGTGGACGCCCCACACCCACAAACTTATCTACAGTCCTGCGGCTCCTCAAGGGGAGAGTGAGTGGCCACAGGACTGACTTACAACATTGGTAACAGGGGCATTGGAAGGAGGCCAGCGGCTCTGTGTCCAGCCTGTCCCCTCCAGGGGCTCCCAGGGGGCGGGACCATATCTCCATCACCTCTATGTCCTCAGAGTACAGGCTCAAGAAATGAGTGCCGAGAAACCAGTGTCTGCTCACCCCCACCCCCATCGGAGAGCCCTCACCACCCCAGACGGACAGACACTGACGTCTGGGCCTTCCCAGCTGTCAAGGCACAAACTCTGACCTGACACTGGAGGCACAGGGGGCGGGCTGCCTGAAGCAGGGTCCCGCATTCCCCTCACTGAACCAGGCACGACCCTGGAGTTGCAGAATGACAAGCGGTTTGCTTGGGGTCCTCTTGGTGACACTCAGGGGCTCAGGGTGGTGGCTCTTTACCAACAGGTATGAAAGCCATCCAACATTGTAACAGTGGGATGTTTCACGATGGCACAGTGAACCAGTGCCCTGGGACTGGGGGGACATAGGTACGGACAGCAGCACCCTCTAAGGCTCTCCCGGGGCTCTCCCATTTCTGAGGACACGATGCTCTGGCAACAACCTCCTGCGTGCCAGGCTACCTGCAGCGGCCCCAAAGACAAAGGCCCATTCCTGAGTCAGCAGACCCAAGCGATGCTGATGGGCACGGCACGGGCCCGACTCTCTCTTAGTGCAACCCATGTAACAGCCCTCTGCACAGATGGTGCTGCTGCCCTGCGTGGGTGAGGCTGTGGCGGACCCCCTCCCCGATCCAGAGGCAGTAAGGGGCAGAGCTGGGGTCCAACCCAAGGCCACACACCAGCCATGACCACCTGGGGCTGCCCTGCAGAGCAGCCCTCTTCGGGGCTGGACTGTGACGCCTGTGCTCCACCGTCCATGCCGGACACCTTTCTTGGGAACAATGTTAGGGCCCGGAGCACTTTCCTCTGGGTGTCTTTCTTTATCCTTTGAAGGTGGGCTTGAGGGTTTTTTAGTTTTAGTTTTTGTACTCCACAGTTAGTTGTTCTCAAGAGTCTCATCAGTCAGTTCTTAAGGCCTTTCCAGAAAGTTCTGCCCTGAGGGTGACAGCATCAGCATGGGGTAGGCCCGAGGGGCCAAGGGGCTCTGTGTCAGAAGGCCAGCCAATGGGCTCCAGCTCTCCAAGGTGGGAGTGGGACCCTGGGCTTGCCCTGTGGTGGGTGGACCTGAGCCAACTCGCTTAAGCTCTCTGAGTTTCCCACTAATGCCTGCCTTGGAGAGTTGCTGCAATGCTATGAAGTGTGATGCCCATGGGACCCTGAGCACAGCCCCCGGGGTGTGGCCTTTGCCATCAGTGTGACTTGGAAGGGTAACGCCTCTTCGACTGTGTGTCGTGGCACTGGTCACGAGGAATAACTTTTAGGCCAACCACAGATCTGTTTATCCGCGAACCACGCTCAGGCTGGGGTCTGCGCAGCGTGACCAGCGCCCTAACGTCCCTTTCATGTTTTCAACAAGAACGTGCAGAGTGACATGTACCAGGGGCCATGCAGGACACTGGGGATACGACAGCCATCAGAACTGTCATATGGAGCATTCACGGAGCTTAGCTTTAGGAGTAAATAGACCCAACTCAATCCAACACAGCTCCCAGCTCAAACATGAAACCATGCCAGTGTCGCCAGGTCCACTGACCTGGAAGGGAGCCTGGGCATTCTGCTGGGATGGCTGACTCTGGAGCCGGGGAGAACTCCTCACACTAGGGTATGTGCTCCTGGGGGTGGTGTGTGTGACTGGGTCCAGGTTGCTATGGAAACAGTGTTCAAGTGATGGGCTTGTTTCGAATGAATGAGGTCCATGGCTAAGCAGAGGATTCCAAGTCTCTGCCACCCTGGAGGAGCTTATAAAGAAGGATGGCCTTGGGATGGCGGGGGGTGGGGCCTGGCATGGCCTCAGGGACCAGCTCTGCATCCCCTGTGAGGGTCCTCTAGACCCAGGCAGGGATGGCTGAGAAAGCTCTGGAAACATCAGAGCATACCTCCTGCACTCAGAGGACTTGCTCCCTGAAGGGTCGGCGCTCAGCCACCGGGGGTGGATTAACAATGCCCTTTGCAGAAGGTCAAGAGAGGCTGGCCAGAGCAACATGGTGAGTCNCAACTCAATCCAACACAGCTCCCAGCTCAAACATGAAACCATGCCAATGTCGCCAGGTCCACTGACCTGGAAGGGAGCCTGGGCATTCTGCTGGGACGGCTGACTCTGGAGCCGGGGAGAACTCCTCACACTAGGGTATGTGCTCCTGGGGGTGGTGTGTGTGACTGGGTCCAGGTTGCTATGGAAACAGTGTTCAAGTGATGGGCTTGTTTCGAATGAATGAGGTCCATAGCTAAGCAGAGGATTCCAAGTCTCTGCCACCCTGGGGGAGCTTATAAAGAAGGATGGCCTCGGGATGGCGGGGGGTGGGGCCTGGCATGGCCTCAGGGACCAGCTCTGCATCCCCTGTGAGGGTCCTCTAGACCCACGCAGGGATGGCTAAGAAAGCTCTGGAAACATCAGAGAAGACCTCCTGCACTCAGAGGACTTGCTCCCTGAAGGGTCGGCGCTCAGCCACCGGGGGTGGATTAACAATGCCCTTTGCAGAAGGTCAAGGGAGGCTGGCCAGAGCAACACGGCGAGTCCCCTGGCTGCCCACTGCCTTGCTGTCTGTAGATGGGAGCGTGGCTTGGGGAGTCCTCTGCTATAGCCCCACGGGCATAGCAAGTTTATCTTTTTCAATTTTACCTTGAGTGCCTAGAATCTAAATGCTCATCACTCTCTTTGGGGAGAAAGATGAAACCTCCTGCTTCAGGGAAGCATGGCCTGGTAAGTCCCTGTACCCACGGGGCTACAAGGAGTTAAATACTCATAAGAAGATGCTGCGACCTGAATCACACGAGTCCCCGAGTAAGCCCGGCTAAGCCGGGGTCTCTGTCCCTGCCAGCTGAGCGGGGGTGCTATCTCCAGCCTTCCCGGCTCTGCCCAGCCCAGCAGTAACCCTGGCACTGAACAAAACAACAGTGGGCGAGAGGCCCTCAGTCCACGGGGCCCACAGCCGGATCCCAGGCTTGCTGGCACTTCCTACGCGGCCCACAGCCCTGCTCCCTGCTGGCATCTCTTTCTTCTCATCCTCTCCCAGGACCGGGCAGAAAAGGTCCAGGGCGTGGGACACAGTGGCCTTTCTTGGCCCTTCCTCGGCAACCACCAGGCTTGGCCAAGGCCAAGAGGGCTGGGGTGGGAGGCTGCAACATCCCTTCATTGGAATGCACTCTGCCTCCTCTCCCCTTGGCCTGGGACAGAGTGTCCCCAAGTGGCCCACCTAATGGCAGCCTCTCTAAAGCTCTGTGTTTCCCAGAGGCACTGTCTTCTTCTTAATATGTGAGCTGCTATTTATTCACTAGTTGCCATGTGTCAGGCCTTATGCTAAGCTTCTCTATGCCTAATCTCAGCCCCACGAGAGCCTGTTGTTACACCTGCCCATTCTACAGACAGAGAAACTGAGGCTTAGAGAGGTTTTTTTTTTTCTACCACACTCAGGATGCCCCAGCTCATCAGCAGCAGAGCCAGGATTCAAACTCAGATCTGGGCCTCCAATAGAGGGCCTTCCCATAAAGGGGAGGAGGGGAGGGAGTCCATGTGATGGGCCCCCAGGCTGGGCCTCCGTGCAGGCCAGCGCTCTGGAGAGGGGCTGCTCCGCATCCCGTCAGGGCGCCTGGCCCTCTCGCCCCTCACCTGAGAGTCGGAGACTTCCGAGGGCTTCTCGGTCAGGCTGCTGCTCTCTGCCTGGATGAGGTCGTTGTACTTGGTGACGTCCTCGTCGGAGTAGTGCAGGCTGCCTGGGCTGGGCCGGGGCGGAGACCTAGGGAGAGTGGGGTGAGGCTGAGAGGTGGCCCCACTCAGAGCCACATACCTCCTCTGGTCCGGGGAGGCCACACCGAGTCCTGGAGGCATGAAGGCCCTGGATCCCTCACCCTACTGTGTCTGCTCTTCCCAGGCTGGGAAGGTGGACCGTGGACTGGGGAATCCGCTGGGGTGGGGGAGGCTTGGGGTGCCGAAGGTGCCGGGCCCACCTCCGGAATCAGCTCCAGGGAAACGGTGGGTGGGGGAGGCACCTAGATTCCCGACTTGTGGTTCCAAGCCCTCAGGTATTAGGACCACCTGGCAGTGAATGTTACAAAGCATCCCGGGCCCCACTGAGTGAGTCCTCGGGAACTGCATCCTCAGGTGAGGCCTGGAAGCCTGTACTGCAGACCCACTCCCCCTGTGACCCTTAAACTCACAAGGGGAGCTTTAGTAGTTGGCACAAGGGTTAGGGAGAAAAAGGAAAAGCACCGGTCCCCTTCCTGCCACTGATCTGCTCAGAGACGGGAAGTGGTCCCCAGGGCTAAGTCGCGCCCCACCTGTTGGAAATTTGTGCCCTGTGGCCCCTGGCTCTGAATTGTCAGCACTAACTAACACCCAGGGTGTCTGGGCACTCCACCTGCCATGGTGGGGCCGGGGGGGACGGTGCAGCCTAGAAGCTGGAGAGTGGGCAAGGCTGGGGTCCACCAGGACTCTGCCCTCAGGATGGGGGGCAAGGGAGACACTGCCCAGGGCCCAATGCTCCAACACCTGCCCAGCCTGCTCCAGGAAGGTTTCCTGGAGCTGAGGCTTTGAACCCCAGCCATCCGCACAGGGGCCGGAGCGGTTTGCTGCAGTGACGCTGCTCTGAGAATAGTCCCGAGACCTGTCACCCCCAACCTCCTGTACGGTATCTGCACCGATTATATTCCAGTTGACAAAGTGCATCTTTATATGAAAAATAAAATGACAACAGCACTAGCCGCAGCTTAATGTAGACAAGATGGGCAAATAGATGACACGGAGGAGGGAAAACATGGGGTGCCAGGCTAATGCTGTCTTGGTGACACGCAGGTGAGTGGGGGGCCGGCAGTGTCACCGTGGCTGAGCTGGGCCCAGAGCCTGAGGCTCCTTTGGTGCAAATGGGATTTTTGTGTCCACCCAGTGGTGTAGGGTCACTCAGGGGCCACAGCGCACGTACACTGTGGGCGTGAGAGGCAGGCGAGGCCAGGCTGTCGGTGAAACGCCCCCTTGTTCCATGTGGCAGGGCCCTGGAGCCAGCCTGGCGAGACTGTGGTGGCCACGCTGGGCCTGCCACCGTGGCCTCAAATGTCCCTTTCTTTGGAGAGCTGGCTTTGGCAGAGGGTGAGAGCTGGCCCCCCAGCCTCCTGAAGAACACACACATCGCCTCTTCCCTCCGGGACCAGACAGAGACATTTTGTGAGCTGCCGCTGCCCTTGGAAATGGGCCGGGTGGCCGGCCACAGGGAGTGGGCCAGGGGGCCTGGGGGTGGAGCGAAGTCAGGAGGAGAGAGCTGGCCTGCCACCAGCCTCATCCTTGCTAGGGTTAGATGCTGCCCTTTGAAGACGAAGCTGAGAGTGTGGACTGGGGTGCGGGGGGAAGGGGAGGTGGGAGAAAACTGTTCTACCTCTACAGCAGGTATGACAGAGGACACAGGGGACATGTCTACACTCAGGCAGCCCTCTTTCCAGAACTGGAGGAGGACAGGTAGGGCAGAAGCAACCACAGGGAGCTCCCACCCCTCTCACTTAAGTGTGTCTGCCCAGCCTACTTTTGCCAGGTCTGTCTCCCTCTAAGGCAAGTGAATATCATGGCTTCAGGCTGTTCCTAGGAACAGTTGGCTTCTAATAGCGGTGGGTTGGTTTGCAAACTTGTGTGAGGTATTTGCCCCTTGTCATTGGCAGAAACCCTTGGTACCGTGCTCCTTGTAACTTCCTCCCCAGTGTGCCCTCCCCTGGGCTGTGGCCCCTGGCCCTGGGTTGTGCTGCCCAGGCCCCGCTGAGTCTTTCTGCTGACCATTTCCACTCACTGGGGTGGAGAGTGGTTTCCAGGACAGGGCGAGGCCAAGTGGGCATGGCCTGCTTGCTCTGTCGCCCTCCCAAACCTGGGCCCTGCTGGCCCTCAAGCCTCCATCCTTTGGTACCCCATGCAGGGAGCCCACTACCTGGTGTACAGGCCATTCTTGCGGCAGAAGGAGTTCTTGACAGAGAGTCGTCGGTTGTTGAGTTCCAGGGCAGGAAAACTGCTTTCATCCAAGCTCATCATCTCCCCGTGGCCCAGGGCACCAGACTTGGCATTGTTCCCTGGGTGGGGGAAGGGGGGCAGATCAACACCGATCACTCACCCAGTTCCTTCAGACCGGGTGGTCTCCCCTCCCCCATCTCCTTTCTCCCCACCTGGCTGGGCTGCCTGGTTTCTCTCATTAGAGCTGAAACCAAAATTGGAGGTGGAGATTGTGTAGGAAGCCTGGGCATTTCCAGGAGAGAGAGAGATCCCTCCTGCCCCTGCAGAAAGGGAGGCAGCCACGGGGAAGTCCAGCCCAGCCAGCAGGGCTGGGTGCCGGCTCACCCGAGTCGGTCTTCTTGGCGTACTTCTTGCTCTGGCCCCGGATGATGAGCACGAAGACCAGAAGCAGGATGAAGATGAGGCCGACCAGGGCGATGACCACCAGGAACCACCACTCCTCGTAGAAAGGGCTGGCTTTCTGGGCTGGAACACCGGGTGGGGGTCAGGGCCAGGGTGCTCGGCCCCTCCTGCCTCCTCGTCTCCCGCTCTAGCTCAGACCCTATCTCCTGCCCTCCGTGTATGTGCAGGCGGGGTCTGTGCCCTCTGAACAGGTGGAACCCAAGACAAGGTTGGGAGGGACAATCGTTGTTAGCGCCAGCTCTGATCAACGAATGGAGCGCCCTGCAGGGCTGTCTTGAGAGGAGTTCTGGGGTTGCTTCTGGACTCACGAAGAAAGAGTGCCAGGATTGATTAGTGATGTCTGCCAGAGCCCCAGGCTGGAGTGGGGGTGGGGTGGTGTGCTTGCTCTTTCTCCTTTCTCCCCATTGCCACTCATGACCTACCTTGATGGGCAGACCCAACTTTGTATTGGAAAAGTGCTTCTCTGGCCTGTGGTGGGCCTGGCAGAGTGTGCCCCCATTTAGCTGAGACAGACTCTTTTTCTGGTAGCAGAAAGTGGGGCTGTTGGGAGGGTGGACTGAGCGGGTCTTTCAGATGTCTCTCCAGGTGGGGCTTCCCTTCCTCCCCAGTCCCCAGCGCATGCTTTCTGCACCAGGCTGTCTCATCCCCCCTGATGAGGGGCTGGCTTCTATTTCTGTCCTCAAGTGTTTATTTCCCACGATTTGGTCCTATCCATCTGGACAAGGGCGAAAGTGTGTGGGAGAAGGGAGGCAGCCGGGTGTTTGAGACTCCCTTGGTGAGTAGAAATTCTGTGTTATTTCCTGTGTTGAGGGAAGAAGCCCCGGGACTTAACGTGGTTAGTGGTTAGACTTCAGGTCACGGGTTTTGAGATTAGAGTCGCTTGTGAGCTCTGAGATGTGCTGGACGGGAAGAACGCAGCGAGGACAAAAGGGTGGGTGGCGGGCCACCCCACCTGGGTGCTGTGCTCCACTGGCTGCTGATTCTGTCTGTTTGGGGGTGGGTTCTATGGAAACACAGAGTTTATGGCCTGGTGCCCTTGAATCTCCTGGGTGATGAGCTCATGGAAGCTCTCATGTTGGGCCCACTGATTCGTGCACAAGTCTACTGGGCCCCCTGCCCAGGGCTTCTGGAGTCCTTGAAAGGGAACCCAAAAGAGCCATTGTCCCAGCTTCTTCCACAGTCGAAAGCTGACTCAGGCTCTGGCCCAGGGCTCACTGCTTCGGAGCGTTGAGAGCACAGTGCACTTCGGTCCCCACCCCAGTGCTTCCGGGCCTCTGCTGCCTCTCTTCCTTCCCCACTGCCCAGCCTCATCCAAGGGCACCCCCCACCCCTCACCCCACAGGCCAGTACCTGGAACAGACTGGGAGGGGCTGCTGGGGGTGCCGAAGCCATAGTCGTTGACTGCGATGACCCGGAAGTCGTAGCTCACGCCCGGCTTCAGGATGTCCATGCTGAACGTGTAGGAGGTCACCTCCTTGGGGATGTCTTTGATGAGGATGTCCCACAGACCCTCGTCTGTGAGGGCACAGGGGTGGGTGAGGCACCCATGAGGGGGAGGCCCCCTTCTGTCTGCCTGCTTCTCCCTGAGAGCCGGGCCTGTCTGCTCTGCCCTGTCAACGCTGAGGGCCAGCACGTGGCATGTAGGAGGTCCTCAGGAGGGATTTTTTTAAAACGATGCCGTTTGCAGCATCTGATCCTTTTAGTCTTTTTGTTAAAATGTCTATAAAGCATTATAAAGGTATACTATGCAGAAAACCCTGTCACAAGCAACCAATAGCACACCCAGACAGACAGGCTCACCTCTGTAGCCCTCATGGGCGGACACACTCCACCTTCCACAGCGTTAAAAAGCCCTGGTCAGCATGACTGGAAGTGGCCGCCAAGGATTTTACTGTACTGCCTATGCCCCCCACGCCCACCCCCTGTACTGAAGCAGGCCGTCTGTTCCTGATCCCCGCTCCTATTCAAAACATACAGAGGGGTGGCATCAGACAAAAAAAGAGGGCTCTTCTTTTTTACAGCTGGAAAAGGAATTGGGATTGCCCACGAGCATTTGGTTGAGGAGCTGGATTTGAGGTCCTGGGGTCCCTCTGTGCCTAGGGGCAGGGATCTGAGGAGAAACAGGGACCAGAGAGGGCCAGAGGGACCCATCTGTACTCCACCCTCGTGGTCTCCAGCCATCCCAACTTTTGAGCTCCTGACTTCCCTGCCGGGCCCTCCCAGCCTCCATTGTCTAAATTTATTAGCCTAAGATTAGGGTCCTCTGTCCATGCAAGAGATGAGGCAAGCATCTGCTAGGGCATCACGCAGAGATTGGGAGGGGCCCTGGCTGCGTGTTCCTCCTGCGTGGGGCGCGTGGGGCAGGCTTGGCCCTGGCAAAGGGGGCGAGCCCTCCTGCTTGCGCTAGTGCGGGGCTCACCTGGGAACCCATGTGTCAAGCCACCTGGGCCCTGGTCAGGTTCCCTTCTCAGGTAGACCAGGGGTCCAGAGATACTAGAAGGACCTCAGTGGGTTGAGCTCTCAGGTCCTTCATCCCATGACCTGCTCCAGGGAGGTCACCCAGGGACTGGGGGCTGCGACTGCTCAGGACCCACTCCACCTGCACCCCCTTCCTGGCCCTCCAGCCTCCCCCTCCCCCGGCACCCTTCTTCCTCAGCTGCTTCCTAGCTCCTTCCGGGAAGAGCTGCCTTTCAGGCCCACAGGCTCCCCGGCTCCAGCTCCGCCCTTCCTCAGGGTGAAT